>NC_133350.1:31399168-32089168 GCF_030506205.2 Paramisgurnus dabryanus | reverse complement strand
ATGAATAGGATTTAATTTTGTTTAGTGTATCCAGGTGTGATTGAAGACTTTTATTTTGGTAGCGCATCCGCTGGACACAATGGATAATGGTGCACACACCTCATGATGATAAATACAAACGCTAACGGAGTGCAAGGCACGGTAAACAAGGTTTTACAGCCTCTACAAACTTTAAGCTACACTCCGGGTTTAAAGGGGTACAAGGTAACTATCAAGTCACACCTTTTTGTGTATAGGTGGTTTGTTATAAGGTTGTTTATTTTGATAGTTTGTTTGGTTTATTTCACTACATGTTAGGCCTTACGGTGGTTCATGTGCGTTGTTTTATGGCCAAAATAATGAGAAAAATAAACAACTATATACTATAAACATCAGTGAAAGAGTAGAACACTTTATTAGCCAGGATGCTACACACACTGATCGTGTAGTCCATCTATTAGACATGCCAAAGGCTTATCAATGTAATTATTTCTATTTTTCTATAAAAAAGACTTTATAGACTCTATAGACTTTTTACTTTACGCCAACCTGAGACTAAACAGCCTGGTCTCACTGTTAATATGTAGTATTTTATTAACAATAGTACCAATATAGCATTCAAAAGATATTTTAAGCCACTACAGTCCTACGCAAAACAGTTTATTAAAATCATTTAACCTTACTGTTACAAAAAGCATAACAGACAGACAAGTGCAATCATAACTTATTTATTGCGAATATTAAAATCAGTACCAAAAGTAGTTACAATGACAATGTGCAGACAAGCCTTTTGTCAAGCGTTAACGCTTTCGCCCCGTGTAAATGCGCCGTTAAAGTTATTAATCCAAGAGAACGTTGATCCAGCTTCCCTCTGTCATGACACAGTTTTTTTATTTCAAACGTACACCACCAGAAATAACGCAAATATGTCACGTGGCACAAAAAGAGCCAATGAGCTTTTGATAGCACTGCCGTAGAGCAATGTGTCGTAAAGCTTCTTGAGGCGCGATATCTGAATTTCTACACTGTCAGAAATAAAGGTACAAAACTGTTCCTTTTCTATCACTGGGGCTATTCCCTAAGTTTCTGTTTGGTACATTTACAGGAATACAAAACAGAATTCAATTTTGGGTAGATTACCGTACCTTTAGAACCTACATTGTTAGAAAAAAGTCAAGATATGTACCCCAGCTGTCAGTGGGGCAGCATCCTTCAAGAAGGTAATTGTATGGACCATTAGGTACAGATGTGTAAACATTTAGTACCAATGTGTACCTTTGAGATCCTATATGTATTTTTCAGGTACTAATAAGCTCTCTTTGGTCCCAGCATGTACTTTTGAGGTACTAAAATGAAATCCTTAGGTGCAAAGCTGTACGTTTTGAAAAGGTGCCAACCCAGTTACAGAAAAGGTACAGTTTTGTCCCTTTATTTCTAAGAGTGTAACGAACGTGCGATCTGCCTTTGCAGTTGCTGATGAGAAGAACTGGGATCAAGATCGCTGGATAAAGTGCTGAATTTTGATCTTTTTTTGATCACAAAATATTCAATAAATATTCAATAAAAAAATGTTTTCTAAGCATCTCTATCATACCCAGTCTCACAAACATATTTTTGTTTTATTCTTTTTTCGTGATATTATCACGAATTTCCGCGGTTTTTTTTTGTGATCGTATAACGAATTCCTGTTTTCGTGTGATTATCACATATTGGTTAATCAACTGTTTTGTCCTATTTTTAAACCAATGTCGCTTCGGTTTAGGGTTAGATTTGGTGAATGTCACTTTATACATTGGTTTACACTATTTTTTTCGGATTTATTTTTTTATATGTTGCCTGGCGTTAGGGTTAGAGTTGGGTTTGGGTAGGGATGTCATTTTATGTAAATCTAACCCTTAACCGAAGCGACAATGGTAAGAAAATAGGACAAAACAGTTGAGTAACCAATACGTGACAATGACACGAAAACAGGAATTCATAATACGATCACGAAAAAACGTGGAAATTTGTGAAAATATCACGAAAAAAGAATAAAAAAATTCTGTTACCCTTCATTCCAACAAGACCTGGATTCAAGCAGAAGTAAGAAACAGTAAGAAATGAGCTTCAATGCTTGAATAATAAGACACTTGGTATATCAAACCAACTTCATTTTTAAAGCTCAAAGAAAAAAAAACATACAGTTTTGGAAAAAAAAACTTTGCGAACAGAACAACATTTCACTTTAAGAAAATATGGTGTAATACTGATTCATAGAAGTAGCACATCTAAAGATTAGCCGAGCCAGAGTGTCAGTTTTAGCAGTAGTCTGCTTTTCTTTTCAGGGAGTTTGAGAAAGAAAGAGTTTGAGCTGAGAAAAGCAGGTCATAAAAAAACCAAAGTTTTCCTTCATTCCTCTGGATGAGGTTTTAATGACTTCCAGACTAATGGCGGCTCAGTCTCCTCAGTCGGAGTAACTCAGTCTCTGTGTCCTGTCTGTGCTTTCACTTCATTCTTACCCAACACATTTCAAAGCCATGCCAAATAGTTAAACAAAGATCAATAAATTGAAAGCATGTAATTGGTTGTGTTTGAAGCATTACAAACATTCCTTCAGTCTTACTGCAGTCTTGTGAACTGCACCATTGTTTTCCAGAGCCAGAACACTAACCACCGCCCCAATCCCACATAATTACCTGAAAAACTGAATGTTCCCTTTCAGTCGGTCACTACGACGTCACGTCGTGACCGACGAATTGGGAACTCGCTTAGAGAGACCAATCTGCTTCGTATACTACTAAAACGCCAATGAACTTGGCATTGAGATATTTGCATAATGCTGGCGCCGCCCCGCCAGGTGCCTTTATAAGCAGCAGGTGCAAATAGGGAAAATAGCTTTTTCGCTTCGAAAGCCGGCTTTATCTGCTACTGAGAAGCTACTTTACTCTGTTGGGATTTGATTGCTGAAGTTGGTTGAACTAGCAGTATCACAGCGGACGCTTCGCTTATTCCACGGCTCTACATCTGTTTATTGTTTTGAGTTTAGTGTGTGCGTTGCCTTCCTGTGCGCTCATCAACTAAGCATCTGAGTGAATTTCCCTAAAAGAGTGATACGAGAGAGCTTTGTGCCTTGTTAAAGGCAGCCACTCTCTCGTATATGCGGAGATCAGCGTCCTTTTCAGGATAGCTTTTCGCCGTGCGATCTTGGATGCGAGAAGTATAAGGGTTCCAGTGACGGTCACGAGCGCTGTCTTCGTGCTCAGGCATCGAGCACTCCGGGGCTGCGTTCGTGGAGAGTTTCTGTTCTCTCTGTGAGAGCATAACCCTCTTGGACAACCCAGTCTCACCCCATTTCGTCAATATTTGACGACACTTGACCATTCGTCATATGTTGACGTGAAGGGTATACCTTTCGCGTCATTTTTTGACGAACTGGGGACTTCAATACTATTACGTCCGTTGCATTCTCTTTCCTATTTTATTACCATTTGCGCGTCGGTTTAGGGTTAGATTTACGTAATGACAACCCTACCCAAACCTAACTCTAACCCCAACGCCAGGTGACAACTGTTTCTAACCCCAACGCCAGGTGACAACTGTTTAATTTCGCGTACACTGTTTAATTTCGCGTACACTGTTTAATTTTGCGTAATCTAACCCTAAACCGACGCGCAAATGGTAATAAAATAGGAAAGAGAATGCAACGGACGTAATAGTATTGAAGTCCCCAGTTCGTCAAAAAATGACGCGAAAGGTATACCCTTCACGTCAACATATGACGAATGGTCAAGTGTCGTCAAATATTGACGAAATGGGGTGAGACTGTGTTATCTTGGATTGCGGAGACGACTGTCGTTTCTACGGGAACGCTGTCCGCGCCTTTGCAGTGCTGACGCCGCCATGGTGCGGCTGTCAAGCGCTCGCAGGGCGCCCTTCGCGTCACTACGCTGAGTAGGACGGAGGATGCGTCCTCCACCTACCGGCCTTCTCATCCTCAGCCGGTTGAGGCTCCGGTGGAGACTGCAGAGTCGTGTTCTACGATGTCTGCCGAATCCATTGGACCTCCTTCTGGTCCCGTCACTTCTGCAGCATCAGAGGGGTGTCCATTTTTTCCTCTGAGGCAGAGTCGTTCCGGAGATGGCGGCCGTGCCCGCGAGCGGCGGAGACGGTAGAGTTGGAAAGGTTAACCCCTCTCCGCCCGAACCGTCCCGCCCACATGATTGGTACTTCGGAGTTGCTCGGGCCTCTCGGTCCTCTCCTCCTGTGCCTTTCTTTCCCGACGGCACGAAGAGCTGACGTGATTTGCGGCCGTCCGGCCGTTCAGCTTCACCCCTCACCTCCCTCACCAACGGAGCCGCTAAGGGCGGGGACCCCTTCAGTGGAGCGGGATGCGTTCCTGGAGGGACCACCCAACCCTTCCCTCCCGTGTTTGTAGACAGTCGTCCGGTCACGGACGCTGCCCATCAGGCATGCCGGAGAGGCGGCTTCGGCCCTGCACGCAATAACGTTGCTGCAGGCTCACAAGGATTTACGAGGGAGCCCGCGACCTTCAGTCGTGCGATGTCCACCACAGTGGTTCAAGATCGCCACCTTTGGCTGTGTCTGGCTGACATGACGGACGCAGACGAGAACAACTTGAATGCTCCTGTCTCACAGACCGGCCTCTTCGGCGAGCCAGGGGAGTCGTACAGCTCCGCTGCGCAGACTGAGGCGATCTCCTAGGTCATGCCCCGGCGGAAGAGAGCTGCCCTTGGTCCACCACGCCGGCTCCTCAGTCTGCCTCTCGCCGTCGGCGTCCTGCGGCGACCACCTCCGTTCCCCTCCTCGGACCCCATCTCGGCAGCGCAGGGGAACCGGTCGTCAGCAGCTCGCCCCGCCCGCTTAGCCGCTTCCCGTGAAATTCGGGAGTTTAAGTGGCCAGTGAAGGGCGACCCGGATTGGCAGAGGATCACTCTTCAGGAGATGGAGCTCCTTCCCCCGATAGAGGGTCGGGTGGAAAATCCTTGGTTTGCATATGTTCCACCGGCTGTTTCGCCGGTACCCACTTAACCACACATGAGAGTGCATTCCTCTTCCCTCTCTAGGTCTCCGGAGGATCGAGAGAGCCGTGAGCGGGTACACACCAGCTCCCCTACCTCTCCTCTATCGCCAGCGGGTGACCTGAGGAGTCCGAGCTCTCCGCTGAGGAGACCGGACCACCAGCACCCTCATCGGAGTCTGCGCTCTCCGTAGAGGAGACCAGATGACCGTTACCCTCAGCGGGCTCAGGTCAGTGTCACACACACATACTGTAGATGTTTATGCTGTCACAGCAGACGCACCGGCAGTCCCACCTGTCTCGCTTCGCTGCCCCACCGCGGGTACTTCGGTAGTGTCGTTATTTCTCCTCGTACGGTGCCTGGGTGCTTGGCTTCAGTTCCCAGCCCGTTTCGTTGGGTTTTACGCACGATCCGCCTCGGTTACGAATCCGGCACACCCCAAAATTCGGGCTTTCGTTTCACTGTAGTGAAAGCGTCCGATGCACATGTACTGCGTGCAAAAATCGATATCCTGTTGGCGAAGGATGTTCGAGCCGGTCCCTCTTACCGAGATGATGATGATGATAGGGTTTTTCCAGCCTTTATCTCATAGTACCCAAAATACGCGGCGGGTTACGATCGATTTGATTTACGCACCGGCTCTACGAAGGTGTTCTTTTTGGATGATAACGCCGAGGCTCGTATTTCAATATTCAGATCGGTTTGCAGCCTTAGACCTGTAAGACATGTACTTATGTGTCCATCTCCCCTCGCTTTAGACCGTTTTTTCGCTCTGCGTCGTGGGGTGGGCATATTAATACTAAGTACACCATTCGAGCTGTCTCTCTCTCTCTCCGTGTCTCCATGTGTAGTCACGGCATTAAGATGTCAGAGAGAGAGCGTTGTTCGCATTCTGCTTTTTTCTACGTCGACTTATAATAGCCCGTTCTTGGCAGACGTGCGCGAACACAGAGAGTTAATGCTTCGGCATCTCGCTCGTTTAAGTCTTCAGGTCGTCTGGGAAAGAGCAACTTTGCCCCGTGCAGAGGATCCTTTTTCTCAGTATGGAAATAAGACTCGATCGACTAATTGGCGTGTTTAACAAGAGCGCGCAACCAGTCAGTTCTGACTTGCCTCGGTTTAATTCGAGGGAAGTACGCGGTCCCTCTGAAACAATTTCAGAAGCTCCTGGACATATGACAGCATGCTGCGGCTGTGACGCCGCCCGAGCTGCTTCATATGAGACCGCTTCAGCATTGGCTTACGATCGAGTCTCGAGGAGAGCGTGGCACACCGACATACACCGTGTAAACATTGCACCTGCGTGTCATTTAAATTTTTCCCTGTGGTAGACCCGGCATTTCCGATAGAAGATATGCCCCTGAGGGGTCTCCTGGCATTCTGTATATTGCAATGCCCTCAGCACGGGATGATCAGCCACGTATGACGGGCTTGCAGTCTCAGGGGTGTGCATAGCACCCCAACTGCCGCGAGCGGTGCGCTGTATATCTGGGACTTGTACGCTCCGCTATGGAGATGCGAGGGAAGGATGTATTAGCCGACACCAATAACATTGCGACTGTTGCGTTATTTACCGTTAAGGCGGTTTTGCGCTCTCGTCACCTGTCGCATCTCGCTCGTCATCTCCTCCTTTGGAGTCAGAAGCATCTGAGGTCCCTTCGTGCCATTTACATCCCGGGTTCGCTCAAGACAGCGGACGCGCTTCCCGAGCTGCGCCCCCGGCGAATGGCGACTCCACCTCCAGACGGTCCAGCTAATTTGGAAGAAGTTCGGTTGTGCGTAGATAGATCTGTTTGCGTCGCCGGACGATACCCACTGTCGCCTATTTTATTCACTAACCGAGGGCAGCCTCGGCGTGGATGCGTTGGCACACAGCTGGCCGCGGGGGGTGCGTAAATACGCATTCCTTCCAGTGAGCTTTATTGCGCAGACACTGTGCAAAGTCAGGCAGGACGAGGAGAGCCTTTTATTAGTGTCCCCGTACTGGATTGGGTTTCAGAGTTAATGCTCCTCGCGACAGCCCCTCCCTGACGATTTCCCCTGAGGAAAGACTTTCTTTCTCAAGGAAGGGGCACATTATGGCACCCGCGCCCCGACCTGTGGGATTTCCATGTATGGTCGTTGAGCGCGCGCAAGGTTTAGGTGATTTATCGCAAACGGTATCTAACACCATCGACGCGGTTCGAGCACCGTCCACAAGACGGGCTTACGCGCTTAAAGAAACCTTTCTCGTCACCCGGTGCTCTTCGCAACGCGAGGACCCCAGAGAATGCCCATTAACATTGTGCTTTTATATCTTTAACATAGGTTAGATGGTAGGCTGTCCCTCCGCCATTAAAGTTGATATCGCCGCTATTTCTGCTCATCACTCTCTTATCAACGGCAGATCAGTTGGCCAGCATGATTTAATTATTACATTTAAGAGGCGCTCGCAGGCTAAACCCCTCGCGCCCTCCCTCTTTCCTCCTGAGACCTGTCCATGGTGCTGAAGCCTTCAGGTCTCCCTTTTGAGCCTTTGCAGTCTACGAGTCTGAGGTTTTTATCAATGAAAACTCTGACCCTGATAGCATTGGCCTCCATGAAGAAGAGTAGGGGATTTACATGCATTCTCTGTTGACGATTCGTGCTTTTAGCTTGGTCCTGCTGTCTCACTGAGACCCAGACCAGGCTACGTGCCCAAAGTTCCCACCACTCCCTTCAGAGATAAGGTGGTGAGCTTGCAAGCGCTGCCCCCCGGAGGACGCAGACCCAACCATGGCTTTGTTGTGCCCCGTACGCGCACTGCGACTCTACGTGGTTCGCACGCAAAGCCTCAGGACCTCAGACCAGCTCTTTGTTTGTTATGGTGGCCAGCAGAAAGGGAAAGCTGTCACTAAGCAGAGGATGTCTCATTGGATAATTGATACTATCGCCCTGGCTTATAATCTTCAGGGTATTCCTTGCCCCTTTAATTTGAGAGCGCACTCCACACGGAGCGTTGCCTCATCTTGGGCTCTAGCTCGTGGTTCCTCGGCAACAGACATCTGTAGAGCTGCTGGTTGGGCGACACCTAATACGTTCATTAGGTTTTACAGTGTTCGTATTGAGCCTGTATCCTCTCGTGTTCTTTCCTCACCAGGGGGAGCACGGAGAACAGTCTCACAGGTCGGCTTGCAGCCTCCATCTGATGCTTCATAACTGTATCAGTATGGAAGGCCTTCAGAACAAAAATGCGTAATGGTTTGAATTGTTCTTCCTCCGCTGCCTTGGCAGCCTTTGTTGCGGAGCATTGGCTGTCAGCCTTCACTAGCTGCATCCTCGCGAACCTACGTGTTGGCTCGGGCTCCACATTGTGTCCCACCGGGTTCCTTTGTGAGTATTTTTCCGTGGGGTTAATCCTACTAGCCCACGTTTCCCTTAGCAGAGCACTGCTTTGCTTACACAGCCACGGCTGTCATTTTTACCTCAACTACGGTTGACTTTCGCCCACCATTAACCCTTAAGACGGGTGGTGGCTTCCGCAGCGTTCCTATCCCGCTCAGGTAGGGCGCTTCCCAGTTGCTGGCACTTCTGTGGGGTTAAAGGAACATCTAGTGCCCGGCCTTCTGCCTTAAAACCTAATTCTCCTCCTCCTTAAGTGGAACCGGAGGGCTTTACGCAGACACTGGAAGAGGTCAGCCCCTAGTGGCGTTTTGATAGGGATTCCCAATTCGTCGGTCACGACGTGACGTCGTAGTGACCGACTGAAAGGGAACGTCTCGGTTACGGATGTAACCCTCGTTCCCTGAAGGAGGGAACGGAGACGTCACGTCCCGTCGCCACAGGTGCTGCCACCTGCTGTTAAGGCCGGTCACACTTTCCGGCTTTCTCAGCGAAAAGAAGCTATTTTCCCTATTTGCACCTGCTGCTTATAAAGGCACCTGGCGGGGCGGCGCCAGCATTATGCAAATATCTCAATGCCAAGTTCATTGGCGTTTTAGTAGTATACGAAGCAGATTGGTCTCTCTAAGCGAGTTCCCAATTCGTCGGTCACGACGTGACGTCTCCGTTCCCTCCTTCAGGGAACGAGGGTTACATCCGTAACCGAGACGATTTCATGCACACAATGACTGTGCGCTCCTGTTTACATGTTTAAAACAATCCACTAGAATATCAATGACATGAACCTCACACACGTTTTTTAGAAAGTTCTCCAGATGCGTTTAGCCTGAAAGCTTTCAAATATGTATGCATCAGGGGGCGTATTACAGAAAAGTCTTAACTTTAAAATCTTATCTTAACTGTTTGGTAACCATGGTAATTTCAGTTAGGACCTCATTTAAGACAAAAGCTATTATAGAATGATGTTCCTAAATGCATTATCTTATCTTAACTGCAGATAGGAAAGTGGTATTACAGAAGCATCCTAACTTGACAAAACATCCTAAAAACGGTCTTAACTTTAGGGTAACCTCACAGGTGTCCTAACTTAAAACTTCAATGAGAGCCAGCTGAAACAATCACATTATGATAGAGCTGTGGGAGAATGACATTACATTTTTAACAAAGTGGAGGATGAAAAACATCAATGTTTGTTTTTGGATTACTCTTTGAATGTTTTTTACCTTCACACATTCACATAATCACAATGTTTCCACTAGTTGAGCGATCTTTCAATTTCTGTCATCCCTCATTATTAAAAAACAGTTATCTTATCCGTGAACACTTGATGGGATTATAGTGAATACAGTACACACTTGACTCAGCATCTATTTCTTCTCATGTGTCTATCAAATGTTGAAATGTACAATAGTATCCTAGCACTTAGGAAGAATATTTTTTTTAATTTTTGTAAGTCACATTTGCTAAATGTTTAAATTGAATGGTAACTGATGTGCTAAAACACTAATACAAAAACACAGACTATGATTACTATGAATTTAATCAAATGTATTTTTCTGGCCCATTGAAATTAAAAGGACAATTATTTTGTTTACTGTAGCAGCAGCTCACGCATTGCTGGTTGCTTGGTAACAGACATGACAGTTGATAGCCGAACATGATTAAGCGATTTGGGATTTCCTAACTAGAGATGAGATAAGATTTGGTGAAATAAGATGAGAATCCTAAATCAATTTAAGATTTGCTTCTGTAATATGAATTTGTGAAAAATCTTAACTTAACACATCATATCTTAAGTTAAGACCTAAGATAGAAAGTTTCTGTAATACGCCCCCTGATCTGTAAACTAAAGATTACCAAACAACACAAATATCTTATCAACAATACTGCATGGGCAATATTTTATATACATATACCTGAAATATGGGTGGAAAGCAATTATATTTTTTAATTGAATTAATTACATGATGTGTCAATCTAATTAATTGCATTTAATCACACATAAATATTGTAAATGGAGAAAATACCCCCAAAGAGTCACATATGCTCACATATAAGGTGATATTTAGTGCAGAAAGGCTTTCCTCTAATAATTTTATATGAACATATTTTTTAATATTTGCAATTAAAAAATATATAATAAAAAAAACTAAGTGTAGATTACAGCATTATTGCTTTTGCAGCATTTAACATTAAAATCAATCACATCAATATACTTTTGTATTCAAAATTACATTAATTTTATTACATAACGCAGTTGTTGTGCAAATGCATTAATGGCACAATTAAACAAGTCATTGAACAGAACGTAAATAAACAAGAAATGCTTTTTCAGATGTAATATATTCTGATTTAAATATTTGAAGTATTTGATATGAAAGTAAATCAACACATTTATTTTGGGTTTTTTTTTACATACATTAAAGCCAGCTCAGGGAGGCTCCAATTGTTAGAAATGTAAGTGTGAGTGCCATCGAAAAGACTGTGAAAGCTCTGTAATATTTCTTTGAATGTCTGTAAAAATGCAAACATTTTGTGAGCTATGCACACTGTGGCCCCTTAAATTTTTTTAGATTATTTTGTGTAAATATGTCTGTTAATGTGGTTTAAAACATGAACTGTGCGCTGTCTTTACAGTATGCGTGTATTTGCTCACTGTCCGAAGCCTTGAGAAGCCTAGATTAATCATAAATACTTAATACTGTATGTGACCATGTTTTTGAAGATAAAGAACCATTTTCTGGATGAAAACATTCAGAACACATGTACCGTATAACACAATGACTAATGAGAATACAATAAACATTACATACATAATATAAAGGGGGTGGGCAAACTTTTATTACTCGAGGGCCACATCAGGTTTAGAAATGAAGGCGAAGGGCTGCATACTATGAACGACAAATGTCGCTTTATTTATTAAATCAACATAAAGTTACTACTGTACTATACACTATAGACTTGCATCTACACCCTACTTTTATAAACTTTTCAGTTTTTGGTCTTTAAAAATGGCAATATTTCCTGGCAAATAGCACATATCGGCTTCTGTCTGATGTTGGTGAGGTATTTTGCTATCCATTCTGTTTTAAACACGCAACATTAAGTGTTTATTTTTCTATTTTGTTGCCCCCTGGCATGCTCACTTTTGGACATTTATGGTATTGCATTAAATGAGTCATTTTGAACCTACACTGTTAAATATAATTACAAACTGCTTTGCGGGCTTTGCCCGATGGGCCCTAGTTTGGCCACCTCTGATATAGAGGAATGTGTTGTTTGTGTTGTTCTAGGATTACACATTTTTTATTTGACCTACAAAAATGTGCACAGCTAAAATCTAAAAGAGAACTAAACAAGCCCAACTATCAATAACTGTAAAGAAACAGATGTGCTTTTCACTAAGAACTAGCAATAAACAGATATGAGCAAGGCCACATGAAGTCAATGTCATCAGAACTGATCAGACTAAACAAGCTTCAGGTCAAGTCATCTGGGAAACACACTGACCAGAAGAAAACCAAACAGAGATATGTCCTATCAGAAACACAGACAGCTGCATGTAGACTCATCTCAAATCACAAGCCTCGGAAAACTAGAGCACCATTTGATACAAATGTAATATGACATTTGGAAATATGCATAGCAAGGTTTTTTTTTGTTTTTTACAAATCTGTGTTATCATTAGAGGTGTAAGGTAGCTGAGTTGCCAAATAGATATTTAAAGCAATGGTTCATCCAAAAATGAAAATGACCGCATACATATGTCCATCATCTTTAATAGAAACACATTTCAGTTATTTTAGAAAATGTCCTAACTTTTCCAAGCTTTATGGGGTCCCACTTATGTCAAGCCCAAAGAATGTGCTTCTATTCTTCATAAAAGTAGTCCAAACGGCTAATACAGGCCTTCTGGGGGTAATCGATGAAATTTTGTAAGAAGAATATCAATATTTAAAATGATATAAACTATAATAACTATCTTCCGGTAAATTTCAACACGCATTCACTAGATAGTAGCGTAGTGTACAATGCGCAGGATCCATTGAGAAAAGACTCCCGCGAGAACCGTGCGTTGCGAGTTGATTAAGCTACAGATACGATAAATCAATATCTGCTTGTCTTATATCGAAATCATTCAACATTTTCCTTAAAATGCTCGTTGTTTTGCTCCATCCGCCCCCTTGTTCATCATGCCATTACATCACTACACAGCAAATCTATGGAAATGTGTGCTCACTACACTATGGCTGGATCCGATTTTTTTGAGAACCCACGTACATCATCTTTTAACAGCGACTTGTATCCTATATCAGCATTTACACTTGGCAAATCAATTCAGGGTAGGCATACTTAAACCTCAGAGAAGGTAAAATTTTGTGATATGACACAGACAAAATGATTACACAAGATTACAGAGCTTTATTTTCGTTGTTTTCTTTAGCGTTGCTAAACATAGTCTTGTGATCGCTGGTGGCGTCCACCTGAGTTGATGTCATTTGCCAGCGTTGTATTTTCAATGATGCACGACACGTCTTGAGATGGGAATATCCGATCTGTCCACTTACATTGCGGAAGCAAATGCATCCAATTCCTATCAAATTTATTTCCACATATGAATGAGGCTTGAAACCAATCGGAGAATATGTATTTCATGTCCGTGGGTCATTTTCGATCTGTGCCACTTGAGTAGGGAAAGAGTCACTTCAAAAATGCGGTGTAAATGCAACCTAAAACTCTCTAGTGAATGCCGAGGAGTCTAAGATGGCGTTGATACCAACAGCTAGTTATTTTTATTTGTTTTAAATAGTTTTAAATATGGATATTTTCACACCGATTACCCTCAGAAGGTCTGTATTTATTCCCCTGGAGCAGTTTTTTTTTGTTTGTTTGTTTTGTGAAGGATGAATGAACATTCTTTCGACTTAAAAATGTGGACCCCATTTTTAACTGTTATAAAAATTGAAAGAGCTAGGACATTTTCTAAAGTAACTGGAAATGTGTTTGTCTGAAAAATGATGGACATGTGTATCTCAGATGGCTTGAGGGTGAGTAAATATTATTAAATAATAAGGTAATTTTCATTTTTGCCCAAAATATAACTCAGTATCAGTGATAACTTAAAACAACCGTTACTTATTACACTTTACACCATAGGCATTCTGTACAGAAACATTGCATATACAGTACTGCTTTGGCCTGTTGCTGTAATACGTCCATCATTTTGGTATGGATAAGACATCAGCCATTTACCCAGAAAAAGGGCATTTACAATGGCCTCTTTGTACCTAAATTGTTTCCAAGAAAAAAATAATGTCTACTGTCTTTTTTGTGACGTCACGCTGAACAGATCCTGCATCGTAGCTCCGTCGAGTTCATCATCTAAAAGCTTCTTTTTACCATCTTATTCCTATTTATATAATATAACTTATTAGTTTTACATAGGAATACTTTACCGTGACGATTATTGAGCAGTACTACCACGTGAAACTATTTATCACTAATAAACACCCAGTGTTAGCTTATAGCCCGCTAGCATCCACACGGTGGAGGCTGAAGCTAGCTTTTTCCGATCTAATGGCGGATTCATCTGATATATGCTTTTCTGACCTATCCTCACCTGAGCGGGAAGCTGTGGAGGAGTTGTTTCCCGGTTTTAGCAGATCCAAGGCGAGGTACAGCGCCCACTTCACCCTGCCTTCCGACGTCCACAAGCGAGCAACAAACATGCATTCCACGCGATGCAGCTTCACGGACCGTGAACGACATGAAAGCGATCGGGAAGCTGTGGAGGAACCGCTGCCCGGCCTTCGCAGATTCAGCAAGCCAAACATCACCCTGGACCCAGACGTTCGCAGGCGACCGAGGCGTGTCACAACCGAACACCCCACGCGATGCAGCTCCGGGGACCGCGTTCGGGTAAACGAAGACGCCATCGCCCAGCATGAAAGCGGTAAGACTCCGCTTGTTATTGTAACATGTACTACTTGCCACATGTATAGTTTAGCTTCTGCTGTTAGCATAGAGGGGTTTACATGCTCTAAGTGTATTGAAGTATTAAGGTTAACTGAGAAGGTTGCTGAACTAGAATCGCGCATCCGAACGCTAGTTGAGGATAGCAAAACCGCTAATGTTACGGTCGCAAATAATCTATCGAGCGAAAAGACTAATTGCTCGGTTCCGACATCAGATGCTAATATAAATATTACAAATACTGTATCGAGCGCGCATAGTGTTTATCAAAATACACATGGCTCGGTTCCGTCATCAGAGTCAAGTCGGCGGTCAAACTGGGTGACTGTTAGGCGGCATAGTCATATAAGGCGTCCTTCTAAGACCCATAACGTAACGACAATTTCTAACAGATTCGATCCCCTAAGGAGTATACCAGCTGAAACACCTTTTAAAAGTGCCCTGGTCATTGGAGATTCTATACTCAGGAACACTAACATTGAGGCACCAAACACCATAGTCGACTGTATACCGGGAGCCAGAACGTCTGACATTAGATCCAAACTTAAAGTGCTGGCTAATGCTAAGCGGAAGTTTTCTAAGATTGTTATTCACGCCGGCACGAATGACACTAGGCTCCGCCAGTCGGAAATCACCAAAGATAATATTAAGGAGATGTGTGAAATTGCAAAAACAATGTCAGACAATGTAATATGCTCTGGTCCCCTCCCCGCCTACCGGGGAGATGAAACACATAGTAGATTAGTGTCTCTCAATGGATGGATGTCAAAGTGGTGCCCTCAGCATAACGTAGGGTTTATAGACAATTGGAAGCATTTCTGGGGAAGACCATTTCTCCTAACCCGAGATGGCCTTCATCCGTCATCGGAAGGAAGTGCTATACTCACTAAAAAGCTGATCAATAGTCTTAATTCTGATATAGTCTGACTATCCAGGGCCCAGGTCAGGAAACAGACGGATCGGCTTAACCGTCCATCTGTTAGCTGCCGTGATATGTCAAGACCACTTATATCCCAGCACTTGGAGTCAATCTTACCGAAATATCAGCACATTTCAACTGTATCTGTTCCCCGAACAAATAAATACAGGGCACCGCTTGTTACATCTGGTACAAATCTGATTCAAATAAAATTAGAAAACAATACATTAACAGATGAATCTCGAATGTTAAAATTCGGCCTTCTTAACATTAGATCGCTTACCAATAAAGAACCTATTGTCAATGAAATAATTACAGACCAAAACTTAGATGTACTCTGTTTAACAGAAACCTGGCTTAAAGCAGACGACTACATTAGTTTAAATGAATCCACCCCACAAGACTATTATTATAAACACGAACATCGATTAAAGGGGAGAGGGGGTGGTGTAGCTACAATATACAACACAATTTTTAAAGTAAACCAAAAATCTGAGCTAAAATTTAAATCATTTGAAGTAATGTTGTTAAATATGGAAATAACTGATCGTAACCACAAACAGCTTTCTTTTGCTTTAGCGACAATCTATAGACCACCGGGCCACCATGCAGATTCCCTTAATGAAATAGCAGATTTCCTATCTGAGCTTGTAGTCACTGTAGATAAAGCTCTTATTGTTGGTGATTTTAATGTCCATGTGGACAACCCAAAAGACGCGTTAGGACGTGCGTTTATAGATGTTCTAAATTCTCTCAATATTAGACAAAACGTGACAGGGCCAACGCATACTCGTAATCACACATTAGACTTAATTCTGTCACTCGGACTCAATATTAATGACGTCGAAATATCACCTCAGAGTGATGCAGTTTCTGACCATTACCTTGTGTCATACACTGTACTTCTAGATAGGATCACTCAATCTACAACATGCTACCGACTAGCCAGAACAATAATTTCCACCACTAAAGATAGCTTTATTAGCACTCTTCCAGACCTGTCCCAAATGAAACATGTAGCAGATAACTGTGACGATTTAGATATTGAAATAGAAAACCTAAACAATGTCTGTTCTAACACATTGGATGCCGTTGCTCCCATTCGAAAAAAGAGATTCAAAGAAAAACCGCCAGCTCCATGGTATGACCATCACACAGCAGCCCTTAAAAAGGCAGCTAGAAAAATGGAAAGAAATTATAGAAGCACAAAGTTAGAAGTATGGCGCACAGCATGGAAACAGAGTGTTAAACACCACAGACAGGCTATTAAAACCGCCAGATCTACATATCTTAGCAAGCTTATAAATGAGAATCATAATTACCCTCGTTTCCTCTTTAGCACAGTTGCGAAACTGACTAGAAACAAAGAACAAACAGAAACCAATAGTAAACTTCAACACAATAGTAACGACTTCATGAACTTCTTTTCTAACAAAATTTCGGCTATTAGGGAAAACATCGTAGCTACCCAGGCAGCCACCACTCTACCCATTAGTTCACTTAACACTAGACTACCATACGAACATCTTGATTCATTTAAACCTACTACAATAGATGAGCTCTCTAAACTAGTCACATCATCCAAATCATCGTCCTGTATATTAGACCCCGTTCCCACAAAACTACTTAAAGAAGTATTCCCTGTAGTGTCAACCCCGGTTCTAAACATCTTTAACTCATCGCTAGAAATAGGATACGTTCCAACAGCTTTCAAACTAGCAGTTATTAAACCGCTGATTAAAAAACCACAGCTTGACCAAGGAGAACTTAATAACTTTAGACCAATCTCAAATCTCCCTTTTCTTTCGAAAATATTAGAAAAGGTAGTGGCAAGCCAGTTACGCACATTCTTGACAAATAATAGTACATATTAGGGTTGTTGCGGTGACAGAATTTTCCCACCGGTTAATCAGCGCGTGACAAACCCGGTTTTACCGGTTTCACCGGGTGGGAGGGGCTTATAAATGCACAGAAGTGCGCATTTTACTTTCACTTTTGAGTTAGATGCAACTGTTGTTTAAATCCAGCGCTTGCGTACGCTGCGTTAAATCGCGTATGAATTTGCGTGCAAATGTGAGTGCAACAGCTGGTTTAAGTGCTTGAGTCAATGTGCGCAGGTACTTCTGACAGAAACCCGCCAGTCCCAAGCAGAGCAACCGGCTATTCCTCCATAAAGCGCTGCTTGAATGATGGGTTTATTATTATTTATTATTATTCTTAATGAAAAACACAACAACAAAACGATCTCGCCTATATTAAACATCATATGTATCTTATAACAAAAACGAGTAAGCACGCGGCTTCTGCCATCGTCTGCTGGCCGCAGTCTGACAGGAATGAAATCTGACACCCGCAGCCGCTGCTTTGTGATGACGCGCGTTCAGCTCCGCTGGATTCAGCCAGCAGACACATACAGTTGTAAGTGTTTGCTCTCTCTAACAAAACTAAATGATTTAATTACACGAAAATATCAAAACGACGGTGAAAGACGGTGTCGCGGTGGGCAAGTGATCTAACCGGTGAGAGGCTGAAGCACCGGTAATCACCGTTTCACCGACTATCGCAACAAGCCTAGTACATATGAAAAGTTCCAATCAGGATTCAGGCCCCACCATAGCACAGAGACAGCGTTGCTTAGAGTTACAAATGACCTCCTATTAACATCCGATCGTGGTGAAATCTCAATTCTTATATTACTAGACCTTAGTGCAGCATTTGACACAATAGACCACAGAATCCTACTCAATAGACTAGAAAACTATGTTGGTATCAGTGGTCAGGCGCTAGCCTGGTTAAGGTCATATCTAACCAATCGCTATCACTTTGTTTATGTAAATGAGGAAGAGTCATATCACTCCCTGGTTAAATACGGTGTACCGCAGGGATCAGTTTTAGGTCCTATCCTGTTCTCGTTATACATGTTACCCCTAGGAGACATTATCAGGAAACATAACATACGTTTTCACTGCTATGCGGATGATACCCAGCTTTACATCTCCTCGCATCCCAGCGAAACACACACGTTTTCTAAGCTAAAAGACTGCATTAGCGATGTTAGTGACTGGATGGCACATAACTTTCTTAAGCTCAACTCCAATAAGACAGAGGTACTTATTATTGAACCAAATCGCTACAAACATAATATGTCAGATTACAAATTGCACATAGATGGCTGTACTGTGGTGCCATCTTCCACGGTTAGGAACTTAGGTGTGATGTTCGACAGCAACTTATCCTTTGATAGTCATATCGCCAACGTCTGCCGCACAGCATTCTTCCATCTTAGAAATATCTCAAAAATACGCCATATGCTGTCTACATCTGACGCAGAGAAGCTTATTCATGCTTTTATGACCTCTAGAATAGACTATTGTAACTCGCTACTCGGGGGATGCCATTCAAATCAGATCAACAAGCTTCAGCTAGTTCAAAACGCTTCTGCAAGGGTACTTACTCGATCTAAGAAGTATGACCACATAAGCCCAATTCTGGCATCTTTACACTGGCTACCAGTTAAATATCGCATCCAATTTAAAATATCACTAATCACCTACAAAGCTTTAAATGGCTTAGCACCCTCATATCTTAGAGAATTACTATCAGAATACAATCCATCACGCACACTACGGTCGCAAAATTCTGGCCTATTGATTATCCCTAGACTATCAAAAGTGTCTAAAAGTGGAAGATCCTTTTCCTACTTAGCCCCTAAGCTCTGGAATGATTTACCAACCGATGTCCGAGAATCAGACACAGTCGATCATTTTAAATCTAGACTTAAAACTTTTCTCTTCAACAAAGCATTCGCATAATTTGTCTAGTAAAGGTTCTTAACTCGCAATAGTTATTTTCACGGAACAAAGCACTCACGGTCATAACACAGACCAACCAAATAAATAAATAAAAACCTTTTCTGCATGAACACTTAAAATGAATTGCATTAAATAGTTTGCCACCGTTTGCCACTGAACCTGCATTAACGACGACAGTGGGGCTTCCGGCCTTAGTCAAACGGTTTGGCACGTATGGTCGGGTTGCGATTTTGGTGCTTTCGTGTGTCTTGTGAATAGTATGCCATACAGACCCGTTTGCCACTGAACCTGCATTAACGACGACAGTGGGGCCTCCAGCCTTAGTCAAACGGGTTGGTATGTATGGTCGGGTTGCGTTTTTCGCGCTTTCGTGTGTCTTGTGAATAGTATGCCATACATACCAGTTTGCCACTGAACCTGCATTAACGACGACAGTGGGGCCTCCAGCCTTAGTCAAACGGGTTGGCACGTATGGTCGGGTTGCGATTTTGGCGCTATCGTAAGTCTTATGAATAGTATGCCATACAGACCCGTTTGCCACTGAACCTGCATTAACGACGACAGTGGGGCCTCCAGCCTTAGTCAAACGGGTTGGTATGTATGGTCGGGTTGCGTTTTTCGCGCTTTCGTGTGTCTTGTGAATAGTATGCCATACAGACCCGTTTGCCACTGAACCTGCATTAACGACGACAGTGGGGCCTCTCAGCCTTAGTCAAACGGGTTGGCACGTATGGTCGGGTTGCGATTTTGGTGCTATCGTAAGTCTTATGAATAGTATGCCATACAGACTCGTTTGCCACTGAACCTGCATTAACGACGACAGTGGGGCTTCCGGCCTTAGTCAAACGGGTTAACACGTATGGTCGGGTTGCGATGTTTTTGGCGTTTTCTCCTGGTCCTGTAAATGGTATACAATATAGACCCGTTTGCCACTGAACCTGTATTAACGACGACAGTTGGGCTTTAGGCCTTAGTCAAACGGGTCGTCAGGTTTCATTTTTTCTTAAAGATCGGAAGGTGACCCTTATTTACCATATATACCCTCGCATTGGGCCCCCAATTTGCTAAATCCTCAACTGTGGATAACATAATTATGCCGCAATATTTAGTCTGTCTGGAACTAAGCTGAGTTAAACCACATCACTGTGTGACACTTCAATACATATGAACGGCCGCTACGCTAATACGATTTTGTTTTTTTCTCCCTGTCTCGTCCTCGACCCGAGGACGAGACAAACAGACCCAGTCCCGGTAGATGTGAAAGTCGGCACACCTCTGATCTACTGGCTGTCCTTCAACGTTATGCCCAGCTGATACCTGACCAACGATCACCGGCAGAACCGCTTAATCTCCGCTAAATCTCCATTTCCGTTCTCCCAAGGGTTTTTCCCTCCTAGGACTTATTTTTCCTCGGATAAAAGCACGGGGTTTTTTTTCTCCTAGGGGGTTTTTCACCCCGGGGAGGCAGCCTTTTTGGGCTTTACCTAGCTTCCTCTTCTATACGTTGCTTTAGTAATACGTGCAATTATAATATTGAGTCATAGCCGCAGCAAATTTAACTGCTCATGCTTTCATGTATTTTGTTGTGCTATCTGTCGTTTTCTGTGCTTTTCACTGCTTCTATTTATGTAAAGCTGCTTTGAAACAATTGACTTTTGTGAAAAGCGCTATATAAATAAAATTGAATTGAATTGTCTTATCTTAAATATAAAGACCACTTGAATATTCTGGTAAAAACACAATCTGCAATAACTACAGACATTTTAAGACTTTTAAGACATTCAAGATGTTAATTGTATTGTGTTCTGAGGTGATGTGTGAAAAAATGAGAAAATTCCTTAATCAGACGATCGTAGATAAAGTTATACATACAGACATCTGGGCCCTCGTCCGATCCGTCCGGGCAGTCCTTCTCCCCATCACACCGCCAGCCTTTTGAGATACACGTCACCTGATCCCTGCATACAAACTGTTTGGGGCTGCAGGTTTTTGGAGCTACAAAATAAAGCAAAGCAAGAACAAATAATGAGTGAATGTGTTGATGCATTTTGCTTTTCAGTAACATTTTACAAGGCTCGAACACATTTAAAAACTGATACAGTTTTCTGCTAAAGTTGAGGCGCTTGTAGGAATTTGCAGAACTTAATATAGTCGAGTTCAAAAATAAAATCCTTGCCTTTTAAAGCGTCATCACAGTTAAGGTCAAATATTAGCTAGCCCAACCTGAAAATTTTATGTTATATATTTTAGAAGTCTGAGATTTTATTAAAAAGATGTCATGGAAAATATCTGGTAAAATTCTAATTGACCTACAATCCTGAAAAGAAATAAAAAACCTGATCATGAGTTTTTGCAGGCTAGATTTTGTAGTAACATAAGCTATCCAGTATTGGACAGTGCGTGTTCAGGGTGTCGTGTGTGGCTCATCAGGGCAAAATATTGTTGCGTCCAAAACCACCTATTTCCATTCTATATAATAAGGAAGAAGCAGTAGGCATACGAGTAGTGTGTCTGAATACATATTATTCCAAAAACAGTAAGCCCGGATGACCTACTACCTCCGGTTAGATTTTGAAGTGTGCATACGACAGACACTTCACTATCCCATGATGCCCCAGAAGAAGAGTTATCCAACGAAGAAGATGAGGCGTCGTCGGCGATGCGTCTGTTTTCGCGCTGTTATGACATGACGTGATGAATGGCGATGATGGCGTGATGAATGGCAAAATGGCGGATGTGGAACGTCGAATCGCATTCACACTACCAGGATTCATACTATACAGTACTCATTCAGTATGTACTGTGCAATATGTGGTTTCGGACGCAGCCTATGTGTTTGGTACATCATGCATCGCATGTTGTGTCAAAATAAGTGCCTGCCGCATACGTGTCGAAAGGGTTCATATTTTGACATGACACACATGATGATTTTGATGGCATTCGTGCCTCCTCGGAAAAGAAGTCTTGAATGTCCAAAACCGCTTCTTTCAGGATTTTTTTTTGAGGAAGTATTTCTTTTAAATATTTAAACACAACTTTGTTGATATAAGGGTTTATACCATGGTCTGTTTATATACTCGATTCTGATTGGCTGGTAACCACTGGTAACCATCGTAACACAGTTACATTTGCAGAGCGAGTGAGAGAGAGAGCGAGCGAGGGGACAGACTTTAAAGAAGAGACGCACACAGCCACAGGTAACTCGTGCATGCATCTCTCTCTCCCTCTCTCTCTCGGGTCCGCTACGCATCGGGTGGTTCTTCGCCTCTACGTCATGCATTAAAACTTTTTAATGCATGGCTAGCCATGGATTATCCCTTACTTAATATATGGTCAGACATTTGCACATGTCATTATAACAGTTTGACAGCAACCCAATTTTAAACCTGATTGGTCTGCTTCTATTGAAGACATTGGTTTTCCCAAAGGAAATTTTAAAATGGCAAAATGAATGGCGGAGAAACTTTCAGAAGTCAAGTCCATGGAAAAGCGTGCGGTCACTCTTAGGCTTCAAAGCAAACATCTCTTTCCTGCTTCTCTCCTGACACTACATGTTTGGATTCAGAGCAGCATGCCTCCACATATCCAGGTCAATGTTCCCATACCGGTGTCAGTGATGCAATGAGTCTGGAGGCCATCAAAAGACATCTTGTTCTGGTTTGGCTGCAGAAGGTGCAAAAAATGTGACTGCTTTTCATTGGTAAACTATTTGGATTTAAGTGCAAATTCATTCCAGACCCTTTTCTCAAAGGAGCTCTAAAAACAGAGTCCACTATCTGTACTGTAGCTCTAGACATAAACATCAAGAGAAGCAGACCAGATTATCAACTCAAACTTCCTTTAACACACTCTCAGTCTCTCTCTCTCTCTCTCTCTCTCTCTAAAGGTGGAAACTGAAGAGTATTATGACAGAGATTAGTCTGCTTCACTGATAATGATTATTACTGCTGTGAGCTAAAGAATAGACATTTAAATCTGGATTTACTGTGAACTTTATTATTATTACACCTGTGAATTTTAGATTAAACCGTATGGAGACAATGGTTCATGCAATACATTTGGCCTCTAATTACTTTAAAACCTATTTTAATACAGTAACAGTGTGTGTGCTTTTCCTGAAAGAAAACAACATAAACTGCATGTCAACTTAACTGATAAACTGCTAAAACAATGAAAACAATATTGTTAAAGTAAGTTTTTTAACTTGACACTAGAGTATGTATAATCTACAATCTGCTGACAGAAATAGCACCACTAACTTTACAAAATATATAACTTGCCAAAAATGTTAGTGGCAGGTTTCTTTATATAAACTTTGACCAATGATTATTTTAGGGCAGTCCATGGCTGCAAAGACATGAAAAGAGTCTTTATGCGGCTTTCTGACAGTGAGAGGTTAGTGTACACACATACATATAACCAGAGATGTATAGTAACGAAGTAGAACTACTTCACTACTGTAAATAAGTACTAAAAGACAGTATCTGTACTCTACTGAAGTATTATTTTTTTCTCCTACTTCCACTTTTACTTCAGTACATTTTTTCTTTGAGTTTAATACTTTTACTCCAATACATTTTTTATGTGCTGCATAGTTACTCGTTACTCTCAAATGTTACGAATCATGGTCACATGGTGGTCTGAACCAATTGGAGATAGTAAAGGGCGACCCCTCCCAACCTCTCACTCACAAATATGAGCCGGGGTTGTTGACAAATGTGAAGCGAAGAGAGAACCAAAGTGCGCGAGAAAGACAGAGAGAGAGAGAATGCGCAAGAAAGGGCGAGTGTGCGCGAAAGAAGGAAACCTAAATTCAATGAAACACCTTGTACCTTTACCTATTACCATTTTATCGACTAATATTTCATTAATTCTGAATTCTCTATCGCCATATCAGTTAAATTAATCTGAATTATCTGAACATTCATGTCCTTGTACTCCTGCTACAGCCAAAGGAATTGTAAGTGTCCTTTAGCTTAAACATTTGAAATAATATAAACAATATTATATTCAAACTTTTGACTGTTTTCTTTAATAACTACATTACACAATACTTGTACTTTTACTTTCAGTACTTGAGTAGTATATTTTAAAATAAACTACTTGCAATACTTAAGTACAAAGCATGTTTAATACTTTAGTACTTCCACTTAAGTGCTGTGCTTAAAGAGCACTTCAACTTCTACTCAAGTCACTTTTTTGATAGAGCACTTGTACTTTTACTCAAGTCTGGGTCGCTAGTACTTTATACATCTCTGCATATAACTGCAAACCCAAAGACTTACAGTACTATTACAACTAAGGCATTCTGCATGCCTCATATTGTATTACAGATGTATTATTTTAATACATTTTAAATATATTTCTATAAGTGTGCTTGCATAATCTAATACGATTATTCTTATGTAATGTAATAAAAGTGAACACGTTTGTTGACAGGAAAAAGTTTGTAAAATTCCTTGATTTTTGCCTTGAATTATACTGATCCCAGCATACTGAATTTATTCTGCCTATGTCTGTTTAAATTTGACTAGAGAGAAGATCAGAGAAAAACACAATTAGTTGGAGGCCGAAATCGAAAACATATCACACTCCATATCCTCTATAGCAATTTTTTGTTAACTGTAAATTAAAAGCAACACTTTTAAACACACATTGTGAATTCTTGTTTCACTGTTTTTGCACAGTACTGTTCCATCTTCGATCCCTTTCCTTGTTGATTTGAATTGGTTAAGTCTGTCATTTGGTGCCCAATGACACACAGCCCTCTCACATGCCTATCATATTGCTTAGTTGATCTGTTACATGTGCAGCTCAGACATTCACGTAACCCTGCTGAGTGATCAGAAAATTCGCACTACCAGATTAATGTAATGTTTCTGTTGAGAAACGTCAAGACTCTCTATAACAATGTACAATTTAAATAACAGTACAACCACAGATTAAGTTGTTAAGACTAAAAGTTCGTAGCTTGTTACAAATCTACAATAATGCAAGATTGAAGCAATGGATTGACATCAATTTATATATTGAATTAAAAATGAGAGCAGAGCTCTGTTGTGTATCAGTTTCTTAACATTGCTTGGATAAAGGCTTTGGAAATGCCAGGTGTGTGATGTTCACTTGTATCTTCAGGAACTGACACAAATTTTTTGGCTTAATGTTTGTGTAAAAAATTTACATTTGATACTTATTTAGATTTTATTGTAGGCTATTTTGTTATTAAACTACAAACAAAACATTTTCTCTTTAAAGGGATAGTTCACTTTAAAATTCTGTCATAATTTACTCGTCCTCATGTTGTTTTAAACCTGTATGAATTTCTGTTTTCTGATGAACACAAAAGAAGATATTTTGAGAAATGATGGTAAACACACAGCAGTAAGTGACCATGGACTTCCATAGTAGGAATAAAAGCATATGATGGAATTTAATGGGTACCCTCAACTGTGTGCTTAAAATCATTTATCAAAATATTTTCTTAGTCATTTATTACAATACTTCCAAAATATTTTTTCCTACTATGGAAGTCTATGGTCACTTACTGATGTGTGTTTACCATCATTTCTCAAAATATCTTCTTTTGTGTTCATCAGAAAAAAGAAATTCATACAGGTTTAGAACAACATGAGGATGAGTAAATGATGACAGAATTTTCATTTTAAAGTGAACTATCCCTTTAAATCTCCTTAAATTCATTCTAGCACAACATTCCTCGACATTGAGGCATTGGGTGTGAATCACATCAATTTTCATGACCATTGACCCTCCCTTGCAAATTCCCTTTACACAACAAAGAGTGTCTTACAAAAGTTAAATCAATATATTGTTGTATGTGAATGAGTGGGTAAAACGGTTTTTACATTTTTTTTTGTAGCAAATTCCCAACTCTACAAGATCCAGTAATTTTTTGTTTGTGAACAAATGTTTAGTGTGTGTCCCTTGGCCTTATTGCAACAACTTTGATTTTTTTTACTAACCAAGCATAAACATAATTTACTTCAATACCACATATTATTTTAGCACAGTTTGTGCTGAATACAGTGTTACTTGATATTAGCCATTAATATGTTTAAAGAAACTGAAAAAAGACTAAATGTAAGAGAAAGTCAGAACCTCTGCCAGAGTCCCAAATTGGTCCGACCCCAGGGGTTTAACCACACGAGCAGCTCATTTCCAGGTGCTTAGCATTAGAAACACACATATCCTCCGCAAATTTATCTCCATCTGAATGCATGAGTTTTATTGCGGAGGAGGCATACATATATTTTTACAGACATGCTCATGAGAAACAATTACTGTCCGTATAAAGCTTTTGACTAGAAACTGAAGAACTTCTTGTAATTTACTCAGTATGATATGATGGTTCTTGGGATGAATGGGTTTGAGAAACTATTTCACAAGTGTAAAACGGTGTGTGCATAGGTGCAAAACTACAGCCATGCGCATTACTTGACATAACAGCTTTATCATAGCTTGATCATGTTGTTTCTGTGCACGATGTTGCCTCTCTTCCACTTTCATTTGCAACTTGAAATGCTTTAATTTCAGCACTCTGGTGTTGTTCCTTATCCTATGGCAAAATAGTTTATGGTTTTCTTCCTCTTCAATGACTAAAAGAAATCAAAGTGGTAACTTGCTGTAGAGAACTTTTCTTCCTGGTTAGATATGCTGGAACAAATGGTTGACTGCATGAAGTCCCTCATTTCCACTGCATATCCATACTGCTGTTGTTGTCATCATTAAAACAACATTTCATAGAGCAATCCTAATGCTGCACATACGCTGCCTTTAAGCTGCAATATTTCAATGCTATAAGTCAGTTTAAAGACAATTGTGTAATTATTCAGCTCAAGTCAGTCAGTTCAGTGTTGTTTAATTCAGTTTAATAACAACACAATTATTCAATTGTAAAACAAATTTATTTCAATATCAGGAATGCTCAGATCGATCGGCCACAGATCGGCATCGGCCAATAACGGCATTAAATGACTCGATCGGTACTCATTAAATATGCCGATCTCATGAACTAATCTTTCTGTTTACTTTTGTCATTAGAGGGATCCTGAATGCGGCTGCAATAAGAGACCATTTTTAAGCAGTTCGAGCATTGTTATAACCCGTTGCTCATGTGCGACGTGCAGATTTGGATTTCTCTTTCTGCCTTTACAGAGACGTGTATTTTCTATAAGGACACGCTCCGGTCCTAACTAGGGATGCACCGAATATTCGGCCACCGAAAGACTTTTATCACCGAAACAATACGGCCGATATGTTGTGATGACGCAAACAGAAACCGCGACCTGCACGTGCTTGTCTGAAGCAACATGTATGCGGCGTGGATTTATTTAACCGCAAAAAGGCGCTAAAGTACGCACAGAGGCACATGCGGTTGTGTCCGGTCTAGACGTGATCATCACAGAGAGTACGCCCTTCAAAGATCAGAACTCTTGATGTGTAAACTTTAGAGAGAGTCGCGCAAATGTGTCTCATACTGTATAGTCCATTAACATACATGTGCCGAATAAAGCAATGAAAAACAATGTAAAGTTTTTATGCTGCGCTGTTTGGGACTCGCCTTCGTTCTCTATGTGCGCGTGCGTTTAAGGGGCCTCAATAGTGCACACACGAGTGAGACGCAAACAAGTGAACGTAAAATCTTTCTGTTATTGACAGGGCACTTATGAACAAAATTATCTCCAAAGTATTCTTTTTCTAATAAAAACATTAGTTTATGTCTTAAGTGTATGTATAGATTACAGTCATAAACCAGTCT
Organism: Paramisgurnus dabryanus; assembly: GCF_030506205.2. Lineage (NCBI taxonomy): Eukaryota > Metazoa > Chordata > Actinopteri > Cypriniformes > Cobitidae > Paramisgurnus > Paramisgurnus dabryanus. Next base: position 32,061,331 of record NC_133350.1, on the reverse strand, counting down.
CTGCTTATTTAAAGAGACAGTAACCTCAATTAACCTACTTAAGTCTAACAAAGAGACAATTAACTCTAAAAATAATAATAAATAATTTATACAATAAAGAAAGTGTTATGACTCATTTAATTCGATTTCTGTACCTAATGCTAATGTTAGCCCTTATTAATGTGCAGCTTTGTTCTTTTTTATAAATGTTTGTAATTTCTTTATTTGTTATTAGATTTTCCCCACCCCCTTTTTGCTGATCTGAAAAATAATCCGATCTGTGCCTCAAAAACTGTAATGTGATCTGAACCGTGAGTTTTGTGATCTGTCACACACCCCTAGTAAAGTTAGTACACAGTGATAGCCATAAATGCATTTGTACTAATAATTTGCATAATAATTTATTTCGGCGTTTCGGGTTTTTTTTTTCGGCCTTGGTTTCCTCATTTTCGGTTTTCGGCCAAGAATTTTCATTTCGGTGCATCCCTAGTCCTAACAGCGCGAAGACACCAAATCGGTATTGGCTCCATAAATCCTGATGGGAGCATCCCTCTTCAATATTAAACTTAAGTCATTGGGGGGATGAAGTGTTAACTGTACCTATGTCTTCATTAATCATTTGTCATCAGAATGTGTCATTATTCAGCTCAAAATGTAATGATAACAGTTTGCAGTGAAGTTCTCATCCTCGATGATGTTAACATTTTCTTCCTCTACTACATTCATTGGGTTCGTTTGAGGCCCTGTACCAAGAATTTCATATAACAAATCGAGTAAACAGCTGACATTGGCTGACTTGACTGTCCACTAAACTGCACTTTGTCTCAGGTGGTTTCACTTTAACCTGACATTGCAAGGTGGCCTTTCAGTTTTGCTGAAAAATGCAGAAGCACTTTGGAATTTTTGTGGAAAAAATTGAAAAATGTTTTTTTTTTGCACAAGTCATCTCTTCATGATTCTGGCCACGTCTGGTAAAATCGCCCACATTCTCATTTGAACAGATCATGCTACTCTACCCCTGTAGTATAATGGCCTAAGTCCTTGGCTGTTTAATTTTGCCTAAGTCAAAAGATATTGAGACTTAGGCAATTTTACGAGCTTTTCTAAATGTCAGCTGCATAAAGAAGAACACAAATCTACTCAACCTCTGAATTTAGTTTCATTTTTTGTGTTTTCTGAGAAACCTGAAAAAATTACTTAGGCAATTATTTTAGGAAGCTGACGATATAGTCCTTCTTCATATGACTGTCTGCCTAAAGCCACAATCTCCCGTCTACAAATTGTACAAAATGCTTCTCACTAGTATTAAAAACTTCTCCTCCACAGACTCCACCTCTGTCACTTAATGCCTAAACTCCACCTAGAGCTTCCTCTTTTGGACATTCTTTTCTGTTTTTGCCCCCCATCACTGTGGTGTAGCTTTTGTTACGGCACGAGTTGCGCCTAAGGCGAGTCGTGTTCACCTGTTCCTCATTTGTTTGATTCCTCTGTTCATCTGTGTCTTGTTTAGTTACTCATCAGTTCTGTGTACGTATACTCCTGCCTCCTGCCTCAATCACACCAAAAGCTTTTTAAACACTTGGAAACGCAAGGCACGCCACACTGCCTTTTTTGGTCACTTTAACTCATTCATTTTTTTTCACAAAAGTTTCACAAAATATTTACAGCAAATTTTCTTCTAAAAATCTATAAACGTAAAAATATATCAAATAAAATAACAGACCCTCTGTTTTCAAACAAAAATGTAAAAAATAAACTCTTAAATATGGGTATTTTTCTTAAAAAATAAAAAAGTTTAGCAAAAAGCTGAAATACTTGCATTTTTGCATTTTTTGAAGGAATTTTATTAGAGATCAGATATAGAACGATTATCAAAACTTACACAGAGTTTAATTAGTAAATAATTTTATGCTTCAGCTTTATTATAAATTGGGTATCTAGTGGATAATCTCAGTATTACAGATTAACATAATACCTCATCCGGGACACGTTTTTTCATGCAAATATTTTCTCTTAATTAACAAGATAACTCGTCAATGTGGGGAAAGAGTTAAAAAAGATCAGTTTGGCATGGCTTTTTATATTGTTAAGCAACCACAATGTAGCTGTCCTGTCAGTCAAATTTTGAGGCGTGATTGCTCTTTTGCAATGGAAAAAGGAATGACGTCGGGCGTTTTTTCGCTCTCAGCGCTCCTTCAAAAATGTGTGTTGCGGCAGGCGACAAAAAATGCAAGGCTTTCGCGTACATAAACAACGCACATAATGCTCATGCCCATAGAAAATCAAAAGTTGTCTGCAACTGCCATAAACGTGTTTGTGTGATTGGCCCCTATGTCAGCCCTTGTTTTATCTTAGTGTTTACCTGCAGTGTTGTGTTGGTAAAAGTGAGTTATCTCTTCATCTCCGTTGCCTTTCTTCACATTACCACAATCATGACACTATATGTCATTTGGGACTCAAAATGTTGGAGATCCAGAAAGCACATAAATAAATATACCACTAAGTAAGTTGAAAATATTAACTGGTTTTTCAAACACATCCTTCATTTAACTCCAAAAGACTATCTATTTATTATCATCTGTTTTATTATTTAACATGTTGAGTCTCTTACAAGTGATATTTTTATAAAAATCTTTTTTGTGTTCAGCAGAAGAGAAAATAATTCATAGTGTCTGGCATGGCATGAGGGTTGCTACCAGGGCCGGAGTGGAGACACTTTTCATTCCGGGAGTTTCAGGCCCAAGACCGTCCCACTTTTTCCATGGTGGAATTCCAAATTAACACTTTTGCCAAATTGGACAAAATGAAGCAACAGTTCCCTGAAATGCATACCTTTATGGTAGGGCCGGCCCAGCCTACCTGAGAAAAGTTTTGGAAAAGACACGCCGAACCAACTCTATGGGGGGGACTGACTCACTTGGTTTAACCCAGGCAGAGGCTGCATGCGGTGTCAAAATGCGGAACGTGTGTAGTGTTATTTAAGAGAAGATAGACTCACTAATGGGACAAATGTAAAAAAAACAAAAACCTTGACCGGCCCAAAAGTGAAGCGGCCTACCAGGAATTATTCCGGTTCTCCCAACTACCCACCCCGGGCCTGGTTGCAACCCTTTTTAAGAGTTTTTCTTTCTTTAATAGGTTAACAGAAGGTCTTGCCAGAAGTCAGAAACATTCCAGGGTGAAAATGCCCGGTTAATCTTACATCAGCTGATCAGTTTGTGGATAAGCTGGTACAATACAAAAATGTGTCTCTTATAATAATCATAAACTCATTACAATTGTTGCACATTGTGACTGAAGTCTACACATTATGTTATGCTTTGATGTATTTCTAGAGAATTTTGCTGATTTTGAGACATATATAAAGATTAGCCAGTTTAGCCAGTTTAACCTAGTTTTTAACCACCTTTAGGATAAGGGTCTTATTTGTTGTTTTTGTTTTCAATGTGAAGTGTGAAGATGCATATCTTTTCAGTTGTCGTTTTAGTGTTTTAACCTAAAAGTACATAACAAAATTGCTGCGCTCAGATTCTTTTTCAGTGATAAAATGTGGTTTTGAAGTAAGTTTTTGTTTTTGTATTTATACACTCAGTCTAAAGGTTATACTATCTATCTATTTTGAAAAAGTAATAAGATTACCTTAATGCATAAAAAAGGTATTCATAGTCAGGCAGCGCATTATGTTTGAAGTTTCTGGTATTTTTGTAATCTTAAAAACCTTCCATTCTTTCCAACTTACAAGCTGATCACAATGGACAATGGTGACCAAACTAAACAATGTTTGAGACAAATAAAATTAAGGGCCAGATTTACTAACAGCGTGCGCCAGCTCAAACCATCATTTTGGCGTTAAATAACGACTGTCGGGATTTACTAAAGATGCGAAGTGGATAATTAGTGCTGAAAGGTGAGGTAATTTTTGAGACTGACCTTATTGCATGTGCATTTCTAGGAGTTTCCCTTTCAGACGCAAACATTTTTCTATTTTTTTTTTTTTGGAATGCCAGAGAAACATATTATTCACAAATATTGTTTGCAAAACCATTTTTTTTTTTTTTTGCTGGAAGAAATAAAAGAGAACTCAGTAGGATAAGTCACACAATAGCAGGTGTTTCAAAACTTATTGTAAACCTTTAATTTTCTATGATGTCTGTGGTGCTGATCTCAAGCACATCAGGCATTAGTAGATCACCTGCACCTGATTAGCTCTGCTTATTTGCGACCCTGAGCTAATGCTGCGTTCCAGGCAGGTTTTTGAGCCTGTGAATCACGACTTCAAAACCACGACTCACGACTGTGAAATCGTACTAGATCGATGTACTCTCAGTTCAGAGTTATGAGTCACGGTTTTGAAGTTGTGATTTACGTCTACGTCTATATTTCCATTGTCCTGTTTTATGTGCATTTTGGAAATGCCAAATTTAGAATAAAAATCCCTTAATTCAAGCTCCACCTTATCTTCTAGATCGTATCACCCCTTTGTCATCTACAATATTTTTAAGATGCACTGACAGGCCTCTTTTTTCTGTCCCTTGTTCCCATTTGAAAACTAAGGGTTATAGAGCTTTTTCAGTCACTCTCCATCATCTGTGAAACCAATTGCCTCTAGACTTGGCACCTTCCATTACCATTTTTAAATCAAGTCTGAAAGCATATCTTTTCAACTTAGCATTTTAATTTCATTTCATTACTGTGTTATTGTTTGCTTTGGTTTTGTTTTCCTTTTCCGTTTTAGTTTATTTTACATTGTTAAGCAGTTTGGATAGCTTTGCTATGTTGAAATGTGCTATTTAAATAACATTTACTTACTTAATTCTCAAAAATATTTTTATGCTCGCTGGAGGTGGTTTTTGTTTTGTGTGAAAAGAGCTAATGTGAATAATAATGGGAGATAGAAACAAATATATGCTAAATAAGTTCTGATGTAGTGAACATTAAACCCATGTTACTAATCGTCTGCTTCTGCTGATGGATTTTTCCCGAAAAGGAAGAAATGAACAGGATTCTTGGCCACAGAACTATCGTTATTTTAAAGCAACACTAAAGAGTTATTGCTCTTTGCTCCCCCTACAGGTTAGACGCGTAATTGTTCATTAGCACTGTCGTAAATACTGCAGCATAGCTGGCTCTGATTGGATTGTAGATCTGCCGTAAAGCAAGTTTTTGTAGTTTTCACTCGAACTACAGGACCACTACTCGACGGTTGGGAACTTCTTTAGTGCGGTTTTGGCCGATAGAGGGCTGCAACGCTAATGTGAAAGTGCCATTCACCCTGTTTTGAGTGGATGAACCACTGAAACTTTTTGGAAACGTTATTTTAAGGTAAAAAAAACTCTTTGGTGTTGCTTTAAATACCTGAACCTAAGGATATTGTCCAGAACTTAAAGGAGACATTTCTGAAGACTTTTTTAAGATGTCAAATAAATCTTTGGTGTCCCTAGAGTATGTATGTGAATTTCTAGCTCAAAAAAACCCACAGATAAATTATTATAACATAAAAAAGCAACTGCTGTGTTCTCAGAAAGTATTCAGACCCCCTTCACTTTTTTCAATTTTGTAATTTGTTAGCCTGACCTATTCTTATTACTCTACACTCAGTACCCCATAATGACTAATTGAAAACATAATTTTAGAAATGTCTATACATTTATTTAAAAGCAAAAACTGAAATATCACATTGACACAAGTATTTAGACCCGTTACTCAGTACTTAGTTGACGCACCTTTGACAGCAATTGCACTCCTTGTGTTTTTTGTTATGACACAACAAGCTTTGCACACTTGGATCAAGAGATTTTCTGCCATTCTTCTTTCCAAATCCTCTCAAGCTCGGTAAGGTTGGATGGGGACCGTCGGTGGGCAGACATTTTCAGGTTTCTCCAGATATGTTTGATAGGGTTCAAGTTAAGGCTCTGTCTGTGTCACTCCAGGACATTTACAGAGATTACTTTAAGTCACTCCTGTTTTGTTTTGGCTTAGGGTTATCATGTTGAAATTATGTGATTTTTCAGGCCAGTCTGAGGTCCTGAGTGCTGTGGAATAGGTTTTCATTGAAGCTATCTCTGTAATTTGCTTTATTCAGCTTTTCCTCAACATTGATCAGTCTCTCAGTCCCTGCTGCTGAAAAACACCACCAAATCATAATGTTGACACCACCATGCTTTACTGTTGAGATGATATTGGACAGGGGATGAGTGGTGTTTAGTTTCCTCCAGACATAATTATTTAGAAATGAGCTAAACACTTTAAATCTTGGTTTCATCAAACCAGAGAATCTGGTTTCTTACAGTCTGAGTGTCCTTCAGGTGCTTTTATGCTACATCCAGTGGGATTTGTATGTGTTTTGCACTGAGAAGATGTTTCCGTCTGGCCACTCTGCCATAAAGCACCAGGTTGTAAGGGTAGTCTTGAAGTAAAACACGTCCTACGAAGAATTTATACCTATTGCACCATCAAGGCGTAGGGAACATATGCGACTAAATCTTACAGTACATTTAGTCAAAGGTTGGCATAAAGTATAAAGTCTTGACTTGTTTTTTATTGGAAAAATATTTCATAATTAAATTTAACCAGACAATGGTGTATCTTTTGCACAGGCTATGTGAGCTGTCTACTTTCATGCATGAAAGAGTGATCAGAGCAGTGTTATTTTGACAGCAGAATTAGTTTTAGTCATAATCTTTTAACGTAAATGCAATTTAGTCATTTAAATTGAATGTAGAACTAAACTAGTCATTTTTAGCCTAGTTTAGTGTACTTGAATGTGCCTTGCTGACAAATACGTAATTGTTGTGATATAAATATTCTTATATATATCCTAAAAAGTCATAACCTTAATATTTCAGAATAGTCCAGTATTAGAGTCCATTAGGTTGTATTTAGGTTGACATTTGTAACATTCATCTCAATGCCTAAATTTACCCTACATTGTTTTACACAGACGGGGGGACACAGTACTTTTAAAATGAAAGTACCAGTTTATTTAAATTGTTTGAATTTGTTTGAAAGCTCTTGTTCTGATTTAATTGACTCGTTCAGTGATAGGTGTGTTTGTTCAGTACATTCAACCAATGATCCTTAAAGGCGCGCACTTGAATGCTATTGGTTTGTGAATTGGGCTCATGGTGGATGAGGGAGAGAAATCAGTGAATAAGAAAAACAATAAAAACATGAAGTCTCTTTACTTGAAAGATTCATTAAAAAAAGTGTAAATCTGATCCTTATTTAGGTCACAACAATAGACAAACACAATGTGTATAAGCTTTTTTGAAAACACCCATTAAACATTAACAGTGCTGTAGGAAAATGTAAGTGAACCCTTGGATTAAACAGCTTGTTGAACCTCCTTTTTTCAGCAATTACTTCAAGCAAGCGCTTTCGGTAGTTCTGAATCAGACCTGCTACATGCCTCTCTCATCTTGGGGGTCCTTGCCCCGAAAAACGTTGTAGATCCGTGGTATATGCAATATCATGTTAATTAAATTATCTGTCATTCAAGCAGTGCAATATTCACCCTTTATTTCATTTAATTTACTTTTTCACCTTTCTTTATCTATATGTGTGAATGTTAGATATGTAGCCTCTGTTCAAACTAAATTGTGACCCGTCACGGAAACCAGTGACACAAGTCGGCAGCACAAGTTTTTTTTTCAAAATTTGTGATTTTCTTTTAATTGCAGAATCTGATAGTTGAGATCATGAAGAAGCCTCTCCATGTTTGAGATAGCAGTTTTTGTATATTTAAACCGTACATTTTAGGGTTTGAAATAGGCTTGTTTTTCCGGAGATTCTAGCGTGCAGCGGGGGGCGTCATTGTCTGTGTGTATATTTACATACTGTGTGGCTTGTGTTTTCGCCCCCGCCCCCAAAGAGACCAGCTTGAACAACTAAATAAGGATAGTTCGCCCAAAAATGAAAATAATGTCATTAATGACTTACCCTTATGTCGTTCTAAACTCGGAAGACCTACGTTCATCTTTGGAACACAGTTTAAGATGTTTTAACGTTAGATTTAGTCCAAGAGCTTTTGTCCCAACCATTGAAAATCTATGTACGGTTTCCATGTCCAGAAAGGTAATAAAAACAACATTAAAGTAGTCCATGTGACATCAGTGGGTCAGTAAGAATGTGTTGAAGCATCAAACATACAGTTCGGTCCAAAAATAGCAAGAATTGCGACTTTATTCAGCATTGTCTTCTCTTCCGGCTCGAGCGTGAAGTCACATGACTGTAGTGACGCGGCTGCCCTGTTCCTCAGACATGTTTGCTACGTTTTTTTTCAAACTTATAGCGTGCGTCTCCCCAGACTGTAAAGCTCAGGCGCACAAAACAAAAGAAAAATAAAAGAAGCTGGGGCGGAAAAAATAACAGTCAGCCGCATCGTACGTCAGCCGCGTCACTGACTTTATGGGGCGCCGCATTCGGATGACGTCAAAGTACTGCTTCAAGAAATCTTACCGAGTAGTTTAATTTCGACTCGCTCTCGCGGTACTTTGATGTCATATCTCTGTCAGATCTTGCAGTGCAGCATGAAGTCAAACACATAATTTACACAGAGACCATTGAATTCTTTATATAATTGGCTACATGTTTTGTCTATCAATATTTTCCATTAAGTCATTAGCTGATGGAGGAACGAGCGAGCTATTGGTTACTTCCCTAAAGGACTTCACGTTTTCGACGGCGCTGTTTGGATTATCTATTATACTACCTCCCTATTTTAAATACAAACTTTGAAGGCAGGTTCATGTGTTTAACGGAACGCAAATTACCGGAGAGTAATCTGATATACCCTTACATGTTACGATGTAAATAGTCCTCAGATTGTATATTATATTCTATTACCAGACGTTCATGCTAAATCCGATGTTAACAATAGACTATATATCTATATTTCACGGATTATACGCATTTGTGGACAAAAATGGTCATTGGATGATTCACACATCTGAAACAGACTGGATTCGACTTGTAATCCACACAAAGGTAAAAAATCCTGTTTATTTGGAAGTTGTCATTTGGATTTCTGTCATAAAATACTACATATGATGCAAGAACATCTATATCTCAAAACGGCTTTACAGGGGGTATGTCTTAGCTAAATGAGATGTAAATGAGCCCTTTTGTCTCCCCCAGTCTCGATTTTCTCGGTTTGAGTGTTTTTAAGTTCCTATGTTCAAATGGCCACAACTTCTCCAAATCTTATCAGATTTCCATGTGTTACACATCGTTGGAAAGCTTTGGAACTGCACTTTCAGAATCTACAAATAACTAAAAATGGCCCAGATCCGACTTGTGTCCTTACTTTCTGTGACTGGTCACAATTTTGATCACCATTTTATATTTATTTCTGTAAAATTACTGCTTACGTCAGGGGTGGGCAATTAACTTTCCCAAGAGAAACTTGAGAAACTGAGACCAAACCAACAGACTAAACTTATAATAATTTTAATGCTTTTATATAAACCAGTGTTTCTCAAACTTTTTCGGCCCAAGGACCACTCTATCTTCCAATTTTTGTCTGAGGACCACCTAACAAAATCCCACTCTAACACTTCCCCAAAAAAACTCCCCCAATAGTAAAGATGAGCTAAGTTTAAGTTTAATATGCAACTGTTTCAAGTCAAAAACAAATGCAATGCTATGTTCAGAAATTATTATATGAATTTTATTTCATTTGAAAAAGTAAATGTGAAATGAGTTGCAGCTTAATATTGACAACAAACTGCACATGTGAAAAAAAATGCAATTAAACATACTATAACAGCCAAAGACCCACTTAATGTCATTCCAAAGAGCCATTAGTTTAAAACTGAGGTGGTGGGTACACTGTAAAAAATAATTCAGTGGCATTGTAAAATCACTAAAATAAATAATTAAAATTAGTTAATAAAATCTCTTTATGTCACTAGGTTGATTTTTTGAGTTAGACAAACCAAAATAAATGACTAAAAAATAAACATATATTTGTGTGTAAAATGTACAGATATTATTTAGTTGTATACATCAAATAAAATAAGTATTTAACTAACAGATTATTTCTAATAGATATCCTTAATATTTGTTTTAAATTTGAATCAATATATTTGAGAATGTCACACTTATATATTTTAGCTTTCAAAACTATTATAATTGCTCATTTCAAGTTAACATAGGTATTTAACATCAACAAAAATATTGTAAATTTCATGCATAACTTTAACTATGATTTATTCAATATTTTTGGTGAAACATTATTAGATTGTATTATTTGAGTAAATGTAGGCAAAAAAAAAATGTATTAAATCAGATGTAAATTTAAAAATCACAAAGCCAACGGTTTTTTAATCAGCAGCAGAAGAAACAGCGCCTCTTGCAGGAAGACAAACAACCTCAAAACTCCTCAAAAATCCTGGTAAGTGTTAAGTTTATTAATATTTACACTTGTTTTTAATGAAATATTTGATGTGTCCTTGCGTAAACAACTTAAGGTGTATTTATCTGAATACTTTCGGAGCCATACCGTAAACTGGGTACAATAACAGCTTTCTGTGCACATACTGCTAGATTAATCAAGAATATTTTTATTTTACGTATTTGTTCAGGTCACCAAATTATTAATACAGCTGTGCTACTTGAAATGTGTGTAAAATAATCATTTCTGATCGTTTTATTACTGCATAATGTGGTTGTGTAGACAAACACGTCTAAATCTATAGTGGCTGATAGTCAGGCGATCCGAAATCCGGTCCTCAGTTTCGCTTCACCCGGACTTATTAGACCTTTCATATGAAAGCGGAACAACACAACAGAGCTTTACAGAGCTCACACGCTTATATACATTTATATTAATTATCTCTTGACTCCATGGGCCCTATTTTAACGATCTGAAACGCAAGTGCGAGGCGCGCCGCGCAAGTGAGTTTGTGGGCCGATCTTGGGCGCTGTTGCTATTTTCCCGGCATGAGAAATAACTCTTGCGCCGGGCGCAAATTAATAAGGGGTTGGTCTGAAGTAGGTTCATTATTCATAGGTGTGGTTTGGGCGTAACGTCAAATAAACCAATCAGAACGCTATCCAACATTCCCTTTAAACGCAAGGGCGCAAGTTCCATGGCGGGTTGCTATTATTATGACGGATTTACCAGGCGCTCGCCAGGAGTGGTTTACAGACGAGGAGACCGACGTTCTTGTAAGAGCAGTCAAAGACAGAGAAGTTGTTTTGTATGGGGATAGGAGAAACCCGCCCAAATCAGCGTAGGTTAAACAGGCGTGAGAGGAAATAGCCACAATTGTCTCATCAGCTGGCATCCCCATCGTTGCGCCAAGCACTACAATGATGTCAGGAGACTGGGGAATCCCAAGCTTACCAATAAATCGGGCACGCCGTGTAACGGGAGGTGGATCTGCCTCTACACAGACGCCAGCAGAGGACATCGCTGCGTCCACCCTCACCGCTGAAAGGGTTTTGGGGCTTTGAATTCGTACCCAAGAAACGCAAGCAAGGTCCAACCCCAAAGTACTCTTACAAATCAAGTTCATATACATTAAGGTTTCTTATGAAAACATTTTAATTATTATTTACATAAAATAAATGTAATACAGCCACACAACAAACTTATGAAAATATTTTAATCGTTATTTGCATGAGAATTTTTTAACGCAGCCACACAATAAATAAAAACTATCACCACAATGCTTACCACCAAGGCCGCCTTAATGCACAGGCTTACCTGGGCTGAAGCCCAGGGGCCTCTCAAGTTCAGGGGCCTCCCAAGTTCACGTTCATATTGTTTTGTAACTCGTCATGTTATCTGTCAATCACTCTAACTGCACGTTACATGGCTGCTGATTGGTCCGTGGTAACTTACCGTGAAATAAAATATCAGACGTAACAGATTTTTCTATTCCGCGAATGTGAGCGTTGTCAACGTAGCATTCCGACTGAGTGTGACAGAGAAACGGGAAATAATCCACCAACAAATGAAAGAGTAATTTCTGAAATTTCATAATAAGCACTGAGGTGCAGGTCTCTCTCTCTTTCGCGCGCGCCCGTTTGCTCTCTCTGTGCTCGTGCCTTCTCTGGCATGCAGAAGTCTCTCCAACTGTGCGCAAGATACTGTACCGCTAAATAAAGAAATGAGTACCCGAACATATTAATGTTGTTCGTTGTTATAAAGTTTAAGTTTACTCGCGTTTATATCAGTGACGCGTGCGCAGCTGTTGCGATGTGGTTTGACGCGATGTTAGCTCACAGTACACACATCTGTTGGTTTAGAAAGACGACGCAATGGTAAATGTGCAAGTCAAAGCGCGACAAGACCATCTCTAATGATCATCCCCTGATCGCACCATTCATATTTACAATGTCCTTATCTAAAGATCTTATATACAGGTATGTTCCCTGTTTGTTTTGTGCATATTCATACGTGTTCGTTTTACATGCATAGTATTCATAAATACTAAATACAATGCATACTATATCTTTAATAGCCTACAAAATAAATAACTGATTAAAAAACAAGATTCTGTCTATAAGACTTATCTTTTGTTAACATTAATGCATTTTCACTTAAAAACTAACTTTAACTTCTTATATTTTTAAAACTGTGCTGCATTTAGTTAGTGAGTGGCAATTTTCTGCAAATTTGTATATTCCAAAAACTATATAGACATAAAGCTTATAAACATATATACTCTCACACATTTTGGTTTTATTTTCACCACAAGTTGCTGTGTGTGGTTGTTAAATAAAGTGTCTTCTTGTGTTAATGCTCAAGTGGGCTCAGTGATATGTTAATAGTGATATTATGGTGTTTTCTGGGTCAAAGAGGGAAAACTCATTGTTGTATGTATTTAAAGAAACTAATGCATTTTGTGATGTAGATTATATTATACTTTTTTTTAATGAGACTATAAATTGAGGGTATGGGGGGGCCTCCAAAACCTCTCAGCCCCAGGGCCTCACATTAGGTTAAGGCGGCCCTGCTCACCACAATGATTTCCCTTATCTCGTGTATTAATATTTTTTAGTGTAACAATTTATGATTTGCAAAAATAACTGTTGCATCGGTGTAGATTAGATGCAAAGTGTATGCGCGTTGTGCACGCTATACATTATGGTCAAGCATGCGCCCTTAAACTTTTTTTTTCTGGTCAGTGGCGCAATTGTTTTTTGAAACTGCAAAATAGCATCAGGGAAGGTTTGCGCCGGAACACGCCTCTTTTTTTGCGCTGAACCGCCCAGGGAGCGCAAGTTTATTCCCTAGTTTGCCGACGTGCGTCTGTGGAGGGAAAAACCCAGTGTGCACCGGTGCAAAATACGAATGATACATGCGTCACTGATAAAGTCAATTGCGCTGGGTGCAAGATAGGGCCCCATATGTCTATGCTTTATTTTCCTTTTTTGTGTTAAGGGTCTCGCACACCGGTGGATATGCGCTGCGTCCCGTGTAGGACAACTCACAGTTTTTGATACCGCACCGGACGTTCGCATTAAATAGCGCAAGTTTAGTCAGACAAAGTTTACTTCCAGATATAAAATATGCATTCGTAGCCTTTGTAAATCGTTACAGATTTGAGACAAATGTGTTATTTTAATGCTGAGTGGCGCTCTGTGGCAGCGTCCAGAGTCTAAATAAAGTTTAAATAAAGTTATCTTTGTTGCAGGTACAAGTGCTGGTGGTCCACCTGTCTGGGTTCATGAAGTGATTCTGCATGCTGTGAATTTGAGAGACCTCTCAGAGTTTATTCAGCTGATTGTTTTTGTAACAATGTTTGCCATTTTCAATAAAATAACGTATACAAATTGCTTTGTTTATCATTGATAATTGATGGTTCAGTATGAAATAAATTTATAACATTAAGTAAATAAAAATAATTTATTTTAGTTAAATAATATTCACAAAATTTCAGCTACATCTAAGTAACATTTTTAATGATATCAACTCAATTTTTTAGTAGACTTCACTAGGATTTTTTATTGATTTGCTTTTATATTTTTGATTCCATCTACTCAATTTAATTTGTGATAGGAAATTAATGTAATTACTGAAATCTAATCGATTTCATAGCTTTCAAATTTACTCAATTTTTTTAAGTGTAAAAATGCTTCACCAAAAATATTGAGTAGATAATAGTAATAGTTTTTACAGTGTATATGAAGTCTATGGTTGCAACTATGGTAACAATAAAATACTGAAAAAAAATGTTCCCCTTAATGTCCAAAATCACTGAAATTACAGGGATTTTACACATGAAACAAAAACTAGTACATTACAAAACTAATAGATCTGTGGATTTTAGCTGCTCTCAGTTGACGCTTGATCATTTCTTTTGACTCCTCTTTGGTTTAGCCAACCAATCCATTTTTACGTTATTAAACAGAAAGGCAAGAACTGATATCACAGTTTTGCAAGTGCATTAAAAATCTACTTAAATAAGTGACGATTGTATAAACACTTCTAACACATCTTTAAACACATCTTTTGGCGGACCACTGGGGGGGTTTGGCGGACAACTAGTGGTCCGTGGACCACACTTTGAGAATTACTGATATAAACCAGTAAATTTTATGGCTTTGAGTAGCTGCTACTGGATGGAAGAATGCTTGTTGCCACATTTATCCCTTTTACAGTAAGTTTGTAGTAACTATTGTGCAACCATGATGTGTAAATGGTATTGAATGAAGCTGTGTTTTCAGTTTCAGGCAGTTCTGGTCAATCAGAATCAAGCATTCTGGAGCGCTGTTTAACATTTACAATTTGTATTTTACCAAGAAAGTCATTTTTGACCAAAGTCCTCACTCAAATCCAATGAAATTTACAATATTTAAAAACAGCCTCACAGGATAGATTAAAGTGTTTTGCCGTAGTTTGCCCACTGCTGGCTTAAGTGATGCAACAACAGACTCTCGACACAAACATTCCTTCTGCTGTTTTCTTCCATCTCAGCCCGCTGGCGACCGAGCGAGCGTCTGAGTAATATGACAGCTATTGCCCTCTGAGCTCAATATTTCCAACCCTGTGAGATCCAAGAACAGCTCCGTTGTCATGAACACACTGGTAAAACAATCATCAGCCTCACTAGACGCTAAAGATGGGAAACACTGCCCATAGACTGAGACAGCCATTACCAACAATATAGAGAGAAAGTCCTGTCAATACTTACGTCTCTTTAAACAATGTTCACATTGCCATTCTGCATTTAGAAAGCCGTAAAACTAATCCTTAAACACGTCTGTATTTTATTTGCTGGACTTTTAATTTATGCATGCATCAGTATCGCATATTTTATAATTCCTCAAGAACTAATGCCATGTGGGACATCCAGCTAGTCACACTTCACTTTGTATTGAAATTATCAGACATTTTGCTAAACATCTCCTGTTGTGTTCCATGGGAAATGAAAGGAAGTCTGTATGGTTTGAAAGAACATGAGAGTTTGAAATAAAAGAGTAAATGATGACAGTTTTTCCAATTTTAAATATACTGTTCCTTTAAAAGCTTCAGAACAAAGGCATCCCAACAGCAAATGATAAATGAGAATTACCTAGTTAAGATCATCAGAGAACATCATGCGACATTACTCATCTGTCAGGGGAACGGGTGGATGTAAAGCCCTTTTTACACAAAGATTACGGAAAATGCTTCCAGGATTTGTCCGGGATCTTTGATTTTTGTACACACTAGTGATGCAACAATACACTTAGTTCACAGTTCAATACAATTTTCGGTTCTTGTCCACGGTTTTCGCTTCAGTTTCGGTGCTGATGCCTTGGCCTATTAAAGTGTTTTTTATTTGTTCTATGCTTAGGTAACAGGAACAGTGAGATGATAAGAAGCAAAAATACTGGTTTTAATTGCAGTTCTCTTTATTTTATGTAAATGCAAATATCATCTTACACATTTCTAGTGTATTGATACAATAATATAAGATATAATTAAATAAAGATATATAAAAAATGATCCCCTATTCAAACTGGGGAACATGTGAATTCATTACATTACATACATTGGCCATTTTATACACCTGCACTAAAACTTTACATTGTAAATGAAGGCTATACCTTACTGCACTACTGTTAAGTCCAACATCATGCTGTCTGTGTAGAAACCAAGAAATGCATTCCTCAACAAGATTACTGGTGGGATTTATTTGAGCATCATGCGCATTCTCTTCTTGAGTTGAACTTTTTCAACTTGCGCGGAAGACCTGTTTGAGGCAAAAAAACGCGCGTTTGCATCAATAACAAGTCCAATTTGCTTAATTCGCATTGCCCTACGCGAATTTGCATCTTTACATTGATGTTGTATGTAATCTACGCGCGCAAATAATTAATCCACACCTCAGATTTAAAAGACAGTCGTGCTGGTTCTTTTTGTTGTTGTACTTCTGTTGGGTGTGTGTGCGCGCGAATGAAATCTGACACCAGCATTGCAAGCAGAGTTCAAGCAGAGTTAACGCAGCTAGCACACAGTGACTGGATATCAACTCGCTGTGGCATATATAAGCGTGCAGATCACGCAGACGCGCACATTAACAAAAGTGCAGGGGATATAAAACTGACAGATTTGGATGGATAAACTGAAAAAACGAAATTCACATGCGCGTATTCCCAGCTAACAGAAAAAAGTTCTAAGAACGTTCCCTGAAAGTTCCCAACGTTCCCTAAAACGTTCTGCCAACAAAAAAGTGTCCAGTTTTTTTGACGTTCTAAGAACCTTTTTGTGTTGTCTCAACGTTAGAGGAATGTTTCATTTTACATTATTTTTAAACATAATGACAATGTCATGCTTTAATGTTCACACAATGTTTAAAACAACAACTGTTTATTATATTGACCTGTTTGATTGTTATGTAAATGATAGAGAAACATTGCATTTTATTATTTTATAAAACATTATTTCTGAATGTTCAGTAAAAATATTCCTGTAGAAAAAACAATTCACTTATTAGGTTTAGATGTTGATTTTTTTTTCATTTTATGTCACCATTATTGTGATTAGTGTTTGTTTTAGTTGGACTATTGACCCTTGTCTTTTTACTTGCTAGTTTTTTTCTCTGGTTGTGTTAACTTTGCATTAATACACCACATTTGTTATGAACATGTAAAGTTAATTGTGTAAGTCTGTGGTGGTTGGTACATAATGGTAAAGATCTTCACCTAATTAATTTACTAATCAAAAGTTTATTTTTTGTCAATAATGGGAAATGAGATCCAGCGCTTTCACAGCGATTGTCATTAAGGAGTTTTAGAACTTTGGGCAAAAAATATCCGCTGTATAATTGGGACGCACAAGCATCAAGAATCAGAGTATGAATCTCAACCATGGTGATAAAAAAAACATTATTTATCCATGCTTAAGTTTTTCATTTAATTGTCACCATGGTTGAGATTCATAGTCTGATTCTTGATGTTTGTGCGTCCCAGTTATACAGCAGATATTTTTTATTAACTCCTTAATAACAAACTGCTGTGAAAGTGCTGGATCTCATTTACATTATTCAATAAACTTTTACATTAAAAAATAAACTTTGGTAATCTTTACCATTATGTACCAACCACCACAGAATTACACTATCAACTTTACATGTTCATAACAATGCAATTAATGCAAAGTTAACACAACCAGAGAAAAAAACTAGCAAGTAAAAAGTTAAGGTTCAAGAGTCCAACTAAAACAAACATTAATCACAATAATGGTGACTTAAAATGAAACAAAACCTCAACATCTAAACCTAATAAGTGAATTGTGTTTTCTAAAGGAATATTTTTACTGAACATTCAGAAATCATATTTAATAAAATAATCAAATGCAATGTTTCTCTATCATTTACATAAAAATCTAACAAGTCAATATAATAAACAGTTGTTGTTTTAAACATTGTGTGAACATTAAAACATGACATTGTCATAAAGTTTTAAAATGGTAAAATGTAACATTCCTCTAACGTTGAGACAACACAAAAACGTTCTTAGAACGTCAAGAAAACTGGACACTTTTTACATTGGCAGAACATTTTTGGGAACGTAGGGAACTTTCAGGGAAAGTTTTTAGAACTTTTTTCTGTTAGCTGGGTTGGACCATGGGGGTCAAACCGAACTGTTCAATATTATATTGAGAATTGTGGCATCCCTAGTACACACATACAAAAATGACATGTAACGTATTCTCTCTCGAGAAACCACACGCGTGCATTTTACTTTATGATAAGATCATAAGAGGCGTGTGATGCGCTTTTCTGTCATGCTGGTGAATGATAGTGATGAGCTCCCTGATCTCTGTTTCAGTCCAGTTTGCTGACATATTTCGTTGTGAATGTGGATCTGCGTTTAAATCTCTGTGTCAAAGACCTGAAACATAAAGTTCACGTTCTTTATCTCATTTTTTAAACCCTAGTTATTGTGTAATGTTGCTATAATAGCATAAATAATACCTGTAAAATGATAAAGCGAAAGGCCGGTTTGGACTACAGCCCTCTACTTCCTGCTTTAATGACGTCAGTAGAACAGTTTTTTAACTAACTCCGCCCACAGGAATACGTCAGTCGCCAGCTAACAGCTAACAGCACAACACATTAAACAAACTACAGAATCAGAACTCGTTACGTATTTCTGAAGGAGGGACTTCATAGAACAAGGAAGACATCAGACTGTTTTGAGGACAGTGAAAACAGCGCTATAGAGATAAGTAAATTGTATGAAAAATAATGCGTTTTTTTTACAAGTGAAACATGAACACATGTGATATTGCGCACTGTATACACAATCAAAGCTTCAAAAACACAGAAAGAACGGGACCTTTAATTGTTGCAATGCCACACGCATCCTCACTATGACACACCCCTTATGCCATTATTTTTGCGATTTGTTCCCACAGTACTGTATGCTTTCCGTGAATGTTAAGGGAATGTTACTAGGTACTCTTTATGGGAGCGATCCCAATACATTTAAGGGATGTGTTTGCTTTCACACAGAAGCCTCTCTGACAATTTTACGAAAATGTTCTGGGACCAAAGTGCTGTGTGAATGTGGTTTAAGAGAGAGAAGCTCAGTCTTTTGTGTGTCGTCTTAACTTTAGCTCAATATCCTCAGATGTCACTTCCTTCCTACTGCTGAAACTCCACACTGACAAACATTACTCCCCCAAACATCTCATTCGAAACCAATCCTATGAGGCAAAGGTTAAAAAAAATGTAGTGTGAAATGTCTGAGAAAATATCCACCCTCTATCCTAATTTTGTCTTTTCCCAGTCCAGATGTGATTTAAGGTTGTTGGTGGGAAAAAACACACCGTCTTAATCCTTAGTCTCTCCATCTTTCTTTTCCCTATGCTAAACATATCTCATATATCTCTCTGGAGTCTATTATCAGCCCAAACTCTTGAAATGTCAAAGCCTCAGGGGGTGGACTACCTGTCAGGAAAGATAAAGACATTGCCATTGGTTGCACACAAAACACAGCCTGAACTGATTCTAAAGGAATGCTTGTCAAGCAAAACAGTCTGCAAGACATATACACGTTCAATGTTCAATGTGGTTAGGTGGGCACATGGGTTTCCACAGATGCAGATCCTTTAAAAAAAACAGACAATTTTTGGCTTCACTTGTCACTACTTTTTGTATTTAAGATTACATGCATTTGTCAAATATTTCAAAGGTGTTATTCGGGAAACACAAGCTTATTGGATTCCAAAGAGAATCATTACATGACCATAACATGCTCCTAGTAAAAGATTAAAAAATTTCTACTAGAGATTGACCGATATATCTGTTTCCCGACATTTTCCCTGATATTTAAGCGATTTTCCATTACTGGATATCGATTTTGTAATATCGGAGTGATGCAACTTTATTAAAAGGACTTTGAGTATACTTACTTTGCTTGAATTAATCAACTTATTTAACATAACTGAAATTAATGCACAGATGAGATGTGTTATAAATGCCTGAAATGCAATGTATGCAGCTTGGTTAAGAAATTGAGACGATTTCACAGAGACACGTAAACTGATCCATCAAATCTTGTCCTAATAACTATAGAGCGAGATATGCGTCTTTATTACATGCGATAAATTAAATGATCTGAGAGAAAAAAAACTATTTGAAAGAAAAAGTTATCACACTGATAGCAAAGAAGCTTTTTATGAGAAAAAAAAGAATATTTGAGAGAAAAAGTTTTCATACCAATAGCAAAAAATAATAATATTTGAGACTAAAAAAAAGTTTTGAGAGAAAGTATTTTCTCATGATAGAACATAAAAAATATAAATTTGAAATTTTTACAATTATTTCTGAGAAAAAAAATCTCTCAAGTATATGTTTTTTGCTATTAGTGTGAAAACATTTTCTCTAAAAAAAAAAGTGTTTCTATCAAAACGCTTTTCTTTGCTCTCGATGCAATTTCTTGCTCTCGTGTCAGGATTTTGCTTTCTCTGTGAAAATTGTGTCATCGGCGGGGCCACGTTCCTATTGGCCAGTCGGGTAAGCATTGTCTTATCTTGGGAATCAAACTGAATCATTACACCGTTGTTCGGTTCACCTAGATAGATGCCGTCTCTGCTTTTAGTTGAGCACGGACACTCTAATGTTTGAGTAAGATGATGACACACAACTCGATGGATAGCTGGCTGAGCAAGTTCACAGCACTGAAGATTAAACATTAAAAAATGAAATGGTACTCTTATTCATGAATGAATGTGTATTATATTATTAGCTTGCTAATCGCTAATTAGCCATCATGCTAGGTAAACTTGCAAATGCCAAATGAATGTTTTGATTCACTCCTTATTTAGTGAGTAGTGATCTAGTTTCTACCTTTGCACTTGCTAGCCTCAAAGCAGCTGAAGAGTAACTGCTTGTTCATCATATACAACCTCCTGTATAACTTTCAACCAACGTTAGTGTGCATGGAAGGTGGCAATGCCACCTGTCCCGTGAAACACGGAATCGTCCCGTATTAACAGGCAAAATGACGCGTATCAAATCAATACGGTACGCGATTTGTCCCGTATTTTACATACACTCTTAAAACGAATGTGTTAAATTGAGACATCTTTCTTATAAGGACAACACATCTAGTGTTTTATTAACATGAACTCAAAATCAATACGAAATAACACATAATGTGTTGAATAGTTTAACACAAAACAATGTGTTAAAATTAACACACCCAGTGTTGTTACAAACATAACACATTATTGATGTGTTAAATTGTGACAAGTGACAAGAATTACACTTATAAAAAAAGTATGTCTGACATGCTCCAATAGTCATCTCTAGTCCTTTCATTCATTTCAGAAAGCCTCTATAGTCTATTTCCCTTATAGTTTCAGGTAAGCTTAAGCTTCTTATTGCAAAGCAGTTGGGGAGTTTTTGAATAAATCAAGTCCTAGTGAATGACATCAGAGGAGCGCAAGAAAAATTCGAGACAGCTATGAACTTGACAGAGAATCTTCCTGCGCCTCGTCCATTAATTGTATATAGCAGGAAAAGTTAAGTCTTCTCAGCGTGAGAAATAAAAGGTGTGGTGTGTAACCATGTGAACTGACTGAAATGCGTGTGTGACTCGAGTATTTTTTCCTCAATACTATTTTGAGTATCAAAGCATATGTTTAATCTATAATTACTAAGTTATGGATCTGTTAATTTAATAAGTTAATAAAAATATGGTTCACATCTCACAAGTTCCTCCAAAGCTTATTTTTTGTGGTGGTGGTGGTTGAGGAGATTCTCCCTTTTATATGTAAAGCGCTTTGAGTGTTGCAGAAAAGCGCTAAATAAGTGTAACAAATTATTATTATTTTTACTTTGTTGCCCTATTTATTGTCATAGCTGTGTATTCATTATGACCATAGTTGTGATATTGAGAGACTGAGTGCATCTGTTCACACTGATTTCAATAGCAGGCAGCTATCTCATTATAATGGTATCAATGTTAATATTTTTATGAAAACAAAAAAACACATTTAAGTTATGATATACCACCACTGGCACGTACGACATCGGGACTGTGGTCACCGTAGCCCAACGTGTGTGGCCCCCCGCGCTGCGGCAGCTAGGCGTGTTTCTCCATGCACACTAACGTTGGTTGAAAGTTATACAGGAGGTTGTATATGATGAACAAGCAGTACTCTTCAGGTGCTTTGAGGCTAGCAAGTGCAAAGGTAGAAACTAGATCACTACTCACTAAATAAGGAGTGAATCAAAACATTCACCTATAGCATGATGGCTTGCTCAGCCAGCTATCCATCGAGTTGTGTGTCATCATCTTACTCAAACATTAGAGTGTCCGTGCTCAACTAAAAGCAGAGACGGCATCTATCTAGGTGAACCGAACAACGGTGTAATGATTCAGTTTGATTCCCAAGATAAGACGATGCTTACCCGACTGGCCAATAGGAACGTGGCCCCGCCCATGACACAATTTTCACAGAGAAAGCAAAATCCTGACACGAGAGCAAGAAATTGCATCGAGAGCAAAGAAAAGCGTTTTGATAGAAACACTTTTTTTTTTAGAGAAAATGTTTTCACACTAATAGCAAAAAACATATTCTTGAGAGATTTTATTTCTCAGAAATAATTTTAAAAATTTCAAATTTATATTTTTTATGTTCTATCATGAGAAAATACTTTCTCTCAAAACTTTTTTTTTTGTCTCAAATATTATTATTTTTTGCTATTGGTATGAAAACTTTTTCTCTCAATTATTCTTTTTTTTCTCATGAAATGCTTCTTTGCTATCAGTGTGATAACTTTTTCTTTCAAATAGTTTTATTTCTCTCAGATCATTTAATTTATCGCATGTAATAAAGACGCATATCTCGCTCCATAAATAACGACGTAGCTTTACGTGAATAAAACAGTCATGAATGAATGTTTGGGGGAATTAAAAATGCTGAATTAAATTTGTTTTTTGTTATTTATGCTTATTAGTAGCATCGAAAATCATGTTTATTTTGACGTTCACTTTCAGGGTTGAAGGATGAAGCACAGCCACCACATGTAGATAACTTTTAACAAGATTTAGAAGTTATATTAACATTCACCAGATAAACATTATTTTGCTAAAAACATCTAAAAAAAATTTTGTGGATATTAATTATTTATTACCACTCCGAGCTGTCAGGGTTTGATACAGTTAATGCGTGAGTAAAAGCATAGATAAACAACGCTTTGTCAACAGCGATTTAGAAGATATAACAACAAAATATTGTGAAGCAGTTATCAACAGGAGTCTACAGAAACGTGTAAGTGTATTTGATTTTAGACTTGTGAATTTTCAGCGCTGTGTCGTTGCTAAAAAACGCTCTCTTGTTTACTTTTGTCTCACGTGCTGCAATCCACGTTTGTTCTCGCGTGTCTGACACAGTGCTTCTATATGGTAAATGGTAAATGGACTGCATTTATATAGCGCTTTTAACAGACCTATGGCCATCCAAAGCGCTTTACAATTAGCCTCACATTCACCCATTCACTCACACACCGACGGCGGTGTCAGCCATGCAAGGCGCCAGCCAGCTTGTCGGGAGCAGTTGGGGTTATGTGTCTTGCTCAAGGACACCTTGACACTTGGTCCGGTGGAGCCGGGGATTGAACCACCAACCTTCCGGTTTGTAGACAACCTACATGAACCATAGGGGTGCACGAGTCAGAAAATTTCACAATTCGATTCCGATATTTAGGTTCAAGACTCGTATAAAAACGATTCTCGATTTAAAACAAACAAATCACAGTATGTAAATGTAGTTTACTTTTTCCTATTTGACTGATTGTAGTAGATATACAATGTTAAAGAAAAGAAAAACAACAAATTAAATGTAGTTTGATATTACTTTATGTCTTTATGGGAAAATAAAAACTGTTATGAAGCAATTAGATGACCCCTTTTATCAAACTCTATTAAATACAATAATATAGTATATTAATGATAGACAGTGCAGGTCTATAGATTATAAATGTGACTGGTGTTATAATGGTTATTATTTCTATTAGATAGAGCAGAAGCATAAAAAAGTGGCTCTCTTTCTATTTCTCTCTTGCCGATTAAAACAGGGAACAGGGGACTTTACATTACAGCAGTGGTTTTCAAACTGGGGGCCGGGGCCCCCAGGGGGGCCGCGAGATGGTGCCAGGGGGGCCCCAGTTTTATGACATTTTATGAAATACATTAATTTATCATGAATTCTGTGTAATTAAGCCTAAAAAATAAGGCTACTAACCAAAAGTACTACTTTTTTGTATAATTTAATTTTTTTTTAATTAAAATGTTGAGTTTTAGAACAGTTTTTTGTCACAAATTTTCTTTGGGGGGCCGCGAAGGAATGCACCGTACACAAGGGGGCCGCACACTGAAAAAGTTTGGGAACCACTGCATTACAGCTTTGCATTTTGTAAATCTTGAGTCAGCTTGAGCTTTGCTTGTTCAGTGCAATAGATTTTAGAAAAGATCTGGTTTATTAATAATAATAGAAAAGAGCCAGTTGTTATCGCCATAGAAACCGTCGGCACGCTGAAACTGCACGCAAACTTTAGCGCGGTAGGGCTCACGGCCATTCTCCGTTCGACTCGGGTTTTACACACAATATTAATCAGACTTGGGACCCGAAGTAATTTAACTATGACCATTTCAAATACAAACCCTGAACCATACGGTCCGCGGGTGCTCCGTGAAGTCCTCTAATGGTAAAACTCTGCTCAAGGTCAGAAACATGAAGGATACAATGTGACACGAGCTTGTTCGCGTCACATCCTAATTCATTGAGAAACAGAGAGCACGTGAACGCACACCGAACTTATCATGTCGCACACAAAATATCATTATTAAAGGGTGTCATCATCACAGAAAAACAAAAAAGACAAAATTTGATGCCAGATATACTTGGGCACTTGTTAATATAACTGGGCAGCGCGCCCAAGTAAAGTCAATGTGTGAGAAACACTGTGACAAGAGTGTGCACTGTGCAGGCGTCAGAGTGAATACGACGCAGCGCCATCCATGAGAATACTGAGATAAACTCATTTCAGGACAATATAACATGGCATTACAAAAAAAATGTATGAATTGATTTTTGAAATTCTATGAATCTATTCTGAATCGGCAAAGCTTGAATCGCGATTCAAATGTGAATCGATTTTTTTGCACACCCCTAATGAACCACTAGGCCACTGCACACCACTAATGAACCATTAGGCCACTGCACACCCCTAATGAACCACTAGGCCACTGCCGCCCAACTATAGTTCAAGTCGTACCTTTCAGATGGGTCATTTTGGGTATCCTGGAGAGGTGACGTCTCCGAACCCCAACGTCTCGATACTGGGGTACCTCAAGGCTCGGACCGCTGCTCTTTTCGATATACATGACATCCCTAGGCTCTGTCATTCAAAAACATGGCTTTTCCTACCACTGCTATGCAGACGATACTCAACTCCACTTGTTGTTCCACCTTGATGATCCCACAGTTTCTGCCCACATCTCGGCATGCCTGAGGGACATCTCACTCTGGATGAAGGGTCACCATCTCCAGCTTAACCTTGCGAAGACAGAAGTGCTTGTCATATCATCTGAAACCAAAGATTCAGCACAACCTTTCCATTCAGCTAGGTTTCTCGACCATCACGCCTTCCAGGATGGCCAAAAACCTGGGAGTGGTCCTTGATGATCAGCTTAGCTTCATGGAGCATGTTGCCAGCACCGCTCGCTCTTGTAGATTCATCCTCTACAATATTAGAAAAATTAGACCTTTCCTAGATGAGTATGCTACGCAGGTCCTGGTCCAAGCTCTTGTCCTGTCCAGGCTGGAATACTGCAATGTGCTACTGGCAGGGCTTCCTACAGATGATTCAGAACGCAGCGGCAAGAGTGGCTTCCTATACGCCTTCCTATTCCTTACACTGGCTTCCTATAGCAGCTCGCATCAAATTTAATGCTGAGTTTACACCAACCGCGTTTCGGGCATCAAAAATGTGTCTACCGCGCGTGGTTTGCCGCTTGAACAATTTGGATGCATTCGCGCGTGTAAAGCAAAGTAGACGCCCGGTAAAAGCAAGCCTCAGCCGCAAATTCATGTGAACCACAAGATGCACAAAAAGCACCATTCGCGCTTACCGCGCACAACGCTCAATTCGCCTTTCGCGTGAGCTTCACACGCGAAAGAGGCGGAAACGCGTCTTCCACGTTCATTCGTGTGAACCACAAGATGCACAAAAAGCACCATTCGCGCTTACCGCGCACAACGCTCAATTCACCTTTCACGTGAGCTTCACACGCGAAAGAGGCGGAAACGCGTCTTCCACACCGAGCGTCTTCACATTGACTTAACATTGAAATCACTCGCGCTTCACGTCTCTACCGCGGTTGGTGTAAACGCAGTATAAGGCTCTGCTCCTGGCCTTTAAAACCACCACTGGGTCAGTACCCCCTTACCTTCACTTACTTATAGAGCCTTATGTACAGTACCCTCTTGATCCCTGCGCTCTGCCACCGAGCGATGGCTTGTGGTGCCATCTCAAAAAGGGAAAAAAAACACTAGCGTGTACCTTCTCAGGAACTGTTCCACAACTGTGGAATGATCTGCCGGTCGTGACACGATCTGCCGACACTGTAGCTGTCTTTAAGACTCGGCTAAAAACCCATCTCTTCCGCCATTACCTCACCTCTTAATAACGGACTTACTATCTTTCTCTATTTACCTTTCTCTTTATCTCTTTCTCTATTTACCTTTCTCTTTATCTCTTTCTTTATTTACCTTTCTCTTTATCTCTACATTCCTTAAAAAAAATTACTAACAAACCCTTGGCTATGTATATTGTGTTGGACTTGATGAGACTATTTCCAGTGCACTTATGTATTGCTGTTCTTGTGTTGCTATAATTGCTTCTATTGTTTACCTCACTTGTAAGTCGCTTTGGACAAAAGCATCTGCTAAATGACTAAATGTAAATGTAAATGTAAATTTGAATTATTCCGACATAAAATACCAGTTAATAAATTAAACGACATATAAGCTGTTTTGTTTTTATTATTTTCCTGACAATGTATTATTCCAGTTAAATATGAATTAAAATCATATTATTCTTCACTCTTTCAGACCCCTCTATTTATTACATTGTATACAAAAAGGGGGTGGTTGTTATTATTATTATAAGGGTTTGTTCAGTTCAGTAGTGTTGTAGTAATTGTGTCAAAAACAGAAGTATAACAATAAATAAAAATCGATTCAGCATATCAGTTATGGGGGACATAAGCATCCAAATATTTGATATCGGTTTAAAAAATCTGTATTGGTCGATCTCTGTCTACTCGCCTTCCTGTATCTATTTTTTTTTCTTTCTCTTTTTAATAGATAGAGTCTGCTTTAGAAATGAGACAGCAGTGTAGTCGTGTATGCTATGCTACTGTCACCTCAAAAAGACCCCGGGACAACAGCAAGCTTCTTGTGTAACTCTTTATAGGAGCCCCTTAATTAACACCATTGATGAGCTGAACCAGCGACTGAACCCAATGAGGCTTTCAGCCCTGTCTGAATACAGGACCGTATGATGAAGAAAAACATGGCGAAACGTTAAAGGGTTACTGTCATAACAATTTTAACTACTATTTCTGTAAAAGGGAACAGCTGTGGGTGTACTTGAAGAAAAAAACGGGATTTTTTAACATAAACAATTTTATGTAAGTTTCTGTTACTTTATGTAATGATTCCCAGTTTTGGGGAGTAGTTAACTACAAGCAGTTAACAACATTTTCTGTAGCTTGACGATAATTCAGTTATTTTTAAAACGGTGTAGCTTTAACAGTAGAAAAATACTTTTTCCAGCAAGTAACGGTGTAGCGTGACCAGACGCTACATTACGTTGTGCCTCTGCAATGCCTTTTAGCAAAGAGCAGCGCTGCCTTCTTTTCTAGGATCACAAACTCAAATTGTTCATTACTGCCCTCTATTGTCTTTCACGCATCTTTGTGGAGATCGCCTGATACATACAGAACGTGCAGGCGTAAAGTCGACACACACTCATATTATAATGTCCGTGATGAAGTTTGTTCAATATATAAAAAAAACAAGAAAAACAAATGTCCGTGATGGAGCGGCTTGACGCCAGAATCTAAGAGGCTGTTTACACTTGGCATTAACATGCGTTTTCGTCGATCGGATCACAAGTGGACGACGTTAATGCCAGGTGTAAACGGTGTTCAAAACGTTTTGAACGCGTCCACTTTCGACCACTTTCAACCACATTCAGAGGTAGTCGAAACCACTTTCGATCGGATCGCTTTGGAGTTGCGGAACGCAATGTGGTTGAATGCGTTCGAACTGCCACATGCGACCGCCTTCTCTCCGCCCATTTATCTAATCTGAGGTATTAAACACTAATTTTACGTCTGCCGTGAACATACGGTGAACAGCGCTATTTTTAGCCTTTCATTGATAAAACTACTGCGGGGTGTTCTCCGTAGTTTCGTTTTGAAAGCGTGAAAGTTGCGCGATCCTATTTCATCAATTGCGCTGAAAATTCAGAGAAAGCTCCAACAAATAAACGTACAAAACACTGTGCAGCATGTTTACTTACTAAACAAGCAGTGGGCTCCGACATAATATAAGTTCGCGTCCATATAAACTCATAATTACTCCCGCTCGCGTTTGAATGACAGCAGAGAGACTCGCCCCCCGTCTCACAGACCACCCCCTCACAGTATTCAGGACAGATGCGGTCGAAAGTGGACAAAAGAGACGGATTTAAAGACCAGGTGTAAACGCAATGTGTCTCTCTCGTCCACTTTTGATCCGATCGATGAAAACACATCTTAATACCAAGTGTAAACAGCCCCTTAGGTTCTAGAGATTAATTGGCCATGGCTATATTTGTTTAAGTTCATGTCAAATGTTTATTTCTATTTAAGTGCAGTGATGAATGTTTACCATCATTCCAAAATCCAATCTGTCCTGCCACAGTTTTGTAACAAACCTATAAGAACACTAACATTGTGTTTTCGCCACTACTGTAGCGTCTGTTAATCAAACAGAAAAAGAAATCCAAATATAACTTATATTCATACTTAGTGGTTTATCGAATCACATGATTTAATTATATACCGTAGTTTGTTTATAATAATTATTCGTACTTATTATTATTATAAAAAGCTGAAATTTTCTTTTTTGCTGTTGGTTTAGTGAGATATGTGAGAAATTTTGTAGTTCACAAACTAAAACAATACAAAAATCATAATTGTATTACATTATATTGTTTAACAATTAAAATCCTTAACATTCTTCATTAACAATTATATTCAGTTATTTGTAATATAATGTCATTGTAAAAAAAATCTAAGTAGTCTTAATAGTTTTAATAGTAACTACTACTACTTGTAGGTAACTACTTTTTCAGATGGGCACCTTGGCGGTAGTTTAACTTTTACTGACAAGTAGCTTCCATCTAACTACAGTTTCATAGTTACAGATTTATAAAGCAAATAACGTAGTTTGGGTTCGTAATTAGAAATACCTCGTATGTCTATGCTATGTCATCATACAATAAAATACTGTACTGTATATCTAAGTAAACCCTTTGTGTAGTTGTGTTATGTGCAGACAGAGCTGTTTATGGTTCCCTTTCAGTCGGTCACTACGACGTCACGTCGTGACCGACGAATTGGGAACTCGCTTAGAGAGACCAATCTGCTTCGAATTCTACTAAAACGCCAATGAACTTGGCATTGAGATATTTGCATAATGCTGGCGCCGCCCCGCCAGGTGCGTATATAAGCAGCAGGTGCAAATAGGGAAATTAGCTTTTTATCGCTTCGAAAGCCGGCAGTATCTGCTACTGAGAAGCTGCTTTACTCTGTTGGGATTCGATTGCTGAAGTTGGTTGGACTGGCAGTACCACAGCGGACGCTTCGCTTATTCCACGGCTCTACATCTGTTTGTTTGTTTTGAGTTTAGTGTGTGCGTTGCCTTTCCCTGTGCGCATCATCAACTGAGCATCTGAGTGAATTTCCCTAAAAGAGTGATACGAGAGAGCTTTGTGACTTGTTAAAGGCAGC
This sequence comes from Paramisgurnus dabryanus, assembly GCF_030506205.2. Taxonomy (NCBI): domain Eukaryota; kingdom Metazoa; phylum Chordata; class Actinopteri; order Cypriniformes; family Cobitidae; genus Paramisgurnus; species Paramisgurnus dabryanus. The sequence goes on along the minus strand of NC_133350.1, from coordinate 32,031,331 downwards.
CACTCTCTCGTATATCCGGAGATCAGCGTCCTTTTCAGGATGGCTTTTCGTCCGTGCGATCTTGGGTGCGGCAAGTACATGGGTCCGAAGGACGGTCACGAGCGTTGTCTTTCGTGCTTGGGCATCGAGCACGATGAGGCAGCATTTGCTGGGGGTAAGTGTTCTCACTGCGAGAACATGTCACTTGTGGATTTGCGGAGACGGTTGTCTTTCCTTCGGGAAAAACGCAACCCTCGTCATGCGAGTGCTGAGCGCCGCCACGGGACGGCTGTGAAGCTCTCAAAAGACGACCTCCGCATCACTGCGCTGAGCCGGTCGGGGGATTCGTCCTCCTGCTCTCAGCCTCCTCATCCACAGCCGGTTGATGTGCCAATGTAGACTTCAGCGTCGTGTTCTACGATGTCTCTAGAATCTGTTGTGCCATCCTCCGAATCCACAGAAGCTGCAGCATCCGAGGGTGGGCCTCCTCCCCCTGACGTGGACCCCGCGTGCGTGCGGTCCCCGTGAGCGTGCGGTCGCGATGCAGCTGTGTCCGGCCACAGCTCCCTTCTGGAAGGACCGCCCAACCCTCCCCTCTCGTGCTTGCAGACAGTCGTCCGGTTGTGGTCACCGTAGCCGAACGTGTGTGGCCCCCCGCGCTGCGGCAGCTAGGCGTGTTTCTCCATGCACACTAACGTTGGTTGAAAGTTATACAGGAGGTTGTATATGATGAACAAGCAGTACTCTTCAGGTGCTTTGAGGCTAGCAAGTGCAAAGGTAGAAACTAGATCACTACTCACTAAATAAGGAGTGAATCAAAACATTCACCTATAGCATGATGGCTAATTAGCGATTAGCAAGCTAACAATATAATACACATTCATTCATGAATAAGAGTACCATTTCATTTTTTAATGTTTAATCTTCAGTGCTGTGAACTTGCTCAGCCAGCTATCCATCGAGTTGTGTGTCATCATCTTACTCAAACATTAGAGTGTCCGTGCTCAACTAAAAGCAGAGACGGCATCTATCTAGGTGAACCGAACAACGGTGTAATGATTCAGTTTGATTCCCAAGATAAGACAATGCTTACCCGACTGGCCAATAGGAACGTGGCCCCGCCCATGACACAATTTTCACAGAGAAAGCAAAATCCTGACACGAGAGCAAGAAATTGCATCGAGAGCAAAGAAAAGCGTTTTGATAGAAACACTTTTTTTTTAGAGAAAATGTTTTCACACTAATAGCAAAAAACATATTCTTGAGAGATTTTATTTCTCAGAAATAATTTTAAAAATTTCAAATTTATATTTTTTATGTTTTATCATGAGAAAATACTTTCTCTCAAAACTTTTTTTTTGTCTCAAATATTATTATTTTTTGCTATTGGTATGAAAACTTTTTCTCTCAATTATTCTTTTTTTTCTCATGAAATGCTTCTTTGCTATCAGTGTGATAACTTTTTCTTTCAAATAGTTTTATTTCTCTCAGATCATTTAATTTATCGCATGTAATAAAGACGCATATCTCGCTCCATAAATAACGACGTAGCTTTACGTGAATAAAACAGTCATGAATGAATGTTTGGGGGAATTAAAAATGCTGAATTAAATTTGTTTTTTGTTATGTATGCTTATTAGTAGCATCGAAAATCATGTTTATTTTGACGTTCACTTTCAGGGTTGAAGGATGAAGCACAGCCACCACATGTAGATAACTTTTAACAAGATTTAGAAGTTATATTAACATTCACCAGATAAACATTATTTTGCTAAAAACATCTATAAAAAAAATTTGTGGATATTAATTATTTATTACCACTCCGAGCTGTCAGGGTTTGATACAGTTAATGCGTGAGTAAAAGCATAGATAAACAACGCTTTGTCAACAGCGATTTAGAAGATATAACAACAAAATATTGTGAAGCAGTTATCAACAGGAGTCTACAGAAACGTGTAAGTGTATTTGATTTTAGACTTGTGAATTTTCAGCGCTGTGTCGTTGCTAAAAAACGCTCTCTTGTTTACCTTTGTCTCACGTGCTGCAATCCACGTTTGTTCTCGCGTGTCTGACACAGTGCTTCTATATGGTAAATGGTAAATGGACTGCATTTATATAGCGCTTTTAACAGACCTATGGCCATCCAAAGCGCTTTACAATTAGCCTCACATTCACCCATTCACTCACACACCGACGGTGGTGTCAGCCATGCAAGGCGCCAGCCAGCTTGTCGGGAGCAGTTGGGGTTAGGTGTCTTGCTCAAGGACACCTTGACACTTGGTCCGGTGGAGCCGGGGATTGAACCACCAACCTTCCGGTTTGTAGACAACCTACATGAACCATAGGGGTGCACGATTCAGAAAATTTCACAATTCGATTCCGATATTTAGGTTCAAGACTCGTATAAAAACGATTCTCGATTTAAAACAAACAAATCACAGTATGTAAATGTAGTTTACTTTTTCCTATTTGACTGATTGTAGTAGATATACAATGTTAAAGAAAAGAAACACAACAAATTAAATGTAGTTTGATATTACTTTATGTCTTTATGGGAAAATAAAAACTGTTATGAAGCAATTAGATGACCCCTTTTATCAAACTCTATTAAATACAATAATATAGTATATTAATGATAGACAGTGCAGGTCTATAGATTATAAATGTGACTGGTGTTATAATGGTTATTATTTCTATTAGATAGAGCAGAAGCATAAAAAAGTGCCTCTCTTTCTATTTCTCTCTTGCCGATTAAAACAGGGAACAGGGGACTTTACATTACAGCTTTGCATTTTGTAAATCTTGAGTCAGCTTGAGCTTTGCTTGTTCAGTGCAATAGATTTTAGAAAAGATCTGGTTTATTAATAATAATAGAAAAGAGCCAGTTGTTATCGCCATAGAAACCGTCGGCACGCTGAAACTGCACGCAAACTTTAGCGCGGTAGGGCTCACGGCCATTCTCCGTTCGACTCGGGTTTTACACACAATATTAATCAGACTTGGGACCCGAAGTAATTTAACTATGACCATTTCAAATACAAACCCTGAACCATACGGTCCGCGGGTGCTCCGTGAAGTCCTCTAATGGTAAAACTCTGCTCAAGTTCAGAAACATGAAGGATACAATGTGACACGAGCTTGTTCGCGTCACATCCTAATTCATTGAGAAACAGAGAGCACGTGAACGCACACCGAACTTATCATGTCGCACACAAAATATCATTATTAAAGGGTGTCATCATCACAGAAAAACAAAAAAGACAAAATTTGATGCCAGATATACTTGGGCACTTGTTAATATAACTGGGCAGCGCGCCCAAGTAAAGTCAATGTGTGAGAAACACTGTGACAAGAGTGTGCACTGTGCAGGCGTCAGAGTGAATACGACGCAGCGCCATCCATGGGAATACTGAGATAAACTCATTTCAGGACAATATAACATGGCATTCCAAAAAAAATGTATGAATTGATTTTTGAAATTCTATGAATCTATTCTGAATCGGCAAAGCTTGAATCGCGATTCAAATGTGAATCGATTTTTTTGCACACCCCTAATGAACCACTAGGCCACTGCACACCACTAATGAACCATTAGGCCACTGCACACCCCTAATGAACCACTAGGCCACTGCCGCCCAACTATAGTTCAAGTCGTACCTTTCAGATGGGTCATTTTGGGTATCCTGGAGAGGTGACGTCTCCGAGCCCCAACGTCTCGATACTGGGGTACCTCAAGGCTCGGACCGCTGCTCTTTTCGATATACATGACATCCCTAGGCTCTGTCATTCAAAAACATGGCTTTTCCTACCACTGCTATGCAGACGATACTCAACTCCACTTGTTGTTCCACCTTGATGATCCCACAGTTTCTGCCCACATCTCGGCATGCCTGAGGGACATCTCACTCTGGATGAAGGGTCACCATCTCCAGCTTAACTTTGCGAAGACAGAAGTGCTTGTCATATCATCTGAAACCAAAGATTCAGCACAACCTTTCCATTCAGCTAGGTTTCTCGACCATCACGCCTTCCAGGATGGCCAAAAACCTGGGAGTGGTCCTTGATGATCAGCTTAGCTTCATGGAGCATGTTGCCAGCACCGCTCGCTCTTGTAGATTCATCCTCTACAATATTAGAAAAATTAGACCTTTCCTAGATGAGTATGCTACGCAGGTCCTGGTCCAAGCTCTTGTCCTGTCCAGGCTGGAATACTGCAATGTGCTACTGGCAGGGCTTCCTACAGATGATTCAGAACGCAGCGGCAAGAGTGGCTTCCTATACGCCTTCCTATTCCTTACACTGGCTTCCTATAGCAGCTCGCATCAAATTTAATGCTGAGTTTACACCAACCGCGTTTCGGGCATCAAAAATGTGTCTACCGCGCGTGGTTTGCCGCTTGAACAATTTGGATGCATTCGCGCGTGTAAAGCAAAGTAGACGCCCGGTAAAAGCAAGCCTTTGACGCGCGTCAGAGGCAAACTCCGCTTCTTGTGGGCAGGGCAAGTGCTATGCAGTTGTCTGTTTGCAAAATGATTAATGTTGATTGTGCATTTATCGAGAGAGTTACCAGTTTGTATTTGTAACCTTACTATAGGGGGAAAATAAACGGTGCGGGTTGATAAACGTCACGTGACTCAAAAGTGAAGTGTGTATTACAATTACCAGATTGCCCAATGTCCTCACTGACACTCTTCCAAGCGAGGTCCTTTTTATTCCTGTCTCCTCTATAGAAATAAGAACTTGTGTCGTATAGCTCCGGGTGACTGCTTATGGACAATATCAAGCAGGCTCCTGATTGGTTAACGCGGCGCAAAATTTCGCCAAAGTTCAAATTTTTCAACTTGGGTGTCAGCCGCAAATTCATGTGAACCACAAGATGCACAAAAAGCACCATTCGCGCTTACCGCGCACAACGCTCAATTCGCCTTTCGCGTGAGCTTCACACGCGAAAGAGGTGGAAACGCGTCTTCCACGTTCATTCGTGTGAACCACAAGATGCACAAAAAGCACCATTCGCGCTTACCGCGCACAACGCTCAATTCGCCTTTCGCGTGAGCTTCACACGCGAAAGAGGCGGAAACGCGTCTTCCACGCCGAGCGTCTTCACATTGACTTAACATTGAAATCACTCGCGCTTCACGTCTCTACCGCGGTTGGTGTAAACGCAGTATAAGGCTCTGCTCCTGGCCTTTAAAACCACCACTGGGTCAGTACCCCCTTACCTTCACTTACTTATAGAGCCTTATGTACAGTACCCTCTTGATCCCTGCGCTCTGCCACCGAGCGATGGCTTGTGGTGCCATCTCAAAAAGGGAAAAAAAACACTAGCGCGTACCTTCTCAGGAACTGTTCCACAACTGTGGAATGATCTGCCGGTCGTGACACGATCTGCCGACACTGTAGCTGTCTTTAAGACTCGGCTAAAAACCCATCTCTTCCGCCATTACCTCACCTCTTAATAACGGACTTACTATCTTTCTCTATTTACCTTTCTCTTTATCTCTTTCTCTATTTACCTTTCTCTTTATCTCTTTCTTTATTTACCTTTCTCTTTATCTCTACATTCCTTAAAAAAAATTACTAACAAACCCTTGGCTATGTATATTGTGTTGGACTTGATGAGACTATTTCCAGTGCACTTATGTATTGCTGTTCTTGTGTTGCTATAATTGCGTCTATTGTTTACCTCACTTGTAAGTCGCTTTGGACAAAAGCATCTGCTAAATGACTAAATGTAAATGTAAATGTAAATTTGAATTATTCCGACATAAAATACCAGTTAATAAATTAAACGACATATAAGCTGTTTTGTTTTTATTATTTTCCTGACAATGTATTATTCCAGTTAAATATGAATTAAAATCATATTATTCTTCACTCTTTCAGACCCCTCTATTTATTACATTGTATACAAAAAGGGGGTGGTTGTTATTATTATTATAAGGGTTTGTTCAGTTCAGTAGTGTTGTAGTAATTGTGTCAAAAACAGAAGTATAACAATAAATAAAAATCGATTCAGCATATCAGTTATGGGGGACATAAGCATCCAAATATTTGATATCGGTTTAAAAAATCTGTATTGGTCGATCTCTGTCTACTCGCCTTCCTGTATCTATTTTTTTTTCTTTCTCTTTTTAATAGATAGAGTCTGCTTTAGAAATGAGACAGCAGTGTAGTCGTGTATGCTATGCTACTGTCACCTCAAAAAGACCCCGGGACAACAGCAAGCTTCTTGTGTAACTCTTTATAGGAGCCCCTTAATTAACACCATTGATGAGCTGAACCAGCGACTGAACCCAATGAGGCTTTCAGCCCTGTCTGAATACAGGACCGTATGATGAAGAAAAACATGGCGAAACGTTAAAGGGTTACTGTCATAACAATTTTAACTACTATTTCTGTAAAAGGGAACAGCTGTGGGTGTACTTGAAGAAAAAAACGGGATTTTTTAACATAAACAATTTTATGTAAGTTTCTGTTACTTTATGTAATGATTCCCAGTTTTGGGGAGTAGTTAACTACAAGCAGTTAACAACATTTTCTGTAGCTTGACGATAATTCAGTTATTTTTAAAACGGTGTAGCTTTAACAGTAGAAAAATACTTTTTCCAGCAAGTAACGGTGTAGCGTGACCAGACGCTACATTACGTTGTGCCTCTGCAATGCCTTTTAGCAAAGAGCAGCGCTGCCTTCTTTTCTAGGATCACAAACTCAAATTGTTCATTACTGCCCTCTATTGTCTTTCACGCATCTTTGTGGAGATCGCCTGATACATACAGAACGTGCAGGCGTAAAGTCGACACACACTCATATTATAATGTCCGTGATGAAGTTTGTTCAATATATAAAAAAAACAAGAAAAACAAATGTCCGTGATGGAGCGGCTTGACGCCAGAATCTAAGGTTCTAGAGATTAATTGGCCATGGCTATATTTGTTTAAGTTCATGTCAAATGTTTATTTCTATTTAAGTGCAGTGATGAATGTTTACCATCATTCCAAAATCCAATCTGTCCTGCCACAGTTTTGTAACAAACCTATAAGAACACTAACATTGTGTTTTCGCCACTACTGTAGCGTCTGTTAATCAAACAGAAAAAGAAATCCAAATATAACTTATATTCATACTTAGTGGTTTATCGAATCACATGATTTAATTATATACCGTAGTTTGTTTATAATAATTATTCGTACTTATTATTATTATAAAAAGCTGAAATTTTCTTTTTTGCGTTTGGTTTAGTGAGATATGTGAGAAATTTTGTAGTTCACAAACTAAAACAATACAAAAATCATAATTGTATTACATTATATTGTTTAACAATTAAAATCCTTAACATTCTTCATTAACAATTATATTCAGTTATTTGTAATATAATGCCATTGTAAAAAAAATCTAAGTAGTCTTAATAGTTTTAATAGTAACTACTACTACTTGTAGGTAACTACTTTTTCAGATGGGCACCTTGGCGGTAGTTTAACTTTTACTGACAAGTAGCTTCCATCTAACTACAGTTTCATAGTTACAGATTTATAAAGCAAATAACGTAGTTTGGGTTCGTAATTAGAAATACCTCGTATGTCTATGCTATGTCATCATACAATAAAATACTGTACTGTATATCTAAGTAAACCCTTTGTGTAGTTGTGTTATGTGCAGACAGAGCTGTTTATGGTTCCCTTTCAGTCGGTCACTACGACGTCACGTCGTGACCGACGAATTGGGAACTCGCTTAGAGAGACCAATCTGCTTCGAATTCTACTAAAACGCCAATGAACTTGGCATTGAGATATTTGCATAATGCTGGCGCCGCCCCGCCAGGTGCGTATATAAGCAGCAGGTGCAAATAGGGAAATTAGCTTTTTATCGCTTCGAAAGCCGGCAGTATCTGCTACTGAGAAGCTGCTTTACTCTGTTGGGATTCGATTGCTGAAGTTGGTTGGACTGGCAGTACCACAGCGGACGCTTCGCTTATTCCACGGCTCTACATCTGTTTGTTTGTTTTGAGTTTAGTGTGTGCGTTGCCTTTCCCTGTGCGCATCATCAACTGAGCATCTGAGTGAATTTCCCTAAAAGAGTGATACGAGAGAGCTTTGTGACTTGTTAAAGGCAGCCACTCTCTCGTATATCCGGAGATCAGCGTCCTTTTCAGGATGGCTTTTCGTCCGTGCGATCTTGGGTGCGGCAAGTACATGGGTCCGAAGGACGGTCACGAGCGTTGTCTTTCGTGCTTGGGCATCGAGCACGATGAGGCAGCATTTGCTGGGGGTAAGTGTTCTCACTGCGAGAACATGTCACTTGTGGATTTGCGGAGACGGTTGTCTTTCCTTCGGGAAAAACGCAACCCTCGTCATGCGAGTGCTGAGCGCCGCCACGGGACGGCTGTGAAGCTCTCAAAAGACGACCTCCGCATCACTGCGCTGAGCCGGTCGGGGGATTCGTCCTCCTGCTCTCAGCCTCCTCATCCACAGCCGGTTGATGTGCCAATGTAGACTTCAGCGTCGTGTTCTACGATGTCTCTAGAATCTGTTGTGCCATCCTCCGAATCCACAGAAGCTGCAGCATCCGAGGGTGGGCCTCCTCCCCCTGACGTGGACCCCGCGTGCGTGCGGTCCCCGTGAGCGTGCGGTCGCGATGCAGCTGTGTCCGGCCACCGCTCCCTTCTGGAAGGACCGCCCAACCCTCCCCTCTCGTGCTTGCAGACAGTCGTCCGGTTTAACGGCCGCTGCCCACCAGGCATGTGGAGAGGCGGCTTCAGCCCTGCACGCAATGGCGTTGCTGCAGGTTCACCAAGCGAAGGCCTTGAGGGATCTGCACGATGGAGGACACGACTCGCCTGTCCTTTCGGAGCTCCGGGCTGCCACTGATCTGGCTCTTCGCGCTACGAAGGTGACAGCGCAGGCGATTGGTCGTGCCATGTCCACGATGGTGGTCCAGGAACGCCACTTATGGCTATGTCTGGCGGACATGTCAGATGCGGAGAAGAACAAGTTCTTAGACGCTCCAGTGTCCCAGGCTGGTCTATTCGGTGAATCGGTGGAGTCTTTCGCCCAGCAGTTCTCCGCCGCCCAGAAGCAGACGGAGGCGATCGCTCAGATCATGCCCCGGCGCAAGCGACCTGCATCTCACCCTCCAGTGCCGGCTGCCCCGTCTGCTCCTCGCCGAGGGCGCCCTCCGGCGGCTGCCTCCACCCGCCCCCCCCCCCCGCTAGAACATCTTCCAGGCCACGGAGGGGGAACAACAGACAGAAGTGCTTGTCATATCATCTGAAACCAAAGATTCAGCACAACCTTTCCATTCAGCTAGGTTTCTCGACCATCACGCCTTCCAGGATGGCCAAAAACCTGGGAGTGGTCCTTGATGATCAGCTTAGCTTCATGGAGCATGTTGCCAGCACCGCTCGCTCTTGTAGATTCATCCTCTACAATATTAGAAAAATTAGACCTTTCCTAGATGAGTATGCTACGCAGGTCCTGGTCCAAGCTCTTGTCCTGTCCAGGCTGGAATACTGCAATGTGCTACTGGCAGGGCTTCCTACAGATGATTCAGAACGCAGCGGCAAGAGTGGCTTCCTATACGCCTTCCTATTCCTTACACTGGCTTCCTATAGCAGCTCGCATCAAATTTAATGCTGAGTTTACACCAACCGCGTTTCGGGCATCAAAAATGTGTCTACCGCGCGTGGTTTGCCGCTTGAACAATTTGGATGCATTCGCGCGTGTAAAGCAAAGTAGACGCCCGGTAAAAGCAAGCCTTTGACGCGCGTCAGAGGCAAACTCCGCTTCTTGTGGGCAGGGCAAGTGCTATGCAGTTGTCTGTTTGCAAAATGATTAATGTTGATTGTGCATTTATCGAGAGAGTTACCAGTTTGTATTTGTAACCTTACTATAGGGGGAAAATAAACGGTGCGGGTTGATAAACGTCACGTGACTCAAAAGTGAAGTGTGTATTACAATTACCAGATTGCCCAATGTCCTCACTGACACTCTTCCAAGCGAGGTCCTTTTTATTCCTGTCTCCTCTATAGAAATAAGAACTTGTGTCGTATAGCTCCGGGTGACTGCTTATGGACAATATCAAGCAGGCTCCTGATTGGTTAACGCGGCGCAAAATTTCGCCAAAGTTCAAATTTTTCAACTTGGGTGTCAGCCGCAAATTCATGTGAACCACAAGATGCACAAAAAGCACCATTCGCGCTTACCGCGCACAACGCTCAATTCGCCTTTCGCGTGAGCTTCACACGCGAAAGAGGTGGAAACGCGTCTTCCACGTTCATTCGTGTGAACCACAAGATGCACAAAAAGCACCATTCGCGCTTACCGCGCACAACGCTCAATTCGCCTTTCGCGTGAGCTTCACACGCGAAAGAGGCGGAAACGCGTCTTCCACGCCGAGCGTCTTCACATTGACTTAACATTGAAATCACTCGCGCTTCACGTCTCTACCGCGGTTGGTGTAAACGCAGTATAAGGCTCTGCTCCTGGCCTTTAAAACCACCACTGGGTCAGTACCCCCTTACCTTCACTTACTTATAGAGCCTTATGTACAGTACCCTCTTGATCCCTGCGCTCTGCCACCGAGCGATGGCTTGTGGTGCCATCTCAAAAAGGGAAAAAAAACACTAGCGCGTACCTTCTCAGGAACTGTTCCACAACTGTGGAATGATCTGCCGGTCGTGACACGATCTGCCGACACTGTAGCTGTCTTTAAGACTCGGCTAAAAACCCATCTCTTCCGCCATTACCTCACCTCTTAATAACGGACTTACTATCTTTCTCTATTTACCTTTCTCTTTATCTCTTTCTCTATTTACCTTTCTCTTTATCTCTTTCTTTATTTACCTTTCTCTTTATCTCTACATTCCTTAAAAAAAATTACTAACAAACCCTTGGCTATGTATATTGTGTTGGACTTGATGAGACTATTTCCAGTGCACTTATGTATTGCTGTTCTTGTGTTGCTATAATTGCGTCTATTGTTTACCTCACTTGTAAGTCGCTTTGGACAAAAGCATCTGCTAAATGACTAAATGTAAATGTAAATGTAAATTTGAATTATTCCGACATAAAATACCAGTTAATAAATTAAACGACATATAAGCTGTTTTGTTTTTATTATTTTCCTGACAATGTATTATTCCAGTTAAATATGAATTAAAATCATATTATTCTTCACTCTTTCAGACCCCTCTATTTATTACATTGTATACAAAAAGGGGGTGGTTGTTATTATTATTATAAGGGTTTGTTCAGTTCAGTAGTGTTGTAGTAATTGTGTCAAAAACAGAAGTATAACAATAAATAAAAATCGATTCAGCATATCAGTTATGGGGGACATAAGCATCCAAATATTTGATATCGGTTTAAAAAATCTGTATTGGTCGATCTCTGTCTACTCGCCTTCCTGTATCTATTTTTTTTTCTTTCTCTTTTTAATAGATAGAGTCTGCTTTAGAAATGAGACAGCAGTGTAGTCGTGTATGCTATGCTACTGTCACCTCAAAAAGACCCCGGGACAACAGCAAGCTTCTTGTGTAACTCTTTATAGGAGCCCCTTAATTAACACCATTGATGAGCTGAACCAGCGACTGAACCCAATGAGGCTTTCAGCCCTGTCTGAATACAGGACCGTATGATGAAGAAAAACATGGCGAAACGTTAAAGGGTTACTGTCATAACAATTTTAACTACTATTTCTGTAAAAGGGAACAGCTGTGGGTGTACTTGAAGAAAAAAACGGGATTTTTTAACATAAACAATTTTATGTAAGTTTCTGTTACTTTATGTAATGATTCCCAGTTTTGGGGAGTAGTTAACTACAAGCAGTTAACAACATTTTCTGTAGCTTGACGATAATTCAGTTATTTTTAAAACGGTGTAGCTTTAACAGTAGAAAAATACTTTTTCCAGCAAGTAACGGTGTAGCGTGACCAGACGCTACATTACGTTGTGCCTCTGCAATGCCTTTTAGCAAAGAGCAGCGCTGCCTTCTTTTCTAGGATCACAAACTCAAATTGTTCATTACTGCCCTCTATTGTCTTTCACGCATCTTTGTGGAGATCGCCTGATACATACAGAACGTGCAGGCGTAAAGTCGACACACACTCATATTATAATGTCCGTGATGAAGTTTGTTCAATATATAAAAAAAACAAGAAAAACAAATGTCCGTGATGGAGCGGCTTGACGCCAGAATCTAAGGTTCTAGAGATTAATTGGCCATGGCTATATTTGTTTAAGTTCATGTCAAATGTTTATTTCTATTTAAGTGCAGTGATGAATGTTTACCATCATTCCAAAATCCAATCTGTCCTGCCACAGTTTTGTAACAAACCTATAAGAACACTAACATTGTGTTTTCGCCACTACTGTAGCGTCTGTTAATCAAACAGAAAAAGAAATCCAAATATAACTTATATTCATACTTAGTGGTTTATCGAATCACATGATTTAATTATATACCGTAGTTTGTTTATAATAATTATTCGTACTTATTATTATTATAAAAAGCTGAAATTTTCTTTTTTGCGTTTGGTTTAGTGAGATATGTGAGAAATTTTGTAGTTCACAAACTAAAACAATACAAAAATCATAATTGTATTACATTATATTGTTTAACAATTAAAATCCTTAACATTCTTCATTAACAATTATATTCAGTTATTTGTAATATAATGCCATTGTAAAAAAAATCTAAGTAGTCTTAATAGTTTTAATAGTAACTACTACTACTTGTAGGTAACTACTTTTTCAGATGGGCACCTTGGCGGTAGTTTAACTTTTACTGACAAGTAGCTTCCATCTAACTACAGTTTCATAGTTACAGATTTATAAAGCAAATAACGTAGTTTGGGTTCGTAATTAGAAATACCTCGTATGTCTATGCTATGTCATCATACAATAAAATACTGTACTGTATATCTAAGTAAACCCTTTGTGTAGTTGTGTTATGTGCAGACAGAGCTGTTTATGGTTCCCTTTCAGTCGGTCACTACGACGTCACGTCGTGACCGACGAATTGGGAACTCGCTTAGAGAGACCAATCTGCTTCGAATTCTACTAAAACTCCAATGAACTTGGCATTGAGATATTTGCATAATGCTGGCGCCGCCCCGCCAGGTGCGTATATAAGCAGCAGGTGCAAATAGGGAAATTAGCTTTTTATCGCTTCGAAAGCCGGCAGTATCTGCTACTGAGAAGCTGCTTTACTCTGTTGGGATTCGATTGCTGAAGTTGGTTGGACTGGCAGTACCACAGCGGACGCTTCGCTTATTCCACGGCTCTACATCTGTTTGTTTGTTTTGAGTTTAGTGTGTGCGTTGCCTTTCCCTGTGCGCATCATCAACTGAGCATCTGAGTGAATTTCCCTAAAAGAGTGATACGAGAGAGCTTTGTGACTTGTTAAAGGCAGCCACTCTCTCGTATATCCGGAGATCAGCGTCCTTTTCAGGATGGCTTTTCGTCCGTGCGATCTTGGGTGCGGCAAGTACATGGGTCCGAAGGACGGTCACGAGCGTTGTCTTTCGTGCTTGGGCATCGAGCACGATGAGGCAGCATTTGCTGGGGGTAAGTGTTCTCACTGCGAGAACATGTCACTTGTGGATTTGCGGAGACGGTTGTCTTTCCTTCGGGAAAAACGCAACCCTCGTCATGCGAGTGCTGAGCGCCGCCACGGGACGGCTGTGAAGCTCTCAAAAGACGACCTCCGCATCACTGCGCTGAGCCGGTCGGGGGATTCGTCCTCCTGCTCTCAGCCTCCTCATCCACAGCCGGTTGATGTGCCAATGTAGACTTCAGCGTCGTGTTCTACGATGTCTCTAGAATCTGTTGTGCCATCCTCCGAATCCACAGAAGCTGCAGCATCCGAGGGTGGGCCTCCTCCCCCTGACGTGGACCCCGCGTGCGTGCGGTCCCCGTGAGCGTGCGGTCGCGATGCAGCTGTGTCCGGCCACCGCTCCCTTCTGGAAGGACCGCCCAACCCTCCCCTCTCGTGCTTGCAGACAGTCGTCCGGTTTAACGGCCGCTGCCCACCAGGCATGTGGAGAGGCGGCTTCAGCCCTGCACGCAATGGCGTTGCTGCAGGTTCACCAAGCGAAGGCCTTGAGGGATCTGCACGATGGAGGACACGACTCGCCTGTCCTTTCGGAGCTCCGGGCTGCCACTGATCTGGCTCTTCGCGCTACGAAGGTGACAGCGCAGGCGATTGGTCGTGCCATGTCCACGATGGTGGTCCAGGAACGCCACTTATGGCTATGTCTGGCGGACATGTCAGATGCGGAGAAGAACAAGTTCTTAGACGCTCCAGTGTCCCAGGCTGGTCTATTCGGTGAATCGGTGGAGTCTTTCGCCCAGCAGTTCTCCGCCGCCCAGAAGCAGACGGAGGCGATCGCTCAGATCATGCCCCGGCGCAAGCGACCTGCATCTCACCCTCCAGTGCCGGCTGCCCCGTCTGCTCCTCGCCGAGGGCGCCCTCCGGCGGCTGCCTCCACCCGCCCCCCCCCCCCCGCTAGAACATCTTCCAGGCCACGGAGGGGGAACAGCCGTCGGCAGCCCGCCCCGCCCGCCCCGCCCGCCCCACTCGCTTCCCGTGGCAAACGGAAGTCGAAGCGGCCCTGAGACGGGCGACCTGGATTCGGATGGGATCACTCTGCGGGAGACGGTGATGGCACCGCTCCCTCCACCGGTAGAGGGCCGGGTGGAGAATCTTTGGTTTCGTTTTGTTTCTGTTCCGCTGGCTTCTCAGCCGGCACCCACAAAACCACAAAAAGAGTGCATTCCTATTCCTTCTCCAGGTCTGAGCTCTCCGCTGAGGAGATTGGACCACCAGTACCCTCATCGGAGTCTGCGCTCTCCGCTGAGGAGACCAGACGACCGTCACCCTCAGCGGGATCAGGTCAGTGTCACACACACACATACTGTAGATACTTATGCTGTCACAGCAGACGTACCGGCAGTACCACCTGTCTCGCTCCGCCACCCCACCGCGGGTACACCGGTAGTGCCGTTAATTCCCCTCGTACAGTCCCTGGGGGCTTGGCTTCAGCTTCCCAGCCCATTTCGTTGGGTTTTACGCACTGTCCGCCTCGGCTACGAAATACAATTCAACCGGCACACACCCAAATTCTTGGGCACTCGTTTCACCACGGTGAAAGCGTCCGATGCACATGTACTGCGTGCAGAGGTCGGAGTCCTGCTGGCGAAGGACGCGATCGAGCCGGTCCCTCCAACTGAGATGAGGTCGGGTTTCTCAGCCCGTATTTCATAGTACCCAAAAAAGGCGGTGGGCTACGACCGATCTTGGATTTGCGCGTTCTGAACAAATCTCTGCAGAGGAGGTCTTTCAGGATGATAACACCGAAGCAAATATTCAATTCAATTCGCCCCCAAGATTGGTTTGCGGCAATAGACCTGAAGGACGCGTACTTCCATGTGTCCATTCTCCCTCGTCACAGACCGTTTCTCCGGTTTGCATTCGAGGGCCGGGCATACCAGTACAAAGTTTTACCGTTCGAGCTGTCTCTCTCTCCCCGTGTGTTCACAAAAGTAGTGGAGGCGGCGTTAAAACCCCTCAGAGAGAGCGATGTTCGCATATTGGCTTACCTCGACGATTGGCTTATAATAGCGCATTCTCGGCGGACGCTTTGCGAGCACAGAGATTTAACGCTTCGGCATCTCGCCCGTTTGGGTCTTCGGGTCAACTGGGAAAAGAGCAAACTCTGCCCCACGCAGAGGATCTCTTTTCTCGGTATGGAACTGGCCTCGATCGATTTATCGGCGCGTTTGACAGAAGAGTGCGTCCAGTCAATTCTGACTTGCCTCGGTTCATTTCGAGGGAAGAATGCGGTCCCGCTGAAACAATTTCAGAAGCTCCTGGGGCATATGGCAGCAGCACCGCTCGGACTGCTCCATATGAGACCGCTTCAGCGTTGGCTTCACGATTGAGTCCCGAGGAGAGGATGCCGCGCCGGCATCCATCGTGTAGCTATTACACCTGCGTGTCGCCTAACATTCCCCCCGTGGTCGGACCCCGCGTTTCTCAGGGCCGGTGTGTCCATGAGACAGATCTCTCGGCATGCTGTTGTACACACAGATGCGTCCGACACGGTTGCACTGGGATATCAATTGCCGAGAGTTGTGGGCAGTATATCTGGGACTTGTACGCTTCGCTACGGAGCTGCGAGGGAAGGATGTACTAGTACGCACCGACAACACTGCGACCGTTGCGTATATCAACCGTCAAGGCGGTTTGCGCTCCCGTCACCTGTCGCATCTCGCTCGTCATCTCCTCCTTTGGAGTCAGAAGCATCTGAGGTCCCTTCGTGCCATTCACATTCCGGGCTCGCTCAATACAGCGGCAGACGCGCATTCTTGAGCTGCGCGCCCCGGCGAATGGCGACTCCACCCCCAGACGGTCCAGCTAATTTGGAAGAAGTTCGGTCGTGCGCAGATAGATCTGTTTGCGTCGCCGGACGATACCCACTGTCGCCTATTTTATTCACTAACTGAGGGCAGCCTCGGCGTGGACGCATTGGCACACAGCTGGCCTCGGGGGATGCGCAAATACGCATTCCCCCCAGTGAGCTTAATCGCACAGACCCTGTGCAAAGTCAGGCAGGACGAGGAGAGCCTTTTACTGATCGCCCCATACTGGACGAGCAGGAATTGGTTTCCAGAACTAATGCTCCTCGCGACAGCCCCTCCCTGGCGGATTCCCCTGAGGAAGGACCTTCTTTCTCAAGGAGGGGGCACATTATGGCACCCGCGCCCCGACCTGTGGGATCTCCATGTGTGGTCGTTGAGCGCGCGCAAGGTTTAGGTGATTTACCACAAGCGGTATCTAACACAATCGACGCTGCACGAGCTCCGTCCACGAGACGGGCTTACGCGTTTAAATGGAACCTTTTCGTCACCTGGTGCTCTTCGCAACGCGAGGACCCCAGAGAATGCCCTATTAACATCGTGCTTTTATATCTTCAACATAGGTTAGACGGTAGGCTGTCACCCTCCAACATTAAAGTTGATATCGCTGCTATTTCTGCTCATCACTCACTCATCAACGGCAGATCAGTTGGCCAGCATGATTTGGTTATTAGATTTTTAAGAGGCGCTCGTAGGCTAAACCCCTCGCGCCCTCCTTCTATTCCTCCCTGGGACCTGTCCATGGTGCTGAAAGCCCTTCAGGCCCCCCCGTTCGAGCCTTTGCAGTCTGCGATTTGAAACTTTTGTCAATGAAAGCTCTGACCCTGCTAGCATTGGCCTCAGTGAAGAGAGTAGGGGATTTACATGCATTCTCTGTTGACAATTCGTGCCTTCAGTTTGGTCCTGCTGCCTCGAGTGTAACGTTGAGGCCCAGACCAGGCTACGTGCCCAAAGTTCCCACCACTCCTTTCAGAGATCAGGTGGTGAGCTTGCAAGCGCTGCCCCCGGAGGAGGCAGACCCAACCATGTCTTTGTTGTGCCCCGTACGCGCACTGCGATTCTACGTGGACCGCACACAAAGCCTCAGGACCTCAGACCAGCTCTTTGTTTGTTATGGTGGCCAGCAGAAAGGGAAGGCTGTCATCAAGCAGAGGATGTCTCATTGGATAGTTGATACTATCGCCCTGGCTTATAATCTTCAGGGTATTCCTTGCCCCTTTAATTTGAGAGCGCACTCCACACGGAGTGTCGCCTCATCTTGGGCTCTCGCTCGTGGTTCCTCGCTAAGACATCTGCAGAGCTGCACCTAATACATTCATTAGATTCTACAGTGTTCGTATCGAGCCTGTATCCTCTCGTGTTCTTTCCTCACCAGGGGGAGCACGGAGAGCAGTCTCGCAGGTTGGCTTGCAGCCTCCAACTGATGCTTCATAACTGTGTCAGTATGGAAGGCCTTCAGAGCAAAAATGCGTAATGGTTTGAATTGTTCTTCCTCCACTGCCTTGGCAGCCTTTGTTGCGGAGCATTGGCTGTCAGCCTTTCACTAGCTGTATCCTCGCGAACCTACGTGTCTGGCTCGGGCTCCACATTGTGTCCCACCGGGTTCCTTTGTGAGTATTTTTCTGTGTGGTTAATCCTACCAGCCCAAGTTTCCCTTAGCAGAGCACTGCTTTGCTTACACAGCCACGGCTGTCTTTACTTTTATCGTCCACCATTAGCCCTTAAGAGGGGCGGTGGCTGCCGCAGCGTTCCTATCCCGCTCAGGTAGGGCGCTTCCCAGTCGCTGCCACTTCTGTGGGTTAAAGGAACATCTAGTGCCCGGCCTTTCTGCCCTATCCTATTTCTCCATTCCCTAAGGGGAGTTGGAGCGTTTTTCTGCAGACACTGGAAGAGGTCAGCCCCTAGTGGCGTTTTGGTAGGGATTCCCAATTCGTCGGTCACGACGTGACGTCGTCGTGACCGACTGAAAGGGAACGTCTCGGTTACGGATGTAACCCTCGTCCCGTCGCCACAGGTGCTGCCACCTGCTGTTACGGCCGGTCACACTTTCCGGCTTTCTCAGCGAAAAAGAAGCTAATTTCCCTATTTGCACCTGCTGCTTATATACGCACCTGGCGGGGCGGCGCCAGCATTATGCAAATATCTCAATGCCAAGTTCATTGGCGTTTTAGTAGTATTCGAAGCAGATTGGTCTCTATAAGCGAGTTCCCAATTCGTCGGTCACGACGTGACGTCTCCGTTCCCTCCTTCAGGGAACGAGGGTTACATCCGTAACCGAGACGTTTTAGGTTGACTTCACCCCCCCACACACACACACACATAACTTGAAGAGCAGAATAAACAATGACAAAATGTTGGCGTGTATCAATTCTAAAACAGAAATATCTAATGCATCTGTATCACAAAGATTATGACAGTTTAAACATGTTTATACCAGTCTATTTCAACTACACACATGTTAATTTAGTGTGAAATAGAGACAGACTGAAGAGCTTTTTTATGAAGTGAAGTCTCTCCTTAAGTTGCATTACTGGGCATTAACAAACAACAACAAAAGGTGACAATAATATGAGTATGCTATATCCAACATACTTCATACGCCTCTTTTTCAAAGCTTGCACAGCTACAATGCAAAATCGTGAAAAGCGCCACAGTAATAATACATTTTTAATTGAATTGTATACACATGCAGCTTGGTGATGGCACTTTAGAGAGGTCTTCTGATACAACCTATCACAAATGAAACTACCATAAAGAACAATACAATATCTCTCTAGAAAACACATACATCATTAAAGAGACGTTCGTATCTCTATATTAATCGATTCCTATCTCCAAATAAGTAATAAGCGTTTTCTTTATTACAGACTACTTAAAAAACTGATGTGAGAAAGTTGCATGTGTCTTGTTGCATTCTGAGCATTTGCTGTGATGGTTCATCCCCAGATTATCAATGCTTCTGGACGCATGGGTTTATTATGTGATGCCTGCATTTGGTTATGCCTCATTATAGATATTATAAGTCTTTACCCTAGACATGGCCATTTTATCTTTTTAGTATTTTATGTTCATGTTAAGTACGAAATGGCATATTTGAGTGAATTGTCAGTATTGACATAATGGGTAAATGCATGGCAACAGTTGCACAAGTGTGTGTGTTGCATGATAATACACATGGCAAATGAAAAACCATTCTTATGCACTCACCATCTATTGCCCTTGCGGGAAGAATCACCTCCAAACTGTGCAAGAACCCCAAAAAGAGCAATCCAACAAACAGCCTGTCAGCTGTAAGATGCAACATTATATTTCAAAATGAATAAAACTGAAAAAAAAGAATAAATGCCAAAGCAGGGTCCGATGATCCAGTGAAGCCGCAGTCTGATCACGGCTAATGCGCCTCTCCGAATGCGCACACTGGCGCAAAAGGCTTCTCCTGGCACACACGGTTTACGTATTCCTTAAATGCATGGCACAACCTAAGTCTGATATAAGTCTGATACAAGGCATCACTATGGAGACAGTGCGCCCGTGTCTTTGTTGAAGATGACAGCCAGCGTTCAGCTCTGTTCCAATGATACCTATGAATATCAGCCGGACTCTCTCTGTTTCTGCTGGTAACAGATCGTGTAAAATGTGTGGTCCAATCCTGAACTACTGATGTTCGATTCGTGAACCGAATCTTTTGAATCGGTTCTTTAACAAACCTCGTCAACGGTTCATTATCACAATCGACGTTATAACCATAAAAGTAGTAGGCATATAATATATGAATATTAATATGCCTAGTAATAACAATGTTTTTTTTAGTATACTATTTCCAAAATTATTCACAACTCATTACATAAGCTATTTTTGTAAAATAAAATAAAAAATCAACCAGCAACATCCTTTTACTCGAGAGCAACTTGCCTAAAGAGACGTTTCTAAAGCATATGAAATGTCACATAGGACAGTTTTTTAGAAACGTGGTTACGAAAAATATACATATTTTAAAACAGTTAACCAGTTTTGAGCGAATCGTTCGAAAGAACTGACTCGCATGAACGACTCGTCTCGCGGACTGCTGTGTGACGTCGGAGGAAGCGCTCCGCCCACCCACCATTTGATGGAACAGCGCGGAACGTCGCCATTGGCTTGTGTGGCTTTGGTTAAGAATGTGATCCAATCAGGACAAGGTGTATTAATTTAACAAACAGTGAACACAACTGCTGTGTCCAAAACCGGCCGCTCACTTGTTCATTTCTTCATTATTGTATGTCAATATTATTTGAGTCCACTATAAAGGGGAAAAGCGCACAATTTCAGACACTGACGTAAATACACAAGAAAATACACTTTTATTGTTGACATTATAGCCTTGCACCTTCCGTTGCCATTTTTAAATAGGCTGAAAATATCTTTGCACCTTAACATATCGTCACCTTCCTAAAATAATTCTTTTTTTTTCAGGTTTCTCAGAAAACACAAATAAATGGAACTAACTTCAGAGGTTGAGTAGATTTGTGTTTTCTTGATGCAGCTGCCATTTAGAAAAGCTTGTAAAATTGCTTAAGTCTCAGTGATTTAGGCAAAATAAAATCGCCTAAGCCATTGCTCTTGACTTAGGCCATTATACTACATGGGTGGAATAGCACGATCTGTTCAAATGAGAATGTGGGCGATTTTACCAGACATGGCCAGGATCATGAGGAGATGACTTTTTGTCAAATCATTTTATTTCATTGTTGTGTTATTTGTCTTGTTTGCTTTGGTTTTTGTTTTCTTTTTCCGTTTTAGTTTATTTTACATTGTTAAGCACTTTGGAAAGCTTTGGTATGTTAAATGCTATATAAATAAAATTTACTTAATTCAATTATGCTCAACTTATCTGTGTGGTTTTATGGATTGTTATGCAAAATGGTAAAGTTAACTTTTTACTGTTTGTCCAATTTTTATCGTATAATTGTTTATAAAGTGGAAAACAACTGTCAGTAAAAACAAACACTGAATATTAGAAAAAAACTGCCTTGCTTTTTGTTCTTTGCTTTTCTGTGTTTCTGTGAAACTGGTGATGATGAACAATTTTGAGAAGCTGTATTAAAAAATGAAGAGTTTGGTTCCAAAACGAGATAACTCCTTTTTTTGCAATTTGTCAAAACATGTTATCATATTTTTATTGTGTTTTATTGTGATATAGCTGTATTTTTTTAAGTTATGAAGGCTTAAATCAAAAACGGAGCTAATGCTTTTTGGAACCAAATTTATATATTTATGTCAAATTCCCACACAAATTCTCACACTTATAAATTTTCTATGCCACATACAAGTCAGATCCTAACATATACAGACCTAAATGACATTCAGAAACAGGTTTGCTTTTATAGATGAATATCCAACGAGGAAAAAGTTATAGAAAGAGTTACTGAAGATGTCATAGGAACATTAAGCTGAACATTGTCCAAAGCTCTTAAAATTAAAACACTTTGCCATTATTTACTCATCCTTATATTGTTCCCAAACATCCCACATTTTATTTTCATACAATTTGAAGGGGTCATGTATGATTTATATCAGTCATGTTTATAACCAGTACAGGTTGATGTTAGTTCATGAAAAATGGGATATGCTGACAGAGGCGTCATGCCCATTCAAACTGAGGGGGCACCTGCCCCCTTGGTTTTTTTGAGCCAATGGATTTTGCATCCAACCTCTAAATCAAATAAGCGTCCATTAATCTGTTATTTGACTTTTAATCTGTTAATATGCACAATAATATACATTCTGTGCTGCATCCTTGTCACTTTTCGGAGATTTTCGCCGTTTTGATCGTGTTTTGATCATGTTACATTACTTTTATTCTGGCGGCAGCTGGCGCTGCAGTCAGAGCGCAGCCGCAGACGTCATCAGTGTCTGGGCGCGCTCACGAGCTCTCTGCTGTTGCTGGCTTGCTGCTGCATTTGGCTATCTGAGGAATTAAAACGTGTTAGAAACGCTCACAACATTTCCAAACCCCAGTACGGTAATGTGCAGTTAACCTTCTCTGTGTAGAAAATGTATGGTTTTAAATGTGACCGTCTCAACGTTATATTAGTAGAGATTCATCTTCTTGGCACAACGCCAAAGTTCGCCAAAGTTCACGCGGGCGCGGAATCTCACATGCTCACATGAGGTAAAATTTAATGCAAAAATCCGTTCCTCTAATAATTGTATCTAAACATATTTTTTTAAATCATTATTGAACATTAAAATCAATCACGTGGCTATAGCTGATGTCATTTTCGTTGTTTATATACTTTATGGATTTAAAATTACATAAATTTTACATGATAATGTAGTTGTTGTGCAAAATGCATTAATGACACAATTAAACAAGCCATTAAGACTTAAATAAAACATGCCGTTTCAGATGTGAATATGATGCAAATGTGTCATTATTCCGATTGAATAGTATTTGATATGAAAGTTAGTCATCACTTTTATTTTGGAGGTTTTTGCATGAAAGCAGGGGTTTTCAGATTGTTAGAAATGTAAGTGCCATGGAAAAGACTGAAAGCTCTATCATATTTCGTTTGATGTCTGTGTATACACAAATTTCTGGGAGCTGTTGACACTGTGCCCCCTTAAAAAAAATTGGTGCATGACGCCCCTGGATATGCATATTATGTTATGATGTAAATGGAAAGTAAATAATGCAATGAATATAATTAATAACACAAGTACAGTCTGTCATATAAGTTGTTTTCATGCAGAAAACTTTGAATATACTCAAAAGACATAAATAACTTTTATACCTTTATGTCTGTATTGGAGCTTGTAAGTTTTGGTTGCCATTACATTACAAAAACAGCAGAGACAATTATGTAAAAAAAAATTTAATTTTACTGAGAATAAATCAAAAGTTAAAAAGGCTCAAACTATATGAAAGGGTAAATTCCATCAATATAGTAATACTGGTCCAGATTTATAAAACAGCATCACAAGGGTCTCTAAATGAAGTTCAGGAAATCAACCAATCGGTGCAAGAGGAAGTTTGATAAAGCTATCTCTCACAGCGTCCCTCCTCCACCCCATCACCTCACTCTTGGTTGTTTTTTCCCAGTTAAAAGGGGGGAGTACTCTGCGTTCAGGCCAAATTCAGAGCTCATAGCCCTCCCCAGCATGCCAAATACGCATAAATTAATTTACAAATTACTTTATTTTGATTTCATGTACATGTAAACTCGTGAACCAGCCTTACTTGGGGCTATAAGCCCCTTAAAAATGAAATCCTAGAACCGCCCCTGCCAAAATAAACATTTCAGGTCAAAAGTACCAAATAATTTACCCACATATACAGTGCTTAACAAATTTATTAGGGCACCTGTGTACTTTACCATCAAGCAGCATTATGAAGTGCTTTAATGTAAACACTTTCCATTTTAAAGAGTTCTCCCCATTTCATCATTTTAACAGGAGTGAGCACATTCAACTACTCTCAGAGCCATTCAAAAATGTTTTTTTCTTTTAAAGGCAGTAGATGATTTGATCCAGAAACATTTTAGTTATGCTGGTTAAAAGTTTCCTCACATTCTGATAGCAATCACTATGTTATCTAACTGTATTTTTATAAATATATGTCATCTGTAAAAGGCATACAATCAAAAATTGTTTCACCAATCCAGACCGATGCAAACTTTCCAGCTGAACTTACAACAAAAGCCACAAAATGAAAGACATTTTTTGAAACAGCAACAAACGTATGCATTAGCAAAAAGCAAAAGCACGAATAAACATTGTTACTGCTTTTCCACGATGGAGACAGCTAAAAGGGTCTGAAAGAGTTGCAGCGTTTCTTTAGGACAGGTAGGTACTGTACATGATATTCAATTTTGATGGATTTAGATAGATCTGTTGTATAGGACTTGATGTTGATATCCCTTAATGCAGTGGTTCTTAACATTATTCCTTGAGGCCCACTGCTCTGCACATCTCAGCACAACTTGACCATACACGCCAACCCGTTTGACTAAGGCCAGAAGCCCCGCTGTCGTCGTTATTGCAGGTTCAGTGGCAAATGGTGGCAAACTACCCCAATTACCCAACAACACCGGTCTATTAGGACATGATGTTGATATCCCTTAATACTTACCTGAGGCATCGTTGAGACTCCATGGGATGGTCAACTGAGTGATGGCACCCTTTGGGTTGTCAAAATGCATTATGATGCTTATGTAGTTTATGTACCATCACAAATTAGCATAACACTATTTATGTTTTTAAAATTACAAGCAAACTACTAGGTCTACACAACCAAAAACGATTACACTTTATTTTGATAGTCCACTTTAGACATTCTACTAACTATAAACAACTTTGCAACTACATGTCAACTAACTTTCAATAATTTGCAACTATATGTCAACTAACTGTCATTAGAGTATTAGTAGACTGTAAGGGTTGGGGTTAGGGAAGAGGTTTGGGTTAGTGGAATAAGTTGACATGCACCTGCAAAGATACTTATAGTCAGTTGAAAGTCTGTTGAGATATCATCACAATAAAGTGTTAGTAGATATTAAGCAGACAGTCTACCAATTCTCTAAAGATTGGTAGTTGATAAGTAGTTGCAAAGTTACTTATAATTAGTAAAATGTCTAAAGTGGACTATCGAAATAAAGTGTTACCCCAAAAACTTGCTGTATCTAATTTTTTTTCCTTCAAACTGATCATAACTGTCTTAAGTCAGTTACATAAAAATGTAGACTGATATAATTTCAGTCTGAAAAGTAAGACTGATATAGCCTTAACTAATTACTAGTTGGTCAGACTAGTTCTTAAGACATAGGATTTGTTTATGCGACTGGTCCCTGAATATGAGAATTAATAAGTGCTTTACTACTTTTCTGCCTTTCTTTAAAAATAGTGATTTTGGAAATTCATGGATAAGAAGAATAATTATAGTGGACATTCTGCATAATTTGGTTTAGTTTACACTGCTTACAGTAAGTGTTTTTCCACTTGAACACATTACATGTTGAAATAACAAATGCCTGACACAGAGGCACAAGTTATTCGGGTGCATTTGAAGGCAGCATTATACCTGTAACGGTTGGCAGGCAAGGGAACTGATCAACATGCAGTTTAGTTTATTACATTAATTCACAGATTTAAAGATGCACAAAGAAATCAGAACCAAAACACAAAGAACAAAACAGAGAATCAGGTAATCCAGGTTGTAATGATGAACATAATCTCATATCACACATTTAATTCAAAATTTGATCAACTGTATGTCTACACATCAGTCTCCAGGCTCACGGAATCCCAGACAGCAATAATAATTCGTAAAAAAATCCACGTCCACGATTCCATGTCTGGTCTTCACAGATTTTGCTAAGAAGATTTTGCAATATAATACTTACACTCAATATGAATGTTTATAAGCATGATTTTTTGTTATTTCCCCGAAAGTGCTGCATATATATTTTCATAAATGGTAAGCACGCAGCTGATTGTAACCACTGAATTCCATCGTATTTGTTTTTTTACAATGAAAGTCAATGGTTAAAATCAGGTGTGTGCCTCAAAATATCTTCTTTTGTGTTCATCAGAAAAAAAAAATTCTTACAGGTTAACAACAATGTGAGGATGTGAAACTGATGACAGAATTTACATTTTTGGGTGAACTATCACTTTAAGCTCATGGGGACTGTTGGCTGGTCTACACAATGGCCCTGTCCCAAATGGCACACTCAGACTGGTGGACTTCCTCACTTTGATGACATTATGTAGTGCAGACCTTAGTGACCCTTGATGCCAGTGCATGAGGGTGCAGTCGTATTTTGGGAAAGACTTGAGCGTCACGCCAGATATAGGAAGAGAAGTTGCCAATCAGTGTGAACTCTCCCATTCGTCGTCTGATTGCTCTTACACAAGGACTTCTGGGTTTGTAAAGTGCATGAAGCCTGCAACAGTGCGGGCTTCACTGAAGAACGCATTAAGGGTGCAAAGGGACACTTATGAGCAAACTTTGGAGCAAAAATCACAGATGGGGCACCCTATGGACTCGTAGACTAAGGGAGCATGCCCAATTTAAAGAGCAACTATTGTCCAATTCACGTTTTTACATTTCCTTTTGTGTGTGTGTATTAGTACATGTTAACAATATGCAAAAGGTACAAACCCCAAGTTAACTATGATGCGAGTTATCGTTTTTCAATGTAAATCTCTTTTCTTGGACTACAACAAACACACAGATTGTAGGCAACAGTTTACTTAATGGGGATTGGTGATGTAGAGAAGACCTCCTCCTGCTTCAGACTCACAACCTGTAAGTCAACTCCTGTTATAGCATTGCATTGAGCAAATCTTTCAAACATGGTAAGGAGCGTCACATTTTCAGCTGACAAGAGAGGTATTCAGGCCAATAACGACGTACAGATTAGCTGGCCAATCAGGGACACAGAGCTTTTCAAATCTCACCCTCAGGTGTATATGTGGATAAATAGCATGCCAAACTTTACCTGTCGAGTAGAAACTTTGCGTGGGAAGCCCAGCCTGTGTGAAATATTCTCCCAAAAACACTCTGGTCTTGTTTCTTTTTTCAGAGGCTTTTCTCTTCTTGTCATACAATTCGTAAACACTTTTTCTCTTGCGACCCCAAGACATTTTGAAAAAAAAAAAAAAACACGGTGAGAACGCGAGCTTCAATGAGTGGCTGAAACCGTAGACCACAACACATATACACCTGAAAGTGCGCATGTGCAGAAAGCGAACCTAGAGACGAGCACGTACGACGGCCTCATGTCAACATTTCATCAGAATGATTGACAACTGGGATGACCAATAGTCTTGATGATCCACAAGGAAAAAGAAAATCTTCCACTATACCTTTAATGGTCTGAGTAGTGGATATATTCACCATATACATTATATAGTACACATTTTACACAGCAACATTAGCGAAGTGTCATTTTTATACGCTTTAGCTAAAATACACTGTAAAAAATGATTCATGGAATTTACTCAATCTTTTAAGGTAAGTGGTTGAAATCAATTTATTTAAGCTACATTTAAACAAAATTTTTATATTTTATTTTACTTTACCTTACCTTAAAAAAATGAGTAAATTCAATGAATCCTTTTTTTCAGTGTATGAACCAAAATTGATTTGTTTATTTTGCTTGTTATTAGAAATAATGACTCCATGAAAGCCTTTGTTTATGTTGTTACTGCTAAAACCGTCTAGTTACAATGGACTAACTTTAATTCTATTCCTAAGCTTACTTTAAAAGAAAACATATTATTTTTATTTATAAATATTATCTTTTTCACACAACAAATGCACATGACTATTAGACATTTTAAAGACATACACTGCAAAAAATGACTTTCTTACTTATTATTTTTGTCTTTGTTTTCAGTTAAAATATCTAATAATTCTTAAATGAAGATGTATTTTCTTTATGAGCAAAATGTCCTAGGAAAATAAGTCTAGCTTTTAGACAAAAAACATACAATTTAAGCGAATTTGTGATTTAAAACAAGCAACAAAAATAATAATAAAAAAAAATAATCTTCCAATGGAATAAGAAAAAATTTATTGAATTAAGTGTTTATGAAAAAAGTAAATTTATTTCAAGAATTTTTTTAGAATTCCATTGGCAGATTGTTTTGCTTGTTTTAAGCACTAATTTACTTAAAGTTTATGTTTTGTTTAAAAACTAGACTTATTTTCCTATGTCATTTTACTCATCAAGAAAATTTCTTCCTTATTTAAGAATTTTAGATACTTTTACTGAAAACAAGAAAAAAATACTAAGTAAGAAAGTCATTTTTTGCAGTGTATATGACAGGTATATTGTTTCTCTACCATTGTACAGACAGATGTTTCTATTACTGAAAAGGGCCATGTTGTAAGTACAGCGTGTCCTTTATCAGTTATTTGACTACACACTATGAGATGTTTCAGGCATAGGAAATTGCATAATGTATTCTTTGTCTCAATAACTTTAAACTCTGTTGGAGTTGTTGGTTTTGGGAAGTGCTACCTGTGTCCATGCATAAGGCTTTTGTGAGTCCTTGTGAAAACAGGAGATGTCTGCGAGATGCAATAACAAGTGAGGAAGTGCCTTTGAAATCAATGAGTTCAATAATAATGGCCTATTTTAAATTTTCGTGCATATGTTTGTCTATAATGTTAATTTAAAATGCCAAATGTAATTGTCAGGAGTTTTGTATGTCTTGTTTGAGTTATGCCTTTTAATTTGTTTCACGTATTTTGTATTTCATATTATGTCATTTCCTATTGTAGTTCTCAGTCATGGTCATTGTAGTCTTGTCATGTTTCCCCGGCCTAATTGTTTACAGGTGTGTCTTGTTATCCTTGATGGTCTGTGTATACTGTATATAGCTCTCACGTGGCCATGTTTTTTGGTCAGTCGTTAATATTGTTGCTTGCTGTTTGAGCCATGTGTTCTTGTTTCTTTTTCCATAGATCTTAATAAAAAGCAATTAATTTAGATCCAGCTCATGTTTCATGTTTTTGGACTGCCTCGAGTTAGTAAGAAAAAAACATATGTAATAGGTTAAGTTTTAAAACAATAAAATCCTGTGTTTTAATGGAACATGCAAAAAATAAAGATTATGTAACTTTCTGAAACATAATACATTTGGTGTTTTGTGGAAAATAACAATTGGAGCATATAATGCTGCCAGACATTAAAAAATATTTGATATCCTATGTCTTCATTGATTTATAAATGAACATTTGTATAGTTATACTAATATATCTATATAGTAGGTTGTGTGTCAAAATAGGAAAATTTGATGGTGCAACTGTTCAATAACTGTTATTAATTTTCTTTAAAAAAGATCAATTTTACTAGCAATGCAATGATTGTTTTACTTGACCACTCATGCTATATGCTAAGACTCTGTCTGTACCTCACATGCTTTGTCTCCTAGTTTTTTTTTTTTTAGAAGACTCGATATTATAAATAAGGTGGTAAACAACACGTCACTTTTAGATAAAGGGGGATTATCAGTGCAACACTGCCACCTGCTGGTTATTAAAATACACAATGAAATACCTGCTTCTCTGACCAGTTTTATTACATTGATAAACATTGATATTGGGTACAATATTTTAGATTTCATTGGGTGCAAAACTGAAGTTAAAACCTCTGGGTAACCAAATACATAAACTGGCGCATGGGCAAAATAGGCTATGACTTACAAAGTCCCTGTATATAGGGCCAAGATTTCTCATCATATTTATATGCAACAGTTACTGCGGGGTTTAGAAACCAGTTTGAAAATTAAATATCTACTGTAGGTGTTCGTTTAGTACAAAACTGATGATAAATGATGCAGGATTAAGTAAACAATACTCTTCACAGATGCAAATAGAATATGTGTTTGACTTTGGTTATTTGTTTATACAGACAGTATTAGAACTGTGAAAATATTTCCAAACTCACACCTGTAAGTAAACACTGATAGTGTGTCTCTTGCAGAATAAATATTAGAATCTAAACTATATTATTATCAATGGGAACAATATAATTGCCATAAATGCAATTAAATTGTTTAAATCAAAGCATTTTAATAATTTTTGTTATTATATTTCTTCAATTTTTTTGCAATCCATGTAAAAATCTCCTGCCTCCGTGTGTTTGTAGAGGGTTGCTAAAATTGGTGACACCAACAAATTTACTTGTAACCTTAAGTGATACAAAAACAAAAAAAGTGTTTAAATTCCAAAGCTGTGTTGCCCAAACGTTTTGGTAGCAGATTATATCTTGATCAGATTTATTGATTAAAATCTGAACAGATGTTAAATCACTTGGCAAGGCATCATACATTTTACCAACTTTGTGAAAGGTTACAGAGAAACATTGTGCATAATACACTAAACAACATCAGGTTTCTTGGTATGATAGCTGGCAGTTTTCTTTTTTTAAATATGTGGTTGATATTTTTTTGAATTTGTTTTTGCAAAAAAGGTAAAATTCACTGTGCTGTAGGCTATAGGATGGGTGCCTGTATGGCTGGAAATGGCAGAAATTCACTTGTGCCCCTTTTCCACCAAGGCAGTTTGAGTGCTGGTTCAGAGCCAGAGCCTAATTTCAAATCAGTTCTTTCTTTATCAACACCCAAAGCATCGGCTCTTAAGCAGAAAAAGTGCTTCTTAACCAGCACCAAAGCATTGCTTGTCTAGACTTAAGAATCGATTTGTCAGGAGCTGCACTGTAAAACGTTTCTGTAGAAATTACAGTATTACTGCAACTAGCTGCCAGTAATTGACTGTAGATTTTACATTTATGTTATTTACTGGCAACAGTTTGTTCAAAGTTAAATGAACATGAAACATTTTCAGTCTTTATTTTCTACAGTAAGTTACTGGCAGGTTTTGGAGGCAGGGTTACTGTGACACGATACTAGGAGGGTAGCTACATGCTAAGGCTAACGTTGTTCTGTTTAAATGCTGCCATGCTAACATTGTTGGGACGATGTATTCAGTGACGTAGATCTGAAGCAGCACCCGGTTCTTTCTAGGGAAAAGGGGACGTTGGGGCACACTAGTTTGGACTTCTTCGATGACTTTAAAATAACAATATTAAAAATATTATATTTCTTCATAAGTATGGTTTCTTGAGTATTTAAATCTGTAACAGTCCTGTCTTGTGTTTCCCCAGTCCATCCGTGTGTCTCAATCAGCTCCCTTGTTCAGTAGTCAGGGCACTGATCAGGGAGTCGGCCATTTTAAGGGCTGTCTCAATCGCAAAATCCGTTCAGTGCACTGGAACGTACGTTCCCTAAAAATTCCCACAATGCAACGCAAAAACCAGTGAGCATCGATGTTCCCTATGTTCCCTAACCGGAAATCATGTGACCTTTTCTGACGCTCGCCACCCGAACATCACGTGATCCAACTCAATAAACTTTATGAAATGTAACAGAACTTTTATAAAGACAAACGTTTGTTTTAGTTGTAAATATAAACACACATTGCTATACAGCAGGGGTCTCCAACCTTTTTTCATTGGAGAGCTACTTTCTAAAAAACAAAAGTGGTCGAGAGCTACTTGTCTCACGTAATACCTAAATTAGGGAGTTAATACACAACGATCTATTAACTACTCTTTCCTCTACAGCATTTTTTTTTAAGTTGCCAGCCAGTGCCAGCATTTTTTTAAATATTTTTCACAAAATTTTAATACCTCCCAGAAAATGCATTTCTTTAAACATTAACATACGATACATCAAATGAAAGTACAGATCCTTTTAAACAACAACAACAAAAAAACTTTCATGTTGTCTTTATTTATACTTTTTATTACCTCTTATATATGGGTAGGATTCTTAAAAAAAAAAACACATTTTGAATAAAAAAAAATCATTTATTAAAGATCAGATTTAGAAAGATGATCCAAACTTACATAGAGTATTTACTGCTTTTGTATTCATAATAGGTATGTATGCCATTTTTTTCATTTAGATTAATCCATATGTCTGAAAAACGAGTACTCGATTAACTGAGGCAATGAAAGGGCGTCATTGTGAAAATAAAAATATTTTTATTAAACACTCAAATAAAATTTAATTTTGAAGAAACTATGACAAAAAAAATTATATTAGAGTATTAATGAAATAGATGTTTAACAGAAACCTCTAACAGGAAATGTAGCGGAGAGCTACCTGAAAGGACTGTAAAGGGCTGATGCCGTGTGTGAATAACAGTGAACCAGGTGTGTCGGTCAGAACACCACGAAGCAGGGAGCAACTTCACGTATTTATTTAGAAATGGAATAAAGATGACTAGAGGGGAGAGCCGGCATGGAATATATATGACTAAGCAGTATCAATACTAAACAATAATTGCCTTAAGGGTGAAGACGCTTAAGGATAATGGCTGCCAATGATTCCAGCGAAGACTCAGGATGTGGTATGATAGGAAGCATGTGCTGATCCTTGTTTTCCACAGATATTATGGCTGAAGTTGTGGAGGTTGGGCCGTATTAGCAAATAATTGCAGGTTATGGTGATGTGTGGATATGTGGTTACCCTGTAACAACAACAAAACATTTCCTAATAAACCAAACTCTATTTACACTAATGAACATTAATCCCAATAGCGCATCATTATTAACATTTAAACTATGGCTTCTCCCCTAATACATTGAAACAGATGAATAAACACATGGTATAACATGTCTCTCACTTTAACAACATGTACACTACTTAAATAACTGTTTCCTATAACATAACATCAGAAAACAGACTAAACAACATAAATAGCTGCATAACACTATTAACACTGGCGCAATGGCGCTAATAAACCATATACAACTAAATCAATTATTATGATTATACTCACACTTATAAGACGCACATGAGCACACAAACCAATGTAATCTGACAATTACAATTATGATAAAGATCGTCTTTGGTCCAACATAGGCTGTGATTCCGCTCGTCAGCAGCTGAGGCGATATTACGAGGATCCGCTTCCTACCCGCGATCCGCTTTTTCATAATAAAAGTCCTCACTCTTTTGTGCTTTAAAACTCTCTCGTGAGTGGGGCTTTTGCACAGCCGCCCCCAAATTGTGTACAATTTGCTCTTGTAAAAGACTCACTCCTCACTTTGAAGAGGCTGAAGTTCCTTCCTCTTCATCATCTGGGATAACGGGAAGTGTAACAAGTCGTGCCACTGGCCTGGAGTAGATCCTATCCTTGACACGCACATCCACTGATCTCACATGACCGTCTGAACTTGGAAGCACTTTGACAACTCTGCCAACTGGCCAGAGAGCCCTGGGGAGTTGTGGGTCCATGATTAGGACAACTGAATCCACAGTAAGATCCATAGGGCTATCATACCATTTCTGTCTGCGTTGGAGGGCTGGAAGGTAGTCCCTTATGAATCTTGCCCAGAAATGATCCGCCATAACTTGGCAATGCCTCCATCTTCGCCTACTTAACCCCTCTCCCTTAGGGTACACCACGGGTGGTAGTGCTCCGTCTAGCCGCCCCATCAGGAGGACACTTGGCGTCACTGCATCCACATCAGCAACATCAGATGAGGTATAGCCCAGTGGCTTTGCATTCAGTATGGCTTCAACCTCCAATAGAGTGGTATGGAGTACCTCCTCAGATATAGGCTGAGCACCTATGACAGTATATAATGCAGTCTTAACCGACTTGATCTCCCTCTCCCACGTTCCCCCGAAGTGAGGAGCAGCGGGAGGGTTGAAGCGGAAATCGATCTTCTGCTCAGCTAGGAGTCGTTGAAGTTCAGAGGACATGTTGTTGAAAGCCCCACAAAGTTCTTTCTCTCCTGCCTTGAAATTTGTTCCCTGGTCTGAATACAACTCAGCTGGGGTTCCCCGGCGGGCAATGAATCGTCTGAGGCACATTAGAAATGAGTCTGTATCCATACTGTGCAGAAGATCCAGATGTACTGCCCGTGTTGTAAGGCACTTATAGATAATGCCCCATCTTTTCTCTGAACGTCGACCTATCTTGACCTGAAAGGGCCCAAAGCAGTCGACACCTGCAGAGTAGAATGGGGGCTTATGTAGGCGCAGACGGGCAATGGGTAGATCAGCCATCCTTGGAACTACTGGCTTCGACTTCCATCTCCGGCACTCCTTACACTGGTGTTGCACCCTCCGAACTGCCTCCCTACCCCGGAGGATCCAGAAAGTACGACGCAACTCTGCAAAAACCCGCTCGGGCCCTGGGTGACAGAGACGGACATCGAAATCCTTGATAAGGAGTTGTGTGGCTGGATGTGCCGGATCCAGAACAATAGGGTGTTTAAATGCAGGATCCAACCAATCAGCTCGTCGTAGTCTACCTCCGACTCTGATAATTCCCTTGTCGGAGTCCAGCTCTGGAGAGAGGCTAAGTATGCGACTACTCCTGAGTACTGCTTTCCCAGCTTTTATGTGTCTCAACTCTTCTGGAAAGCATTCAGCTTGAACTCTCTGGAAAATGGTAATCTCTGCTTTACGGTAGTCCTCGGCTGTCAAAGGCTTATCCGAATCTGCCGCCCCATATGCCTCCTGAGCTACCACTCTAACCATATCCTTCCACGAAGAAAATGACTGGGCCTGGAGCGTTTTTTGTCTGTCAGCACTATTAATCACTCCACATATAGTTAGCTTCCTGTCCTCTGTGGTATCCGTTTCCACCACATCTCCAGGGAAAGAAGGCCATTCAATCGGTTCCTTATGGAGAAAGGAAGGTCCTAGACTCCAGCGGTTTGGTCCAACTAATTCTGCCAAGGTCTTCCCCCGGGTTACATCATCTGCTGGATTCTGCGCCGAGCCTACGAAGCGCCAGGTACTCCCTCCAGTGAGTTCCTGGATTTCAGCCACACGAGTGCCCACATAGACCTTAAAACGGCATGACTCCGACCGCAACCAGTTTAACACTGTGGTGGAATCACTCCAAAGAATGGTCTGATCAATCTTCACTGTGAGCTCTCTCTCTATCGTTTTGGCTAATTGAGCAGCTGTTAGTGCACCACAAAGCTCAAGGCGAGGAATGGATTGTCGCCGTCTAGGAGCAACCCTAGACCTAGCTGCCAGAAAGGCCAGATATATTCTTCCCTGAGTATCCTCTGTTCTCAAGTATGAGACTGCTCCATACGCCTTTTCAGAGGCATCGCTGAAAACGTGTATCTGCCGGGAGGCAACCTTCTGATCCGTATGGGCAGGCGAGTAAGGCCGGGGAAATGTGATCTGTGGAAGCAGGTGTAACTCAGATTCCCACTCCTTCCAGGCCAGCTGTAGATCTTGAGGGATGAGCGGGTCATCCCAGTCACGTGGTTTGTCCCACAGGTTCTGAACAATCAGCTTTGCACGGGTGGTGTAAGGTGCAATGTATCCCAGAGGGTCATATTGGCGAGCCAGCATTTTGTAAGCATTCCTCATTGTCAGTGCTCCATACTCCAATGGTCGGCTCCTGTAACCCAAAGTGTCAGACTCCCAGTGCCAGCTGAGTCCTAGGGTCGGCTCTGACAGGTTAGGTTCATCTTGCGAGAGCCATCTCTCCATACTGTCAGACCTGGCCTCAGCAGGTAGGTGTTTGAGAACCTCTGGTACATTGCTGGCCCACTGTCTGATCTCAAATCCTCCAGATGCTAGTACTTCCCTGAGGCGATCAACCAGTTCCTTGGCTTCATCAGCGGTATGCAAACTCTGGAGGCAATTATCCACGTAGAAACAGTTTTCTACTGAATGCTTGACTATTCCATCCTGTCTGGCATGCATTTGGAGAGCGAAGGTGGCACAACACGGTGAACACGCAGTGCCAAACGGGAGGACTTGCCACTCGTAGACATCAGGGGGCATGTCACGCTTCATATCCCTCCATAAGAACCTAAGAAGGGACCTGTCTTCCGGTAAGAGCTGCACCTGATGGAACATGCCTCTTATGTCCCCGCTGACAGCCACTGCTTGTTCCCTAAAGCGAAATAAAACACCTAGCAGAGAAGCTCCCAAAGTTGGTCCAGGCAGGAGGGCGTCATTAAGGCTCCGACCTTGAAACTGAAAGGAACAGTTGAAGACTAGGCGGTTCTTCCCGTTGTGGCTGACTAGGTGGTGGGGTATATACCACGATTCCTCTGTGTCTGAATGTTCCAGCAGATCAACTTTCTTAACCGCTCCTGTCTCCACCAGCTTCTGTATTGCAGCGCAATACTGGTCCACTTTGACAGGATCTCGTACCAAGCGTCTCTCCAGACTTCTGAGGCTAGGAAGGATGGCCTCCTTAGGAGCTTTAAGCGGGGGGGTATCTCGCTTACGTAGAAGAGGAGTGGCATATCGAAGGATGCCTGCAATCGGTACCCGCTTCGTTCTAACTTCCAAGAGTTCCACGGCTTCCTTGTCCTGCTTTGATCTCATGGCTTGCTTGCTATTCTGGTATGGCAGAATGTCCATCTCCCAGAGTTTCTTCACATCTTGCATCAGTTCCGACAACTGGGGTGTGACACTAGTGAGGAGACACTGCTTAGTGCTCAATGCCCACTGAGTAAAGTGTGCAGGTCCTTGGAGCGTCCATCCCAGTCTGGTGTGCATGGCTGCAGGTCCACCCATAGGGCCAAGTCTCACTGGCTCAATAGGGGTAAGTAAATGGGGGTAGTCTGCACCGATTAATACAAGTGGTTGAACGCGATCAAACGTCTCGAGAGGAAGATCCAACAGGTGCTTATACCTCTTCTTCAAGCTAGCTATTGGGTAGGTGTGGTCAGCCAGACCCAAACGCGATGATGTGAAAGCCTCCACAATCCGAAAAGTTCTCCTGGGGTTTGCATGAGAGGAAATCTTGAAAGAGACGGCTGATCCCTTCAGGATTTGAATATCTTGGCGAATCGTGCGGAGAGCGAGGTCTTCTGGCTTTTTATACAGGCCCAACTTGTCAGCAGCTTCTGGGAGGATCATTGTGCGCTCTGATCCATCATCCAGAATGGCATAAGTGTCCAGGGTCCTGTCTTTGTTACGCAGGAGAACTCGCACAACTTTCAACAAAACACGTGAGTGTGACGATGGTTTATCCAGGTAGAGTACTTCGGTACCCGTACTGACAAGACAGCTTTCTGCTTTCGGCTGCTCTGGCTTGGGTTGTGCATTGACATCGTGTAGGACTCTCAAATGTTTCCCTTGGCACACATCACATAGCCGCTTGAGGTCACATTGTGCCGCTTGGTGTCCTCTCCCGCATCTCCAACATCTCTTGTTAGATCTGATCCACTCTATAATCTCCTCCCTGGTGAGTTTCTGAATAGCTGGGCATTTATTCAGGAAGTGCTCCGTCCCTTCACAGTATGGACAATAAGGTTTTGCTTTACCTTTTGGTCTAGATGTAGATGAGCTTTGACCTGGTGTGATCACTCTGTCTAATGTAGAGCTTTCCACCCCATGTAACACAGTAGCTGCCGGCTTGCTGCGTCTCTTCTCAGCTCGATATCCTGATATCCCTGGGGCACGAATGTCTGAAGGGCTATCATATCCTTGACACCATGACTCATATCGAAGCCATTCTGCCAGGTCTAGCAACGTATGAGTTTGTCCTGCACGGTGGAACATCTGACGTCTAAAGTTCGCCCTCATCTCTATGGGAAGCTTTGTAAGGAGGCGAGCCACATGTGAACCGCATCTCAGCTCGACCTCTCCATCTGGGCCCAGTGTCTGAAGCATGCCCACAAGTGATTGCACATGTAGAGAGAACCTCTCAAAGGCAGCTGTATCTCCTCTTCTGACTTCGGGCGAGTCCATGACTGCAGCAATCTTTCTCAGAGCCACATGGTGAGGCTGGCCGAACTTCTCAGTCAAAGCAGCCATGGTATCCGTGAAGGGCTTGGGAGAGTTGATGTATGAGTCTGCGATAAGACAGGCTTCTTCAAGTTTTACATGGTCTACAAGGATCTGATACTTAAAGAGCTCTGTCGCGTCGTCAGGGAGAAGGTTAGTTAGTGCTAGTTTCAAGCGGGAGAACTCCATTGGGTCCTTGTGGATTAGGAAAGGAATTTTCGGTGCTGGCCCTCTGTATTCTCCTCCTACCAGACTTGTTGAGAATTGCTTGCCTTGTACGGGTTGCGTATAGCTCGT
The DNA here is from genome assembly GCF_030506205.2 of Paramisgurnus dabryanus. Lineage (NCBI taxonomy): Eukaryota > Metazoa > Chordata > Actinopteri > Cypriniformes > Cobitidae > Paramisgurnus > Paramisgurnus dabryanus. The sequence goes on along the minus strand of NC_133350.1, from coordinate 31,993,355 downwards.
ATCAGGCCGAGATAGGTACTCAGGTATGGGTTCCGCATTCGTGTGGTAGTTCCTGGGCTGTGGACGAGAGATAGGCAAATAAGATTCTGGTTTCAAAGCATGGGATTGTACATTATACTGTTCGGGACCTCTGTTAAACTGAGCAATCCTCTTGGGGGGATGAGTGTGAGCTGGGCTGGCAGACAGTACACTTTCCCTCATTAGCTGTAGTTCGCTCATCATTCGGTCTATGACCATGACCATTGGCTCATCGGAAGTCGCAGACATTGGAGGGTCATCGGAGGAGGGCCATGGCGGAGGGGGCAGTCCCTCATCATAATCTTCATCATTGATCCCAGACGAGTCATCCAGTAAGAGACGTGGTGGCCTTGGCCAGGGCTCTGTGGACTGATCTCGTGGTGCTGCTTGTGGCGTTCCAGCTGAAGCTGTTAATCCTCGTGATTCCCTGGTAGTATCATAAGATGAGACAGAACTGTACTGCATACCTTCTCTATGTAGCCCACTGGACTCTGTTCCCTTACTGGTGTAATGCAAAGGGGTGCATGACCATCCTAAATTTGTACCTCTCAGATCCTCATCCCTGTCTGTGTTGGACTGATCCATTATACTTGGGCCGATACTCCATCTGACATGTGATTGTGGCATCCACTCTGCCCCTTTGGGAGTAGACGTTGACATGTCTTTATGTGACAGGCTGGGTCTCTTGGGTTGCACGGCCTCAACCATATAATCCTGTAAATATGCTGGCTGCCTTGTTTGGCGTTTGGGCCGAGTGGACGGGGCCCATGGCGCTCTGTTGCTCTGTTGCATATTCCCAGCACAACTGTTATCCGGCTCGAAGGACCAAATGTAGCGGAGAGCTACCTGAAAGGACTGTAAAGGGCTGATGCCGTGTGTGAATAACAGTGAACCAGGTGTGTCGGTCAGAACACCACGAAGCAGGGAGCAACTTCACGTATTTATTTAGAAATGGAATAAAGATGACTAGAGGGGAGAGCCGGCATGGAATATATATGACTAAGCAGTATCAATACTAAACAATAATTGCCTTAAGGGTGAAGACGCTTAAGGATAATGGCTGCCAATGATTCCAGCGAAGACTCAGGATGTGGTATGATAGGAAGCATGTGCTGATCCTTGTTTTCCACAGATATTATGGCTGAAGTTGTGGAGGTTGGGCCGTATTAGCAAATAATTGCAGGTTATGGTGATGTGTGGAGATGTGGTTACCCTGTAACAACAACAAAACATTTCCTAATAAACCAAACTCTATTTACACTAATGAACATTAATCCCAATAGCGCATCATTATTAACATTTAAACTATGGCTTCTCCCCTAATACATTGAAACAGATGAATAAACACATGGTATAACATGTCTCTCACTTTAACAACATGTACACTACTTAAATAACTGTTTCCTATAACATAACATCAGAAAACAGACTAAACAACATAAATAGCTGCATAACACTATTAACACTGGCGCAATGGCGCTAATAAACCATATACAACTAAATCAATTATTATGATTATACTCACACTTATAAGACGCACATGAGCACACAAACCAATGTAATCTGACAATTACAATTATGATAAAGATCGTCTTTGGTCCAACATAGGCTGTGATTCCGCTCGTCAGCAGCTGAGGCGATATTACGAGGATCCGCTTCCTACCCGCGATCCGCTTTTTCATAATAAAAGTCCTCACTCTTTTGTGCTTTAAAACTCTCTCGTGAGTGGGGCTTTTGCACAGGAAAAGCTGCGTGATGAAGTGAAACTTAAGGGTTAATAAACACAAACTGATGCGCTTTATACTGTATGACGCACTCTACATAATATTAAGCCTTGGTACAACATAAATGTATTATAGAAAGTGCATCTGCACAAAATGTAAGACTTAAATTAAGTTATACTGGACAGAAAGTTTAACTCTGTTTTGAATGCGCATCATCAGCATGCTTTTAAACACGTCCAGTCAAAGCACAAGCTTGATAATATTAAGCAGCCTTAAGTCTTTTGCTATCATTTTAGTGATTAACGTTAGCTGTGTCATGTCATCCTCTTACCTGTTCTCAGTCAACATGTAATGCTCATATGGCTCTCTGGTATTTCTTGACATTTGATGTTTAAATATGAGATGATAACCCATTGAACTTGTGACAACGACTGTATTTTCGTTTTACCAAAAGTGAATCCGAAAATCACGGCATCCTTTTTAAACATAGTGGCCCTCATTTATCAAAAGTGCGTACACAAAATTTCCAGCGTACACCTTGCGTACACCCAAAACCACGGTGACTTTGAGATTTATCAATATGGACGTTGGCGTATGGCACGCTCAAATCCTACGCCAGCTCAGGAGGTGGTGTACGCACATTTTGAGTTAGTGCAGAAATGCGCAAAAACTTCCTAACACCACAAAACGTACTGACAAACTAAAATATGATATATTATGACCCACTGTAAAAAACATAGTAATTATAAACTTCAGTGTTTATTTTTTTGCAACAATGTTCAATGTTTAATTTGTGAGACTTTACCAAAGCATTTGATTTGTATGCATATGTATTCCTTCAGTTGAGAGCCTGTGCGCTTTACCTGATGTTTCAGAGCGAGCATGTGAACGGAGCTTAGTGGGAGCGGAGCGTTGAGCGGTGCGGTAATATTACCATCAAAGCGCCTTTCCGAAAATTCCGCTCCCTCAGCACCGCTCGTTGAACCCAGAACGCCCTTTGATAATTTGCTAGTTCGAGAATCTGTAAAAATGTCTAGCAATAAGTTGTGGAATTCAAGCCTTATACATAAATGTAAAGTAAAAATCAAAGTTAAGATTGAGCAGGAAGAAAAAATTGAAAGGGACTGCGGAGAGACTGTAAAGAGTTAGCAAATATTCTTCCTGGAATCTGAAGCGGCACATTGCAAGAAAGCACAAGGATGTGCTACGAAAACATGGTAATGCAATAAAAGGTAAGCTAGTTACGTACCATTCGATGATAAATAAATACAGACGAGGTAAGGTAAAATGCTTGTGTTGAATGGAGCCGTAAATCCGATCATGATGACATGCGGACAAAATTATGGCCACGAATAATTTTTTATGCTATGGACACTTCTTTTTCTTATTTAGTCTAAAGTATGGCCATAAATTTAGAATGTGTTCCCAATATTCAACAGTTTGTTCCTTGGAATTAATTATTATAATATTTAGAATATTTCGTAATTACTATTACAATTATTATTACTTCAAATTATGAATTAGCTTAGCTAAAATATGTGGATGTCGTGGAAACAAATTGTTAATTTGAATTATATCCGGAGCTCCGTATCAAACTGGATCTAAGATACAGCTAACAAACAACTGTATGTAAATACAGAACAACACACTACAAAAGTTACTACATCATTTTAAAATATTATTTAAAAAAAATTAACTGAACCATTAAGCAGACATAGAATTTAGATGTAGGCAACAGTAAATAATAATAATAATAATAAATAATTATTCTTCTAAATATCAATTAATAATAAAAATAATAATAAGAATATTACAAATTGTCATCCAATTATTAATGTGTCTTTAATCCCACTCTTTAAACTGCCAAATAAAACTATTTTGTTTCTTTTCACTTCCCCGGATTCTCTTCTTTGCCGTCTTTCGTGTGTCAATGGCGTAAAATAAGGGCGTGGGGGAGGCGGAGACTTGAATTTATATGGGCGTGTTATTCTAATGAGGATCGTTTTCAGCCGCGACATTTATGAAGGGCAGATATTGCGTACACCTGAATATCAACGGTACGCACAGTTTCATAAATCAGGCGGTGAGAGGAGTGTAAGCATAATCTTACGCCAACATATACGCCCGTTTCTACGCAAGAATGATAAATGAGGGCCAGTGTCTCGATCCGAGGTGTGTTCGGCTTCAAAGCGTCGCACGCATCGGTAGGTTATGGGAAGCCGATCTCCTCAAAAGAAGGACGAAACTGCGCCACTCGATTGATCCGCGCTGCGCGGACCAATTATACGCGCAGCGCAATGGACAGAGCCGCGCGACTATCTGGATAGCGCAGAGATGAGTTGTTTACTTGCGCCACCCGATGGATAGCGCAGCGCTGACCAGTTTCATCAGAGCAGCGCGACCCACTGGGAAGCGCAGCGCGACTCTGATGGAATAGACTCGATTTACCCACAATTCTCTGCTAGTGGGACAAAACCGTGTTAGTGCTGTCAAAACATTATTACATTTTAAAGATAAAAAATAAAAGTATAATTATTCGACTGTTTATTTATTGGCAGGCAACTTGTGCGAATTCCACTCCCTCTCTCAAAGAAGCAACTTAAACCATTTTGCAAGATGTAAACAACGCTGGTCCAGAAACACTTCCTGTCTCAGTTTGTAACTGTTTTCTTTATTTCACATATATCTTAAAGATGTTAGTTTAACTTTTTGATTCAGTTATTTTGGTTGTTGTATTTTATCCCAACGTGTTAAAAAACTGAAACACGAAGAGCTTCGACCAATTGTTTACGACTTGCAAAATGGTCTATATAGCAGTGCTTGGTTATTGGGAACAGTTGAGATATTAACAAATAAACAGCTTATGTCACTTTATCAGTGCGGGACTAACAAACCAAAGTAACTTGCAAACCCACATTTCCTGATATGTCAAGAAATGCAGCTGGCACTACCAGAAAAATATATGCAAAACAATTGCATAATGCTATAATGTCATTATTAAATCATTAAAAATTATTACAAAAATAAAATAATAAAATAAATGTAACTGCAATGCATAAAGTATACAAATGACGGCAGCATATAAGATGAGAACACCATATAAGATATTATAAATATAAAACGAGCACTCAAGGTAGATAAAAAAATCGTTGATCATTGCCATTCATATTGTAATCATTTTTATTAATGTCAAATAACAGAATAGTAGAATTCGTGCATATCTTTAACACAAAATAAAAAAATAATAATAAACAGAGATAATTTACGTCAGACGTGTGGTCACCTCTATTAAATTAACTACCAAGAGGAAGAAATTGTTATTTATGGTTACCCGATTATACCAATCAAGCTGATAAGTATTTAGATGCTGTTTTAACTTATGCATATTAGTAAATTAAGTTGTCTTGTGGCAAAATTAACAAAATGGTTATTTAAACTGGAAATAAATTGTATACTAACAGAGAATTGTGGGTAAATCGAGTCTATTTCATCAGAGTCGCGCTGCGCTTCCCAGTGGGTCGCGCTGCTCTGATGAAACTGGTCAGCGCTGCGCTATCCATCGGGTGGCGCAAGTAAACAACTCATCTCTGCGCTATCCAGATAGTCGCGCGGCTCTGTCCATTGGGCCGCGCATATAATTGGTCCGCGCAGCGCGGATCAATCGAGTGGCGCAGTTTCGTCCTTCTTTTGAGGAGATCGGCTTCCCATAGTAGGTTGCTGTGGCGCGGGCTTCACAGCGTTGCGCGGATGGATCGGCCGGTTGCCGGGACGCAGATGCGCGGACTTATCTGTATGGCTGCGTCCGAAACCGCATACTGTATATTAGGTACTGAATTAGATGAAGTACCTACTTACTTGCCGTTAAAACAGTAGGTACTGTATAGTATGAATCCTGGTAGTATGAATGAGATTCGGACGTACTACATCCGCCATGTTGCTACATCACGTGACATACGTCGTCATCACGTCATGTCATTTCAGCGCGAAAACAGCCGCTTGCCTCTTCTTCTTCGTTGGATAACTACTCGTCTGGGGCATCATGGGATAGTGAAGCGTCCATCGTATGCACACTGCAAAATCTAACCGGAAGTAGTAGGTCATCCGGGTACTTTTCGCATACTGTTTTTCGAATACTATGCATTCGGACATACTACTCGCCTCGCCTACTGCTTTTCGCGTACTATATAGTATGTAGTAGGCGGTTTCGGACGCAGCATTTGTTTTTGGATCATACATGTTAAATTACTGATGTCATACGCCGGTCTACAACGCGACGTCAAACACGCCCCCATTTTTTAGTACCACAGGCGCTTGTAACCATAGATATGTATATAAAGGCTAGATGGCTCGTCCGCGCTGATGGCCAATTGAGTTGAACGTCCGCATTTTGGCGGCCATCTTAGGACAGGGCGCTCGCTCACTCGTAGCATTGAGTTTTAATGATGCAGGTACTTTTAAATGACCATAACTTGCTTAATTTTTTACCGATTTTCAAACGGATTGGTTTGTTATAAACGTCAAAGATGTACCTATGACACTGAATACGTATACTAAAAATAAATAAAAAATTCATGAAACATGTTAAAGCATCCATAATTATAGCCACGTTAATAACGTTTGTAAAAAACCAAACCGTTTGTAAATCCGTCAAGAATTCAGCAAGTTACGAGCATTTTAGTTGGCGTATGTCACTCACCTTCCGTCCACAGCAGCAGGGAGCAGCACTATGGCAGCACTGACCTAAGATGGCCGCCAAGTGACGACACAGCTGACTCCGCCTTGAGCCATCTAGCCTTTATATACATATCTATGCTTGTAACACTAACCAGACATCAAAATGCGCCATAACCACAGAAAATAAATAAATAAATAAACCCACGAGCGAGCTACCTGCAATTAAGACACGAGCTACCAGTAGCTCGCGAGCGACGTGTTGGAGACCCCTGCTATACAGTAAGGGACCACAATCTACTCAATATTTAAAATAATAATATTTATTTAAAATTTTAAATATATTTATTACATTTAAAATGTAATTATATGCCTCCAATTTTATGCACAGATATGTAAGAGAATAATGACAGCATTTTCCACAATGTACTGTTTTTTTAAAATTAAGTCAGAGAGATGTTGGTTTTGCCGGTGTGAATTGAGACACACGGCAAAAAAGGCAGTTGACTTTGTTTGGTTAATTTTGGTTTTGGTTTGGTTTTTTTACATTTTTTAAAAGGCTTTATGCCCAGCTGCACTACTTCCTGAACTTCAGCCACGTCTTGTTTCCTGTCTGCCATTATTGGACAAACTGATTAATCCAGGTGTGTCTGATTATTGTTGTTGTTACTACTGAGGTCAGGAACACCTGGATTAATCAGTTTGTCCAATAATGGCAGACAGGAAACAAGGAGCTGGCTGAAGTTCAGGAAGTAGTGCAGCTGGGCATAAAGCCTATTGTTAGTTTATCCTTTAATTGATTGTTTTTTAACAATATTTACAAGTTTTTGGTGTCATAACCTTATTAAGGTCACTGGTGCTTTACAAAGTTTGACTCTTGTCTTGATTAACTTTTCCCACTAACATTACGCAGGGCTAGTCAACTGGCGGCCCGCCAATCATCTTTTTTTCGGCCCGACGCTCACCTTTGGCCCTTTCTCAATCGGAAGGCTGCAGCCTCTAGAGGTCGACTGCATATGTGTCATCAAGTTTAAGTTAACTGAGCATTACATTCACAAATCATAAGCAGATTACAACAATTTGCGATTAACTAAGAATAACAGTCATCTTTATAATTGTTAAAATTAAAAGACGTATGAATCCTGGAAATGCAACCTCCGGAGGCTGCAGCCTTCGGATTAAGAAACGGCCATAGTCTGATTTAAACTCAGCGTGGTTACTTTTACCTTTCCACTGTACATGACAAATGACGGCCGAAAACACAGAAAGGGAGTCAGAAAGGGGCTGCACGGGGTGCCAACCATCTGCAGGTGCGTAATTATCCGATCCAATTCAAGCTTTGGATGCACTAAAGAAAATAAACTTATGCGACAACACTGCATGTGACGCGCCGACCGGAAGTGATGTATTTCAGTGTGTTCCAATCAAAACTGTTTGCAAAGTAAAAATTATGAATTATTTTTTGTTTAACTTTATCAGTAACAATTTAATACTTTAAAAACGAGTAATTACTGGTAAGTTAATTATTAACTATAAATATATTCGTATATTAAAGGTTTTTGCGCTGGATTAAGTTTCTCTCCCATGACAAATTTACGATTAAACTGTAATTTCATTACGACTTCCCGACAGCTATATCTGTATGTGATGTACAATGGAAACGCTGTTTAGCCTTTATATCTATAAAATATTTAAAAAAATAAAACATGTAGTGCATTTTATAGTCATTAGGAGAAGACTTGCTATATGTTGTGAATACTTGACATTTAACAATTAATGAAAGTTAAACAGTTAAACAAAATATGTTTAAGAGTGTTGATCTTTTGCTATTAAAATTTGGCTATTACATGTTAAACTGCAATTGTTTTTAAATATTATTAAAGAAAATATGAGTTTTCAGTAATTAAAAGGCAACACACTGGATACATTTTTTTTAAATGCATGTTTTTTTAATATGTTTTTTATATACTTAAACAAAAGTAACAAAAACAACACACACACGCACGCACGCACGCACACACACACACACACACGCACACACACACACACACAGAGAACTACGGTAACTCACAGAGGACAAACATTAACGCAAACGTTTTACATAGCTTACACTTTGGTGCCCTCTAGTGACTTACTCATATATGCACAACACATAACTATAGCATTACATTACATTACAAATGAGGACATTATAACCATATTTAACACCCCCACTTGTACTCAGGTTGTTATGTAACAAAAATAGAAGATATAAATACATGTAGACCTTTTTGTCAAACACATATTAATGTCCAAAAAGAACACTTGCAAACCTACTTAATTTGAACTTAGTTACAGGTAACAAAAATAGAAGATATAAATACATGTAGACCTTTTTGTCAAACACATATTAATGTCCAAAAAGAACACTTGCAAACCTACTTAATTTGAACTTAGTTCAGGTTTGGTCATTATATCAGCAATCATGTTATCAGTAGAACAGTACATTAAAGTTACCCTTCCTTCATTTTAAACTTTTCTGCAAGCATCTCTTTCACTTCTTTCAGTCTCTCATGATTGCTCGCAGCAATAATTAAATCATCAACCCATGTAATTATGATCACCTTTTCTCCTTTTGACTCTTTGGCATAAACACAGTGATCAGCTGCATTTTGTGTGAATCCGTTCTCAGAAAGACAATCGTGCAAAATCTTATTCCAGTTTCGCCCGGATTGCTTCAAACCGTAAAGTGACTTCTCTACACAGGAAAATCCCCAGTGTTAAATTAACTCTACCAGTGTTAAATCAACACTATTTGGTGTTTATATAATCCACACCAGAATCGGTGTTAAAAAAGACTGGTGTTAAAAATATAACTCTGAATCAGTGTTAAAGTTAATGAGATAATGAAGTGATGATTAAGACATTAATGGTGAACACCTGCTGGTCATTCAAATCAATTACATTTTGGACATTTTCCAGTTTTTTTTTTTTTTTTTGATGACTCGTTTTCTGGAGAAAATACTAAAATAATAAAGACAAATTATTAAATGCAATAGATGAATATTGTTGGGTGTATGCCTCCAAAAGCTGCAATCTTTCACGTTTGCCTCTCTATCAGCATCTCTGTTTGAAAAATAAAATGATAACTTGCAGATTTATTTTCTAAATGGATAAGTTTAACTTCTAAACAGCTGTCAGAACAAAATACAAGTGCTCAACTATTCCAGCATCCACACGCGTGATTTAGTAGACAAATCTTCTTTCTGACGTGATGTCTCACAAGTCAAATAAACATTTATCACAAAATGTATCACATTAAATCTTACGTTTGTGTTTGTTATGAGTTCATTTGAAGTCACCATTACTGTGATTAGTGTTTCCTTTAGTTAGGCATTTGTCCCTTGACCTTCACTGATCTAACTCTGCTCTTTTAGCAATAGCAACAATGTTTTAGTAAGACCACTTGTTCATTGCTTCATGTAGAGGGAAGCTCTTCCAGACCTTCTTAGATTGTTTATTTTTATTATATTCTACTCTAGAAAACATTGAAACATTTGATCACAATTTAATTATGAAGAAACAGGCATATAAAAAAGCCCTATGGAAATGACATCGTATTGAATAAGACTGCCGTAATGCTTTACAGTTTTTTTGTTGTTGTTTTTTGCTTAAGAGAGACTTCATGATTTCTGATACAAATCTCAACGATGGTGACAGTTAATGGTAAAAAAGTTGCAAAATTTTTGTCATGTTGCAATGCATGATGGGATTTATGAATGAGTTTTCTACAATCCTGGTACCCAGCATGCATTGCGGCATGATGTTTTGTTGTTGATTGTCACCATGATTGTGTTTTATAGGCTGATTGTTGATGTCTCAGTGTGTCTGACTGAAACCACAGATTAGATTTGGGTAAACAATATTTAACTCTTCAGGGTATGTGGACTTTTACAGCACTGTTGGATTTCATGGGAGCCGCACAGGGTTGGCAGAACATAAATTAAACACTTATATTCAGTCATTACTTTTTTATAATATAATTGAATCCCAAGACTTATACTTTTATACTATTTAATATAGTAACAGTTATAGACTTCATTTCTCTCATCTTTCTCTGCTTTAACAGATGTGTTTTATAAACACACTGCCACAATGAGCAGAAAAAATATTACACGAAACTTTAAGACCCAAGTACCCAACTAAAGGAAACACTAATCGGCACAATGGTGACTTACTTTATTAACCAGATTTACAGCAGTTCTTTAGAAGTTAAACCTATCATCCATGTAACTCTGCAAGCAAGTTGTCATTTTAGTTTTAAAACAGAGATGATGATAGTGTTCATTAAACTCTAGGCATTTTATCTATTGCATTTAATATTTTGGCTTTCTTCCTCATTTAATATTACTTTATCCAGAAAAAGAGTCAACAAAATAAAAATTTTAAGACAGGAACAATTCCAAAATTTTGTTGATTTGACACGGAATGACCAGTAGGTGTTCACCATTAATGACTCAATCACTTCATTATCTTATTAACTTTAACACTGATTTAGTGTTTTTTTAACACCAATCTTGGTGTGGATTATATAAACACCGAACAGTGTTAATTTAACACTGGGGATTTTGCTGTGTAGTTTGTAAACTATACCCTCTTTCTCTTGGTAACCCTCTGGTGGATTGATGTAGATCTCATAGTCTATGGGAGCATGCAAGTATGCGGTTTTCACGTCCATTTGATGTAGGAGTAAATTTTCTTGTGCAGCTTTTTGTAGCACGACCCTTACACTTGTCAAGTCCGCAGTGGGAGAAAATGTCTCTCCATAGTCTATTCCCATTTTCTGGTTGTAACCTTTGGCCAGAAACCTGGCTTTGTACTTGTCTTTTCCATCTACATCAGTCTTTATAGAGTAGACCCATCTTCCCCCCACTGTTTTCTTGCCGATGGGCAGTATCGTCGGGGTAAACGTTTTGTTTTCGTTTAGAGACTGGATTTCTTCATCCATGGCTTTTATCCATTCTTTTGAGTTAGCTGACCTCGTTGCTCCTTCAAAAGTCTGTGGAATGCCACACACCACTCTGCAGCAATAATCTATTGTGATATTCACCTCATCATTATCACTGTCTTCAGTTACGAAGTCATCCAAGTAACTCAGTGTTTTTCTCTCTCTGGTCGGATATCTTCTACTCTCGGGTTCACCATTTGTCACATTTTGTGATTGACTGCGATCACTGGACCTGGTTGCTACATTTAGACTATCACTATCTGTACTTCTACTCTGTACACTTGGCTCTGGAGCAGTTTCTGTACTCCTTCTCTGTGTAGTCTCACCAGTCTTGGGTTTCACTCCGACATAAACATCACTTAGATCTTGCTCACCTGTCTGTGTCTCTTTTTCTGCAGCCGCTTTGCTCACAAATTTGACTAGTCTGTGTTTTTGTACTTTCTTTGTATCTGGATGATACACCAAGTACGCTGGGCTGTTCTTGTCGTAGCCTACAAAACGACCTTGGTCACACCTGGAATCAAATTTTCCTTTTTCCTGCTTGTAAGTGTAGCATACAGATCCGAACTTTTGCATTTTTGACACATTTGGCTTCTTGTCAGTTATCGACTCATAAGGGGTCTGTCCTGTACGCTTGTTGAAACATCTGTTGCGTACCACTGCAGCTGTTTGTATTGCGTAGTGCCATAGTTGCTTTGGTAATGCACTTTCAACTAACATGCATCTTCCCATCTCAAAAAGAGTATGCCAGTTTCTCTCCGCGGTTCCGTTTTGGTGCGGGGAATACGGAGCTGACGTTTCATGCCTGATGTTGTTTTTCCTCAACAATGTTGAAAGTCATTGCACGTAAACTCAGTTCAGTTGTCGGATCTTATGCACCTCACTTTCCCGTAAGGGGATACATCCGCTAGAAATTTTTCAGTAGCCTGTACGGTGTCACTTTTCTTCTTTAGGAAATATACAAACACTGCGCTCGAATAGTCGTCAGTGAATGACTGCACATATTTGTAACCGTCCATCGATTCTGTAGCTACTGGTCCTGCAAGGTCTGTGTGTACCATCTGTAATGGTGTCTTTGCTCTGGCATCAGGGTCCCGATTTCTGGTTTGGGCAAACTTTCCCTGAATACACACCTCACACTCTTGTTCGGGTCTGCCAGCTTTACCTTTGATCTGCATGCCTTCGACAATATCCTGCAACTTAACAATGTCTTCATAGTTACAGTGACCTAAGATCTCGTGCCACGTTTGTATGTCATGGCAGGCCTTACACTTATCATTAGATTCAGTTCCAGTATGCAAATAATATAACTTGCCGTAAACATGTATGTTAAATGTTACCGTTTCTGGTTATCAGGGTGTCTTTGTTTTCTTTAAAAACAACTGTAGCCCCATTTGCGGTCGCTGCCTTCACTGAAAAGATGCTTTGGGGGTATGATGGCACAAACAAAGCGTCTTTTAGAACTCACTTTCGTTGCTGTCCTCCGCTGTCGATTAGGAAAACCTCAGCATTTCCCTTCCGCTGAGCGACTCCATTGCATCGAGTGCCGTCTGCCAGCTCGACGCTGTATGTTTCAGGCCTGAAAGTGTTGTCGAAACTCTTGAACATAGTTATGTCCGTGATGATATGAGACGTAGCCCCCGTGTCCACCATTAGACCATTTTCCTTGATGCTGCACGTTGGCTGCCACTGGGTACGGGTCTCCCTGTCTTTCATCTTGAAAGCATAGTCCTCGACATCTTCTGAGGCTCTACTCACACCATCTTTCCTTTCTTTAATGTCCTTACGCCTACATGTTGCGTCTTTGTGTGTGTCTCTTCGGCATATACTACACCACACTTTCTGTCGACATGCTCTAGCTCTATGGCCTTTGTAACCACACTTAAAACACACTATCTCTGCATCATCTTTGTTCCACTCACGTGCGTTCGTCTTTGCGGGTCATCGTCCAGCTTTCCCATGAGTTTTCATCACACTGTCGCTCGACTCAGTAGCTTTTATCTTTTCAGTTTCCTCAAAATCGCGTAGTTTAGTCTTGAACTCAGCAAATGTGATTTTGTCATCTTTATGCGCCACGTGTATTGTGAATGGCTTTAAACTCTCAGGCAGTCCTTTTAAGACCATAGCCACTAGCAGTCCGTCTCCTAACGTTTCACCTGCGTTACGCAGTGCCGTAATGGCGATCTCTGCCCTGATGATATAGTCCATCACACTTTCATCGTTTGCTTTTTGAAGCGACGTCAACATCGTGTATAAACTTATTATACAGGGCTTTCCCTTCCCTGCATAATATCCCCTCAGTATTTCTAGAGCTTTTCTTCCGTTGTTGGGCGCATCTCTCATAACTAATGATAGACTTTTATTAAAATGAGTTCGGCATATGCGTCTACATTTTTCTTTGCATCCGCTGCTATCTCAGCTTCTGACTGTGGTTCTTTTAACACCGTGTCTTTTAGTCCAGATAAATGAAAATGTCCCAACATTTTAGTTTCCCAAATCTCATACCTTGATTCATCTCCATCGAACATTAGTCGAGGCATATTGTACGTCCTTCTTTGTTCATCCGCCATTGTTAGCACGCGGTCCGTTGCGACTTTCTAACAGTGGAAAACAAGCTCCTCCGAACAACTCCTGGGCCCATAACCTGTTGAGTTGTGCTACTGTTGCAGCTAGCGGTGCATTCGTAGGTAAATGATGAGGATGGAGATTAATCTTTTAGTATGTTTATTAACAGGCTGCCGACACATCATTCTCACGGTCGGAGCAGCTCACACACACACACACACACACACACACACACACACACACACACACACACACTGATGAACACTGAGAACTACGGTAACTCACAGAGGACAAACATTAACGCAAACGTTTTACATAGCTTACACTTTGGTGCCCTCCAGTGACTTACTCATATATGCACAACACATAACTATAGCATTACATTACATTACAAATGAGGACATTATAACCATATTTAACACTTAGACAGGCGTCTTGTTGCAGCACTCCTGTAGTGTTTAACTTCAGCAGCCATGCGCAGACCAATCAGTGTATGACATCAAAATATCGCGAGAATGTTTAGAAACCAGGGCGTCATTTGAGCAACACATTGCCACCAACTGGACATACCTAAGAATTACATTCTCAAGTTGAGTTGTATGGGCAATCTGCCAAAATGGCGTTCAGATTTCTCTTTATTCTGCTTCAATTTTCTCCGTCAAAGACTTTTTCGTTTAACGCGACCGAACACACACAAAAAGAGACATTAAAGTTGCCTAATCACAGACTCGTACGTTTCTTCTTGCTTTTATAGCAATAGCACAAGCAAATTTTTACCTCACAACAGGGAGTACATAGTCCATCAACTCAATATGCACGGTTCGTGAAGTTTCCTTAAAAACAGTGGTTTTCTCGTGGGTGCTTTTTTAAAACTCTACAACACTGTACAACAACAAAACTAACAACAAAGTTGACCAAGTCACGGAATATACGGGATTATATGAGCTCTCGCTCTCATTATGTCCACGCAACACAAGCTCAAACGCGCCACAAAAGTTCATGTCCTGCACGTCTATCACTCATTCAGACTTTAAAACAGCAAAAGGGAAAAAAAATAAAACTAAAGACTTACATGATATCCAGCTAGCCAACTCCGTTTGCCATGAGAAGTGGTGGAGCACACAGACTGCCATAATTTGACTCCGTTGGTTGATCTGGTCCAAGCTTTTTAATCCTTTATTTATTCATCAATTAAATACCTTGTATAGGGTGATTTTGTAAGGATAAAAGCATATTTTCCTTCATCTCAAGATATTTCACTTGCTTTCACTGATCTGTACTGTAGCTATCAGTTAACACAGCAATCTCCAACGCGGTTATGAGACTCTGAGAACAATCCAATCACAGGAGGTAAAAAACATTCAAAGCAATATTGATTCGCTTACAACATTAGTGGGGGTGTTTGGGGCGCACAGTCCTGTGCCCCAGGGCGGATCCGAAACCAGCCACTTAGAGCTCAGCCTCAGGTCTAATGTTTTTACCCTTTTTCCTGATCTACATAGACACTCATTAGGGGTGCGCCCCAGACACACAAACATGACACACACACAACGAACTCAGTTTTGATTTTTAATTGTTTTAAATAAATTATAACATGACTAACAGTGAAATAGTACAACTTAATGATTTTATTTTGTATTAATTTGCACTATATATTTAACTTTTTGGTAACATGTTAAAGTAGCTTTCCTCTCTGGCCAGCTTTAAGGGGGCGGCGCCCCCTAGTGACCAGCCGCCACTGGTGACATTAGATATAAACTTACTCATACACCCCTAAATGTTTAATTCTGGATTGAGTATAAGAACCTTTGGATGTTAAAAACAAAAAATTAAGATCGAATAGCATTTGTCATAAAACACACATGGGGGCCTCATTTTTAGAACCCGACATGTTTAAATCAGAGACGTTCTAAACTAAAATGCGAACAGAATTGCGTTTGTTGTATAATACACACTTGGAGGTTAGGATCCACAGTGGATACAAAACCAGAAATAGGGTCAAAATGTCTTAAACTTTAAAAAGTTTGTTTTTAAAACCATAGATATGTGAGTGCATGTGCTTATTGCTCTATGCAATAACATGTTTTAATCATTACCTTGTGAGGGTGACATAATGATAGGGCTGCACGATTAATCGTTATTAAACCGAAATCGCGATGTGAATGGATGCGATTTTCGAATCGCAAGAGCTGCGATTATTTCGATTCAAAACTATCAAATATAACAATCATCTAGTACGCAGTTTTTGACAGTTCGCTTCATGCGCATTTTACGTTTGATGCAGTTTAAACCAATAGAGTGCATTAACACTGAGGTGCTTACTACACGTCAGATGACACCATTAGGAAAACATGAGCGAGCAGCAGTTCAACTCCTCAACAAAGTGTACGGCCATATGATTTCCGCGATGCGGAAAACACGGACAGAATCGCGAAATGCATACAAATGGAATTAACTGCACAACGCGGAATGTCATGAAGTTGGCAGATTTTGGATTCAGTCATTTTAAAAACCCATTGTAACTCATTAACCGGCAAATGAAAGGACAGAAATGCGCGAAAACATTTCCCTTTTGAGTAATATTGAACTTAAAGAAAGGTGTATATACGTCCGTTTCTCGTCATGCATCGCAAACAATGACAAGCGCCTCATCAGACTATAAGCAGGTTTCATTAAAGCCCGGAATACAGCAGACGAAAGAGGTACATTATACTTTCTTGCACGCGCACATCTGCACCGCTTTGAATATTTACAGGCACGAGGGTTCATGAAGTGCGCACACAGAGAGCAGTCAGCACACGCGTGATCACTAAACTTAAGTTTTCTTTCTTGTCTAAGTGAACATAAACAGCTGGATGTTTATCAGTATATTGAAGCAGAGCAGTTTTAAAGCTGTCTTGTGTCTTAAAGTGACATACAGTAACCTGGTGCTTTCTGTGTCAGAAATGTTTATTACACACCAAAAATTAAAATCACTCCTTACTCTTAACTGAACAAGCTTCTGCAGCTCCACATTTAAAATCCTACAGTGAGGACTGTGCAGTGTTTTATTTGTATTTTTTGCTTATGTTAAATCATAGATTCTAATAACTAATATATTTACATTTATTACAGATGCCTGAAAAGTAAAACAAGATAAGTATAGTCTTATGATTAAAAGAAAAAACTAAACATTTGCTTGTCAGAAGCATTGTTGTAGTGACAGCCAAAATACATTGGCCTATATGTTATTTTAAATAAAGCTTTCAATAAATTTTTGTTAAATTGTATTTTAATGTTCTTAGATAAAAAAAAAGTTTGTCTGCAGAAGAGCAAAGTCCTGCAGACAACTTGGTACAATGTTTAAGAGGTTTTAAATAAACAGTTGCACAGCATCTTTCTTTGGTGCTATTAAAACCACCACAACAAACCTGGATGTAGCTCTTTTATTATATATACTAATGAATCGCACTTTAAATCGCGAATCGCAATTTTGATCAGAAAAATCGCAATTAGATTTTTTCTCCGAATCGTGCAGCCCTAAAACAGTTACATCAGTTTGATGCACGTTATTGTTAACCTGATCGTCGGTTAGTGTTAGTTGAATGGACGGCAGGTAAGTGTACTGAGGTTTAGTCAACATTACCCAGCCAGTTGGCTGTGTACATAAGCCAATGAAAACCTCTTGTTCCCTTTACATAAAGTCTTGAATGTCTCCTTTGGTTTTTGCCTGTTTCATGTCGAAATCCGATGAAAACTATTTTGAAAAAGAACCCCAATCAATTAAAGGTCAGTCCTTGAAATTATTTCTAAACATGTCTAAGGCGATGGATTGCTCATGCACAGTTCTCTTCAGGCGTTTCCCTTCTGTCAGGCCAAAATGAACGCTTTCTAAAAGATAACGTTTAATTACACCAACAACGGAAACAATTTGATGCACGCTACTACGTACTTGGTGGTAATTTAGGAATCGCAAAATGCCCCACAGCAGGCGTTACGGGAAAGTCTCACAGGGTAGCCTCACAGGACGAGGTGGCTGAGTGGTTAAGGCGATGGACTGCTAATCCATTGTGCTCTGCACGCGTGGGTTCGAATCCCATCCTCGTCGTTATGACGTTGAACTTTCTTTAAGACGCAACATTTCCGAAGCTTACGTTGTTTCTCACACCTCTAGGAGTGACCTGCTACCCATTAGACAAAGCAACGTGTTTTCGTTGCACCAGTTTTGAAGTGCTTACAATCCAGAGTCTCTGATGGACACTTGAGTGTTTTCAGACTTTAAAGTTTCAGACTATGTGCCAACTGTCTAGAAAGTGGTAAAGACTGGGTTGAGCGGATTTACCTTTGTTGATGTTTGCTGTAAGAGGAAAAGAACAGGAATCATAACAACTGAAAAACCTTAGCGGAATGGTTGAAAACATACGTTGTCTCTAGCACAATTTTTATAGGTCAGTGCTAGAGCGTTTAAACGCAGATAGGGAGGTCTAACCGTTCACTTGGACATTATCAAGACAGCTTTAACTGTGGTGAAGCATAACACATGTTGGTTTTTCAATTCTTCAGTCACGTGTGTTCTCATAGGGGGTATAGCTCAGTGGTAGAGCATTTGACTGCAGATCAAGAGGTCCCCGGTTCAAATCCGGGTGCCCCCTTAAGCCTGTATGTCCGTAACATCTTGCGGTAGTTTGCCGCGTTAATCTTTCGGACTCAAAGTTCATCATGGATCCTTTTCAAGTAGGTCCTGGAGTGCAGCAGTCCTGCAAAGTTTAGCTCCAGCTCCAATCAGGCCCACATGAACAGGCTAACCAAGGTCTAAAGGTCACCTGAGAACCACAGGTGGATGAGGTTTATTCAGGGTTGGAAATAAAATCTGCAGCATTGCGGCACTTCAGGACCGGCGTTGCCTACCCCTGTTCTAACGCTAAAGACGAGCATACACTGTGCCATTTCAGCACAGTCGTGGCTAAATGCCAACGTACACTATACGAGTAAATCCCATGCGATGTGAAGCCAAAGTTCACAAATTGTGTGCTCACACTATAGCAGGGGTCTTTGACCCTGCTCCTGGTGAGCTTCCGCCCTGCAGATTTTAGCTCCAACCCCAATGAAACTTAGCTGAAGCAGCTTATCAAGGTGTTCAAGGTTGCTTGATAATTACAGACTGTTGTGTTGGAGGTGGGTTGAAACTGAAGTCTGCAGGACAGTAGCCGACCAGCAGCAGGTTTGGAAATATCTGCGTTATTCGGTCAGATCGCAGAGCTGAGACTTGACTGCTCACACGTCATCTCTGAAACAAATTGGAGAGATATCCAAACTAAGAAGTGTGTAGCTGTTTGCCGGTTTCAGAAGAAGCATCCATGCATTTCTGGGAAATGCACCGCTTTTCTCATACAGTTTGTGCGGTCCCTTCAAACGATCGCAAAATATGTGACAAAATGCGTTGATACAACAAAGTGTCAGAGCATGTGGGTTTCTGTAGTGTAGTGGTTATCACGTTCGCCTAACACGCGAAAGGTCCTCGGTTCGAAACCGGGCAGAAACAGTGTGTTCCTTTTGATACGCTGCGAGTTAAATTCCTTTCTTGAGCCACGTTACTCCTTGTATCATGAAGCACTTTTAAAGTTACACACAGTTCCGCCCGTCACATTCGCTTCACGCATGAAAGGTGGCCAGTTCTCAAATGGGCGAAAAGCATTGCCCCTTTGGGAAGTGTTGCACAGAGAGAAAGTGTGTGGCCAAATCTATCAAAATAAACATAGAATCCAAAGGAACAGGTTTCTGTGGTGATGTGGTTATCACAAATGTCCTCGGTTCGACTGAAATAAACACTTTGTTAGAGATATGACAGGGTTTTGGTCATGTTGATTTAACAACCTCAACAGTTACATCAGTTTGATGCACGTTATTGTAAACCTGATCGTCGGTTAGTGTTAGTTGAACGGACGGCAGGTAAGTGTACTGAGGTTTAGTCAACATTACCCAGCCAGTTGGCTGTGTACATAAGCCAATGAAAACCTCTTATTCCCTTTAAATAAAGTCTTGAATGTCTCCTTTGGTTTTTGCCTGTTTCATGTCGAAATCCGATGAAAACTATTTTGAAAAAGAACCCCAATCAATTAAAGGTCAGTCCTTGAAATTATTTCTAAACATGTCTAAGGCGATGGATTGCTCATGCACAGTTCTCTTCAGGCGTTTCCCTTCTGTCAGGCCAAAATGAACGCTTTCTAAAAGATAACGTTTAATTACACCAACAACGGAAACAATTTGATGCACGCTACTATGTACTTGGTGGTAATTTAGGAATCGCAAAATGCCCCACAGCAGGGGTTACGGGAAAGTCTCACAGGATAGCCTCACAGGACGAGGTGGCCGAGTGGTTAAGGCGATGGACTGCTATTACATTGTGCTCTGCACGCGTGGGTTCGAATCCCATCCTCGTCGTTGTGACGTTGAACTTTCTTTAAGACGCAACATTTCCGAAGCTTACGTTGTTTCTCACACCTCTAGGAGTGATCTGCTACCCATTTGACAAAGCAATGTGTTTTCGTTGCACCAGTTTTGAAGTGCTTACAATCCAGAGTCTCTGATGGACACTTGAGTGTTTTCAGACTTTAAAGTTTCAGACTATGTGCCAACTGTCTAGAAAGTGGTAAAGACTGGGTTGAGCGGATTTACCTTTGTTGGTGTTTGCTGTAAGAGGAAAAGAACAGGAATCATAACAACTGAAAAACCTTAGCGGAATGGTTGAAAACATACGTTGTCTCTAGCACAATTTTTATAGGTCAGTGCTAGAGCGTTTAAACGCAGATAGGGAGGTCTAACCGTTCACTTGGACATTATCAAGACAGCTTTAACTGTGGTGAAGCATAACACATGTTGGTTTTTCAATTCTTCAGTCATGTGTGTTCTCATAGGGGGTATAGCTCAGTGGTTGAGCATATGACTGCAGATCAAGAGGTCCCCGGTTCAAATCCGGGTGCCCCCTTAAGCCTGTATGTCCGTAACCTCTTGCGGTAGTTTGCCGCGTTAATCTTTCGGACTCAAAGTTCATCATGGATCCTTTTCACGTAGGTCCTGGAGTGCAGCAGTCCTGCAGACTTTAGCTCCAGCTCCAATGAGCTCCACATGAACAGGCTAACCAAGGTCTAAAGGTCACCTGAGAACCACAGGTGGATGAGGTTTATTCAGGGTTGGAAATAAAATCTGCAGCATTGCGGCACTTCAGGACCGGCGTTGCCTACCCCTGTTCTAACGCTAAAGACGAGCATACACTGTGCCATTTCAGCACAGTCGTGGCTAAATGCCAACGTACACTAAATGAGTAAATCCCATGTGATGTGAAGCCAAAGTTCACAAATTGTGTGCTCACACTATAGCAGGGGTCTCTGACCCTGCTCCTGGTGAGCTTCCGCCCTGCAGATTTTAGCTCCAACCCCAATGAAACTTAGCTGAAGCAGCTTATCAAGGTGTTCAGGGTTGCTTGATAATTACAGACTGTTGTGTTGGAGGTGGGTTGAAACTGAAGTCTGCAGGACAGTAGCCGACCAGCAGCAGGTTTGGAAATACCTGCGTTATTCGGTCAGACTGCAGAGCTGAGACTTGACTGCTCACACGTCACCTCTGAAACAAATCGGAGAGATACCCAAACTAAGAAGTGTGTGGTTGTTTGCCGGTTTCAGAAGAAGCATCCATGCATTTCTGGGAAATGCACCGCCTTTCTCATACAGTTTGTGCGGTCCCTTCAAACGATCGCAAAATATGTGACAAAATCCGTTGATACAACCAAGTGTCAGAGCATGTGGGTTTCTGTAGTGTAGTGGTTATCACGTTCGCCTAACACGCGAAAGGTCCATGTTTCGAAACTGGGCAGAAACAGCGTGTTCCTTTTGATACGCTGCGAGATAAATTCCTTTCTTGAGACACGTTACTCCTTGTGTCATGAAGCACTTTTAAAGTTACACACAGTTCCGCCCGTCACATTGGCTTCACGCATGAAAGGTGGCCAGTTCTCAAGTGGGCGAAAAGCATTGCCCCTTTGGGAAGTGTTGCACAGAGAGAAAGTGTGTGGCCAAATCTATCAAAATAAACATAGAATCCAAAGGAACAGGTTTCTGTGGTGATGTGGTTATCACAAAAAGTCCTTGGATCGACTGAAATAAACACTTTGTTAGAGATATGACAGGGTTTTGGTCATGTTGATTTAACTACCTCAACAGTTACATCAGTTTGATGCACGTTATTGTAAACCTGATCGTCGGTTAGTGTTAGTTGAACGGACGGCAGGTGAGTGTACTGAGGTTTAGTCAACATTACCCAGCCAGTTGGCTGTGTACATAAGCCAATGAAAACCTCTTGTTCCCTTTAAATAAAGTCTTGAATGTCTCCTTTGGTTTTTGCCTGTTTCATGTCGAAATCCGATGAAAACAATTTTGAAAAAGAACCCCAATCAATTAAAGGTCAGTCCTTGAAATTATTTCTAAACATGTCTAAGGCGATGGATTGCTCATGCACAGTTCTCTTCAGGCGTTTCCCTTCTGTCAGGCCAAAATGAACGCTTTCTAAAAGATATTGTTTAATTACACCAACAACGGAAACAATTTGATGCACGCTACTACGTACTTGGTGGTAATTTAGGAATCGCAAAATGCCAAACAGCAGGGGTTACGGGAAAGTCTCCCAGGACGAGGGGCCGAGTGGTTAAGGCGATGGACTGCTAATCCATTGTGCTCTGCACGCGTGGGTTCGAATCCCATTCTCGTTGTGACGTTGAACTGTCTTTAAGACGCAACATTGCCGAAGATTAGTTTGTTTCCCACACCTCTAGGAGTGGTCTGCTACCCATTAGACAAAGCAATGTGTTTTTGTTGCACCAGTTTTGAAGTGCTTACAATCCAGTGTCTCTGAGGGACACTTGAGTGTTTTCAGACTTTAAAGTCCATGCTATGTGCCAACTGTCTAGAAAGTGGTAAAGACTGGATTGAGCGGATTTACCTTTGTTGATGTTTTTTGTAAGAGGAACAGAACAGGAATCATAACAACTGAAAAACCTTAGCGGAATTATTGAAAACATACGTTGTCTCTAGCACAATTTTTATAGGTCAGTGCTGGAGCGTTTAAACGCAGATAGGGAGGTCTAACCGTTCACTTGGACATTATCAAGACAGCTTTCACTGTGGTGAATCTGGCTTTAAAAGCAAACATGTAAACAACGCATTAAATATGGAGCGCTTCACGGATTTGCGTGTCATCCTTTCGCAATGATAAATGTAGCAGCGGCACAGAAAGCACAAGACACACTTGTCAGTGGTATGGGTAACAGAACACAAGGGGTATTGGGCGTGGCCTCAAACATGCTGTGTTTGAGGAGCTGCCTCAAACAAAAGAAAGTTGTCTGTTAAACGGTCTTTACTGCGTCTGCATCCATTCATACTGAAAGCAAGCCACAAACCCTTCTTCTTTCCTAGACTTGGAAAAAAACCTTTAAGCAAAGCAATTTGAAAAGAGACAAACCAGGTTGTCATTCCAAACAAACGCTGACGTTGAGGCGCTAAGCCCACCACCAATGGGAACTCGCGACCGAGCCGAGGATCAGCAAGATGGTGGCAAAATGAGAAGGCCCACATGCCTGGACCTGACAGAACAAAGCAAGTATATATCGCTGCAGCCCGGAGACTGCAGGTGGGAGGATCTTATGCCGCAAGTGGGAGGAGCTTATGCTGCAAGTAGGAGGGATTTCAGAAATGTGCAGATAGGAGGAGTTACGCTTTAAATGGGACGGTGGTGAATCCTCTGGAAGTTTGTACAGCCAACTTGCGGCTAAAGCTCCACCCACTTGCTGCTAACCCACCCATTTGCAGCTGGCTCCAACCTCCGTTTATACCCCTTTCAAACAAAGGCTCGCGATAAAGGCACATGCAAATTGCAGGGCACTGATCGGAGCTTTCCTGACTATTGTACATGGGCCTCTATTATGCTCTCCCTCATTATTGTACATGGGGGTGTGGCCTATTACGTACTTATTGACACAAGAAGAGGTTGGAGGGGAAGAAAACCACAGCATCAGATTCAGTCTAGGCGTCGCCAAAGTTGTTAACGTTACAAAACGAGGACTTGGAGCAACAGAGGCAATTAGCATGAAGAAACAAACGTCTCGGGTTACGTATGTAACCCTGGTTCCCTGAGAAGGGAACGAGACGCTGCGTCGCCATAGCAACGCTTTGGGGAACGCCTCGGCGTGACTAATCTGAAGCACGTGTAAAACATAAACAATGATGAGATAATTGTATACTGACCGTGATGCCGTGCGGACCAGGGGTATAAGAAGGCATCCCACACAAACACACTCGCTACAAGTGCCGAAGCAAGTGCCTGCAGGGATGCAGGGAGTATGGCATGGAGACGCAGCGTCTCGTTCCCTTCTCAGGGAACCAGGGTTACATACGTAACCCGAGACGTTCCCTTTCGAGGAACTCGAGCTGCGTCGCCATAGCAACGCTTTGGGGAACGAGATGCCCACGCTTCCATACTACCAAATGCCTGTAGCGTGTATAACTGAACACAGTCAAGGCAAGAGAACCTGGGACCCCAAGGAGGGGTCCAGGTCTAAATTATAAAATCTGATGAAGGTGAGCGGCGAAGACCAACCGGCTGCATCACATACGTCCTGGAGTGAAGCGCCTGACCCTAAGGCCTTAGAGGCAGCCATACCCCGGGTAGAGTGGGCCCTCACAGCGACGGGTGAGGGTATACCCATATGTTCATAAGCCAGTGAGATAGCGTCCACTATCCATCTGCTCAAAGTCTGCTTGGTCACCGGTAAACCTTTTCTGGGTGAACCAAAGCACACAAATAGCTGCTCGGACTTTCTCCACTGAGCAGTCCTGTGAACATATGTATCCAGTGCTCGCACAGGACACACCAAATTCAGCTTTTCCTGGTCCGCACTCCTGAATGGGGGAGGACAAAGGGCCTGCAGAACAATGGGCCTCGGCACATTGTTCAGCACCTTGGGAACATAACCTGGCCTTGGGTGTAGAAAAGCCTTAGCCATCCCAGGTGCAAACTCAAGACATGTCGGGGATACAGACAGGGCCTGAAGGTCCCCCACTCGCTTTAAAGAAGTAATAGCCAGAAGGAACACAGTCTTAAAGGCCAGAAACCTATCTGGCGAAGTCTCAAGTGGCTCGAACGGACCCAACGAGAGCCCTTCCAGCACGACCGCTAGGTCCCAAGTAGGCACCCTAGTGCGGCTAACAGGTCGCAACCTGCGAGTGCCACAAAGAAAGCGAGCCACTTATGGGTGTCTACCCACTGATGAGCCTTCCACATGAGTATGGTAGGCAGAAACTGCTGCCGTTAAACCTTAATGGTGGAAGGAGTAAACTCATCAGAGAACGCTCCTGCAGAAACCTCAGAACTACGTCGACAGGGCAGTAAACTGGGTCTGTCAGATGAGCTGAACACCAAGAGGTGAAAATTTCCCACTTAAGGGAATAAAGTTTCCCCGTGGAAGGACAAACACAACCAGGGGGGAAAGGCGTACAGACGTAGCCTCGGCCACGCCTGTACCATGGAAAACCACAGTGGGTAAAGTGTGGTGTCCTGGGATGCAAACAGATCTACCTCTGCGCGTCCAAACCTTTTCCAGATGTGGTTCACCACATCTAGATGAAGTCTCCACTCCTATCGGAGATGTCTGTTGTCTCGAAGGGGCATCTGCCACATTCAGGTGGCGTGGTATGTAGACTGCCCTCAGAGAGTCCAGAAGTGTATGGTAGGCAGAAACTGCTGCCACCTATACCTTAAAGGTGGAGTAATGATATGGTCTCCACAACCTCAGTTGGTAGCATGACATTCTTCCAAAGGAGTATGGTAGGCAGAGACTGCTGCCACCTAAACCTTAGGGTGGAAGGAGTTAACCCAGCAGAGAATTGCTCCTGCAGAAACCTCAGAACCACTTCAAGGGGCAGTTGACTGGGTCTGTCAGGTGAGCTGAGCACCGAAAGGTGAAATTTCTCTACTTTAGGGCATAAGCTTCCTTTTTGAGGGAGCTCTGAAGTAATCATCTGGTTCCCACAACCTCATTCGGGAGCATGAGGTCCTTCCAAAGGAGCATGGTAGGCAGAGACTGCTGCCACCTAGACCTTACGGGTGGAAGGAGTTAAGCCAGCAGAGAATTGCTGCTGCAGAAACCTCAGTACCACATAAACCGGGCAGTTGACTGGGTTTGTAAGAGGAGTTAAACACCAATAGGTGAAATATTCTCCACTTAAGGGCATAAAGCTCTCTTGAGGGTTGTCCAGATGAGATATGAGGTGCTTCTAGAAGGAGTATGGTAGAGGCAGAAACTGCTGCCATCTAAGCCTTAAGAGTGGAAGGAATTAAGCCAGCAGATAATTGCTCCAGCAGAAACCTCAGTACCACATAAACAGGGCAGTTGACTGGGTCTGTCAGGTGAGCTGAACACCATGAGGTTAAGTTTCTCCACATGGGGCCTTAGCTCCTGATGGAGCTCTGGAGTAATCATATGGTCTCCACAACCTCAGTTGGGAGCATGAAATCCTTCCAAAGGAGTATGGTAGGCAGAAACTGCTGCCACCTAAGCCTTAAGAGTAGAAGGAAGTAAGCCAGCAGAGAATTGCTCCTGCAGAAACCTCAGTACCACATAAACAGGGCAGTTGACTGGGTCTGTCAGGTGAGCTGAACACCATGAGGTGAAGTTTCTCCACTTAGTGCCTAAGCTCCTGGGGGAGCTCTGGAGTAATCATATGGTCTCCACAACCTCAGTTGGGAACATGACATCCTTCCAAAGGAGTATGGTAGGCAGAGACTGCTGCCACCTAAACCTTAAGAGTGGAAGGAGTTAAACCAGCAGGGAATTGCTCCTACAGAAACCTCAGCACCACATAAACAGGGCAGTTAACTGGGTTTGTCAGGAGTAAAGTATGGTCTCCACAACCTCAGTTGGGAGACCTGAGCCTACGAGCCTGGCCCCCTCAGAGGCCAAACTGACAGGCCATACCTCTGGCAAGCTTCCTCCAGAACTTCTGTGGCAGAGAGATTGGGGAAAAGAGAAAGCCACATTGGGCAGTGTGTGCGGTCCTGAGACGCAAACAGATCCACCTCTGCGCGTCCAAATCCTCTCCAAATGGGGTTAACCACATTTGGCCGGAGTCTCAACTCCCTAGTAATGGGTGTTGCCATACAGGGCATCTGCCATATTCAAGTGGCCTGGGATCTAAATTGTCGTCAACGAGCACAGTTTGTCCAGAGACCACAATACCATTATCCCAAAATCAATAATGTAGTGATTTTGGACCTCTCGGCCTTCCATACTGTACTCCAACCTGTGGGGAGTGTGTTCTGGTGTCAGTGTCACACGCCAGTAGCACGCACCCAAAAACAGGCCTTAGGATGGAAACCAAGGTTTTCTCCACACCACCAGAGCACGCAGGCAACGATGCGTGACTTTGATAGCAGATCTCCTTAATAATTTATTAATCAACCACTGATGTGATGTCTATCTGGACAAGCACATGATGGCTCATCAGGTCTGGAAGGAAATGGGAGTCCAACCCATACCACCATAATTTCCAAGGCAATTACAGTGCCATATCCGATGAGTTTCAGCGATTTTGATCCTTTTGGCTTTCCATAATCGCAACAACCTGTGAGGGATGCGTCTGTTGTCAGCGTCACACATCGACAACGCGCACCCAACACAGGACCTTGGGACAGAAGCCATGGCTTTCTTCCTGTTACCAGAGCACGCAAACAACGGTGCGCGACTTTGATCATGCGAGACGGGTTTCCCCTCGGGAAAAACCCTCCCATGTTGAATGGAGACATAAGCTCTAAGGTAAGGAATCAGTCCTCGGATCTGATTGCATCACAATCAGTTTCAGTAACAGCATAGAACTGAGCCGAAACACTGAACGATTCCCCTACTTTTGGAACATTAAAGTAAAGGCTGTAAGCTGCCATTTCTCATGTGTAGGTTCTACAGCCTCCTGCACAAGAATGTAGCCATGCTCCACTACTGGAGCCAGCTGTATGCAGGTGAAGGTTAATGGCGGCTGCCTGTCGTACTACGCACCAAAGGGAAGCAGGCACCATAAATGAGGTGTGAGCTGCTTTGCTTCAATAAGAAAGTGAGTGCCACGAACGAAGACGCCACCCGCCTCAGCAGATGAGGATCTCGAATCGTAACACACAAAATCATTATCTGAATTATGGCGCACCAGCGGCCGATCAGGAAAATAAATGCTGTGCACAGCTGTACAAGCAACACACAGCATAGACACAAAATCACTGTTTGACTCATCAAACAATGACAAACAGCTCATGCAGGCTGTGACAGGCAGATATACATACATAGCCTACACATACAGGTGTAAAAACGTATGTATATATAATACCTTCATACTGTAAAAAGAGGAGGCTTCACGTGGAAACTGCACGTTTAGCCTTAAACAGTAGGCGGATTATGAAGATGATCCATCTCTCCGGAGATAGACAGCTGAAAATATATGGCTCTCACGCAGGGCGCCTTCCCGATCCGGCGAGTGAAAGAAAGGGACTTCACGTGCAGGCGGAGATACCGCCGCCTGCGCGAAATCATATGGCGACTCCCACGAGTGCAACCGCCGCTGAGAAGCGGGATCGCAGCCGCGAACCCAAGCTTCCTAGAGAGCGAGAGACAGATGTCACGGGTGTAGGCGGGGTTACCACCGCCTGCACGCATGAGTGCAGTCACCGCTCTGCCTCGACAGAAGCGGGACCGGATCCGTGAGGGCGCGAGCCTGAGATATCCTTCTCTAAAGCGCGAAGCTGGAGCGCAACACGTGCACTGGAATGCTCACAGTGCACACAGCCAGTTTCCTCAAAAGCCAACTGTGCGTGCTGCGCTCGAAGACACATATACATGTGTATCCTTGTCTGTGATATCACGCTGACAGGGAGATACACATACTTGAACTTCTTAAACATACTTCAGATTTATGCAAACATACACGGAGTCACTTGCTGAGGCACTAAAAGCGAGTGTGTTTGTGTGGGATGCCTTATTATACCCCTGGTCCGCACGGCATCACGGTCAGTATACAATTATCTCATCATTGTTTATGTTTTACACGTGCTTCAGATTAGTCACGCCGAGGCGTTCCCCAAAGCGTTGCTATGGGGCCGCAGCTCGAGTTCCTCGAAAGGGAACAAAAGTTTTCCCAGTGGCCTCCAATCGCAGTTCAGCAATGCTCAGTGCAAACCTTTATCTCCTCCACTGAAAACATTTGATGTGTGTTTCTTTGTTTTACTGTTTTTGGTGCAAGGGTGGAAACGCATGATGTAAACGGTCACGATCGCGATGAAGGCATGTCAGGTGACCATACACCGGAGATTCGGAAGCTTACATTGCCGCGTATCCCGCTGGCTTGAAAAGCAAACATGTAAACAACGCATTAAACATGGAGCGCTTCACGGATTTGCGTGTCATCCTTTCGCAGGGGCCATGCTAATCTTCTCTGTATCGATCCAATTTTAGTATACGTGCTGCCGTAGCAAGCACAAACACAGCGACCCTAACAAGGTCCCTATATGCCTCGTTTCTCAGCAAGCTCTCATGCAGGTGGTGAGGACAAGAAGACCATCTTGCTAAACTCGTTACAGTGCAGCACACTTACATTTACATGTATCCGTTTGGCAGATGCTTCCGAGCTGCTAAGAAATCGCCCCCACAACCGTTGCTCTGCCCAGCACAACGTACTACCAACCGAGCTTTCCTTGGGTTGGGCACACGGACGGATTTAACCTCCCACCGCGTTTAGGGACGGGGTAACTGAGAGAATGAAGCTTCTCGCGGGATGAGCATAATGATAAATCTAGCAGCGGCACAGAAAGCACAAGACACACTCGTCAGTGGTATGGGTAACAAAACAAAAGGGGTATTGGGCGTGGCCTCAAACATGCTGTGTTTGAGGAGCTGCCTCAAACAAAAGAAAGTTGTCTGTTAAACGGTCTTTACTGCGTCTGCATCCATTCATACTGAAAGCAAACCACAAACCCTTCTTCTTTCCAAGACTTGGCAAAACCTTTAAGCAAAGCAATTTGAAAAGAGACAAACCAGGTTATCATTCCAAACAAAAGCTGACGTTGAGGCGCTAAGCCCACCACCAATGGGAACTCGCGACCGAGCCGAGGATCAGCAAGATGGTGGCATAATGAGAAGGCCCACACGCCTGGACCTGACAGAACAGAGGCTCGCGATAAAGGCACATGCAAATTGCAGGGCACTGATCGGAGCTTTCCTGACTATTGTACATGTGCCTCTATCATGCTCTCCCTCATTATTGTACGTGGGGGTGTGGCCTATTACGTACTTATTGACAAAAGAAGAGGTTGGAGGGGAAGAAAACCACAGCATCAGATTCAGTCTAGGCGTCGCCAAAGTTGTTAACGTGACAAAACGAGGACTTGGAGCAACAGAGGCAATTAGCTTGAAGAAACAAACAACAGTTTTCCCAGTGGCCTCCAATCGCAGTTCAGCCATGCTCAGTGCAAACCTTTATCTCCTCCACTGAGAACATTCGATGTGAGTTTCTTTGTTTTACTGTTTTTGGTGCAAGGGTGGACACGCATGATGTAAACGGTCACGATCGCGAGGGAGGCATGTCAGGTGACCATACACCGGAGATTCGGAGGCTAACATTGCCGCGTATCCCGCTGGCTTTAAAAGCAAACATGTAAACAACGCATTAAATATAGAGCGCTTCACGGATTTGCGTGTCATCCTTTCGCAGGGGCCATGCTAATCTTCTCTGTATCGATCCAATTTTAGTATACGTGCTGCCGTAGCAAGCACAAAGACAGCGACACTAACAAGGTCTCTATATGCCTCGTTTCTCAGCCAGCTCTCAGGCAGGTGGTGAGGACAAGAAGACCATCTTGCTAAACTCGTTACAGTGCAGCACACTTACATTTACATGTATCCGTTTGGCAGATGCTTCCGAGCTGCTAGGAAATCGCCCCCACAACCGTTGCTCTGCCCAGCACAACGTACTACCAACCGTGCTTTCCTTGGGTTGGGCACACGGACGGATTTAACCTCCCACCGCGTTTAGGGACGGGGTAACTGAGAGAATGAAGCTTCTCGCGGGATGAGCATAATGATAAATGTAGCAGCGGCACAGAAAGCACAAGACACACTCGTCAGTGGTATGGGTAACAGAACACAAGGGGTATTGGGCGTGGCCTCAAACATGCTGTGTTTGAGGAGCTGCCTCAAACAAAAGAAAGTTGTCTGTTAAACGGTCTTTACTGCGTCTGCATCCATTCATACTGAAAGCAGGCCACAAACCCTTCTTCTTTCCAAGACGTGGCAAAACCTTTGAGCAAAGCAATATGAAAAGAGACAAACCAGGTTGTCATTCCAAACAAAAGATGACGTTGAGGCGCTAAGCCCACCACCAATGGGAACTCGCGACCGAGCCGAGGATCAGCAAGATGGTGGCATAAGGAGAAGGCCCACACGTCTGGACCTGACAGAACAAAGGCTCGCGATAAAGGCACATGCAAATTGCAGGGCACTGATCGGAGCTTTCCTGACTATTGTACATGGGCCTCTATCATGCTTCCCTCATTATTGTACGTGGGGGTGTGGCCTATTACGTACTTATTGACAAAAGAAGAGGTTGGAGGGGAAGAAAACCACAGCATCAGATTCAGTCTAGGCGTCGCCAAAGTTGTTAACGTGACAAAACGAGGACTTGGAGCAACAGAGGCAATTAGCTTGAAGAAACAAACAACAGTTTTCCCAGTGGCCTCCAATCGCAGTTCAGCCATGCTCAGTGCAAACCTTTATCTCCTCCACTGAGAACATTCGATGTGTGTTTCTTTGTTTTACTGTTTTTGGTGCAAGGGTGGACACGCATGATGTAAACGGTCACGATCGCTAGGAAGGCATGTCAGGTGACCATACACCGGAGATTCGGAGGCTAACATTGCCGCGTATCCCGCTGGCTTTAAAAGCAAACATGTAAACAATGCATTAAATATGGAGTGCTTCACGGATTTGCGTGTCATCCTTTCGCAGGGGCCATGCTAATCTTCTCTGTATCGATCCAATTTTAGTATACGTGCTGCCGTAGCAAGCACAAACACAGGGACTCTAACAAGGTCCCTATATGCCTCGTTTCTCAGCCAGCTCTCAGGCAGGTGGTGAGGACAAGAAGACCATCTTGCTAAACTCGTTACAGTGCAGCACACTTACATTTACATGTATCCGTTTGGCAGATGCTTCCGAGCTGCTAGGAAATCGCCCCCACAACCGTTGCTCTGCCCAGCACAACGTACTACCAACCGAGCTTTCCTTGGGTTGGGCACACGGACGGATTTAACCTCCCACCGAGTTTAGGGACGGGGTAACTGAGAGAATGAAGCTTCTCGCGGGATGAGCATAATGATAAATGTAGCAGCGGCACAGACAGCACAAGACACACTTGTCAGTGGTATGGGTAACAGAACACAAGGAGTATTGGGCGTGGCCTCAAACATGCTGTGTTTGAGGAGCTGCCTCAAACAAAAGAAAGTTGTCTGTTAAACGGTCTTTACTGCGTCTGCATCCATTCATACTGAAAGCAGGCCACAAACCCTTCTTCTTTCCAAGACTTGGCAAAACCTTTAGGCAAAGCTATTTGAAAAGAGACAAACCAGGTTTCTGCGTCTGCATCCATTCATACTGAAAGCAGGCCACAAACCCTTCTTCTTTCCAAGACGTGGCAAAACCTTTAAGCAAAGCAATTTGAAAAGAGACAAACCAGTTGTCATTGCAAACAAAAGAGGACGTTGAGGCCCTAAGCCCACCACCAATGGGAACTCGCGACCGAGCCGAAGATCAGCAACATGGTGGCATAATGAGAAGGCCCACACTCCTAGACCTGACAGAACAAAGGCTCGCGATAAAGGCACATGCAAATTGCAGGGCACTGATCGGAGCTTTCCTGACTATTGTACATGGGCCTCTATCATGCTCTCCCTCATTATTGTATGTGGGGGTGTGGCCTATTACGTACTTATTGACAAAAGAAGAGGTTGGAGGGGAAGAAAACCACAGCATCAGATTCAGTCTAGACGTCGCCAAAGTTGTTAACGTTACAAAACGAGGACTTGGAGCAACAGAGGCAATTAGCTTGAAGAAACAAACAACAGTTTTCCCAGTGGCCTCCAATCGCAGTTCAGCCATGCTCAGTGCAAACCTTTATCTCCTCCACTGAGAACATTCGATGTGTGTTTCTTTGTTTTACTGTTTTTGGTGCAAGGATGGACACGCATGATGTAAACGGTCACGATCGCGATGAAGGCATGTCAGGTGACCATACACCGGAGATTCGGAAGCTTACATTGCCGCGTATCCCGCTGGCTTTAAAAGCAAACATATAAACAACGCATTAAATATGGAGCGCTTCACGGATTTGCGTGTCATCCTTTCGCAGGGGCCATGCTAATCTTCTCTGTATCGATCCAATTTTAGTATACGTGCTGCCGTAGCAAGCACAAACACTGCGACCCTAACAAGGTCCTTATATGCCTCGTTTCTCAGCCGGCTCTCATGCAGGTGGTGAGGACAAGAAGACCATCTTGCTAAACTCGTTACAGTGCAGCACACTTACATTTACATGTATCCGTTTGGCAGATGCTTCCGAGCTGCTAGGAAATCGCCCCCACAACCGTTGCTCTGCCCAGCACAACGTACTACCAACCGAGCTTTCCTTGGGTTGGGCACACGGACGGATTTAACCTCCCACCGCGTTTAGGGACGGGGTAACTGAGAGAATGAAGCTTCTCGCGGGATGAGCATAATGATAAATCAAGCAGCGGCACAGAAAGCACAAGACACACTTGTCAATGGTATGGGTAACAGAACAAAAGGGGTATTGGGCGTGGCCTCAAACATGCTGTGTTTGAGGAGCTGCCTCAAACAAAAGAAAGTTGTCTGTTAAACGGTCTTTACTGCGTCTGCATCCATTCATACTGAAAGCAAACCACAAACCCTTCTTCTTTCCAAGACTTGGCAAAACCTTTAAGCAAAGCAATTTGAAAAGAGACAAACCAGGTTGTCATTCCAAACAAAAGCTGACGTTGAGGCGCTAAGCCCACCACCAATGGGATCTCGCAACCGAGCCGAGGATCAGCAAGATGGTGGCATAATGAGAAGGCCCACATGCCTGGACCTGACAGAACAAAGCAAGTATATATCGCTGCATCCCGGAGACTGCAGGTGGGAGGATCTTATGCCGCAGGTAGGAGGGATTTCAGAAATGTGCAAGTAGGAGAAGTTACGCTTTAAATGGGACGGTGGTGAATCCTCTAGAAGTTTGTACAGCCAACTTGCGGCTAAAGCTCCACCCACTTGCTACTAACCCACCCATTTGCAGCTGGCTCCAACCTCCGTTTATACCCCTTTCGAACAAAGGCTCGCGATAAAGGCACATGCAAATTGCAGGGACCTGATCGGAGCTTTCCTGACTATTGTACATGGGCCTCTATCATGCTCTCCCTCATTATTGTACGTGGGGGTGTGGCCTATTACGTACTTATTAACAAAAGAAGAGGTTGGAGGGGAAGAAAACCACAGCATCAGATTCAGTCTAGGCGTCGCCAAAGTTGTTAACGTGACAAAACGAGGACTTGGAGCAACAGAGGCAATTAGCTTGAAGAAACAAACAACAGTTTTCCCAGTGGCCTCCAATCGCAGTTCAGCCATGCTCAGTGCAAACCTTTATCTCCTCCACTGAGAACATTCGATGTGTGTTTCTTTGTTGTACTATTTTTGGTGCAATGGTGGACACGCATGATGTAAACGGTCACGATCGCGAGGAAGGCATGTCAGGTGACCATACACCGGAGATTCGGAGGGTAACATTGCCGCGTATCCCGCTGGCTTTAAAAGCAAACATGCAAACAACGCATTAAATATGGAGCGCTTCACGGATTTGCGTGTCATCCTTTCGCAGGGGCCATGCTAATCTTCTCTGTATCGATCCAAATTTAGTATACGTGCTGCCGTAGCGAGCACAAACACAGCGACTCTAACAAGGTCCCTATATGCCTTGTTTCTCAGCCAGCTCTCAGGCAGGTGGTGAGGACAAGAAGACCATCTTGCTTAACTCGTTACAGTGCAGCACACTTACATTTACATGTATCCGTTTGGCAGATGCTTCCGAGCTGCTAGAAAATCGCCCCCACAACCGTTGCTCTGCCCAGCACAACGTACTACCAACCGAGCTTTCCTTGGGTTGGGCACACGGACGGATTTAACCTCCCACCGCGTTTAGGGACGGGGTAACTGAGAGAATGAAGCTTCTCGCAGGATGAGCATAATGATAAATGTAGCAGCGGCACAGAAAGCACAAGACACACTTGTCAGTGGTATGGGTAACGGAACACAAGGGGTTTTGGGCGTGGCCTCAAACATGCTGTGTTTGAGGAGCTGCCTCACACAAAAGAAAGTTGTCTGTTAAACGGTCTTTACTGCGTCTGCATCCATTCATACTGAAAGCAGGCCACAAACCCTTCTTCTTTCCAAGATTTGGCAAAACCTTTAAGCAAAGCAATTTGAAAAGAGACAAACCAGGTTGTCATTCCAAACAAAAGCTGACGTTGAGGCGCTAAGCCCACCACCAAAGGGAACTCGCGGCCGAGCCGAGGATCAGCAAGATGGTGGCATAATGAGAAGGCCCACACGCCTGGACCTGACAGAACAAAGGCTCGCGATAAAGGCACATGCAAATTGCAGGGCACTGATCGGAGCTTTCCTGACTATTGTACATGGGCCTCTATCATGCTCTCCCTCATTATTGTACGTGGGGGTGTGGCCTATTACATACTTATTGACAAAAGAAGAGGTTGGAGGGGAAGAAAACCACAGCATCAGATTCAGTCTAGGCGTCGCCAAAGTTGTTAACGTGACAAAACGAGGACTTGGAGCAACAGAGGCAATTAGCTTGAAGAAACAAACAACAATTTTCCCAGTGGCCTCCAATTGCAGTTCAGCCATGCTCAGTGCAAACCTTTATCTCCTCCACTGAGAACATTCGAAGTGTGTTTCTTTGTTTTACTGTTTTTGGTGCAAGGGTGGACACGCATGATGTAAACGGTCACGATCGCGAGGAAGGCATGTCAGGTGACCATACACCGGAGATTCGGAAACTACGATTGGTGCGTATCGCGCTGGCTTTAAAAGCAAACATGTAAACAAAGCATTAAATATGGAGCGCTTCACGGATTTGCGTGTCATCCTTTCGCAGGGGCCATGCTAATCTTCTCTGTATCGATCCAATTTTAGTATACGTGCTGCTGTAGCAAGCACAAACACAGTGACCCTAACAAGGTCCCTATATTCCTCGTTTCTCAGCCAGCTCTCAGGCAGGTGGTGAGGACAAGAAGA
Source organism: Paramisgurnus dabryanus (assembly GCF_030506205.2). Lineage (NCBI taxonomy): Eukaryota > Metazoa > Chordata > Actinopteri > Cypriniformes > Cobitidae > Paramisgurnus > Paramisgurnus dabryanus. The sequence continues at coordinate 31,956,973 of NC_133350.1, read as the reverse complement.
CCATCTTGCTAAACCCGTTACAGTGCAGCACACTTACATTTACATGTATCCGTTTGGCAGATGCTTCCGAGCTGCTAGGAAATCGCCCCCACAACCGTTGCTCTGCCCAGCACAACGTACTACCAACCGTGCTTTCCTTGGGTTGGGCACACGGACGGATTTAACCTCCCACCGCGTTTAAGGACGGGGTAACTGAGAGAATGAAGCTTCTCGCGGGATGAGCATAATGATAAATGTAGCAGCGGCACAGAAAGCACAAGACACACTCGTCAGTGGTATGGGTAACAGAACACAAGGGGTATTGGGCATGGCCTCAAACATGCTGTGTTTGAGGAGCTGCCTCAAACAAAAGAAAGTTGTCTGTTAAACGGTCTTTACTGCATCTGCATCCATTCATACTGAAAGCAGGCCACAAACCCTTCTTCTTTCCAAGACGTGGAAAAACCTTTAAGCAAAGCAATTTGAAAAGAGACAAACCAGGTTGTCATTCCAAACAAAAGATGACGTCGAGGCGCTAAGCCCACCACCAATGGGAACTCGCGACCGAGCCGAGGATCAGCAAGATGGTGGCATAATGAGAAGGCCCACACGCCTGGACCTGACAGAACAAAGGCTCGCTATAAAGGCACATGCAAATTGCAGGGCACTGATCGGAGCTTTCCTGACTATTGTACATGGGCCTCTATCATGCTCTCCCTCATTATTGTACGTGGGGGTGTGGCCTATTACGTACTTATTGACAAAAGAAGAGGTTGGAGGGGAAGAAAACCACAGCATCAGATTCAGTCTAGGCGTCGCCAAAGTTGTTAACGTGACAAAACGAGGACTTGGAGCAACAGAGGCAATTAGCTTGAAAAAACAAACAACAGTTTTCCCAGTGGCCTCCAATCCCAGTTCAGCCATGCTCAGTGCAAACCTTTATCTCCTCCACTGAGAACATTCGATGTGTGTTTCTTTGTTTTACTGTTTTTGGTGCAAGGGTGGACACGCATGATGTAAACGGTCACGATCGCGAGAAAGGCATGTCAGGTGACCATACACCGGAGATTCAGAGGCTAACATTGCCGCGTATCCCGCTGGCTTTAAAAGCAAACATGCAAACAATGCGTTAAATATGGAGCGCTTCACGGATTTGCGTGTCATCCTTTCGCAGGGGCCATGCTAATCTTCTCTGTATCGATCCAATTTTAGTATACGTGCTGCCGTAGCAAGCACAAACAAAGCGACCCTAACAGGGTACCTATAAGCCTCGTTTCTCAGCCAGCTCTCAGGCAGGTGGTGAGGACAAGAAGACCATCTTGCTAAACTCGTTACAGTGCAGCACACTTACATTTACATTTATCCGTTTGGCAGATGCTTCCGAGCTGCTAGGAAATTGCCCCCACAACCGTTGCTCTGCCCAGCACAACGTACTACCAACCGTGCTTTCCTTGGGTTGGGCACACGGACGGATTTAACCTCCCACCGCGTTTAGGGACGGGGTAACTGAGAGAATGAAGCTTCTCGCGGGATGAGCATAATGATAAATGTAGCAGCGGCACAGAAAGCACAAGACACACTCGTCAGTGGTATGGGTAACAGAACACAAGGGGTATTGGGCATGGCCTCAAACATGCTGTGTTTGAGGAGCTGCCTCACACAAAAGAAAGTTGTCTGTTAAACGGTCTTTACTGCGTCTGCATCCATTCATACTGAAAGCAGGCCACAAACCCTTCTTCTTTCCAAGATTTGGCAAAACCTTTAAGCAAAGCAATTTGAAAAGAGACAAACCAGGTTGTCATTCCAAACAAAAGCTGACGTTGAGGCGCTAAGCCCACCACCAAAGGGAACTCGCGGCCGAGCCGAGGATCAGCAAGATGGTGGCATAATGAGAAGGCCCACACGCCTGGACCTGACAGAACAAAGGCTCGCGATAAAGGCACATGCAAATTGCAGGGCACTGATCGGAGCTTTCCTGACTATTTTACATGGGCCTCTATCATGCTCTCCCTCATTATTGTACGTGGGGGTGTGGCCTATTACGTACTTATTGACAAAAGAAGAGGTTGGAGGGGAAGAAAACCACAGCATCAGATTCAGTCTAGGCGTCACCAAAGTTGTTAACGTGACAAAACGAGGACTTGGAACAACAGAGGCAATTAGCTTGAAGAAACAAACAACAATTTTCCCAGTGGCCTCCAATTGCAGTTCAGCCATGCTCAGTGCAAACCTTTATCTCCTCCACTGAGAACATTCGAAGTGTGTTTCTTTGTTTTACTGTTTTTGGTGCAAGGGTGGACACGCATGATGTAAACGGTCACGATCGCGAGGAAGGCATGTCAGGTGACCATACACCGGAGATTCGGAAACTACGATTGGTGCGTATCGCGCTGGCTTTAAAAGCAAACATGTAAACAAAGCATTAAATATGGAGCGCTTCACGGATTTGCGTGTCATCCTTTCGCAGGGGCCATGCTAATCTTCTCTGTATCGATCCAATTTTAATATACGTGCTGCCGTAGCAAGCACAAACACAGTGATCCTAACAAGGTCCCTATATTCCTCGTTTCTCAGCCAGCTCTCAGGCAGGTGGTGAGGACAAGAAGACCATCTTGCTAAACCCGTTACAGTGCAGCACACTTACATTTACATGTATCCGTTTGGCAGATGCTTCCGAGCTGCTAGGAAATCGCCCCCACAACCGTTGCTCTGCCCAGCACAACGTACACCAACCGTGCTTTCCTTGGGTTGGGCACACGGACGGATTTAACCTCCCACCGCGTTTAGAAACGGGGTAACTGAGAGAATGAAGCTTCTCGCGGGATGAGCATAATGATAAATGTAGCAGCGGCACAGAAAGCACAAGACACACTCGTCAGTGGTATGGGTAACAGAACACAAGGGGTATTGGGCATGGCCTCAAACATGCTGTGTTTGAGGAGCTGCCTCAAACAAAAGAAAGTTGTCTGTTAAACGGTCTTTACTGCGTCTGCATCCATTCATACTGAAAGCAGGCCACAAACCCTTCTTCTTTCCAAGACGTGGCAAAACCTTTAAGCAAAGCAATATGAAAAGAGACAAACCAGGTTGTCATTCCAAACAAAAGATGACGTTGAGGCGCTAAGCCCACCACCAATGGGAACTCGCGACCGAGCCGAGGATCAGCAAGATGGTGGCATAATGAGAAGGCCCACACGCCTGGACCTGACAGAACAAAGGCTCGCGATAAAGGCACATGCAAAGTGCAGGGCACTGATCGGAGCTTTCCTGACTATTGTACATGGGCCTCTATCATGCTCTCCCTCATTATTGTACGTGGGGGTGTGGCCTATTACGTACTTATTGACAAAAGAAGAGGTTGGAGGGGAAGAAAACCACAGCATCAGATTCAGTCTAGGTGTCGCCAAAGTTGTTAACGTGACAAAACGAGGACTTGGAGCAACAGAGGCAATTAGCTTGAAGAAACAAACAACAGTTTTCCCAGTGGCCTCCAATCGCAGTTCAGCCATGCTCAGTGCAAACCTTTATCTCCTCCACTTAGAACATTCGATGTGTGTTTCTTTGTTTTACTGTTTTTGGTGCAAGGGTGGATACGCATGATGTAAACGGTCACGATCGCGAGGAAGGCATGTCAGGTGACCATACACGGGAGATTCGGAGGCTAACATTGCCGCGTATCCCGCTGGCTTTAAAAGCAAACATGTAAACAAAGCATTAAATATGGAGCGCTTCACGGATTTGCGTGTCATCCTTTCGCAGGGGCCATGCTAATCTTCTCTGTATCGATCCAATTTTAGTATACGTGCTGCCGTAGCAAGCACAAACACAGCGACTCTAACAAGGTCCCTATATGCCTCGTTTCTCAGCCAGCTCTCAGGCAGGTGGTGAGGACAAGAAGACCATCTTGCTAAACTCGTTACAGTGCAGCACACTTACATTTACATGTATCCGTTTGGCAGATGCTTCCGAGCTGCTAGGAAATCGCCCCCACAACCGTTGCTCTGCCCAGCACAACGTACTACCAACCGAGCTTTCCTTGGGTTGGGCACACGGACGGATTTAACCTCCCACCGCGTTTAGGGACGGGGTAACTGAGAGAATGAAGCTTCTCGCGGGATGAGCATAATGATAAATGTAGCAGCGGCACAGAAAGCACAAGACACACTTGTCAGTGGTATGGGTAACAGAACACAAGGAGTATTGGGCGTGACCTCAAACATGCTGTGTTTGAGGAGCTGCCTCAAACAAAAGTAAGTTGTCTGTTAAACGGTCTTTACTGCGTCTGCATCCATTCAAACTGAAAGCAGGCCACAAACCCTTCTTCTTTCCAAGACTTGGCAAAACCTTTAGGCAAAGCTATTTGAAAAGAGACAAACCAGGTTTCTGCGTCTGCATCCATTCATACTGAAAGCAGGCCACAAACCCTTCTTCTTTCCAAGACTTGGCAAAACCTTTAAGCAAAGCAATTTGAAAAGAGACAAACCAGTTGTCATTGCAAACAAAAGAGGACGTTGAGGCCCTAAACCCACCACCAATGGGAACTCGCGACCGAGCCGAAGATCAGCAAGATGGTGGCATAATGAGAAGGCCCACACGCCTAGACCTGACAGAACAAAGGCTCGCGATAAAGGCACATGCAAATTGCAGGGCACTGATCGGAGCTTTCCTGACTATTGTACATGGGCCTCTATCATGCTCTCCCTCATTATTGTATGTGGGGGTGTGGCCTATTACGTACTTTTTGACAAAAGAAGAGGTTGGAGGGGAAGAAAACCACAGCATCAGATTCAGTCTAGGCGTCGCCAAAGTTGTTAACGTTACAAAACGAGGACTTGGAGCAACAGAGGCAATTAGCTTGAAGAAACAAACAACAGTTTTCCCAGTGGCCTCCAATCGCAGTTCAGCCATGCTCAGTGCAAACCTTTATCTCAACCACTGAGAACATTCGATGTGTGTTTCTTTGTTTTACTGTTTTTGGTGCAAGGGTGGACACGCATGATGTAAACGGTCACGATCGCGATGAAGGCATGTCAGGTGACCATACACCGGAGATTCGGAAGCTTACATTGCCGCGTATCCCGCTGGCTTTAAAAGCAAACATGTGAACAACGCATTAAATATGGAGCGCTTCACGGATTTGTGTGTCATCCTTTCGTAGGGGCCATGCTAATCTTCTCTGTATCGATCCAATTTTAGTATACGTGCTGCCATAGCAAGCACAAACACAGCGACCCTAACAAGGTCGCTATATGCCTCGTTTCTCAGCCGGCTCTCATGCAGGTGGTGAGGACAAGAAGACCATCTTGCTAAACTCGTTACAGTGCAGCACACTTACATTTACATGTATCCGTTTGGCAGATGCTTACGAGCTGCTAGGAAATCGCCCCCACAACCGTTGCTCTGCCCAGCACAACGTACTACCAACCGAGCTTTCCTTGGGTTGGGCACACGGACGGATTTAACCTCCCACCGCGTTTAGGGACGGGGTAACTGAGAGAATGAAGCTTCTCGCGGGATGAGCATAATGATAAATCTAGCAGCGGCACAGAAAGCACAAGAAACACTTGTCAATGGTATGGGTAACAGAACAAAAGGGGTATTGGGCGTGGCCTCAAACATGCTGTGTTTGAAGAGCTGCCTCAAACAAAAGAAAGTTGTCTGTTAAACGGTCTTTACTGCGTCTGAATCCATTCATACTGAAAGCAAACCACAAACCCTTCTTCTTTCCAAGACTTGGCAAAACCTTTAAGCAAAGCAATTTGAAAAGAGACAAACCAGGTTGTCATTCCAAACAAAAGCTGACGTTGAGGCGCTAAGCCCACCACCAATGAGAACTCGCGACCGAGCCGAGGATCAGCAAGATGGTGGCATAATGAGAAGGCCCACACGCCTGGACCTGACAGAACAAAGGCTCGCGATAAAGGCACATGCAAATTGCAGGGCACTGATCGGAGCTTTCCTGACTATTGTACATGGGCCTCTATCATGCTCTCCCTCATTATTGTACGTGGGGGTGTGGCCTATTACGTACTTATTGACAAAAGAAGAGGTTGGATGGGAAGAAAACCACAGCATCAGATTCAGTCTAGGCGTCGCCAAAGTTGTTAACGTGACAAAACGAGGACTTGGAGCAACAGAGGCAATTAGCTTGAAGAAACAAACAACAGTTTTCCCAGTGGCCTCCAATCGCAGTTCAGCCATGCTCAGTGCAAACCTTTATCTCCTCCACTGAGAACATTCGATGTGTGTTTCTTTGTTTTACTGTTTTTGGTGCAAGGGTGGACACGCATGATGTAAACGGTCACGATCGCTAGGAAGGCATGTCAGGTGACCATACACCGGAGATTCGGAGGCTAACATTGCACGTATCCCGCTGGCTTTAAAAGCAAACATGTAAACAACACATTAAACATGGAGCGCTTCATGGATTTGTGTGTCATCCTTTGGCAGGGACCATGCTAATCTTCTCTGTATCGATCCAATTTTAGTACACGTGCGGCAGTAGCAAGCACAAACACAGTGACCCTAACAAGGTCGTTATATGCATCGTTTCTCAGCCAGCTCTCAGGCAGGTGGTGAGGACAAGAAGACCATCTTGCTAAACTCGTTACAGTGCAGCACACTTACATTTACATGTATCCGTTTGGCAGATTCTTCCGAGCTGCTAGGAAATCGCCCCCACAACCGTTGCTCTGCCCAGCACAACGTACTACCAACTGAGCTTTCCTTGGGTTGGGCACACGGACGGATTTAACCTCCCACCGCATTTAGGGATGGGGTAACTGAGAGAATGAAGCTTCTCGCGGGATGAGCATAATGATAAATGTAGCAGCGGCACAGAAAGCACAAGACACACTTGTCAGTGGTATGGGTAACAGAACACAAGGGGTATTGGGCGTGGCCTCAAACATGCTGTGTTTGAGGAGCTGCCTCAAACAAAAGAAAGTTGTCTGTTAAACGGTTTTTACTGCGTCTGCATCCATTCATACTGAAAGCAGGCCACAAACCCTTCTTCTTTCCAAGACTTGGCATAACCTTTAGGCAAAGCAATTGAAAAGAGACAAACCAGGTTGTCATTCTAAACAAAAGCTGACGTTGAGGCGCTAAGCCCACCACCAATGGGAACTCGCGACCGAGCCGAGGATCAGCAAGATGGTGGCATAATGAGAAGGCCCACACGCCCGGACCTGACAGAACAAAGGCTCGCGATAAAGGCACATGCAAATTGCAGGGCACTGATCGGAGCTTTCCTGACTATTGTACATGGGCCTCTATCATGCTCTCCCTCATTATTGTACGTGGGGGTGTGGCCTATTACATACTTATTGACAAAAGAAGAGGTTGGAGGGGAAGAAAACCACAGCATCAGATTCAGTCTAGGCATCACCAAAGTTGTTAACGTGACAAAACGAGGACTTGGAGCAACAGAGGCAATTAGCTTGAAGAAACAAACAACAGTTTTCCCAGTGGCCTCCAATCGCAGTTCAGCCATGCTCAGTGCAAACCTTTATCTCAACCACTGAGAACATTCGATGTGTGTTTCTTTGTTTTACTGTTTTTGGTGCAAGGGTGGACATGCATGATGTAAACGGTCACGATCGCGATGAAGGCATGTCAGGTGACCATACACTGGAGATTCGGAAGCTTACATTGCCGCGTATCCCGCTGGCTTTAAAAGCAAACATGTAAACAACACATTAAATATGGAGCGCTTCACGGATTTGCGTGTCATCCTTTCGCAGGGGCCATGCTAATCTTCTCTGTATCGATCCAATTTTAGTATACGTGCTGCCGTAGCAAACACAAACACAGCGACCCTAACAAGGTCCCTATATGCTTCGTTTCTCAGCCGGCTCTCATGCAGGTGGTGAGGACAAGAAGACCATCTTGCTAAACTCGTTACAGTGCAGCACACTTACATTTACATGTATCCGTTTGGCAGATGCTTCCGAGCTGCTAGGAAATCGCCCCCACAACCGTTGCTCTGCCCAGCACAACGTACTACCAACCAAGCTTTCCTTGGGTTGGGCACACGGACGGATTTAACCTCCCACCGCGTTTAGGGACGGGGTAACTGAGAGAATGAAGCTTCTCGCAGGATGAGCATAATGATAAATCTAGCAGCGGCACAGAAAGCACAAGAAACACTTGTCAATGGTATGGGTAACAGAACAAAAGGGGTATTGGGCGTGGCCTCAAACATGCTGTGTTTGAGGAGCTGCCTCAAACAAAAGAAAGTTGTCTGTTAAACGGTCTTTACTGCGTCTGCATCCATTCATACTGAAAGCAAACCACAAACCCTTCTTCTTTCCAAGACTTGGCAAAACCTTTAAGCAAAGCAATTTGAAAAGAGACAAACCAGTTGTCATTGCAAACAAAAGAGGACGTTGAGGCCCTAAGCCCACCACCAATGGGAACTCGCGACCGAGCCGAAGATCAGCAAGATGGTGGCATAATGAGAAGGCCCACACGCCTAGACCTGACAGAACAAAGGCTCGCGATAAAGGCACATGCAAATTGCAGGGCACTGATCGGAGCTTTCCTGACTATTGTACATGGGCCTCTATCATGCTCTCCCTCATTATTGTACGTGGGGGTGTGGCCTATTACATACTTATCGACAAAAGAAGAGGTTGGAGGGGAAGAAAACCACAGCATCAGATTCAGTCTCGGCGTCACCAAAGTTGTTAACGTGACAAAACGAGGACTTGGAGCAACAGAGGCAATTAGCTTGAAGAAACAAACAACAGTTTTCCCAGTGGCCTCCAATCGCAGTTCAGCCATGCTCAGTGCAAACCTTTATCTCAACCACTGAGAACATTCGATGTGTGTTTCTTTGTTTTACTGTTTTTGGTGCAAGGGTGGACACGCATGATGTAAACGGTCACGATCGCGATGAAGGCATGTCAGGTGACCATACACCGGAGATTCGGAAGCTTATATTGCCGCGTATCCCGCTGGCTTTAAAAGCAAACATGTAAACAACGCATTAAATATGGCCGCTTCACGGATTTGCGTGTCATCCTTTCGCAGGGGCCATGCTAATCTTCTCTGTATCGATCCAATTTTAGTATACGTGCTGCCGTAGCAAACACAAACACAGCGACCCTAACAAGGTCCCTATATGCTTCGTTTCTCAGCCGGCTCTCATGCAGGTGGTGAGGACAAGAAGACCATCTTGCTAAACTCGTTACAGTGCAGCACACTTACATTTACATGTATCCGTTTGGCAGATGCTTCTGAGCTGCTAGGAAATCGCCCCCACAACCGTTGCTCTGCCCAGCACAACGTACTACCAACCAAGCTTTCCTTGGGTTGGGCACACGGACGGATTTAACCTCCCACCGCGTTTAGGGACGGGGTAACTGAGAGAATGAAGCTTCTCGCGGGATGAGCATAATGATAAATCTAGCAGCGGCACAGAAAGCACAAGAAACACTTGTCAATGGTATGGGTAACAGAACAAAAGGGGTATTGGGCGTGGCCTCAAACATGCTGTGTTTGAGGAGCTGCCTCAAACAAAAGAAAGTTGTCTGTTAAACGGTCTTTACTGCGTCTGCATCCATTCATACTGAAAGCAAACCACAAACCCTTCTTCTTTCCAAGACTTGGCAAAACCTTTAAGCAAAGCAATTTGAAAAGAGACAAACCAGTTGTCATTGCAAACAAAAGAGGACGTTGAGGCCCTAAGCCCACCACCAATGGGAACTCGCGACCGAGCCGAAGATCAGCAAGATGGTGGCATAATGAGAAGGCCCACACGCCTAGACCTGACAGAACAAAGGCTCGCGATAAAGGCACATGCAAATTGCAGGGCACTGATCGGAACTTTCCTGACTATTGTACATGGGCCTCTATCATGCTCTCCCTCATTATGGTATGTGGGGGTGTGGCCTATTACGTACTTATTGACAAAAGAAGAGGTTGGAGGGGAAGAAAACCACAGCATCAGATTCAGTCTAGGCGTCGCCAAAGTTGTTAACGTTACAAAACGAGGACTTGGAGCAACAGAGGCAATTAGCTTGAAGAAACAAACAACAGTTTTCCCAGTGGCCTCCAATCGCAGTTCAGCCATGCTCAGTGCAAACCTTTATCTCAACCACTGAGAACATTCGATGTGTGTTTCTTTGTTTTACTGTTTTTGGTGCAAGGGTGGACACGCATGATGTAAACGGTCACGATAGCGATGAAGGCATGTCAGGTGACCATACACCGGAGATTCGGAAGCTTACATTGCCGCGTATCCCGCTGGCTTTAAAAGCAAACATGTAAACAACGCATTAAATATGGAGCGCTTCACGGATTTGCGTGTCATCCTTTCGCAGGGGCCATGCTAATCTTCTCTGTATCGATCCAATTTTAGTATACGTGCTGCCGTAGCAAGCACAAACACAGCAACCCTAACAAGGTCCCTATATGCCTCGTTTCTCAGCCGGCTCTCATGCAGGTGGTGAGGACAAGAAGACCATCTTGCTAAACTCGTTACAGTGCAGCACACTTACATTTACATGTATCCGTTTGGCAGATGCTTCCGAGCTGCTAGGAAATCGCCCCCACAACCGTTGCTCTGCCCAGCACAACGTACTACCAACCGAGCTTTCCTTGGGTTGGGCACACGGACGGATTTAACCTCCCACCGCGTTTAGGGACGGGGTAACTGAGAGAATGAAGCTTCTCGCGGGATGAGCATAATGATAAATCAAGCAGCGGCACAGAAAGCACAAGACACACTTGTCAATGGTATGGGTAACTGAACAAAAGGGGTATTGGGCGTGGCCTCAAACATGCTGTGTTTGAGGAGCTGCCTCAAACAAAAGAAAGTTGTCTGTAAAACGGTCTTTACTGCGTCTGCATCCATTCATACTGAAAGCAAACCACAAACCCTTCTTCTTTCCAAGACTTGGCAAAACCTTTAAGCAAAGCAATTTGAAAAGAGACAAACCGGGTTGTCATTCCAAACAAAAGCTGACGTTGAGGCGCTAAGCCCACCACCAATGGGATCTCGCGACCGAGCCGAGGATCAGCAAGATGGTGGCATAATGAGAAGGCCCACATGCCTGGACCTGACAGAACAAAGCAAGTATATATCGCTGCATCCCGGAGACTGCAGGTGGGAGGATCTTATGCCGCAAGTAGGAGGGATTTCAGAAATGTGCAAGTAGGAGAAGTTACGCTTTAAATGGGACGGTGGTGAATCCTCTGGAAGTTTGTACAGCCAACTTGCGGCTAAAGCCCCACCCACTTGCTGCTAACCCACCCATTTGCAGCTGGCTCCAACCTCCGTTTATACCCCTTTCGAACAAAGGCTCGCGATAAAGGCACATGCAAATTGCAGGGACCTGATCGGAGCTTTCCTGACTATTGTACATGGGCCTCTATCATGCTCTCCCTCATTATTGTACGTGGGGGTGTGGCCTATTACGTACTTACTGACAAAAGAAGAGGCTGGAGGGGAAGAAAACCACAGCATCAGATTCAGTCTAGGCGTCGCCAAAGTTGTTAACGTGACAAAACGAGGACTTGGAGCAACAGAGGCAATTAGCTTGAAGAAACAAACAACAGTTTTCCCAGTGGCCTCCAATCGCAGTTCACCCATGGTCAGTGCAAACCTTTATCTCCTCCACTGAGAACATTCGATTTGTGTTTCTTTGTTTTACTATTTTTGGTGCAAGGGTGGACACGCATGATGTAAACGGTCACGATCGCGAGGAAGGCATGTCAGGTGACCATACACCGGAGATTCGGAGGGTAACATTGCCGCGTATCCCGCTGGCTTTAAAAGCAAACATGCAAACAACGCATTAAATATGGAGCGCTTCACGGATTTGCGTGTCATCCTTTCGCAGGGGCCATGCTAATCTTCTCTGTATCGATCCAATTTTAGTATACGTGCTGCCGTAGCGAGCACAAACACAGCGACTCTAACAAGGTCCCTATATGCCTTGTTTCTCAGCCAGCTCTCAGGCAGGTGGTGAGGACAAGAAGACCATCTTGCTTAACTCGTTACAGTGCAGCACACTTACATTTACATGTATCCGTTTGGCAGATGCTTCCGAGCTGCTAGGAAATCGCCCCCACAACCGTTGCTCTGCCCAGCACAACGTACTACCAACCGAGCTTTCCTTGGGTTGGGCACACGGACGGATTTAACCTCCCACCGCGTTTAGGGACGGGGTAACTGAGAGAATGAAGCTTCTCGCAGGATGAGCATAATGATAAATGTAGCAGCGGCACAGAAAGCACAAGACACACTTGTCAGTGGTATGGGTAACGGAACACAAGGGGTTTTGGGCGTGGCCTCAAACATGCTGTGTTTGAGGAGCTGCCTCACACAAAAGAAAGTTGTCTGTTAAACGGTCTTTACTGCGTCTGCATCCATTCATACTGAAAGCAGGCCACAAACCCTTCTTCTTTCCAAGATTTGGCAAAACCTTTAAGCAAAGCAATTTGAAAAGAGACAAACCAGGTTGTCATTCCAAACAAAAGCTGACGTTGAGGCGCTAAGCCCACCACCAAAGGGAACTCGCGGCCGAGCCGAGGATCAGCAAGATGGTGGCATAATGAGAAGGCCCACACGCCTGGACCTGACAGAACAAAGGCTCGCGATAAAGGCACATGCAAATTGCAGGGCACTGATCGGAGCTTTCCTGACTATTGTACATGGGCCTCTATCATGCTCTCCCTCATTATTGTACGTGGGGATGTGGCCTATTACGTACTTATTGACAAAAGAAGAGGTTGGAGGGGAAGAAAACCACAGCATCAGATTCAGTCTAGGCGTCGCCAAAGTTGTTAACGTGACAAAACGAGGACTTGGAGCAACAGAGGCAATTAGCTTGAAGAAACAAACATCAATTTTCCCAGTGGCCTCCAATTGCAGTTCAGCCATGCTCAGTGCAAACCTTTATCTCCTCCACTGAGAACATTCGAAGTGTGTTTCTTTGTTTTACTGTTTTTGGTGCAAGGGTGGACACGCATGATGTAAACGGTCACGATCGCGAGGAAGGCATGTCAGGTGACCATACACCGGAGATTCGGAAACTACGATTGGTGTGTATCGCGCTGGCTTTAAAAGCAAACATGTAAACAAAGCATTAAATATGGAGCACTTCACGGATTTGCGTGTCATCCTTTCGCAGGGGCCATGCTAATCTTCTCTGTATCGATCCAATTTTAGTATACGTGCTGTTGTAGCAAGCACAAACCAGTGACCCTAACAAGGTCCCTATATTCCTCGTTTCTCAGCCAGCTCTCAGGCAGGTGGTGAGGACAAGAAGACCATCTTGCTAAACCCGTTACAGTGCAGCACACTTACATTTACATGTATCCGTTTGGCAGATGCTTCCGAGCTGCTAGGAAATCGCCCCCACAACCGTTGCTCTGCCCAGCACAACGTACTACCAACCGTGCTTTCCTTGGGTTGGGCACACGGACGGATTTAACCTCCCACCGCGTTTAAGGACGGGGTAACTGAGAGAATGAAGCTTCTCGCGGGATGAGCATAATGATAAATGTAGCAGCGGCACAGAAAGCACAAGACACACTCGTCAGTGGTATGGGTAACAGAACACAAGGGGTATTGGGCATGGCCTCAAACATGCTGTGTTTGAGGAGCTGCCTCAAACAAAAGAAAGTTGTCTGTTAAACGGTCTTTACTGCATCTGCATCCATTCATACTGAAAGCAGGCCACAAACCCTTCTTCTTTCCAAGACGTGGCAAATCCTTTAAGCAAAGCAATTTGAAAAGAGACAAACCAGGTTGTCATTCCAAACAAAAGATGACGTCGAGGCGCTAAGCCCACCACCAATGGGAACTCGCGACCGAGCCGAGGATCAGCAAGATGGTGGCATAATGAGAAGGCCCACACGCCTGGACCTGACAGAACAAAGGCTCGCTATAAAGGCACATGCAAATTGCAGGGCACTGATCGGAGCTTTCCTGACTATTGTACATGGGCCTCTATCATGCTCTCCCTCATTATTGTACGTGGGGGTGTGGCCTATTACGTACTTATTGACAAAAGAAGAGGTTGGAGGGGAAGAAAACCACAGCATCAGATTCAGTCTAGGCGTCGCCAAAGTTGTTAACGTGACAAAACGAGGACTTGGAGCAACAGAGGCAATAAGCTTGAAAAAACAAACAACAGTTTTCCCAGTGGCCTCCAATCCGAGTTCAGCCATGCTCAGTGCAAACCTTTATCTCCTCCACTGAGAACATTCGATGTGTGTTTCTTTGTTTTACTGTTTTTGGTGCAAGGGTGGACACGCATGATGTAAACGGTCACGATCGCGAGAAAGGCATGTCAGGTGACCATACACCGGAGATTCAGAGGCTAACATTGCCGCGTATCCCGTTGGCTTTAAAAGCAAACATGCAAACAACGCATTAAATATGGAGCGCTTCACGGATTTGCGTGTCATCCTTTCGCAGGGGCCATGCTAATCTTCTCTGTATCGATCCAATTTTAGTATACGTGCTTCCGTAGCAAGCACAAACAAAGCGACCCTAACAGGGTCCCTATATGCCTCGTTTCTCAGCCAGCTCTCAGGCAGGTGGTGAGGACAAGAAGACCATCTTGCTAAACTCGTTACAGTGCAGCACACTTACATTTACATTTATCCGTTTGGCAGATGCTTCTGAGCTGCTAGGAAATCGCCCCCACAACCGTTGCTCTGCCCAGCACAACGTACTACCAACCGTGCTTTCCTTGGGTTGGGCACACGGACGGATTTAACCTCCCACCGCGTTTAGGGACGGGGTAACTGAGAGAATGAAGCTTCTAGCGGGATGAGCATAATCATAAATGTAGCAGCGGCACAGAAAGCACAAGACACACTCGTCAGTGGTATGGGTAACGGAACACAAGGGGTATTGGGCATGGCCTCAAACATGCTGTGTTTGAGGAGCTGCCTCACACAAAAGAAAGTTGTCTGTTAAACGGTCTTTACTGCGTCTGCATCCATTCATACTGAAAGCAGGCCACAAACCCTTCTTCTTTCCAAGATTTGGCAAAACCTTTAAGCAAAGCAATATGAAAAGAGACAAACCAGGTTGTCATTCCAAACA
Source organism: Paramisgurnus dabryanus (assembly GCF_030506205.2). NCBI lineage: Eukaryota > Metazoa > Chordata > Actinopteri > Cypriniformes > Cobitidae > Paramisgurnus > Paramisgurnus dabryanus. Next base: position 31,941,927 of record NC_133350.1, on the reverse strand, counting down.
AAAGATGACGTTGAGGCGCTAAGCCCACCACCAATGGGAACTCGCGACCGAGCCGAGGATCAGCAAGATGGTGGCATAATGAGAAGGCCCACACGCCTGCACCTGACAGAACAAAGGCTCGCGATAAAGGCACATGCAAATTGCAGGGCACTGATCGGAGCTTTCCTGACTATTGTACATGGGCCTCTATCATGCTCTCCCTCATTATTGTACGTGGGGGTGTGGCCTATTACGTACTTATTGACAAAAGAAGAGGTTGGAGGGGAAGAAAACCACAGCATCAGATTCAGTCTAGGTGTCGCCAAAGTTGTTAACGTGACAAAACGAGGACTTGGAGCAACAGAGGCAATTAGCTTGAAGAAACAAACAACAGTTTTCCCAGTGGCCTCCAATCGCAGTTCAGCCATGCTCAGTGCAAACCTTTATCTCCTCCACTTAGAACATTCGATGTGTGTTTCTTTGTTTTACTGTTTTTGGTGCAAGGGTGGATACGCATGATGTAAACGGTCACGATCGCGAGGAAGGCATGTCAGGTGACCATACACGGGAGATTCGGAGGCTAACATTGCCGCGTATCCCGCTGGCTTTAAAAGCAAACATGTAAACAAAGCATTAAATATGGAGCGCTTCACGGATTTGCGTGTCATCCTTTCGCAGGGGCCATGCTAATCTTCTCTGTATCGATCCAATTTTAGTATACGTGCTGCCGTAGCAAGCACAAACACAGCGATTCTAACAAGGTCCCTATATGCCTCGTTTCTCAGCCAGCTCTCAGGCAGGTGGTGAGGACAAGAAGACCATCTTGCTAAACTCGTTACAGTGCAGCACACTTACATTTACATGTATCCGTTTGGCAGATGCTTCCGAGCTGCTAGGAAATCGCCCCCACAACCGTTGCTCTGCCCAGCACAACGTACTACCAACCGAGCTTTCCTTGGGTTGGGCACACGGACGGATTTAACCTCCCACCGCGTTTAGGGACGGGGTAACTGAGAGAATGAAGCTTCTCGCGGGATGAGCATAATGATAAATGTAGCAGCGGCACAGAAAGCACAAGACACACTTGTCAGTGGTATGGGTAACAGAACACAAGGAGTATTGGGCGTGGCCTCAAACATGCTGTGTTTGAGGAGTTGCCTCAAACAAAAGAAAGTTGTCTGTTAAACGGTCTTTACTGCGTCTGCATCCATTCAAACTGAAAGCAGGCCACAAACCCTTCTTCTTTCCAAGACTTGGCAAAACCTTTAGGCAAAGCTATTTGAAAAGAGACAAACCAGGTTTCTGCGTCTGCATCCATTCATACTGAAAGCAGGCCACAAACCCTTCTTCTTTCCAAGACTTGGCAAAACCTTTAAGCAAAGCAATTTGAAAAGAGACAAACCAGTTGTCATTGCAAACAAAAGAGGACGTTGAGGCCCTAAACCCACCACCAATGGGAACTCGCGACCGAGCCGAAGATCAGCAAGATGGTGGCATAATGAGAAGGCCCACACGCCTAGACCTGACAGAACAAAGGCTCGCGATAAAGGCACATGCAAATTGCAGGGCACTGATCGGAGCTTTCCTGACTATGTACATGGGCCTCTATCATGCTCTCCCTCATTATTGTATGTGGGGGTGTGGCCTATTACGTACTTTTTGACAAAAGAAGAGGTTGGAGGGGAAGAAAACCACAGCATCAGATTCACTCTAGGCGTCGCCAAAGTTGTTAACGTTACAAAACGAGGACTTGGAGCAACAGAGGCAATTAGCTTGAAGAAACAAACAACAGTTTTCCCAGTGGCCTCCAATCGCAGTTCAGCCATGCTCAGTGCAAACCTTTATCTCAACCACTGAGAACATTCGATGTGTGTTTCTTTGTTTTACTGTTTTTGGTGCAAGGGTGGACACGCATGATGTAAACGGTCACGATCGCGATGAAGGCATGTCAGGTGACCATACACCGGAGATTCGGAAGCTTACATTGCCGCGTATCCCGCTGGCTTTAAAAGCAAACATGTGAACAACGCATTAAATATGGAGCGCTTCACGGATTTGCGTGTCATCCTTTCGCAGGGGCCATGCTAATCTTCTCTGTATCGATCCAATTTTAGTATACGTGCTGCCATAGCAAGCACAAACACAGCGACCCTAACAAGGTCCCTATATGCCTCGTTTCTCAGCCGGCTCTCATGCAGGTGGTGAGGACAAGAAGACCATCTTGCTAAACTCGTTACAGTGCAGCACACTTACATTTACATGTATCCGTTTGGCAGATGCTTCCGAGCTGCTAGGAAATCGCCCCCACAACCGTTGCTCTGCCCAGCACAACGTACTACCAACCGAGCTTTCCTTGGGTTGGGCACACGGACGGATTTAACCTCCCACCGCGTTTAGGGACGGGGTAACTGAGAGAATGAAGCTTCTCGCGGGATGAGCATAATGATAAATCTAGCAGCGGAACAGAAAGCACAAAACACACTTGTCAATGGTATGGGTAACAGAACAAAAGGGGTATTGGGCGTGGCCTCAAACATGCTGTGTTTGAGGAGCTGCCTCAAACAAAAGAAAGTTGTCTGTTAAACGGTCTTTACTGCGTCTGCATCCATTCATACTGAAAGCAAACCACAAACCCTTCTTCTTTCCAAGACTTGGCAAAACCTTTAAGCAAAGCAATTTGAAAAGAGACAAACCAGGTTGTCATTCCAAACAAAAGCTGACGTTGAGGCGCTAAGCCCACCACCAATGGGAACTCGCGACCGAGCCGAGGATCAGCAAGATGGTGGCATAATGAGAAGGCCCACACGCCCGGACCTGACAGAACAAAGGCTCGCGATAAAGGCACATGCAAATTGCAGGGCACTGATCGGAACTTTCCTGACTATTGTACATGGGCCTCTATCATGCTCTCCCTCATTATGGTATGTGGGGGTGTGGCCTATTACGTACTTATTGACAAAAGAAGAGGTTGGAGGGGAAGAAAACCACAGCATCAGATTCAGTCTAGGCGTCGCCAAAGTTGTTAACGTTACAAAACGAGGACTTGGAGCAACAGAGGCAATTAGCTTGAAGAAACAAACAACAGTTTTCCCAGTGGCCTCCAATCGCAGTTCAGCCATGCTCAGTGCAAACCTTTATCTCAACCACTGAGAACATTCGATGTGTGTTTCTTTGTTTTACTGTTTTTGGTGCAAGGGTGGACACGCATGATGTAAACGGTCACGATAGCGATGAAGGCATGTCAGGTGACCATACACCGGAGATTCGGAAGCTTACATTGCCGCGTATCCCGCTGGCTTTAAAAGCAAACATGTAAACAACGCATTAAATATGGAGCGCTTCACGGATTTGCGTGTCATCCTTTCGCAGGGGCCATGCTAATCTTCTCTGTATCGATCCAATTTTAGTATACGTGCTGCCGTAGCAAGCACAAACACAGCAACCCTAACAAGGTCCCTATATGCCTCGTTTCTCAGCCGGCTCTCATGCAGGTGGTGAGGACAAGAAGACCATCTTGCTAAACTCGTTACAGTGCAGCACACTTACATTTACATGTATCCGTTTGGCAGATGCTTCCGAGCTGCTAGGAAATCGCCCCCACAACCGTTGCTCTGCCCAGCACAACGTACTACCAACCGAGCTTTCCTTGGGTTGGGCACACGGACGGATTTAACCTCCCACCGCGTTTAGGGACGGGGTAACTGAGAGAATGAAGCTTCTCGCGGGATGAGCATAATGATAAATCAAGCAGCGGCACAGAAAGCACAAGACACACTTGTCAATGGTATGGGTAACTGAACAAAAGGGGTATTGGGCGTGGCCTCAAACATGCTGTGTTTGAGGAGCTGCCTCAAACAAAAGAAAGTTGTCTGTAAAACGGTCTTTACTGCGTCTGCATCCATTCATACTGAAAGCAAACCACAAACCCTTCTTCTTTCCAAGACTTGGCAAAACCTTTAAGCAAAGCAATTTGAAAAGAGACAAACCAGGTTGTCATTCCAAACAAAAGCTGACGTTGAGGCGCTAAGCCCACCACCAATGGGATCTCGCGACCGAGCCGAGGATCAGCAAGATGGTGGCATAATGAGAAGGCCCACATGCCTGGACCTGACAGAACAAAGCAAGTATATATCGCTGCATCCCGGAGACTGCAGGTGGGAGGATCTTATGCTGCAAGTAGGAGGGATTTCAGAAATGTGCAAGTAGGAGAAGTTACGCTTTAAATGGGACGGTGGTGAATCCTCTGGAAGTTTGTACAGCCAACTTGCGGCTAAAGCCCCACCCACTTGCTGCTAACCCACCCATTTGCAGCTGGCTCCAACCTCCGTTTATACCCCTTTCGAACAAAGGCTCGCGATAAAGGCACATGCAAATTGCAGGGACCTGATCGGAGCTTTCCTGACTATTGTACATGGGCCTCTATCATGCTCTCCCTCATTATTGTACGTGGGGGTGTGGCCTATTACGTACTTACTGACAAAAGAAGAGGCTGGAGGGGAAGAAAACCACAGCATCAGATTCAGTCTAGGCGTCGCCAAAGTTGTTAACGTGACAAAACGAGGACTTGGAGCAACAGAGGCAATTAGCTTGAAGAAACAAACAACAGTTTTCCCAGTGGCCTCCAATCGCAGTTCACCCATGGTCAGTGCAAACCTTTATCTCCTCCACTGAGAACATTCGATTTGTGTTTCTTTGTTTTACTATTTTTGGTGCAAGGGTGGACACGCATGATGTAAACGGTCACGATCGCGAGGAAGGCATGTCAGGTGACCATACACCGGAGATTCGGAGGGTAACATTGCCGCGTATCCCGCTGGCTTTAAAAGCAAACATGCAAACAACGCATTAAATATGGAGCGCTTCACGGATTTGCGTGTCATCCTTTCGCAGGGGCCATGCTAATCTTCTCTGTATCGATCCAATTTTAGTATACGTGCTGCCGTAGCGAGCACAAACACAGCGACTCTAACAAGGTCCGTATATGCCTTGTTTCTCAGCCAGCTCTCAGGCAGGTGGTGAGGACAAGAAGACCATCTTGCTTAACTCGTTACAGTGCAGCACACTTACATTTACATGTATCCGTTTGGCAGATGCTTCCGAGCTGCTAGGAAATCGCCCCCACAACCGTTGCTCTGCCCAGCACAACGTACTACCAACCGAGCTTTCCTTGGGTTGGGCACACGGACGGATTTAACCTCCCACCGCGTTTAGGGACGGGGTAACTGAGAGAATGAAGCTTCTCGCAGGATGAGCATAATGATAAATGTAGCAGCGGCACAGAAAGCACAAGACACACTTGTCAGTGGTATGGGTAACGGAACACAAGGGGTTTTGGGCGTGGCCTCAAACATGCTGTGTTTGAGGAGCTGCCTCACACAAAAGAAAGTTGTCTGTTAAACGGTCTTTACTGCGTCTGCATCCATTCATACTGAAAGCAGGCCACAAACCCTTCTTCTTTCCAAGATTTGGCAAAACCTTTAAGCAAAGCAATTTGAAAAGAGACAAACCAGGTTGTCATTCCAAACAAAAGCTGACGTTGAGGCGCTAAGCCCACCACCAAAGGGAACTCGCGGCCGAGCCGAGGATCAGCAAGATGGTGGCATAATGAGAAGGCCCACACGCCTGGACCTGACAGAACAAAGGCTCGCGATAAAGGCACATGCAAATTGCAGGGCACTGATCGGAGCTTTCCTGACTATTGTACATGGGCCTCTATCATGCTCTCCCTCATTATTGTACGTGGGGGTGTGGCCTATTACGTACTTATTGACAAAAGAAGAGGTTGGAGGGGAAGAAAACCACAGCATCAGATTCAGTCTAGGCGTCGCCAAAGTTGTTAACGTGACAAAACGAGGACTTGGAGCAACAGAGGCAATTAGCTTGAAGAAACAAACATCAATTTTCCCAGTGGCCTCCAATTGCAGTTCAGCCATGCTCAGTGCAAACCTTTATCTCCTCCACTGAGAACATTCGAAGTGTGTTTCTTTGTTTTACTGTTTTTGGTGCAAGGGTGGACACGCATGATGTAAACGGTCACGATCGCGAGGAAGGCATGTCAGGTGACCATACACCGGAGATTCGGAAACTACGATTGGTGTGTATCGCGCTGGCTTTAAAAGCAAACATGTAAACAAAGCATTAAATATGGAGCGCTTCACGGATTTGCGTGTCATCCTTTCGCAGGGGCCATGCTAATCTTCTCTGTATCGATCCAATTTTAGTATACGTGCTGTTGTAGCAAGCACAAACCAGTGACCCTAACAAGGTCCCTATATTCCTCGTTTCTCAGCCAGCTCTCAGGCAGGTGGTGAGGACAAGAAGACCATCTTGCTAAACCCGTTACAGTGCAGCACACTTACATTTACATGTATCCGTTTGGCAGATGCTTCCGAGCTGCTAGGAAATCGCCCCCACAACCGTTGCTCTGCCCAGCACAACGTACTACCAACCGTGCTTTCCTTGGGTTGGGCACACGGACGGATTTAACCTCCCACCGCGTTTAAGGACGGGGTAACTGAGAGAATGAAGCTTCTCGCGGGATGAGCATAATGATAAATGTAGCAGCGGCACAGAAAGCACAAGACACACTCGTCAGTGGTATGGGTAACAGAACACAAGGGGTATTGGGCATGGCCTCAAACATGCTGTGTTTGAGGAGCTGCCTCAAACAAAAGAAAGTTGTCTGTTAAACGGTCTTTACTGCATCTGCATCCATTCATACTGAAAGCAGGCCACAAACCCTTCTTCTTTCCAAGACGTGGCAAAACCTTTAAGCAAAGCAATTTGAAAAGAGACAAACCAGGTTGTCATTCCAAACAAAAGATGACGTCGAGGCGCTAAGCCCACCACCAATGGGAACTCGCGACCGAGCCGAGGATCAGCAAGATGGTGGCATAATGAGAAGGCCCACACGCCTGGACCTGACAGAACAAAGGCTCGCTATAAAGGCACATGCAAATTGCAGGGCACTGATCGGAGCTTTCCTGACTATTGTACATGGGCCTCTATCATGCTCTCCCTCATTATTGTACGTGGGGGTGTGGCCTATTACGTACTTATTGAAAAAAGAAGAGGTTGGAGGGGAAGAAAACCACAGCATCAGATTCAGTCTAGGCGTCGCCAAAGTTGTTAACGTGACAAAACGAGGACTTGGAGCAACAGAGGCAATTAGCTTGAAAAAACAAACAACAGTTTTCCCAGTGGCCTCCAATCCGAGTTCAGCCATGCTCAGTGCAAACCTTTATCTCCTCCACTGAGAACATTCGATGTGTGTTTCTTTGTTTTACTGTTTTTGGTGCAAGGGTGGACACGCATGATGTAAACGGTCACGATCGCGAGAAAGGCATGTCAGGTGACCATACACCGGAGATTCAGAGGCTAACATTGCCGCGTATCCCGTTGGCTTTAAAAGCAAACATGCAAACAACGCGTTAAATATGGAGCGCTTCACGGATTTGCGTGTCATCCTTTCGCAGGGGCCATGCTAATCTTCTCTGTATCGATCCAATTTTAGTATACGTGCTGCCGTAGCAAGCACAAACAAAGCGACCCTAACAGGGTCCCTATATGCCTCGTTTCTCAGCCAGCTCTCAGGCAGGTGGTGAGGACAAGAAGACCATCTTGCTAAACTCGTTACAGTGCAGCACACTTACATTTACATTTATCCGTTTGGCAGATGCTTCTGAGCTGCTAGGAAATCGCCCCCACAACCGTTGCTCTGCCCAGCACAACGTACTACCAACCGTGCTTTCCTTGGGTTGGGCACACGGACGGATTTAACCTCCCACCGCGTTTAGGGACGGGGTAACTGAGAGAATGAAGCTTCTAGCGGGATGAGCATAATCATAAATGTAGCAGCGGCACAGAAAGCACAAGACACACTCGTCAGTGGTATGGGTAACAGAACACAAGGGGTATTGGGCATGGCCTCAAACATGCTGTGTTTGAGGAGCTGCCTCACACAAAAGAAAGTTGTCTGTTAAACGGTCTTTACTGCGTCTGCATCCATTCATACTGAAAGCAGGCCACAAACCCTTCTTCTTTCCAAGATTTGGCAAAACCTTTAAGCAAAGCAATTTGAAAAGAGACAAACCAGGTTGTCATTCCAAACAAAAGCTGACGTTGAGGCGCTAAGCCCACCACCAAAGGGAACTCGCGGCCGAGCCGAGGATCAGCAAGATGGTGGCATAATGAGAAGGCCCACACGCCTGGACCTGACAGAACAAAGGCTCGCGATATGGGCACATGCAAATTGCAGGGCACTGATCGGAGCTTTCCTGACTATTGTACATGGGCCTCTATCATGCTCTCCCTCATTATTGTACGTGGGGGTGTGGCCTATTACGTACTTATTGACAAAAGAAGAGGTTGGAGGGGAAGAAAACCACAGCATCAGATTCAGTCTAGGCGTCGCCAAAGTTGTTAACGTGACAAAACGAGGACTTGGAGCAACAGAGGCAATTAGCTTGAAGAAACAAACAACAATTTTCCCAGTGGCCTCCAATTGCAGTTCAGCCATGCTCAGTGCAAACCGTTATCTCCTCCACTGAGAACATTCGAAGTGTGTTTCTTTGTTTTACTGTTTTTGGTGCAAGGGTGGACACGCATGATGTAAACGGTGACGATCGCGAGGAAGGCATGTCAGGTGACCATACACCGGAGATTCGGAAACTACGATTGGTGCGTATCGCGCTGGCTTTAAAAGCAAACATGTAAACAAAGCATTAAATATGGAGCGCTTCACGGATTTGCGTGTCATCCTTTCGCAGGGGCCATGCTAATCTTCTCTGTATCGATCCAATTTTAGTATACGTGCTGCCATAGCAAGCACAAACACAGTGATCCTAACAAGGTCCCTATATTCCTCGTTTCTCAGCCAGCTCTCAGGCAGGTGGTGAGGACAAGAAGACCATCTTGCTAAACCCGTTACAGTGCAGCACACTTACATTTACATGTATCCGTTTGGCAGATGCTTCCGAGCTGCTAGGAAATCGCCCCCACAACCGTTGCTCTGCCCAGCACAACGTACTACCAACCGTGCTTTCCTTGGGTTGGGCACACGGACGGATTTAACCTCCCACCGCGTTTAGGGACGGGGTAACTGAGAGAATGAAGCTTCTCGCGGGATGAGCATAATGATAAATGTAGCAGCGGCACAGAAAGCACAAGACACACTCGTCAGTGGTATGGGTAACAGAACACAATGGGTATTGGGCGTGGCCTCAAACATGCTGTGTTTGAGGAGCTGCCTCAAACAAAAGAAAGTTGTCTGTTAAACGGTCTTTACTGCGTCTGCATCCATTCATACTGAAAGCAGCCCACAAACCCTTCTTCTTTCCAAGACGTGGCAAAACCTTTAAGCAAAGCAATATGAAAAGAGACAAACCAGGTTGTCATTCCAAACAAAAGATGACGTTGAGGCGCTAAGCCCACCACCAATGGGAACTCGCGACCGAGCCGAGGATCAGCAAGATGGTGGCATAATGAGAAGGCCCACACGCCTGGACCTGACAGAACAAAGGCTCGCGATAAAGGCACATGCAAATTGCAGGGCACTGATCGGAGCTTTCCTGACTATTGTACATGGGCCTCTATCATGCTCTCCCTCATTATTGTACGTGGGGGTGTGGCCTATTACGTACTTATTGACAAAAGAAGAGGTTGGAGGGGAAGAAAACCACAGCATCAGATTCAGTCTAGGTGTCGCCAAAGTTGTTAACGTGACAAAACGAGGACTTGGAGCAACAGAGGCAATTAGCTTGAAGAAACAAACAACAGTTTTCCCAGTGGCCTCCAATCGCAGTTCAGCCATGCTCAGTGCAAACCTTTATCTCCTCCACTTAGAACATTCGATGTGTGTTTCTTTGTTTTACTGTTTTTGGTGCAAGGGTGGATACGCATGATGTAAACGGTCACGATCGCGAGGAAGGCATGTCAGGTGACCATACACGGGAGATTCGGAGGCTAACATTGCCGCGTATTCCGCTGGCTTTAAAAGCAAACATGTAAACAAAGCATTAAATATGGAGCGCTTCACGGATTTGCGTGTCATCCTTTCGCAGGGGCCATGCTAATCTTCTCTGTATCGATCCAATTGTAGTATACGTTCTGCCGTAGCAAGCACAAACACAGCGATTCTAACAAGGTCCCTATATGCCTCGTTTCTCAGCCAGCTCTCAGGCAGGTGGTGAGGACAAGAAGACCATCTTGCTAAACTCGTTACAGTGCAGCACACTTACATTTACATGTATCCGTTTGGCAGATGCTTCCGAGCTGCTAGGAAATCGCCCCCACAACCGTTGCTCTGCGCAGCACAACGTACTACCAACCGAACTTTCCTTGGGTTGGCCACACGGACGGATTTAACCTCCCACCGCGTTTAGGGACGGGGTAACTGAGAGAATGAAGCTTCTCGCGGGATGAGCATAATGATAAATGTAGCAGCGGCACAGAAAGCACAAGACACACTTGTCAGTGATATGGGTAACAGAACACAAGGAGTATTGGGCGTGGCCTCAAACATGGTGTGTTTGAGGAGCTGCCTCAAACAAAAGAAAGTTGTCTGTTAAACGGTCTTTACTGCGTCTGCATCCATTCAAACTGAAAGCAGGCCACAAACCCTTCTTCTTTCCAAGACTTGGCAAAACCTTTAGGCAAAGCTATTTGAAAAGAGACAAACCAGGTTTCTGCGTCTGCATCCATTCATACTGAAAGCAGGCCACAAACCCTTCTTCTTTCCAAGACTTGGCAAAACCTTTAAGCAAAGCAATTTGAAAAGAGACAAACCAGTTGTCATTGCAAACAAAAGAGGACGTTGAGGCCCTAAACCCACCACCAATGGGAACTCGCGACCGAGCCGAAGATCAGCAAGATGGTGGCATAATGAGAAGGCCCACACGCCTAGACCTGACAGAACAAAGGCTCGCGATAAAGGCACATGCAAATTGCAGGGCACTGATCGGAGCTTTCCTGACTATTGTACATGGGCCTCTATCATGCTCTCCCTCATTATTGTATGTGGGGGTGTGGCCTATTACGTACTTTTTGACAAAAGAAGAGGTTGGAGGGGAAGAAAACCACAGCATCAGATTCAGTCTAGGCGTCGCCAAAGTTGTTAACGTGACAAAACGAGGACTTGGAGCAACAGAGGCAATTAGCTTGAAGAAACAAACAACAGTTTTCCCAGTGGCCTCCAATCGCAGTTCAGCCATGCTCAGTGCAAACCTTTATCTCAACCACTGAGAACATTCGATGTGTGTTTCTTTGTTTTACTGTTTTTGGTGCAAGGGTGGACACGCATGATGTAAACGGTCACGATCGCGATGAAGGCATGTCAGGTGACCATACACCGGAGATTCGGAAGCTTACATTGCCGCGTATCCCGCTGGCTTTAAAAGCAAACATGTGAACAACGCATTAAATATGGAGCGCTTCACGGATTTGCGTGTCATCCTTTCGCAGGGGCCATGCTAATCTTCTCTGTATCGATCCAATTTTAGTATACGTGCTGCCATAGCAAGCACAAACACAGCGACCCTAACAAGGTCCCTATATGCCTCGTTTCTCAGCCGGCTCTCATGCAGGTGGTGAGGACAAGAAGACCATCTTGCTAAACTCGTTACAGTGCAGCACACTTACATTTACATGTATCCGTTTGGCAGATGCTTCCGAGCTGCTAGGAAATCGCCCCCACAACCGTTGCTCTGCCCAGCACAACGTACTACCAACCGAGCTTTCCTTGGGTTGGGCACACGGACGGATTTAACCTCCCACCGCGTTTAGGGACGGGGTAACTGAGAGAATTAAGCTTCTCGCGGGATGAGCATAATGATAAATCTAGCAGCGGCACAGAAAGCACAAGACACACTTGTCAATGGTATGGGTAACAGAACAAAAGGGGTATTGGGCGTGGCCTCAAACATGCTGTGTTTGAGGAGCTGCCTCAAACAAAAGAAAGTTGTCTGTTAAACAGTATTTACTGCGTCTGCATCCATTCATACTGAAAGCAAACCACAAACCCTTCTTCTTTCCAAGACTTGGCAAAACCTTTAAGCAAAGCAATTTGAAAAGAGACAAACCAGGTTGTCATTCCAAACAAAAGCTGACGTTGAGGCGCTAAGCCCACCACCAATGGGAACTCGCGACCGAGCCGAGGATCAGCAAGATGGTGGCATAATGAGAAGGCCCACACGCCCGGACCTGACAGAACAAAGGCTCGCGATAAAGGCACATGCAAATTGCAGGGCACTGATCGGAGCTTTCCTGACTATTGTACATGGGCCTCTTTCATGCTCTCCCTCATTATTGTACGTGGGGGTGTGGCCTATTACATACTTATCGACAAAAGAAGAGGTTGGAGGGGAAGAAAACCACAGCATCAGATTCAGTCTCGGCGTCACCAAAGTTGTTAACGTGACAAAACGAGGACTTGGAGCAACAGAGGCAATTAGCTTGAAGAAACAAACAACAGTTTTCCCATTGGCCTCCAATCGCAGTTCAGCCATGCTCAGTGCAAACCTTTATCTCAACCACTGAGAACATTCGATGTGTGTTTCTTTGTTTTACTGTTTTTGGTGCAAGGGTGGACACGCATGATGTAAACGGTCACGATCGCGATGAAGGCATGTCAGGTGACCATACACCGGAGATTCGGAAGCTTACATTGCCGCGTATCCCGCTGGCTTTAAAAGCAAACATGTAAACAAAGCATTAAATATGGAGCGCTTCACGGATTTGCGTGTCATCCTTTCGCAGGGGCCATGCTAATCTTCTCTGTATCGATCCAATTTTAGTATACGTGCTGCCGTAGCAAACACAAACACAGCGACCCTAACAAGGTCCCTATATGCTTCGTTTCTCAGCCGGCTCTCATGCAGGTGGTGAGGACAAGAAGACCATCTTGCTAAACTCGTTACAGTGCAGCACACTTACATTTACATGTATCCGTTTGGCAGATGCTTCCGAGCTGCTAGGAAATCGCCCCCACAACCGTTGCTCTGCCCAGCACAACGTACTACCAACCAAGCTTTCCTTGGGTTGGGCACACGGACGTATTTAACCTCCCACCGCGTTTAGGGACGGGGTAACTGAGAGAATGAAGCTTCTCGCGGGATGAGCATAATGATAAATCTAGCAGCGGCACAGAAAGCACAAGAAACACTTGTCAATGGTATGGGTAACAGAACAAAAGGGGTATTGGGCGTGGCCTCAAACATGCTCTGTTTGAGGAGCTGCCTCAAACAAAAGAAAGTTGTCTGTTAAACGGTCTTTACTGCGTCTGCATCCATTCATACTGAAAGCAAACCACAAACCCTTCTTCTTTCCAAGACTTGGCAAAACCTTTAAGCAAAGCAATTTGAAAAGAGACAAACCAGGTTGTCATTCCAAACAAAAGCTGACGTTGAGGCGCTAAGCCCACCACCAATGAGAACTCGCGACCGAGCCGAGGATCAGCAAGATGGTGGCATAATGAGAAGGCCCACACGCCTGGACCTGACAGAACAAAGGCTCGCGATAAAGGCACATGCAAATTGCAGGGCACTGATCGGAGCTTTCCTGACTATTGTACATGGGCCTCTATCATGCTCTCCCTCATTATTGTACGTGGGGGTGTGGCCTATTACGTACTTATTGACAAAAGAAGAGGTTGGATGGGAAGAAAACCACAGCATCAGATTCAGTCTAGGCGTCGCCAAAGTTGTTAACGTGACAAAACGAGGACTTGGAGCAACAGAGGCAATTAGCTTGAAGAAACAAACAACAGTTTTCCCAGTGGCCTCCAATCGCAGTTCAGCCATGCTCAGTGCAAACCTTTATCTCCTCCACTGAGAACATTCGATGTGTGTTTCTTTGTTTTACTGTTTTTGGTGCAAGGGTGGACACGCATGATGTAAACGGTCACGATCGCCAGGAAGGCATGTCAGGTGACCATACACCGGAGATTCGGAGCCTAACATTGCACGTATCCCGCTGGCTTTAAAAGCAAACATGTAAACAACACATTAAACATGGAGCGCTTCATGGATTTGTGTGTCATCCTTTGGCAGGGACCATGCTAATCTTCTCTGTATCGATCCAATTTTAGTACACGTGCGGCAGTAGCAAGCACAAACACAGTGACCCTAACAAAGTCTCTATATGCCTCGTTTCTCAGCCAGCTCTCAGGCAGGTGGTGAGGACAAGAAGACCATCTTGCTAAACTCGTTACAGTGCAGCACACTTACATTTACATGTATCCGTTTGGCAGATTCTTCCGAGCTGCTAGGAAATCGCCCCCACAACCGTTGCTCTGCCCAGCACAACGTACTACACACTGAGCTTTCCTTGGGTTGGGCACACGGACGGATTTAACCTCCCACCGCATTTAGGGATGGGATAACTGAGAGAATGAAGCTTCTCGCGGGATGAGCATAATGATAAATGTAGCAGCGGCACAGAAAGCACAAGACACACTTGTCAGTGGTATGGGTAACAGAACACAAGGGGTATTGGGCGTGGCCTCAAACATGCTGTGTTTGAGGAGCTGCCTCAAACAAAAGAAAGTTGTCTGTTAAACGGTCTTTACTGCGTCTGAATCCATTCATACTGAAAGCAGGCCAAAAACCCTTCTTCTTTCCAAGACTTGGCAAAACCTTTAAGCAAAGCAATTTGAAAAGAGACCAACCAGGTTGTCATTCCAAACAAAAGATGACGTTGAGGCGCTAAGCCCACCACCAATGGGAACTCGCGACCGAGCCGAGGATCAGCATGATGGTGGCATAATGAGAAGGCCCACACGCCTGGACCTGACAGAACAAAGGCTCGCGATAAAGGCACATGCAAATTGCAGGGCACTGATCGGAGCTTTCCTGACTATTGTACATGGGCCTCTATCATGCTCTCCCTCATTATTGTACGTGGGGGTGTGGCCTATTACGTACTTATTGACACAAGAAGAGGTTGGAGGGGAAGAAAACCACAGCATCAGATTCAGTCTAGGCGTCGCCAAAGTTGTTAACGTGACAAAACGAGGACTTGGAGCAACAGAGGCAATTAGCTTGAAGAAACAAACAACAGTTTTCCCAGTGGCCTCCAATCGCAGTTCAGCCATGCTCAGTGCAAACCTTTATCTCCTCCACTGAGAACATTCGATGTGTGTTTCTTTGTTTTACTGTTTTTGGTGCAAGGGTGGACACGCATGATGTAAACTGTCACTATCGCGATGATGGCATGTCAGGTGACCATACACCGGAGATTCGGAAGCTAACATTGCCGCGTATCCCGCTGGCTTTAAAAGCAAACATGTAAACAACACATTAAATGTGGAGCGCTTCATGGATTTGTGTGTCATCCTTTGGCAGGGACCATGCTAATCCTCTCTGTATCGATACAATTTTAGTATACGTGCTGCTGTAGCAAGCACAAACACAGTGACCCTAACAAGGTCGTTATATGCATCGTTTCTCAGCCAGCTCTCAGGCAGGTGGTGAGGACAAGAAGACCATCTTGCTAAACTCGTTACAGTGCAGCACACTTACATTTACATGTATCCGTTTGGCAGATTCTTCCGAGCTGCTAGGAAATCGCCCCCACAACCGTTGCTCTGCCCAGCACAACGTACTACCAACTGAGCTTTCCTTGGGTTGGGCACAAGGACGGATTTAACCTCCCACCGCGTTTAGGGATGGGGTAACTGAGAGAATGAAGCTTCGCGCGGGATGAGCATAATGATAAATGTAGCAGCGGCACAGAAAGCACAAGACACACTTGTCAGTGGTATGGGTAACAGAACACAAGGGGTATTGGGCGTGGCCTCAAACATGCTGTGTTTGAGGAGCTGCCTCAAACAAAAGAAAGTTGTCTGTTAAACGGTTTTTACTGCGTCTGCATCCATTCATACTGAAAGCAGGCCACAAACCCTTTTTCTTTCCAAGACTTGGCATAACCTTTAAGCAAAGCAATTGAAAAGAGACAAACCAGGTTGTCATTCTAAACAAAAGATGACGTTGAGGCCCTAAGCCCACCACCAATGGGAACTCGCGACCGAGCCGAAGATCAGCAAGATGGTGGCATAATGAGAAGGCCCACACGCCTGGACCTGACAGAACAAAGGCTCGCGATAAAGGCACATGCAAATTGCAGGGCACTGATCGGAGCTTTCCTGACTATTGTACATGGGCCTCTATCATGTCTCCCTCATTATTGTACGTGGGGGTGTGGCCTATTACGTACTTATTGACAAAAGAAGAGGTTGGAGGGGAAGAAAACCACAGCATCAGATTCAGTCTAGGCGTCGCCAAAGTTGTTAACGTGACAAAACGAGGACTTGGAGCAACAGAGGCAATTAGCTTGAAGAAACAAACAACAGTTTTCCCAGTGGCCTCCAATCGCAGTTCAGCCATGCTCAGTGCAAACCTTTATCTCCTCCACTGAGAACATTCGATGTGTGTTTCTTTGTTTTACTGTTTTTGGTGCAAGGGTGGACACGCATGATGTAAACGGTCACGATCGCGAGGAAGGCATGTCAGGTGACCACACACCGGAGATTCGGAGGCTAACATTGCCGCGTATCCCGCTGGCTTTAAAAGCAAACATGTAAACAACGCATTAAATATGGAGCGCTTCACGGATTTGCGTGTCATCCTTTCGCAGGGGCCATGCTAATCTTCTCTGTATCGATCCAATTTTAGTATACGTGCTGCCGTAGCAAACACAAACACAGCGACCCTAACAAGGTCCCTATATGCTTCGTTTCTCAGCCGGCTCTCATGCAGGTGGTGAGGACAAGAAGACCATCTTGCTAAACTCGTTACAGTGCAGCACACTTACATTTACATGTATCCGTTTGGCAGATGCTTCCGAGCTGCTAGGAAATCGCCCCCACAACCGTTGCTCTGCCCAGCACAACGTACTACCAACCGAGCTTTCCTTGGGTTGGGCACACGGACGGATTTAACCTCCCACCGCGTTTAGGGACGGGGTAACTGAGAGAATGAAGCTTCTCGCGGGATGAGCATAATGATAAATCTAGCAGCGGCACAGAAAGCACAAGAAACACTTGTCAATGGTATGGGTAACAGAACAAAAGGGGTATTGGGCGTGGCCTCAAACATGCTGTGTTTGAGGAGCTGCCTCAAACAAAAGAAAGTTGTCTGTTAAACGGTCTTTACTGCGTCTGCATCCATTCATACTGAAAGCAAACCACAAACCCTTCTTCTTTCCAAGACTTGGCAAAACCTTTAAGCAAAGCAATTTGAAAAGAGACAAACCAGTTGTCATTGCAAACAAAAGAGGACGTTGAGGCCCTAAGCCCACCACCAATGGGAACTCGCGACCGAGCCGAAGATCAGCAAGATGGTGGCATAATGAAAAGCCCACACGCCTAGACCTGACAGAACAAAGGCTCGCGATAAAGGCACATGCAAATTGCAGGGCACTGATCGGAACTTTCCTGACTATTGTACATGGGCCTCTATCATGCTCTCCCTCATTATGGTATGTGGGGGTGTGGCCTATTACGTACTTATTGACAAAAGAAGAGGTTGGAGGGGAAGAAAACCACAGCATCAGATTCAGTCTAGGCGTCGCCAAAGTTGTTAACGTTACAAAACGAGGACTTGGAGCAACAGAGGCAATTAGCTTGAAGAAACAAACAACAGTTTTCTCAGTGGCCTCCAATCGCAGTTCAGCCATGCTCAGTGCAAACCTTTATCTCAACCACTGAGAACATTCGATGTGTGTTTCTTTGTTTTACTGTTTTTGGTGCAAGGGTGGACACGCATGATGTAAACGGTCACGATAGCGATGAAGGCATGTCAGGTGACCATACACCGGAGATTCGGAAGCTTACATTGCCGCGTATCCCGCTGGCTTTAAAAGCAAACATGTAAACAACGCATTAAATATGGAGCGCTTCACGGATTTGCGTGTCATCCTTTCGCAGGGGCCATGCTAATCTTCTCTGTATCGATCCAATTTTAGTATACGTGCTGCCGTAGCAAACACAAACACAGCGACCCTAACAAGGTCCCTATATGCTTCGTTTCTCAGCCGGCTCTCATGCAGGTGGTGAGGACAAGAAGACCATCTTGCTAAACTCGTTACAGTGCAGCACACTTACATTTACATGTATCCGTTTGGCAGATGCTTCCGAGCTGCTAGGAAATCGCCCCCACAACCGTTGCTCTGCCCAGCACAACGTACTACCAACCAAGCTTTCCTTGGGTTGGGCACACGGACGGATTTAACCTCCCACCGCGTTTAGGGACGGGGTAACTGAGAGAATGAAGCTTCTCGCGGGATGAGCATAATGATAAATCTAGCGGCGGCACAGAAAGCACAAGAAACACTTGTCAATGGTATGGGTAACAGAACAAAAGGGGTATTGGGCGTGGCCTCAAACATGCTGTGTTTGAGGAGCTGCCTCAAACAAAAGAAAGTTGTCTGTTAAACGGTCTTTACTGCGTCTGCATCTATTCATACTGAAAGCAAACCACAAACCCTTCTTCTTTCCAAGACTTGGCAAAACCTTTAAGCAAAGCAATTTGAAAAGAGACAAACCAGTTGTCATTGCAAACAAAAGAGGACGTTGAGGCCCTAAGCCCACCACCAATGGGAACTCGCGACCGAGCCGAAGATCAGCAAGATGGTGGCATAATGAGAAGGCCCACACGCCTAGACCTGACAGAACAAAGGCTCGCGATAAAGGCACATGCAAATTGCAGGGCACTGATCGGAACTTTCCTGACTATTGTACATGGGCCTCTATCATGCTCTCCCTCATTATGGTATGTGGGGGTGTGGCCTATTATGTACTTATTGACAAAAGAAGAGGTTGGAGGGGAAGAAAACCACAGCATCAGATTCAGTCTAGGCGTCGCCAAAGTTGTTAACGTTACAAAACGAGGACTTGGAGCAACAGAGGCAATTAGCTTGAAGAAACAAACAACAGTTTTCTCAGTGGCCTCCAATCGCAGTTCAGCCATGCTCAGTGCAAACCTTTATCTCAACCACTGAGAACATTCGATGTGTGTTTCTTTGTTTTACTGTTTTTGGTGCAAGGGTGGACACGCATGATGTAAACCGTCACGATAGCGATGAAGGCATGTCAGGTGACCATACACCGGAGATTCGGAAGCTTACATTGCCGCGTATCCCGCTGGCTTTAAAAGCAAACATGTAAACAACGCATTAAATATGGAGCGCTTCACGGATTTGCGTGTCATATTTTCGCAGGGGCCATGCTAATCTTCTCTGTATCGATCCAATTTTAGTATACGTGCTGCCGTAGCAAGCACAAACACAGCAACCCTAACAAGGTCCCTATATGCCTCGTTTCTCAGCCGGCTCTCATGCAGGTGGTGAGGACAAGAAGACCATCTTGCTAAACTCGTTACAGTGCAGCACACTTACATTTACATGTATCCGTTTGGCAGATGCTTCCGAGCTGCTAGGAAATCGCCCCCACAACCGTTGCTCTGCCCAGCACAACGTACTACCAACCGAGCTTTCCTTGGGTTGGGCACACGGACGGATTTAAACTCCCACCGCGTTTAGGGACGGGGTAACTGAGAGAATGAAGCTTCTCGCGGGATGAGCATAATGATAAATCAAGCAGCGGCACAGAAAGCACAAGACACACTTGTCAATGGTATGGGTAACAGAACAAAAGGGGTATTGGGCGTGGCCTCAAACATGCTGTGTTTGAGGAGCTGCCTCAAACAAAAGAAAGTTGTCTGTAAAACGGTCTTTACTGCGTCTGCATCCATTCATACTGAAAGCAAACCACAAACCCTTCTTCTTTCCAAGACTTGGCAAAACCTTTAAGCAAAGCAATTTGAAAAGAGACAAACCAGGTTGTCATTCCAAACAAAAGCTGACGTTGAGGCGCTAAGCCCACCACCAATGGGATCTCGCGACCGAGCCGAGGATCAGCAAGATGGTGGCATAATGAGAAGGCCCACATGCCTGGACCTGACAGAACAAAGCAAGTATATATCGCTGCATCCCGGAGACTGCAGGTGGGAGGATCTTATGCCGCAAGTAGGAGGGATTTCAGAAATGTGCAAGTAGGAGAAGTTACGCTTTAAATGGGACGGTGGTGAATCCTCTGGAAGTTTGTACAGCCAACTTGCGGCTAAAGCCCCACCCACTTGCTGCTAACCCACCCATTTGCAGCTGGCTCCAACCTCCGTTTATACCCCTTTCGAACAAAGGCTCGCGATAAAGGCACATGCAAATTGCAGGGACCTGATCAGAGCTTTCCTGACTATTGTACATGGGCCTCTATCATGCTCTCCCTCATTATTGTACGTGGGGGTGTGGCCTATTACGTACTTACTGACAAAAGAAGAGGCTGGAGGGGAAGAAAACCACAGCATCAGATTCAGTCTAGGCGTCGCCAAAGTTGTTAACGTGACAAAACGAGGACTTGGAGCAACAGAGGCAATTAGCTTGAAGAAACAAACAACAGTTTTCCCAGTGGCCTCCAATCGCAGTTCACCCATGCTCAGTGCAAACCTTTATCTCCTCCACTGAGAACATTCGATGTGTGTTTCTTTGTTTTACTGTTTTTGGTGCAAGGGTGGACACGCATGATGTAAACGGTCACGATCGCGAGGAAGGCATGTCAGGTGACCATACACCGGAGATTCGGAGGGTAACATTGCCGCGTATCCCGCTGGCTTTAAAAGCAAACATGCAAACAACGCATTAAATATGGAGCGCTTCACGGATTTGCGTGTCATCCTTTCGCAGGGGCCATGCTAATCTTCTCTGTATCGATCCAATTTTAGTATACGTGCTGCCGTAGCGAGCACAAACACAGCGACTCTAACAAGGTCCCTATATGCCTTGTTTCTCAGCCAGCTCTCAGGCAGGTGGTGAGGACAAGAAGACCATCTTGCTTAACTCGTTACAGTGCAGCACACTTACATTTACATGTATCCGTTTGGCAGATGCTTCCGAGCTGCTAGGAAATCGCCCCCACAACCGTTGCTCTGCCCAGCACAACGTACTACCAACCGAGCTTTCCTTGGGTTGGGCACACGGACGGATTTAACCTCCCACCGCGTTTAGGGACAGGGTAACTGAGAGAATGAAGCTTCTCGCAGGATGAGCATAATGATAAATGTAGCAGCGGCACAGAAAGCACAAGACACACTTGTCAGTGGTATGGGTAACGGAACACAAGGGGTTTTGGGCGTGGCCTCAAACATGCTGTGTTTGAGGAGCTGCCTCACACAAAAGAAAGTTGTCTGTTAAACGGTCTTTACTGCGTCTGCATCCATTCATACTGAAAGCAGGCCACAAACCCTTCTTCTTTCCAAGATTTGGCAAAACCTTTAAGCAAAGCAATTTGAAAAGAGACAAACCAGGTTGTCATTCCAAACAAAAGCTGACGTTGAGGCGCTAAGCCCACCACCAAAGGGAACTCGCGGCCGAGCCGAGGATCAGCAAGATGGTGGCATAATGAGAAGGCCCACACGCCTGGACCTGACAGAACAAAGGCTCGCGATAAAGGCACATGCAAATTGCAGGGCACTGATCGGAGCTTTCCTGACTATTGTACATGGGCCTCTATCATGCTCTCCCTCATTATTGTACGTGGGGGTGTGGCCTATTACGTACTTATTGACAAAAGAAGAGGTTGGAGGGGAAGAAAACCACAGCATCAGATTCAGTCTAGGCGTCGCCAAAGTTGTTAACGTGACAAAACGAGGACTTGGAGCAACAGAGGCAATTAGCTTGAAGAAACAAACAACAATTTTCCCAGTGGCCTCCAATTGCAGTTCAGCCATGCTCAGTGCAAACCTTTATCTCCTCCACTGAGAACATTCGAAGTGTGTTTCTTTGTTTTACTGTTTTTGGTGCAAGGGTGGACACGCATGATGTAAACGGTCACGATCGCGAGGAAGGCATGTCAGGTGACCATACACCGGAGATTCGGAAACTACGATTGGTGTGTATCGCGCTGGCTTTAAAAGCAAACATGTAAACAAAGCATTAAATATGGAGCGTTTCACGGATTTGCGTGTCATCCTTTCGCAGGGGCCATGCTAATCTTCTCTGTATCGATCCAATTTTAGTATACGTGCTGCTGTAGCAAGCACAAACACAGTGACCCTAACAAGGTCCCTATATTCCTCGTTTCTCAGCCAGCTCTCAGGCAGGTGGTGAGGACAAGAAGACCATCTTGCTAAACCCGTTACAGTGCAGCACACTTACATTTACATGTATCCGTTTGGCAGATGCTTCCGAGCTGCTAGGAAATCGCCCCCACAACCGTTGCTCTGCCCAGCACAACGTACTACCAACCGTGCTTTCCTTGGGTTGGGCACACGGACGGAT
The DNA here is from genome assembly GCF_030506205.2 of Paramisgurnus dabryanus. Taxonomy (NCBI): domain Eukaryota; kingdom Metazoa; phylum Chordata; class Actinopteri; order Cypriniformes; family Cobitidae; genus Paramisgurnus; species Paramisgurnus dabryanus. The sequence goes on along the minus strand of NC_133350.1, from coordinate 31,919,622 downwards.
TTAACCTCCCACCGCGTTTAAGGACGGGGTAACTGAGAGAATGAAGCTTCTCGCGGGATGAGCATAATGATAAATGTAGCAGCGTCACAGAAAGCACAAGACACACTCGTCAGTGGTATGGGTAACAGAACACAAGGGGTATTGGGCATGGCCTCAAACATGCTGTGTTTGAGGAGCTGCCTCAAACAAAAGAAAGTTGTCTGTTAAACGGTCTTTACTGCATCTGCATCCATTCATACTGAAAGCAGGCCACAAACCCTTCTTCTTTCCAAGACGTGGCAAAACCTTTAAGCAAAGCAATTTGAAAAGAGACAAACCAGGTTGTCATTCCAAACAAAAGATGACGTCGAGGCACTAAGCCCACCACCAATGGGAACTCGCGACCGAGCCGAGGATCAGCAAGATGGTGGCATAATGAGAAGGCCCACACGCCTGGACCTGACAGAACAAAGGCTCGCGATAAAGGCACATGCAAATTGCAGGGCACTGATCGGAGCTTTCCTGACTATTGTACATGGGCCTCTATCATGCTCTCCCTCATTATTGTACGTGGGGGTGTGGCCTATTACGTACTTATTGACAAAAGAAGAGGTTGGAGGGGAAGAAAACCACAGCATCAGATTCAGTCTAGGCGTCGCCAAAGTTGTTAACGTGACAAAACGAGGACTTGGAGCAACAGAGGCAATTAGCTTGAAGAAACAAACAACAATTTTCCCAGTGGCCTCCAATTGCAGTTCAGCCATGCTCAGTGCAAACCTTTATCTCCTCCACTGAGAACATTCGAAGTGTGTTTCTTTGTTTTACTGTTTTTGGTGCAAGGGTGGACACGCATGATGTAAACGGTCACGATCGCGAGGAAGGCATGTCAGGTGACCATACACCGGAGATTCGGAAACTACGATTGGTGCGTATCGCGCTGGCTTTAAAAGCAAACATGTAAACAAAGCATTAAATATGGAGCGCTTCACGGATTTGCGTGTCATCCTTTCGCAGGGGCCATGCTAATCTTCTCTGTATCGATCCAATTTTATTATACGTGCTGCCATAGCAAGCACAAACACAGTGATTCTAACAAGGTCCCTATATGCCTCGTTTCTCAGAAGCTCTCAGGCAGGTGGTGAGGACAAGAAGACCATCTTGCTAAACCCGTTACAGTGCAGCACACTTACATTTACATGTATCCGTTTGGCAGATGCTTCCGAGCTGCTAGGAAATCGCCCCCACAACCGTTGCTCTGCCCAGCACAACGTACTACCAACCGTGCTTTCCTTGGGTTGGGCACACGGACGGATTTAACCTCCCACCGCGTTTAGGGACGGGGTAACTGAGAGAATGAAGCTTCTCGCGGGATGAGCATAATGATAAATGTAGCAGCGGCACAGAAAGCACAAGACACACTCGTCAGTGGTATGGGTAACAGAACACAAGGGGTATTGGGCATGGCCTCAAACATGCTGTGTTTGAGGAGCTGCCTCAAACAAAAGAAAGTTGTCTGTTAAACGGTCTTTACTGCATCTGCATCCATTCATACTGAAAGCAGGCCACAAACCCTTCTTCTTTCCAAGATTTGGCAAAACCTTTAAGCAAAGCAATTTGAAAAGAGACAAACCAGGTTGTCATTCCAAACAAAAGATGACGTCGAGGCGCTAAGCCCACCACCAATGGGAACTCGCGACCGAGCCGAGGATCAGCAAGATGGTGGCATAATGAGAAGGCCCACACGCCTGGACCTGACAGAACAAAGGCTCGCGATAAAGGCACATGCAAATTGCAGGGCACTGATCGGAGCTTTCCTGACTGTTGTACATGGGCCTCTATCATGCTCTCCCTCATTATTGTACGTGGGGGTGTGGCCTATTACGTACTTATTGACAAAAGAAGAGGTTGGAGGGGAAGAAAACCACAGCATCAGATTCAGTCTAGGCGTCGCCAAAGTTGTTAACGTGACAAAACGAGGACTTGGAGCAACAGAGGCAATTAGCTTGAAGAAACAAACAACAATTTTCCCAGTGGCCTCCAATTGCAGTTCAGCCATGCTCAGTGCAAACCTTTATCTCCTCCACTGAGAACATTCGAAGTGTGTTTCTTTGTTTTACTGTTTTTGGTGCAAGGGTGGACACGCATGATGTAAACGGTCACGATCGCGAGGAAGGCATGTCAGGTGACCATACACCGGAGATTCGGAAACTACGATTGGTGTGTATCGCGCTGGCTTTAAAAGCAAACATGTAAACAAAGCATTAAATATGGAGCGCTTCACGGATTTGCGTGTCATCCTTTCGCAGGGGCCATGCTAATCTTCTCTGTATCGATCCAATTTTAGTATACGTGCTGCTGTAGCAAGCACAAACACAGTGACCCTAACAAGGTCCCTATATTCCTCGTTTCTCAGCCAGCTCTCAGGCAGGTGGTGAGGACAAGAAGACCATCTTGCTAAACCCGTTACAGTGCAGCACACTTACATTTACATGTATCCGTTTGGCAGATGCTTCCCAGCTGCTAGGAAATCGCCCCCACAACCGTTGCTCTGCCCAGCACAACGTACTACCAACCGTGCTTTCCTTGGGTTGGGCACACGGACGGATTTAACCTCCCACCGCGTTTAAGGACGGGGTAACTGAGAGAATGAAGCTTCTCGCGGGATGAGCATAATGATAAATGTAGCAGCGTCACAGAAAGCACAAGACACACTCGTCAGTGGTATGGGTAACAGAACACAAGGGGTATTGGGCATGGCCTCAAACATGCTGTGTTTGAGGAGCTGCCTCAAACAAAAGAAAGTTGTCTGTTAAACGGTCTTTACTGCATCTGCATCCATTCATACTGAAAGCAGGCCACAAACCCTTCTTCTTTCCAAGACGTGGCAAAACCTTTAAGCAAAGCAATTTGAAAAGAGACAAACCAGGTTGTCATTCCAAACAAAAGATGACGTCGAGGCGCTAAGCCCACCACCAATGGGAACTCGCGACCGAGCCGAGGATCAGCAAGATGGTGGCATAATGAGAAGGCCCACACGCCTGGACCTGACAGAACAAAGGCTCGCGATAAAGGCACATGCAAATTGCAGGGCACTGATCGGAGCTTTCCTGACTATTGTACATGGGCCTCTATCATGCTCTCCCTCATTATTGTACGTGGGGGTGTGGCCTATTACGTACTTATTGACAAAAGAAGAGGTTGGAGGGGAAGAAAACCACAGCATCAGATTCAGTCTAGGCGTCGCCAAAGTTGTTAACGTGACAAAACGAGGACTTGGAGCAACAGAGGCAATTAGCTTGAAGAAACAAACAACAATTTTCCCAGTGGCCTCCAATTGCAGTTCAGCCATGCTCAGTGCAAACCTTTATCTCCTCCACTGAGAACATTCGAAGTGTGTTTCTTTGTTTTACTGTTTTTGGTGCAAGGGTGGACACGCATGATGTAAACGGTCACGATCGCGAGGAAGGCATGTCAGGTGACCATACACCGGAGATTCGGAAACTACGATTGGTGCGTATCGCGCTGGCTTTAAAAGCAAACATGTAAACAAAGCATTAAATATGGAGCGCTTCACGGATTTGCGTGTCATCCTTTCGCAGGGGCCATGCTAATCTTCTCTGTATCGATCCAATTTTAGTATACGTGCTGCCATAGCAAGCACAAACACAGTGATCCTAACAAGGTCCCTATATGCCTCGTTTCTCAGCCAGCTCTCAGGCAGGTGGTGAGGACAAGAAGACCATCTTGCTAAACCCGTTACAGTGCAGCACACTTACATTTACATGTATCCGTTTGGCAGATGCTTCCGAGCTGCTAGGAAATCGCCCCCACAACCGTTGCTCTGCCCAGCACAACGTACTACCAACCGTGCTTTCCTTGGGTTGGGCACACGGACGGATTTAACCTCCCACCGCGTTTAGGGACGGGGTAACTGAGAGAATGAAGCTTCTCGCGGGATGAGCATAATGATAAATGTAGCAGCGGCACAGAAAGCACAAGACACACTCGTCAGTGGTATGGGTAACAGAACACAAGGGGTATTGGGCATGGCCTCAAACATGCTGTGTTTGAGGAGCTGCCTCAAACAAAAGAAAGTTGTCTGTTAAACGGTCTTTACTGCGTCTGCATCCATTCATACTGAAAGCAGGCCACAAACCCTTCTTCTTTCCAAGACGTGGCAAACCTTTAAGCAAAGCAATATGAAAAGAGACAAACCAGGTGGTCATTCCAAACAAAAGATGACGTTGAGGCGCTAAGCCCACCACCAATGGGAACTCGCGACCGAGCCGAGGATCAGCAAGATGGTGGCATAATGAAAAGGCACACACGCCTGGACCTGACAGAACAAAGGCTCGCGATAAAGGCACATGCAAATTGCAGGGCACTGATCGGAGCTTTCCTGACTATTGTACATGGGCCTCTATCATGCTCTCCCTCATTATTGTACGTGGGGGTGTGGCCTATTACGTACTTATTGACAAAAGAAGAGGTTGGAGGGGAAGAAAACCACAGCATCAGATTCAGTCTAGGTGTCGCCAAAGTTGTTAACGTGACAAAACGAGGACTTGGAGCAACAGAGGCAATTAGCTTGAAGAAACAAACAACAGTTTTCCCAGTGGCCTCCAATCGCAGTTCAGCCATGCTCAGTGCAAACCTTTATCTCCTCCACTTAGAACATTCGATGTGTGTTTCTTTGTTTTACTGTTTTTGGTGCAAGGGTGAACACGCATGATGTAAACGGTCACGATCGCGAGGAAGGCATGTCAGGTGACCATATACGGGAGATTCGGAGGCTAACATTGCCGCGTATCCCGCTGGCTTTAAAAGCAAACATGTAAACAAAGCATTAAATATGGAGCGCTTCACGGATTTGCGTGTCATCCTTTCGCAGGGGCCATGCTAATCTTCTCTGTATCGATCCAATTTTAGTATACGTGCTGCCGTAGCAAGCACAAACACAGCGACTCTAACAAGGTCGCTATATGCCTCGTTTCTCAGCCAGCTCTCAGGCAGGTGGTGAGGACAAGAAGACCATCTTGCTAAACTCGTTACAGTGCAGCACACTTACATTTACATGTATCCGTTTGGCAGATGCTTCCGAGCTGCTAGGAAATCGCCACCACAACTGTTGCTCTGCCCAGCACAACGTACTACCAACCGAGCTTTCCTTGGGTTGGGCACACGGACGGATTTAACCTCCCACCGCGTTTAGGGACGGGGTAACTGAGAGAATGAAGCTTCTCGCGTGATGAGCATAATGATAAATGTAGCAGCGGCACAGAAAGCACAAGACACACTTGTCAGTGGTATGGGTAACAGAACACAAGGAGTATTGGGCGTGGCCTCAAACATGCTGTGTTTGAGGAGCTGCCTCAATCAAAAGAAAGTTGTCTGTTAAACGGTCTTCACTGCGTCTGCATCCATTCAAACTGAAAGCAGGCCACAAACCCTTCTTCTTTCCAAGACTTGGCAAAACCTTTAGGCAAAGCTATTTGAAAAGAGACAAACCAGGTTTCTGCGTCTGCATCCATTCATACTAAAAGCAGGCCACAAACCCTTCTTCTTTCCAAGACTTGGCAAAACCTTTAAGCAAAGCAATTTGAAAAGAGACAAACCAGGTTGTCATTCCAAACAAAAGCTGACGTTGAGGCGCTAAGCCCACCACCAATGGGAACTCGCGACCGAGCCGAGGATCAGCAAGATGGTGGCATAATGAGAAGGCCCACACGCCCGGACCTGACAGAACAAAGGCTCACGATAAAGGCACATGCAAATTGCAGGGCACTGATCGGAGCTTTCCTGACTATTGTACATGGGCCTCTATCATGCTCTCCCTCATTATTGTACGTGGGGGTGTGGCCTATTACGTACTTATTGACCAAATTAGAGGTTGGAAGGGAAGAAAACCACAGCATCAGATTCAGTCTAGGCGTCGCCAAAGTTGTTAACGTGACAAAACGAGGACTTGGAGCACAGAGGCAATTAGCTTGAAGAAACAAACAACAGTTTTCCCAGTGGCCTACAATCGCAGTTCAGCCATGCTCAGTGCAAACCTTTATCTCCTCCACTGAGAACATTCGATGTGTGTTTCTTTGTTTTACTGTTTTTGGTGCAAGGGTGGACACGCATGATGTAAACGGTCACGATCGCGAGGAAGGCATGTCAGGGAGACCATACACCGGAGATTCGGAGGCTAACATTGCCGCGTATCCCGCTGGCTTTAAAAGCAAACATGTAAACAATGCATTAAATATGGAGCGCTTCACGGATTTGCTTGTCATCCTTTCGCAGGGGCCATGCTAATCTTCTCTGTATCGATCCAATTTTAGTATACATGCTGCCGTAGCAAGCACAAACATAGCAACCCTAACAAGGTCCCTATATGCCTCGTTTCTCAGCCAGCTCTCAGGCAGGTGGTGAGGACAAGAAGACCATCTTGCTATACTCGTTACAGTGCAGAACACTTACATTTACATGTATCCGTTTGGCAGATGCTTCCGAGCTGCTAGGAAATCGCCCCCACAACCGTTGCTCTGCCCAGCACAACGTACTACCAACTGTGCTTTCCTTGGGTTGGGCACACGGACGGATTTAACATTCCACAGCATTTAGGGACGGGGTAACTGAGAGAATGAAGCTTCTCGCGGGATGAGCATAATGATAAATGTAGCAGCGGCACAGAAAGCACAAGACACACTTGTCAGTGGTATGGGTAACAGAACACAAGGGGTATTGGGCGTGGCCTCAAACATGCTGTGTTTGAGGAGCTGCCTCAAACAAAAGAAAGTTGTCTGTTAAACGGTCTTTACTGCGTCTGCATCCATTCATACTGAAAGCAGGCCACAAACCCTTCTTCTTTCCAAGACTTGGCAAAACCTTTAAGCAAAGCAATTTGAAAAGAGACAAACCAGGTTGTCATTCCAAACAAAAGCTGACATTGAGGCGCTAAGCCCACCACCAATGGGAACTCGCGACCGAGCTGAGGATCAGCAAGATGGTGGCATAATGAGAAGGCCCACACGCCTGGACCTGACAGAACAAAGGCTCACGATGATAAAGGCACATGCAAATTGCAGGGCACTGATCGGAGCTTTCCTGACTATTGTACATGGGCCTCTATCATGCTCTCCCTCATTATTGTTCGTGTGGGTGTGGCCTATGACGTACTTATTGACAAAAGAAGAGGTTGGAGGGGAAGAAAACCACAGCATCAGATTCAGTCTAGGCGTCACCAAAGTTGTTAACGTGACAAAACGAGGACTTGGAGCAACAGAGGCAATTAACTTGAAGAAACAAACAACAGTTTTCCTAGTGGCCTCCAATCGCAGTTCAGCCATGCTCAGTGCAAACCTTTATCTCCTCCACTCAGCACATTCGATGTGTGTTTCTTTGTTTTACTGTTTTTGGTGCAAGGGTGGACACGCATGATGTAAACGGTTATGATCGCGAGGAAGGGATGTCAGGTGACCATACACCGGATATTCGGAGGCTAACATTGCCGCGTATCCCGCTGACTTTAAAAGCAAACATGTAAACAACGCATTAAATATGGAGCGCTTCACAGATTTGCGTGTCATCCTTTCGCAGGGGCCTTGCTAATCTTCTCTGTATCGATCCAATTTTAGTATACGTGCTGCCGTAGCAAGCACAAACGCAGCAACCCTAACAAGGTCCGTATATGCCTCGTTTCTCAGCCAGCTCTCAGGCAGGTGGTGAGGACAAGAAGACCACCTTGCTAAACTCGTTACAGTGCAGCACACTTACATTTACATGTATCCGTTTGGCAGATGCTTCCGAGCTGCTAGGAAATCGCCCCCACAACCGTTGCTCTGCCCAGCCCAACGTACTACCAACCGAGCTTTCCTTGGGTGGGCACACAGACAGATTTAACCTCCCACCGCGTTTAGGGACGGGGTAACTGAGAGAATGAAGCTTCTCGCGGGATGAGCATAATGATAAATGTAGCAGCGGCACAGAAAGCACAAGACACACTTGTCAGTGGTATGGGTAACAAAACACAAGGGGTATTGGGCGTGGCCTCAAACATGCTGTGTTTAAGGAGCTGCCTCAAACAAAAGAAAGTTGTCTGTTAAACGGTCTTTACTTCGTCTGCATCGATTCATACTGAAAGCAGGCCACAAACCCTTCTTCTTTCCAAGACTTGGCAAAACCTTTAAGCAAAGCAATTTGAAAAGAGACAAACCAGGTTGTCATTCCAAACAAAAGCTGACGTTGAGGCGCTAAGCCCACCACCAATGTGAACTCGCGACTGAGCCGAGGATCAGCAAGATGGTGGCATAATGAGAAGGCCCACACGCCTGGACCTGACAGAACAAAGGCTTGTGATAAAGGCACATGCAAATTGCAGGGCATTGATCGGAGCTTTCCTGACTATTGTTCGGAGCTTTCCTGACTATTGTACATGGGCCTCTATCATGCTCTCCCTCATTATTGTACGTGGGGGTGTGGCCTATTACGTACTTATTGACAAAAGAAGAGGTTGGAGGGGAAGAAAACCACAGCATCAGATTCAGTCTAGGCGTCGCCAAAGTTGTTAACATGACAAAACGAGAACTTGGAGCAACAGTTTTCCCAGTGGCCTCCAATCGCAGTTCAGCCATGCTCAGTGCAAACCTTTATCTCCTCCACTGAGAACATTCAATGTGTGTTTCTTTGTTTTACTGTTTTTGGTGCAAGGGTGGACACGCATGATGTTATCGGTCACGATCGCGAGGAAGGCATGTCAGGTGACCATACAACGGAGATTGGGAGGCTAACATTGGCGCGTATCCCGCTGGATTTAAAAGCAAACATGAAACCAACGCATTAAATATGGAGCGCTTCACTGATTTGCGTGTCATCCTTTCGCTCTCGGTCCAGCAAAGGTCTCTGTACAATTCCTACGTTTGGGCCAATCAGCAACTCGTTCTCCCTACGTTCTTTCTACGTTTGGGCCAATCAGCAGCTTGTACTTTCTACGTTTGCCTACGTTTGGGCCAATCAGCAGCTCGTTCTTTCTACATTTGGACCTATCGGCATCTGGTATGATTATACAGGACCGGACATAGATGGAGTGTTTTTTTACCGAATGAGTAAAACAAAAATAAATAGAATATTACAAATGTACTGACATTACTCAATGGTTTTTTAATATGTCGATGTATTATTACGTCTTCCCGTCAAGCGCTGCTTTTGATATTTAAAGATACGGAATTAGCCGGTTATGCTAATTATCGAGTAACTAGCATTATCGAGTAAGTAGTGAACGTCAACGGTGAATTTCGATTTCAAACTGTTGTAACTACATCTACGGGGTCTAAGGAAGATAACCAGGTAGTTTGATAAAAGATTAAATACATTTTGAGAGCTCGCTAGCATGTAATGTTACGTAAACTGGATGCTGTTTACATTGAAATGAATGGGGCTGTAACGTTAGCTAGGATGCTACAGTTTATTTACAACACGTTACTATCTCTGAAAACAAAATTAAACCACACAGTTAGTATCTTTACACCCTTAAGATTATAATATCACCACGTGAAATCAAAATATAAAGTTTAAGTGTATGTTTTTTGCATTAACAATAGGCCTGTTTGTTTAATGGCTGACAATGCATAGGGGATTAACCCTGGGGTCATTATTTACCTGTTGTGTCACGTTATGTTAATTTGTTAACGTTAATGTTTTAATACTGAATGTGTGTAGTACTAGTATATCATTAATCTGATGTGTGATATTCCTGTTAATATGGCAATTAACATGTAGTTTAACCTGTAATGCTCGTTTAATGCTGTGCTGTCATTTCTTGTCATTGTAGATATGGCTTTTGCAAACTTTAAATTAACTACATCGCAGCAGCTCGTCATGCGGGCCTTTGGTCAGGCAGTGGCCTTCGTCGCCGCTAAGGGGCCCCGCGGGACCGACACCGCCGCTGCTGCTGCGAAGGTCAAGAAGCTGGAGGAGGTGGAGAAAGAGGCCCAGGCCCTCGTCGTATCCAAGGGTGGTGACTCTGGTAACGGCATGCTGGTGCTGGGCTGCTACAGCATTCAGTTTGGCATGTACCGGTGTCAAACGTTCCGTTGGCTCCTGGAGAACGACGTGGGCTACACCACGCAGTTGGTTGCCAGCCACCAGCGGGAGCGGGAGGAAAGTGCCTCCAACAGCCCCCTTATGGCCTACAAGGACGCACTCGTCCGGTACTCGTGCGCCCACCCTGCTTTTGTGGAGCAGCTGAGGTTCCACCGGGTGTACGAGGAGGCCCGGGTGTGAGGGCGAGGCGCTTGTTGGCTTTGGGGAGTACAAGGAGGTTACCCTGAAGGACCTGTACAGCTCCGAAAAGAAAAAGCACCAGAAGTAAGTCCTGTTGTGGTGAAGGGCAGTGGACTATTAGGGTGCTGTGACTTGTCAATATGCTTGTTAATCTTTGATCGTTGTCTTGCAGGTTTGTCAAGTACCTACGGCAGCCTGGGACCACGATGTACACCGCCAAGACGTACATCCTGGCCCAAGACAAAAAGCGGTCGGCAGAGGCGGCTGCTCCCCCCCACCTCCCACCACCAGCAGTGGCCCCAGCAAGGCCGCTTCCACAGCGCTGCCGCCACAAAAGCCAATCGCTTCCATGTTGTCGGGCCTACTTGGAAACATCCAATGGCCCCAGGTAAGCTGCAGGCCGAGGTCAGGAAGCTGATGAGCACGTCAGCACGGCCTGCAGTTCCAGGTAGATCTATTTCTTTCTCTTTATTAAAACACAACAGAGGTTCAGTGTACAGGATTTACTAATCATTGCGCCCCCCCATAGCGGTGTCTACATTCGTCAGAGACCAGCGCCCCTCGGTGCCGCCCCCCACCACAGAGGTGACGGATGAGGAACTGATCCAGATGGCAACCGACTTCGAAACGGGTAACTGGCACCACACTGGACGTGTCAAACATTTGCTTTCAATATGTTAATATTCTTCTGTCAGTATTTGTGTATTAACTGTAATGGTTTCATTTATCATTCGTTACAGTTGATGCTTGAAGGACAAAGGTAGGTTTGTCAGGTGATGTAGCCGTCTTTATCGATGGTAGATGTGCCGTCCTCACTCACGTAGTGGCAATGTAGATTTGCTTAAACACTTTCGCATGTCTACTCTCCTTGGCCCTGCTTGCTGCATCTCTTAACATTCACGTTGTAGCACTAAACCATCTGCTCTATCACTGGCATGCTGCACGTCATCGAATCACTGGCGGCTGCATAACAACTAATCGCAACTAATCGTTTGCAGAATTAAAGTTATAGTTTACATCATATACATATGTGTGTATTGTGTGTAATAATTATGTATATATAAATACACACACATGCATGTAAAAGTTTAAGAAAAAAGTATTCATATTTGTCTAATATAAATTATATATAAATATAAAAATGTATATACACATGTAAATATTACTTAAATATGTACATGTGTGTGTGTGTGTGTGTGTGTGTGTGTGTGTGTGTGTGTGTGTGTATGTATTTATTTATTTATATATACATACTTATTATACACATACGTAAATATGATGTAAGCAAAAACTTTAATTCTGCAAGCAATTAGTTGTTATGCAGCCCTAAGTCATCAACACTCAAACTCACTTAGTCTTGCCTGTCTGTGTCTCGCCCCGTGACTATCATTGTGCTGATGCCATTTTGTTGTGTGTGAATGTGTCTTAAGATCAAGTACAGGTCCTTCAGGTTCTCCCGCTGGTGGAGAGGCCTCCACCTCCTCCTTCGGCATTGTCTCCATCCCTCCCCCACCCCCGCCACCACCTCAAGTTGCGGCTGCTCCGGCTACGCTCGCGGTTCCGGCGTTGACCAGGGAGGAGCCCCTTTGCATCTCCGTGGAGGAGACGCCATCCAGGGAGGCCACCCTGGTCCCAGCCCCGAGGAAGAGGAAGGAGAGGAACGTGGAGCTGCCGAGGAACGTGGAGCAGCCCGCAATGCCCACTCCTGCTTTGACTGAGGTACAGACAGACACACACACACACACGTGCCCGTACTCATGGACGCACAAAACTGCATGTAGCACAGACTCAGCCTCCTTACAGAGTGTTTGTTTGTGCTGTTTTTTAACAGGCAGCTCTCACTGTGGAAGAGCAGGAGTGGATTGGCCGGGAGCTGTTTAAGCCAGACAGCGATGGGAGGACCAAACTCACCACGGACCTCAAGTTGTGGTCCCTCAGCCCCGGCCAGTTACACTCAGCCACCCGCCTCACCAGCTGCCTTCTTCGCTTGTCGGCTGTTCCTCTGGACGCCTGTGCGTCTGTGGGGCGTCCGGCCCACATGCTGCAATAAGGGCCTCACCAAGTGTGGGCTCTACAAGACCATCCGGAGGGTCCTGGACATCGACGGCTGGTACTTGATGGCCACAGAGTACCTGCACAGGAAAATCCCCAGTGTTAAATTAACTCTACCAGTGTTAAATCAACACTATTTGGTGTTTATATAATCCACACCAGAATCGGTGTTAAAAAAGACTGGTGTTAAAAATATAACTCTGAATCAGTGTTAAAGTTAATGAGATAATGAAGTGATGATTAAGACATTAATGGTGAACACCTGCTGGTCATTCAAATCAATTACATTTTGGACATTTTCCAGTTTTTTTTTTTTTTTGATGACTCGTTTTCTGGAGAAAATACTAAAATAATAAAGACAAATTATTAAATGCAATAGATGAATATTGTTGGGTGTGTGCCTCCAAAAGCTGCAATCTTTCACGTTTGCCTCTCTATCAGCATCTCTGTTTGAAAAATAAAATGATAACTTGCAGATTTATTTTCTAAATGGATAAGTTTAACTTCTAAACAGCTGTCAGAACAAAATACAAGTGCTCAACTATTCCAGCATCCACACGCGTGATTTAGTAGACAAATCTTCTTTCTGACGTGATGTCTCACAAGTCAAATAAACATTTATCACAAAATGTATCACATTAAATCTTACGTTTGTGTTTGTTATGAGTTCATTTGAAGTCACCATTACTGTGATTAGTGTTTCCTTTAGTTAGGCATTTGTCCCTTGACCTTCACTGATCTAACTCTCCTCTTTTAGCAATAGCAACAATGTTTTAGTAAGACCACTTGTTCATTGCTTCATGTAGAGGGAAGCTCTTCCAGACCTTCTTAGATTGTTTATTTTTATTATATTCTACTCTAGAAAACATTGAAACATTTGATCACAATTTAATTATGAAGAAACAGGCATATAAAAAAGCCCTATGGAAATGACATCGTATTGAATAAGACTGCCGTAATGCTTTAGAGTTTTTTTTGTTGTTGTTTTTTGCTTAAGAGAGACTTCATGATTTCTGATACAAATCTCAACGATGGTGACAGTTAATGGTAAAAAAGTTGCAAAATTTTTGTCATGTTGCAATGCATGATGGGATTTATGAATGAGTTTTCTACAATCCTGGTACCCAGCATGCATTGCGGCATGATGTTTTGTTGTTGATTGTCACCATGATTGTGTTTTATAGGCTGATTGTTGATGTCTCAGTGTGTCTGACTGAAACCACAGATTAGATTTGGGTAAACAATATTTAACTCTTCAGGGTATGTGGACTTTTACAGCACTGTTGGATTTCATGGGAGCCGCACAGGGTTGGCAGAACATAAATTAAACACTTATATTCAGTCATTACTTTTTTATAATATAATTGAATCCCAAGACTTATACTTTTATACTATTTAATATAGTAACAGTTATAGACTTCATTTCTCTCATCTTTCTCTGCTTTAACAGATGTGTTTTATAAACACACTGCCACAATGAGCAGAAAAAATATTACACGAAACTTCAAGACCCAAGTACCCAACTAAAGGAAACACTAATCGGCACAATGGTGACTTACTTTATTAACCAGATTTACAGCAGTTCTTTAGAAGTTAAACCTATCATCCATGTAACTCTGCAAGCAAGTTGTCATTTTAGTTTTAAAACAGAGATGATGATAGTGTTCATTAAACTCTAGGCATTTTATCTATTGCATTTAATATTTTGGCTTTCTTCCGCATTTAATATTACTTTATCCAGAAAAAGAGTCAACAAAATAAAAATTTTAAGACAGGAACAATTCCAAAATTTTGTTGATTTGACACGGAATGACCAGTAGGTGTTCACCATTAATGACTCAATCACTTCATTATCTTATTAACTTTAACACTGATTTAGTGTTTTTTTAACACCAATCTTGGTGTGGATTATATAAACACCGAACAGTGTTAATTTAACACTGGGGATTTTGCTGTGTGGAGTGCCGTTGGTGTAAGAAGAAGGTAGCTGCCTGGTCGCAGGAGGTTGTGAGTCAGCTGGGAGAGGGGCATTGCACCCTCTTCCCGGCGATCCTAACCTACAAGTAAGTAGCTGTCTGAACACTGGGTCTCATTAACTAATAATTGAGTACGTTTTTCGTATTTATATGCACACTAGAACTTCTCACGAAAACAAAAGAGCTCGAAAAGGAAGCTAGTGCTGTCCACCGACCGGAGTAACATTAATTAAGTATTGAATGCGTTAACAAATATGACATTTAATTAATATGAGGGAGACACGCACCTGTACCTCAAATATAACAGACAGAAGATCAAGTGATTGACGTTTGGACTTCTCATTACATTTACGTGACGTGACGTTTAGGCTACATTAGGCATTAAGCAGACGCTTTCAAATAGAGATTTTAAAAGTGAGGAAGGGAAAGCGTGAAGATTTGTCATTACGCCCATCTTCTTTATATGTTTAGAAATAACAAGTAGGCTATAACAACGTATAATGTAATGTGTAAATATGTAAATACAGATGATGCATAATATAAAATACAAAAAATATTGTAATATATAATCGTGTGCATTTCATATATCAACATTGTCATACACATTGTAATTATAACCTAGTATTTGATTATAGCGTATATGATTTTTGCCTATGAGGAGACATTTCGATATGGAAGTTTTTGTTGAATCACGATTTTTTTGTGAAAATATCCATACGCACGTCTCGTGCACAAATTTGTGCGTATGCGTGCTTAGCGCATGAGACCCAATGTCCTTCGGTGTGTGTGTGGCTTGCTCTTCTGTAACACATGATGTGCTCCTTTGCAGGCTCGCCTGCAACCAGCGGGTAATCATCCAGCGGCGCGAGTGTACTCGGGGGGAAAAGCGCCACACACCTGTACAAGAAACTCTGCAAGGCACACGCAGAGGCCTGGATGCGGCGGGCCATACACTACCTCAGTGTCATGGAGCCCTTCACGTCGAGGGGTGTCGTGAGCAGGTGTGCGCCACCACCGACACCGCAGCCCGTGCCCCAGTACGTGTGGCCGTTACTGGTCTACTGCCACGACATCCTCTCCCGCCTGGAGGACGTGAAGGCCCGGGTCACCTCCGTCTTTGGATCGGTTTTGAAGATGGATTCGACTAAGAAGGTAAATACGGTGCTCTAGCACGAACTGAGTAGCACGCTCTAGCTACGCGCGTGCAGCCTTACTGACGCGTGTTGTTATTCTTTCAAACAGGTGACCCGGATGCTCGCCAGTGCTGCCGCCCAGACCGCAGCGTGGGCAACGAACACGGACAGGTGCTTGTGACCGTGCTCACGGGCACAGAGGGCGCCGGCTTGTTGTCCATGGCTGCGGGGTTAATGCGGCGGTACGAGGACACTGGGGTGGAGCCACCTCGGCGTCGACCGGGACTGCTGTTGTTCATCTGCCGGGGGATCCAAAACAGCTGCTTTGTTTGGGAAGTGGGACAAGCTGGTGGTCCGGCTGGACATTTGGCACCTGATGCTGCGCTTCGCGGCAGGCGTCACCACCGAGAGATGCAGCGGAGTCTTCCTTTCCTGAGCCCATGAGTAATGAGCCAGCCACTCAGAGCCAGGTAACTGAATTTACAATTATAATTGATTTCACAATATTAATGTCTATTTAGGCATCGTGTGCACTGATGCGTCAAGTATGTTCTGTTTACATAGCATTCCATTTTCTGCCCATTATCACAAAACACCCAGATTCGCAGTGAAGCGATTATGTTTTGTAATAATTATCCATTGTTTTGATTTATGTTGAAATGACTACTCTTACTTAAATAGTTTTTTATTTACTTAAAAATCGTTGATTTGTCAATGCTAATACCATTGAATCAATATCACATTTGCACCCTCCATTAATATGGAAAAATATTGAAATTTCAACAAATCACCATTATCGTGATTAGTATTTGCTTTAGTTGCACCCTTTACTTAAAGGGGACATATTATGAGATTTTTTTAAAGATGTAAACTAACCCTTAATCTAGGTCTGAGCAAAAGTGTGCCGTTTTGGGTGTGTCATTTAAAATGCAAATGAGCGGATGAAGTGCAACAACTGATCACAATGATGGTGGTTTGTTGCATATGAAACTCAATTGTGCTGTGAATTATTTTCTCCCTCTCTCTTTCTCTTTGCACTAAATGGTTGTGCTGTGGTTGGATAGTGCAGATAAAGGGGGCGGTATTACCTTATTCTGACATCACAATAGGAGCCAATTTACAATGACCTATTTTTTCACATGCTTGCAGAAAATGGTTTACCAAAACTAAGTTACTGGGTTGATCTTTTTCACATTTTCTAGGTTGATAGAAGCACTGGGGACACAATTATAGCAGTTAAACATGGAAAAAGTCAGATTTTCATAATATGTCCCCTTTAAGTTTTCTTTGGCTGTTGATTTTTTTTTTTAATACATCTGCTACTGCGAAAAAAAAACGATCCGATGTTAGAGTAGATGTACCTAAATAATATTAATGAAATATTATTAAATATGTGTAAGAAATGGATATTACAGTACTAGTTGGAAGCAGTGTCAGGTCTGTTATTTTGAGAATTTAGAAAAAACACATTTAAAAGATTAAACTACTGAATCTATCTCTGACATCATGAATCGGTCTATGAATCTCATCAATGGTGACGATGAACAAATGAAAGCTTCATGCTGCAATGCATGCTGGGTATCATCGTAGTAATTTATGACTCCCAGCATGCATTGCAGTTGATCGTTTTATCTGAATTTTTTTGATGATTGTAACCATTGTTGAGATTTGTAGGATAAGTAATGATGTCTGAATGTGTCAGCATTTTTTCTGATTAATTTTTCACAGTGGATTTACAAACCAGTACAATTTTTATGGTAAAAAATGGATCAACATAATCATGTAAAACAGCTTAATTTTGTATCATCTTGACTTTTTCACAAAAAGTAATCAGTTTGAACTTAAATTTGAAACACGTCTTTCTTTATCCAATGCACATTTGTTTCTACATAGACACATATAAATACTAGTAATAAAAGAAAGATTTAAAGGGGACATATTATGAGATTTTTTTTAAGATGTAAACTAAGTCTTAATCTAGGTCTGAGCAAAAGTGTGCCGTTTTGGGTGTGTCATTTAAAATGCAAATGAGTGGCTGAAGTGCAAACACTGATCACAATGATGGTGGTTTGTTGCAATTGAAACTCAATTGTGCTGTGAATTATTTTCTCTCTCTCAATTTCTCTCTGTACTAAATGGCTGTGCTGTGGTTGGATAGTACAGATAAAGGGGGCGGTATTACCTTATTCTGACATCACAATAGGAGCCAAATTACAATGACCTATTTTTTCACATGCTTGCAGAGAATGGTTTACCAAAACTAAGTTACTGGGTTGATATTTTTCACATTTTCTAGGTTGATAGAAGCACTGGGGACACAATTATAGCAGTTAAACATGGAAAAAGTCAGATTTTCATAATATGTCCCCTTTAACTTAGTGAATGTCAAGAGTCAAGTAGTGTGGGGAGAAACAAAGCTTTTTGAAGCTTCGAATCAATTGAACCAATTGCTTTGAAAATTGATTCAGTTTTTCGAAGCAGTTCGAAACACAACACACGCTGGCGACCCCTGCTGGTCAAAATAGTGTAAAAGCAGATATGTCCAACATTTTACACTTTTTTTTTACAAAATAATAGCAAGATTTTTATTAAAATATGTAAAAAAAAAATATTTATTTAAGACATAATTAAAAGTGTATTATGTGTTTTTAGTTTTATTTAGGGCAAACAAATCATTAAAACTAATAACCCTTTTAATTAGACACATTTTTGTACTTAAATCTCTCTGTAAACAAAAACCAAAATAGACAAAATGGTAGTGTTATAAGTCCAAAGGATAAATGTTTTATGAACTTGCATAATCAAACTGACCCGAGTTCATTAGACACTGGTCTTTGTGATCAAATCCCCCTAGTGGTGAAGCATTGGATTTTCTAAACTGTTATGTAGACAACAGTGGTGTTTTGATTTAATGAAGCCTCGTTTGCTAAAATAACATGATTTGGGCCAGTATGAAACAAGCTCCAAACCACTGATTCAAAACAAAAGATTCGTAAATGTTTTGAATATTCGAAAATGATCATCACTAGAGTCTCCTTTCTTCTTCCTTTATTTGTTAACGCCATTCCAATGCCTATCTTGCGTGTTTTTGGCCTGTGGGAGGAAACTGGAGTACCCAGAATAAACCCACACTGACACAGGAAAAACATGCAGAAACTCTACACAGAAAGTAGAGTTAAGAGCTTAACTAAAGCAAACACTGATTACAGTAATGGTGGTTTGTTGAAATTTCAATTTTTTTTTTTCAATATTAATGTGCAAAATCAGGGTGCAAACCTGATATTGATTCAATGCAATGAACATTGACAAATCAACTGTTTTTAACATTGTTTCAATGGTTGCATGCTATCTGGGAAAGTAAGCATGATAAGAGTTAAATGAGAGTGTAATAATTTCTTTTAATGCAAAGGAAGAGGAGAGCCTGGGACCAGATGGCATGACCTGACCATGTGGTTAGCTGACATTCTGGTGGAGCTCAGACATCAGGGGTTCATAACAGAGTGCAAGGTAGAGGAGATTGTCGCTATGGGTTAAACTGTCAGAGTTTGACAGGGGTCCTCTCACTTACCCAGCTTGCCCCTCTGAAAAACTGATAAAGGGGCATTTCAAATTCAGCCACTCTAAAACAAACGTGACTCCTGGGGTTAAAAGTCTGAAGCTGTTGGTGTCTATCTTTACTTATCAGTATGTGACATATTTTCCTTATACTGTCTGCTTAACATTAACGTTTTCCTTTTAATTTCACAGCTGCTTTTTTGGTGAAGGCAGTGGACCTGCCCAGTGGCGTAATGCCAGTTGCCTCATTGAGTACGTTTACATGCACAGAATAAGCGGATAACTATTAAAAATCTCCTTATTATAGAAAACTGTTTTCATGCGTTTACATGCAAATCAATAAGCCGGCTATGCAGTCAACTGCGTTTACATGGGACTTGGAGAATTATCAGTTTTCTCGCAGGCAGTGACGTCACCACCTATAGTACATAATAGTCGATCAAAAAGCTGACGGCATATCTGTCTTAAGCTATATTGTTGTATCTCTTCTCGTGTCTGCAGAACCTCTAAATGTAACATAAGCTTCTATTTTAACAGTTTCTCTGCCAATTGCTTATGGCGAGCGGAGACTTTTATGCATTACTTTGCACTTACTTCCGCGTGTGACGTTTATCTTTCATACGCAGAGACATGGACAAAACCATGAGAAAGCCGGTTAAGGTGTTTACATGCCACTCGAAATCACCGTAATGAGCAAAAAACTACCTGTGCCGATCGGTTTTTGCTTACGCTGTTTATGGGCTTTCCCCGATTAAAGAAAACCGTTTTACGCGTTTACATGACCCCACGTGTTATCAGTTTATTAAGCATAATCGGCGTAAGACTGTGCATGTAAACGCACTCACTGAAACAATCTGCCTGGCTCTCTGCCTTATTCACCCTGCAGGTCAGACTGTTGCTGGAGCCAGGATGAACAGGTGGGCTGCCATTCTTCGGGACTACAGGATGATCAGGGAAGTGGTCCTAAACAGCCCTGCACTCATGGCCCGAACAAGGTTACAGCTGTTTGAGCTAAACCAGCAGACGCTCTTCCATTAGTAAGTTTAGAAATTAATCGTTCATATGTACTTTCATATATCAACATCCCTTTTCACGTATACTAATTGTTATATTTTCTGTACATAGGCATAATGCACAAAAAAGAAGCAAGAAACCTAGGTCTTGCAGCAAAATATTCCACCATTTAATGTTCCCTTGATGGCCTCTGAACCCCTGCCATCTCAGCTTTTAAAGCTTCCCGAACCAGTTAAACATGGGCACCCAGCCTATGTGTTCACCATCCCTGCGAATGCATCTGGACAAGCAGTACAGCGCATTTGGACCCAACTCACACCGGTGAGTTCTGCTGCTTTTGCCATGCCTGCTGCAACACAACATGCTCAAGGCCATCCTTCACCTGGGGTTCAAGTCCACAGTCAGTTCAAGGGCTTCACTTTTGTGCAAAAGCCTCTGGAAAAACTGTGCAAGAATGGTTAGAGGAAATGAGGGCGTACTCACATTATCCAAACCAAAACGCTCTCTCAAAAGTGTTTGACCCCCAAAGCCTGGTTCGTTTGACTAGTGTGTTTGCTCTGGGTTGCAGAGGTGGGCTGAAGCATGGTTCACTTGGGCTCAGGTGCGGAAGGCTATTGTGTCAGCGCTATCGCAACTGAGCGCAATTCAAAAGGAGAGATCAATTGCGCGACCACTCACCTTCATCTGCCTCCGTAAAAACTTTTTGATGTGTGCAGCAGGGTTACGTGAATGTCCGAGCTGCACACGTGACAGATAAACTAAGCAACATGATGGCATTTGAGAGGGATGTGTGTAATCACGCAACAAACGACTCCGAATAAAAAACACTTAATATTACGATGGGTTCCAGTGTAAAAAGAGTAAAGTAAAACTTTACTTCCTACTTTTTTCAAAACAATTGCATCCTAATGACAAAAGCGCGCCCAGCCTCGGATTGATAAAAGTACAGTGTGAGTGCGTGCTTCTGGGGGAGTAGGGAGGGGGGACAATCGCGCTGGGGCATGGACAATATGAGTGCGCCCTGAAAAGGGGGCAAAGATAAGTCCAACACAAAGCACTGTAAAACATGTACATATTGTTTTATATAGTTTTTCTAATTTTTGTGGACATTCCTGCACTATTACATATTAATATTATGCACGATCCCTAGAGTATACCTTTAAGTCATTATATATATATATATATATATATATATATATATATATATATATATATATATATATATATATATATATATATATATATATATATATATATATATATATATATATATATATATATAGTGTATTATGAAAACATTTTACCTTAAAATCTATCAAAATACACTTGTTTTTATTTTTAGCATTAACAAATTAGATAACAAAAGAACACTCAAGCTGGTTTATGAATTTGCATTTGGCTGTTTTAATATATTAAACATTACTTATTTAAAAATTATATTTTACAAAAAATAATTACATACAAGCTAGGGATGCACCGATCCGATATTCTGGATCAGTTTCGGGGCCGATCCGGCCTTTTTTGCTGGATCGGATATCGGACTAACAGGACCGATCCAATTCTAATACTGTGCGTTACTCATGGTTGTTACTGACAAGCGATTTAAACGACAAAGTTTTAAAAGCACCATAAACGTTTTTATGCACTATAATCAAAGTCATCTTACACTTAATAGCTTCATGTGACACATTTAAAGATATTAAGTTCACAGAAACACTGTAACTTACTTGCAAACTGAGTTAATCCACTGGTGAAGTGGAAAATATTGGTTTTTATATTTAAAATTATATAATTATATTATTATATCAATTATACATTTAACATTGTGTGTGTGTGTGTGTGTGTTTGTGTGTGTGTCTGCGCGTGTGTAATCTAAATAGTTCAAGAAAAATACAGTAGTATCGGATCGGCAGGTATCGGCCGATACTCAGAATTCGGGTATCGGAATCGAATCGAAGATGGAAAAAGTGGTATCGGTGCATCCATAATACAAGCAGTATTACAGTACACACACACACACACACAACACACACACACACACACACACACACACACACACACACACACACACACACACACACACACACACACACACACACACACACACACACACACACACACACACACACACACACACACACACACACACACACACATGCATGTAAATATTTAAGAAATACATTTTTATATTTATATATAATTTATTTTATATATAAATACTTTATATAAATATATTTTTTTCTTAAAATTATATATGAATGTGTGTGTTTTTATATATACATAATTCTTATACACAGTACACACATATATGATGTAGAAAAAATATTTTATTCTGCAAATGGTTCGCAATTAATCATTATGCAGCCCTATTCAAAATCTGTGCGGACACAGAAGGGCATCCAAGGATTTCTCGCCTCTTTTTATGAATATTAAGGATTCAGACATACTACTCTTTCACTACTGTTTTCTGTTACTATAGCACACAGGAAAATCCCCAGTGTTAAATTAACGCTATCAGTGTTAAATCAACACTATTTGGTGTTTATATAATCCACACCAGAATCGGTGTTAAAAAAGACTGGTGTTAAAAATATAACTCTGAATCAGTGTTAAAGTTAATGAGATAATGAAGTGATGATTAAGACATTAATGGTGAACACCTGCTGGTCATTCAAATCAATTACATTTTGGACATTTTCCTGTCTCTAAATTTTTATTTTGATGACTTGTTTTCTGGAGAAAATACTAAAATAATAAAGAAAGACAATTTATTAAATGCAATAGATGAATACTGTTGGGTGTATGCCTCCAAAAGCTGCAATCTTTCACGTTTGCCTCTCTATCAGCATCTCTGTTTGAAAAATAAAATGATAACTTGCAGATTTATTTTCTAAATGGATAAGTTTAACTTCTAAACAGCTGTCAAAACAAAATACAAGTGCTCAACTATTCCAGCATCCACACGCGTGATTTAGTAGACAAATCTTCTTTCTGACGTGATGTCTCACAAGTCAAATAGACATTTATCACAAAATGTATCACATGAAATCTTACGTTTGTGTTTGTTATGAGTTCATTTGAAGTCACCATTACTGTGATTAGTGTTTCCTTTAGTTATGCATTTGTCCCTTGACCTTCACTGATCTAACTCTGCTCTTTTAGCAATAACAACAATGTTTTAGTAAGACCACTTGTTCATTGCTTCATGTAGAGGGAAGCTCTGCCAGACCTTCTCAGATTGTTTATATTTATTATATTCTACTCTACAAATCATTGAAACATTTGATCACAATTTAATTATGAAGAAACAGGCATATAAAAAAGCTCTATGCAAATGACATTGTATTGAATAAGACTGCCGTCATGCTTTAGTGTTTTTTTTTGTTGTTGTTGTTTTTTGCTTAAGAGAGACTTTATGATTTCTGATACAAATCTCAACGATGGTGACAGTTAATGGGAAGAAAGTGGCAAAATTTTTGTCATGTTGCAATGCATGATGGGATTTATGAATGAGTTTTACAATCCTGGTACCCAGCATGCATTGCGGCATGATGATTTGTTGTTGATTGTCACCATGATTGTGTTTTATAGGCTGATTGTTGATGTCTCAGTGTGTCTGAATGAAACCACAAATTAGATTTGGGTAAACAATATTTAACTCTTCAGGGTATGTGGACTTTTACAGCACTGTTGGATTTAATGGGAGCCTCACAGGGTTGGCAGAACATAAATTAAACACTTGTATTTAGTGATTACTTTTTTATGATATCATTGAATCCCAAGACTTATACTTTCATACTAATTAACATAGTAAAAGTTATAGACTTAACAAGTACCCAACTAAAGGAAACACTAATCGGCACAATGGTGACTTACTTTATTAAACCAGATTTACAGCAGTTCTTTAGAAGTTAAACCTATCATCCATGTAACTCTGCAAGCAAGTTGTAATTTTAGTTTTAAAACAGAGATGATGATAGTGTTCATTAAACTCTAGGCATTTTATCTATTGCATTTAATATTTTGTCTTTCTTCCTCATTTTAGTATTAATTTCTCCAGAAAAAGAGTCAACAAAATAAAATTTTTAAGACAGGAACAATTCCAAAATTTTGTTGATTTGACACGGAATGACCAGCAGGTGTTCACCATTAATGACTTAATCACTTCATTATCTTATTAACTTTAACACTGATTTAGTGTTTTTTAACACCAATCTTGGTGTGGATTATATAAACACCGAGCAGTGTTAATTTAACACTGGGGATTTTGCTGTGAAGGTAAGTATTCAAATGCAACTTCTGTATACGTATGTCTGTATCTCGTTAGAAATAGTCCAAAACTATTTTCTACCTTTTTATGAATACTGAGGATTCGGACATACTATTAAGTTTTTTGCTATAATGTTTTGGAGTAAAACATTTCGGGTAAGCCTACTACGAGAAATCTTACCACATGCAGTTTAAGACCTCTTAATGGATACAGTATAAATATGCATAATTATTAAAATATATAGGCTATAGCATGTTATTTAGAAATTATGTTTATCTTGTATGGACTTTGAACTTGTTTAAAAGCGTCTTTGCATACAGCCATTAGGGAAACAGGTTTCCCTTGTAGATTTACTTTTTTTTAAATTTGCTAATAAAAGATATCAAATAAATTTGTTTTTATATTTACTCGTATAGGAATAGCTGTGTAATAAGTGGGATAATGTACAAATAAATCCCTTCAGTGATATTACAATGTCGGGAACGTGTTCTTACCTCCCCTTACACCTAACATTAACTGTGATACTTTCTAAATTATGAACCTTTCTCAACTATATTATTAATCAAACGTACACTTAAATTGATAAGAGCAAACGTTGGCGACCACAGGTTGCAACTAATTGCGGGCTGCAACAATGCAAATATACTGGTTCATTTGGCGGAACAAAGTATATAAAGTAGGGGTGCGACGAGATCTCGTGAGATTAAATGTGTTTCGCGAGATTACTTGTGTCTCGCTAGATTTCTTGTGGAGGTGAAATGTTGGCCGTTTCTCAAATAAAAGACTGCATCCTTCAGAGGTCACATTTTTAAACTGCATTTACTCCCACACAGCAAAATCCCCAGTGTTAAATTAACACTGCTCGGTGTTTATATAATCCACACCAAGATGGTGTTAAAAAACACTAAATCAGTGTTAAAGTTAATAAGATAATGAAGTGATTGAGTCATTAATGGTGAACACCTGCTGGTCATTCCGTGTCAAATCAACAAAATTTTGGAATTGTTCCTGTCTTAAAATTTTTATTTTGTTGACTCTTTTTCTGGAGAAAGTAATACTGCTGTAAATCTGCTTAATAAAGTAAGTCACCATTGTGCCGATTAGTGTTTCCTTTAGTTGGGTACTTGGGTCTTAAAGTTTAGTGTTAGTTTTCTTCTGCTCATTGTGGCAGTGTGTTTATAAAACACATCTGTTAAAGCAGAGAAAGATGAGAGAAATTAAGTCTATAACTGTTACTACGTTAACTTGTATGAAAGTATACGTCTTGGGATTCAATTATATCATAAAGAAATCACTGAATACAAGTGTTTTATTTATGTTCTGCCAACCCTGTGAGGCTCCCATGAAATCCAACAGTGCTGTAAAAGTCCACATACCCTGAAGAGTTAAATATTGTTTACCCAAATCTAATCTGTGGTTTCATTCAGACACACTGAGACATCAACAATCAGCCTATAAAATACAATCATGGTGACAATCAACAACAAAACGTCATGCCGCAATGCATGCTGGGTATCAGGATTGTAGAAAACTCATTCATAAATCCCATCATGCATTGCAACATGACAAAAAATTTGCAACTTTCTTACCATTAACTGTCACCATCGTTGAGATTTGTATCAGAAATCATGAACCCTCTCTGAAGCAAAAAACAACAACAAAAACACTAAAGCATTAGGGTAGTCTTATTCAATACAATGTCATTTCCATAGAGCTTTTTTATATGCCTGTTTCTTCATAATTAAATTGTGATCAAATGTTTCAATGATTTGTAGAGTAGAATATAATAAAAATAAACAATCTGAGAAGGTCTGGAAGAGCTTCCCTCTACATGAAGCAACGAACAAGTGGTCTTACTAAAACATTGTTGCTATTGCTAAAAGAGCAGAGTTAGATCAGTGAAGGTCAAGGGACAAATGCCTAACTAAAGGAAACACTAATCACAGTAATGGTGACTTCAAATGAACTCATAACAAACACAAACGTAAGATTTAATGTGATACATTTTGTGATAAATGTCTATTTGACTTGTGAGACATCACGTCAGAAAGAAGATTTGTCTACTAAATCACGCGTGTGGATGCTGGAATAGTTGAGCACTTGTATTTTGTTTTGACAGCTGTTTAGAAGTTAAACTTATCCATTTAGAAAATAAATCTGCATCATTTTATTTTTCAAACAGAGATGCTGATAGAGAGGCAAACGTGAAAGATTGCAGCTTTTGGAGGCATACACCCAACAATATTCATCTATTGCATTTAATAAATTGTCTTTCTTTATTATTTTAGTATTTTCTCCAGAAAACGAGTCATCAAAATAAAAATTTTGAGACAGGAAAATGTCCAAAATGTAATTGATTTGAATGACCAGCTGGTGTTCACCATTAATGTCTTAATCATCACTTGGTGTGGATTATATAAACACCAAATAGTGTTGATTTAACACTGATAGAGTTCATTTAACACTGGGGATTTTCCTGTGCATATGTTGATTAATCAACACTGGCCGCCACAAATAGATTTTTCATGATTCCCATTTACATTTTAATTTTACTATTTAAAACGGCTTAATTCATTGCAGCGAGTGCCCAGCCCGCCTCCGTCCTCCCTCTCTCGTTGTGTGCAGCGCCTCAACAGCACGCGCCGCCGGCCCCCTCCCCTCTCTATGAAACGCGCCTCCAGTGAAAGGTATTTTAACTCTGTGTTCCTCCGTGTACTTTCTCTTTTTCGCATAAACGTCAACAGTCACGGATGTTACTGACAGCTGATCAAGTTCATCATGAGTGACTTTACAAAAGCAGTAGTGTTTCCCACACATACCCTTTCTGATGTGAGTCTGTGTCCGAGCTAGTGCTGCACAATTAATCGCATCGCAATCGCAATCGCGATGTCAGTCTGTGCAATTATATGACAGCAAAATGTTGCAATTATATTAAATAAATAAATGTGTGGACTTGTTAACACAAACTTTCTGATAACAGTTTGATGATTTTTCTTGCTGTTTAAAAAAAGAAAGAAAAAAGAACAAAAAAGGCAGTGCACGTGTGGCATGCACGTGTGTGGTGTGCGTTGTCACTTGTGTGTGCACAGCGCAGAAATACCAGAGCGAAGAAGGATGCAGAGGAGATTGACAGTGATCTGGTAACTGAAAAAAAAACTCTACGTCTGTTGTATGGCGGTATTTTGGATTTAGGATTACTGACACTAAGCAGTTGCTACATCACGTGGCAATACGAAAACATTTCTAGTTTTACAAATACACATTTTAGCATTATCCCTAAACTGTGTGTGGATTTTCCTTAAAACCCATCAAGTTGACTCATGATACCATTTATTATAATCGCAATCGCACATCGCAATATTAGCATCAATAACCGCAATGGGAGAAATTACCCAAATCGTGCAACCCTAGTCCGAGCTCTCTCCCTACCTATGATGTGGCATGCCCGTGCACGTGTTCTGTAGTAACAGCAACCGTGTATTCTATCATATTTATGAATTTGCAACAAATTGTCTGCGCTATACAATAAAACTACCACCCGTATTTAAATAAAAAAAAACGCTCATAACACAACAACACTGATGAGAAGAGCAACATCAGTACAGCCTCAATGTAAATGTATGATGATTTTTTCAGACGATGTCGCGTTTTTAGCAGCAGTAAAAGAAAGAGCTGATTGGATTAAACAAAGAGTAACTGGGTCGTGGGTCCTTACTGGGTCCTGTTTAGTCACTATTTTATAGACAACAGAACAGAAACTATGTAAAAATAGCATTCAGTTGTGTTAAAAAGCAATATAATGTGACGGATGCAGGCATTTGTTATAATACATACATAATGCTTTTTATCTATATTATGATTTATAGGCCACAAATGTAATGTGTTTGTTAATGTTGTTTAATGTAACTTGGTTTTAATACTTTATTTGAACCAATTATTATTGCATCTTCGTTATTATGTAATTTTAAATGCTACTGCTCACTTGGGTCTATTTTTATTACCCCAAAATAACAAATTACTTCATTATCAGTTAGCAAAATAATTGTTAGGGCCAGTCCTTGATTAGTTAAAACATTTAAAAATAATGTGATTTCAGTTTCTTATTCATTTATTTTATCATTGTGGGTTTCTTAAAAAGTGTAAAAATATCGTCTCGTCTCGTTCTCGTGAACCCAATCTCGTGTTTCATCTCGTCTTGTGGATTAAGTGTCTCGTCACACCCCTAATATAAAGTGGGAGGAGTTGGATCTAGATCCAACCCCGCCCCCTGGATGTTGTGTTCCGCAGTGAGGACCATCTCCCTTGACCGCCCCAGAAAAAAAAGAATTACCCCCAAACCCCGCCACCAACATGTACTATTTTATTATATATAATCTTAAATAGTTCAAATTGTCAGATTGCATGTTTTTCTTTGTTTTTAGAGTGTTAAATGATGACTGTGGACATAAAAGATCTGTAAAGTGGCAAAAATTAAAGTTTCAAATCCAAAGAGATATTCTTTTTAAACGTGAAGCCTCATCCACGCCCACCTAAAACGGCTCGTTTAACACGCCCATGCAGTTTGACGTCATACTGGTTTGAACATTTTCATAACACCGCCCTCATATATACGCAAAGATAGAGGGTGTAACTTTCAATCACGCTGTAGTATTGTTTTTTCCGCCATGTCGAGCAAGAGCCTGTGTTTCGCTGCAAAACTACTTTGGTTGGCATTCCAACAGAGTAAACATTAAGAAACCAGTGGTTAGGTTTTATTTACAACACTGTTTCAGAACAGTACAGCCCAAAGGTTTGATTGTGTGCTACACATTTTAAGGAGGATTACTTTCTAAACATCGCGGAGTACAACCGCTGGATGTACACAAAGGCTTCGTCTAAAAAGTGGAGCAATTGTAACTTTGCAACTACACTGACATCCTGTAAGTAGCCGATGTTTTCATATTTAATACATTTCCTCACTGACGATTTAAAGACGAGTTTGGTGCAGAGACGCGCCTGTGTTTTAATGCATTTCCTAATGATGATCCAAACGCAAGATTTGAGAAGTACAGATTACTGATTGTTTGTTGTTTCTACGTTCACAAATGCAAACATGGTTTATGTTTTAGTATCCTTACCTTACCATCTGTTACGTTCTGCTCACATCGCGCTGGTAAAGTTGATAGATTAGCTTAGCCATTCGTGTTTTCTGGGTCCGATTCAGGCTCGTGTTGATAAGGTAGTAGACAATACGATAGTATCTCGTGGTTTTCACTATTGTTTTGGGAGCTCATCTTCCAAAACTTGGCAAGGAGCGTCATATTTCCGATTACGTTACTGAGGTATTCGGCCAATCACAACGCACTGGATAGCTGGCCAATCAGTTCACACCCGTTGACACCGCGCTTTCTCACAACGATGAGCTTTGTACCAAACGACCTGTTTCAGATGGGCGGGACTTAGAGGTGCTAACAAAATGTACCCACTCATGCACACACGCGCACACACACACACACACATGCATGCACACACATAGGGATGGGCGATATGGCCTAAAATCCATATGACGATATGCATTGCTGCCTCTTGCGGTGGCGATATGTATTGCGGTATGCTAATTTTAATAGAGTCGCTTCAGAACAGGTTATATAGACCCTTAGGAAAGCCAAACTGCTAAATGTATTTTTTTTATACAAGTAAACCGTTATGGCCCTGGTAATTTCAATCCATCGCGGGCTCTTCTACTAGAAAACGACAACAGTATCAGAAGCATACAAATCAGCACTACGCTGCCTCTCTCTCTCTCTCGTTTGCTCACGTATGCGCACATACACACACACCGTGAATCAGCTTGTGCGTGAAGGCAAGAATGCACATCCTGGTGAATTTTGGACGATGACTGAGCTGCAGCGGCCTGGCATAAGATTTATAAAAACACATTTGAGAAGTAAGGCGCAACAACTCAAAAAGACTTGCGTGTTTCACAATTAAAGACCATAATGCCAATTTCGCGCGTGGAGCAGCGGTTAACTTATGTGCGATCTACCGGCATTGCCTTAGCGATCGACTGGTCAATCGCAATCGACGTATTGGACACCCCTGCTCTACAGAGTATATTTTCTTGCTGCTTGTTAGACAGCTTAAATCCAAACCAAGTCCAAATAGTACATGTTGCACCGGTCTTTCCACAAGCTCCTCTGTTTCGCTGATGCTTTTAGCCATGTTTATTCAAAATGATGAATATGATGATGCGTTGCAGCCGGCTGCAGCTTGTGGTTCTAAATTTTGCCGATAGATTGCGTAATTAACATGCATTATCGCGATAGTGCAATAGAATTAAAATATCTATCGTATGCCAATTTTGTATCGTTTATATTGCATATTGTTTATATTGCCCATCCCTACACACACACACACACACATGCGCACACACAGACACATACCTGTGAAATCCTGCAAGGATCATGTGGCTGAGGAGGTAGATGGCTCCTCATCAGACTCCACAACCATGTCTGTTGCTGATGTGGAATATCTGACTCCTCATTTTAGCCAGTGGGTGCTCTAGCTCAAAAATATTTCAGAAGTGCACCTGAATTAAGATACAATATGTAAGTTACATACACTTATTTCACACATGCATCAGTTACCCAATTAAAATGACCATAACACACATTTTATTAGCATTTGTTAACATCCTATAAACTAAGCATAACACACTACAAATTATTTAAAAAGCTATATCACTGTAGCTTACATAATGCCATGTCAATGTTTATAGAAGTTATTTTAACATATAGCGTAAAGCAATAAAAATTACAAATTCAGGAGGTCTGTCTGAATTTGCACTTTTTATGTTGCACACACAAACTGTTGCCTATGGGTGAAGTTGCATGACGCCAATTGTAATAGTTGCTAGTTCAGCAAAACTAAAACCAAATACAGTCGTATTCTGTGGCTAATATCAACAAATTAGCAAGAGACCGAGGCTAATATAAATAGCCTATTTCCTACTGTCACTCACGTTGTCACTCAGCATACCTTTATCTTTTGCCCGTTTCTCCTCATCTTCTTGTCTTCTTTTTCTGAACTGGGCGACTGATGGCTTATTTTGGTCTTTTAATTTGATTCATGATGATGAAGACTCGAATCATTAACTTTGCATTACATTTTGCCAACAACAACGTCCGTTCGCCCGTCAATCAACCGGAGTCACGTGACGTGAGTCACGTAGATGACTATACTTTTTTTTCCCATAACCCAATTAATGACATGTTCGTAGGTATATGGGTCTATGTTAATTTTAGGAATGAAAAATGCAATTTATTTGGAAGCAGACGCAGCAGTTTGTGTCGTGTGGCCTCTGGCCTGGGATCAGTTAAGGGGGGCGAGCGAGGGACTTGCAGTCGCAAGTTGATTCCCCGCCCCCCTCCCCCGTGTCTCTTCTGACACGCACACAACCTCTGTGTATCTCACAACTTGACATGGAAATGAGCGGTAGTCTAGAAAACTGTTTTGATATATATAAATTTTTTTAGGGCGCACCTCAAAGAGATTGCGCCCTGGGCGTTCGCCCACATTACCCATAGCAAAAACCGGCCCTGACCGGTATTTACCTTTTCAGGTGCACTGAAGTAGCCTATAACTACCTTTATTAACCCCTTAGGTGGCGCAAATACCTTTAGAGTGAGGGGGTTAAATTGTGATATAAATCTTCAAATTAATATTACTCTGGCATTTTTTGGTCTAGAAGCCTAATCTTGGTCTTGTTTTAAAGAAGACACTTTGGGGGATTTCACAGAGGTGAAACGAGGTGAACATATTAAATAATTAAATTGTTATAGCAGTTTACATTTGTTTTAATAAATAAAAATAATTCCATAACATATTATTTTTATAAATAAAATTATAAAAATGTAAATGTTTCACAAAAATAATAATGCAAACATGAAGCCATAAGTCTCAAGTAGTTCTGATCCAAATTTCAAGTTAAAATCACAAAAAAATGAGGTGTGTGTCACACTTTTAGTGATTTTGCCAACAACTGCCACTAGGTGTCAACGGTTTGCAGCATACACTTGTCACAAATTATTCAATTACTATCACTGCATTATTATTACTGCAAAAATGTTTTGAAATATGAAAACTACATTCTTAGAACTTTCCAACAATATATAGTTTGTCAACATTTTTGAAGATTTATAATATGATATTAGAATTATGAATATATAAAATTAATATGCATTCCAATGGGGGGTGGGGTCATGTAACTAAAAACTGTCACTACATTATTTCTATCATCAAATGACCTTGAAATATGAAAACTACATTCTGAGAGCTTTCCAGTGATATATAGTTTGTCATGATTTTTTAGGTTTAGAGTAGGGTTTTAGTCTTATAAATACGTAAAAACAAATTAGGCCTACCTGTGGCCCCGTGACATTTTAGAAACTGACTCTCATTACGTCATAATTTCCCCAAAATGGCAATGAAATATGAAAACTACACACCTAGAGCTTTCCAACAATATGTAGTTTGTCAAGATTGTTTAGGTTTAGAACAGGGTATTAGTGCTATACATATGCAAAAACAAATTGAGTCCAACTGTGGCAGTGTGACATTTTAGAAACTGAGTCTCACTACATCATTATTTTCCCAAAATGGTGATGCAATATGAAAACTACACTCTTAGAGCTTTCCAGTGATATATAGTTTGTCATGATTGTTTAGGTTTGGAACAGGGTATTAGTGTTACAAATATATAACAACAACGTGGGCCCACCTGTATACACGTGGCATTTTAGAAAATAGCTCTCACTATGTCATTCCTTTACCAAAATAGTGATAATAAATTAAATCTACACTCTTAGAGCTTTCAAATGATATATAGTTTGTCATGATTGGATAAGAATTCACATGCAAAACACTGAAGTAAATGTTGGCGTCCCGCTGGCGGGACAGTGACATTAATCAGGATATAAATGTTTTGAGGCGCACTCTCTTTAAAATTGAATCAATTACTCTCCCTACATAATTTATTTTATAAAACACTGTTGATATATGTATTCTAGAGGCTTAGACCTTTCAACAATATATAGTTTGTTGTGATATACATTAAATTTATATGGAAAATATTGACGTAAACTTAGGTGTCCCGTGAGCGGGACAGCGCCACTTATTAAGTATATTTGTAGAATAACTTTACAACTTTACATAACATTCAAATGTACTTGCTAATATAGTGTATTTTATTAAGTACATTCAGAAATCTAGTTTATTCTGTCTTAACCTTTTTGACATTTTACACTTTGGGTACACACTCTGTCTGTTTTGGGGAATGGACTGTTGACTTAAGGGTGGATTATTTATTTATTTATTTTTCATGCATAGTGCTTACGGTATTATTGTAATCATTTTAATAAGCAATATTAAATAAACAAAAACTTTACAAGATACTAAATATGAACGTTCTGTTGTTAGCTTTACTGTTTTACACTAAGGGTGTTAACATATTTGGCATATTTCATTTCAGAGTTATTTTTGATTGATTGATTGATTGATTTTATTTGACCACTTAAATATAAAAATATGAAACAATACTCAGAGTCATACATTAAAATACATAAATAGTCAGGGATAACACAATAAAGCCCAAAGACTTATTTCCATTGTGGTCCCTAAGGGCAAAGGACAAGTGGCAACAGATCTCACAACAATCATTTCATCATACATTAACACAACCATTTAATATTATACCACAAAAACAATAAAAGCATAAAACCTATGTTTGGCACCTAAGCCACACCTTCAAACCCTTTTTAAAACTGCCTATGCTTCTAACTGTCTTAAGTGTACTAACCCGTTCCAAAGGGTAGCTCCAACATAAAGAAAAGACTGTTTGCCCAAATTGGTCTTGACTCTTGGTGGTATAAAATCTGTTGTACTACCCCTTGTGGAATACCTGTGAACTTCATTTACTTTATTAAAATAATTTCTAAAATATTTGGGAACATCCCCATAAACAATTTTATGTATCATACCCAGCTGCAACTGATGTACTCTATCCTCAACTCTCAACCATCCCACCCTTTCAAAGTGGCATGTTTCCAGGTGAGTTCTTATAGGGAGGTCTAAAATAAGCCTTATTAATTTATTTTGAGATGTCTGAAGCCTATGTTTTAGGTTGCTTGTGACACCATTGTACCATGAGCCACACGCATAATCAAAATAAGGCTGTATTAACGCTCCTGCCAGAATTATCTTAGTTCTTTCGTCCAAAAACTTTGATATTCTGGCCATATAGCGGGCTCTCTGGTTTACCTTGGTGATAACCTTTAAAGCCTGACCTACCCCAGACATGTGGCAATCTAACATACATCCAAGTAATTACTCCTTGGCATGAACACGCAGACTTTAGGTCATTTATATATAACAAAAAGAAGAGTGGACCCAAAATGCTTCCCTGAGGTACCCCACAATCCATGCCTGTTGGTTGAGACATTTTGCCTCCAATATCCATAACTTGCGTTCTATTCTCCAAATAAGAGCACACCCATTTCAATGCTTGTCCACTAAAACCCATAGCTTTCAATTTATACATTAAGACACCATGGTCAACTGTATCAAAGGCTTTTTGCAGATCTAACATGACCATGCCACAAAGATTTCCATTATCTACCTCCTTTTTTATATAGTCAGTTAGAAATAGTAAACAGGTATCTGTAGAATGTGATTTCCTAAAACCCGACTGAAACTCATAAAGTAAGTTTTTTGATTTTATATACTTATCAATCTGTTCAAAAATGATCTTTTAAATTATCTTTGACAGACAACCAAGAATTGAAACCGGTCTATAATTGCCGGGGTCTAATTTACTCCCTTTCTTATATAATGGAATCACTCTGGCAATCTTAAGATCATTGGGAAAGCATCCTTGTTCTATCGACATGTTTACAATATGAGTAATGCTTGGGGTTATTATCTCAGTGGCATCCCTCAGGAATCTAGCTGGAATAGAATCTACTCCTGTGGCTTTAGAGCCATCCAGACTTTTCAGCTTCTCAAGAACAAGTGCCTCCGACACCTTTTCAAAACTGAAGCTCCCCGTCTGGACCCCTAACTCAGAGTAAAAGTCATGCACATGCCTTTCACCATATTGAAAAGTCTGGCTGGGTAACTTTTCCACCAGCTTCTTGGCAACAGTTGAGAAATATTTATTAAAGCAATCTGCCACTGTCTCCTTTTCTGAAGTAATGTTGTTACCAAGATCTAAAGTGATGTTAGTGTTTTTTGTTTTTAGCCTTTTACTATATCCAAGTTGCTTAAGGGATTTCCATAATTTCCCTGAGTCATTTCTGTATTCAGCTATTTTTTCATTAAAATATGCCTTCTTTGTATTAACCACTAATCTATTTACTTCATTTCTTGCCTTTTTATAATCCTCCCAACTCTGCTCATCCTTATTGTCTCTATATTTACCATGCTTCTTATTTCTTATCCTAATTGCCTCAAGGAGGTCATCATTTACCCAGGGTTCTGTTCTTTGCTTTATTCTAATTTCTTTACAAGGGGCTACTTTGTCTACAGCTTCTAAAAACATACTTTTAAATGACCCCCATGCTCTATCTACATCACTACATTGCAAAACTGTGGACCAATTCATTTTATTTAAACATCCATTTAGTGCTTCTTTGCTGTACCTTTTCAATGACCGAATTTTTATAGAAGCATGACAATTGAGCACTGATTGTTTAATCTTTCTAGTGCAAAAAATCATATAATGGTCACTCAAACCATATGGTATAACCCCGCTTTCTGTTATCCTAGATTTGTCTGACACCAAGACAAGGTCAATCGTGGTTTGGCTGGTAGAACACACACGTGTATGATCCTTTATCAGCTGATGTAAACTAAAGGAACGACAGAAATTCATCAATGCTTTATACCCAGAAGCATCACTCTTCTGAAAATCAGTGTTGAAATCTCCTAACATGATAACTTCAGATTTAACCAAGTCCATGCACTTTGAGCAAACATCTTCTAACAGCTCATAAAATTGAGTTTGATCCGGTGGTCTGTAACATGCACAAATTAGTATAGGCTTGCTTTTCGGTAACAAAATATCTAACCACACCGCTTCAATCTGCTCACTATTCAAATCTGTTCTATGATTAAAACCAAAAATTTTTTGTTTTTTATGTTATACTATTGATGATACACTTACAGACACATTCATGATGACTACTGCTTTTGTCTTACCAAATGTACTGTTCCCAATACCGGTCCTTCTTTTACACAAATTACGCAAGTTGCATGTGGCCCCCACAACGCTAGGGGCCCCTTGATCTCAAAATCATTTAAATACTATTATATCTAATCAAAATTATTATTATGTTTAATGTAAACAAGACATTATAATAAAAAAATGCAAACATGTTATGTAGATTTTTGAACATTCTTAATGATTTCTTAAATTACTGATATGTACTCGGATAACACGCAGTGTGTGACATGATGCAGGAGAGTGATGTGCTTCAAAACGGACTGATCCATCTGGAGCAGAAAAAGAAAGAAAGAAATAAATTGCAAGAATGCAAAGCAAGGGAACAAGAGGAAGGTATGTGTTTTAAAGTCTTGTTAGTATCACCAAACAAAGCAGTGTAATATTTTCATAATAATTCTCCAGTATCAAATTTCCACATTGTTTTGTTTGCCCTTTAAGATAAGTAATTTTAAGTAATCATTTATGTCATTAAATATAGTAAACCACATTTATGCAATATAATGTGTTTGTCTTGCAGTTTTAGGTTACTAACTTTGTAAAATTTAAATTACAACATATATACATAAAAGATTAGACATTTAAAGATAAAAGTGTTTTGTATTGGCCTTAGTTGAGCAGATTGTATATATACTCAGTATATACTCAGTTTTTATAATTTTGACACTGTATATCATGTATGTTGCTGTATTATGTGCATTTTAGGGAATATTTAGGATCGTGAAGGACCATTAGTTAAAGTAGCAAAATAAAATCTGTATATAATATGCAGCACTGCTTATACTGTTTGTTACATTACATTTTTATTTATATTTTAGATAGATTAATAATGTCTGCATCTACTAATCTTCTTTAATGACTACATGACAATTCATAATAAACTCAGACTGACCACTAACCTAATTAGCCTAAATATACATATATTATCTGTTTGTATATTGATATATTTGAACTTCAATTCCAGTCACAATATTTGACTCTGACTTTTTGACCTTGTTAGTTGATATATTGGAGCACAGGACAGTTGAGAGCTCATCTATCATGAAAACGTGGGATTACTGAGGAATCATTTGAGAAACATTTCGGTGTCTACATGAATATTAACGAGAGATAAATTAATATGTAGCAGGAATAACACAGTATGTATGTCGGTTGTGAATGTGGCGCTAGGACCCGGGCAGGGTAGAGACAGACAGAAGCGCTTCAGTCCTGGCGACGGCGGGACTCGATCCCGGGCTGAACTTCCCCTCGCTGACGTCACACTCGCAGCTCCGGACACGGCGCTGAGAAAAATGCTTCTCTCCGTGCCGCCGAGGACGGGAATCAACCCATATAACGGATATAGTAGCAGAAACAGCAAAAAGGTAACGCGAATGTGGGATTTTTTTGTGTTTGACTGTTGCTTTACAAGAACAGTCGCTGTTTTGTGCACGAGTGAAAGCTGCAGTGCCCTTGACAAATAAACTTCAGCTTTCTGTCGTCTCTGTATCTGGATGTAGGATTGTATTTCTGGTGCAGTGTTTAAAATCAGGTCGGGATCTGCTTGGGTTTAATTAGAATGTAGGCATTTGTGAGTATTTGGTAATAACACAAGCGTCGTCATCATTGGGGACTTTTTAGACACAGACCCACTGACACACACATCAATTTGCTAACATTTTTAGTCGTCCACGGAATATAATTTTCTGGGAAACTACTATAAGATAAGCGTTCCGTAGAGAAGGGCTTGAAAACAAAAACGTGCGTACTCTGTGCTTATCCGTCAGTTGCTTGGGAATCGGAGAGAATGGGCGAAAGTTTTCAGGGTTTGGAGAATGAAACGCCCCACCTCTCAGAAAAAACCCACCGCGACACGCTTGACCATTTCAACTTGTAAAATAAAATAAAAAATGAGATCAGCGAATGTAATTAGTAGATATTTACGCATCTCGTGATTGTCCATGTTTGTTATAGTAGCCACTAAAGCAATTAAGTTTTCAAGCAAGTAACGCAACGCCGCAAGAACCCATTAGGATAGACGCGCGCTACATACAGGACCATGACGTTCTTGGCGCGTCGCAGCTGTGTAGAATCAGGGTTTAAATAGTTACATAATTCAGGATGTGAATGTTTCATTGTTTCAAAGAAATTCAAGACTTCATCAAATGCAGCACTGTTGATTAAATACATCACAGACTGAATGTCTCTTTGATTTTTTCTGTATGTAAAAGATACCATTTTAGATGCACCATTATTAAATAAATATGTAAGAGAACAGACATTTGTATTTTTAAACTGTTACATTTAGTAAAGCTGCTTCTTATTAGATTCGTGTCAAGTGACCATTTATAGATATTCTACAATTGGCTTGGGTGGTGTTTTAATATAACATCTAACCCCAGTTAAAATGTTATCAACACCTGCAGTTTTAGGGTGTTTCTGTATGCACATATTGTTTTGATTTCTGAAATCTCGTGGAAGGTCACTACAGATAGGGAGGTGGCCGATGACACAATAAATGCGTCACAATTTGCTGTCGCGGACAGAGAGAACATGACGTCACGGATAAATACTTGAGAGACTGACAGTAATTAGAGTCAGTCATGATCCCTTTGCTCTGAAGTGTTAAGTGTCATAAGTGCATGAGGTATTATTTGGATTATATTATTTTTTAATTTCAGAGTTTTTGGTCTGTTGTACTTATTGATATTTTATTAATACAATAGTTGGAAGAACATTATATTCATCAGCTTTATCTGTTTCTCTAACATTCAGTCTGCAATCCAAGTATTTATGATTTATATGAAGGAAGCCAAGCCAAGTTTTTTTTTTTTTTACCAGATAGCATTTCCCTCATGCTTTTGCTGCAATCAAATGTCTGGTTTCATGTGAAACGAAAAACGAAAGTAAAACTGTTTACACTTATTATCTGTTGGTTTTGTCACTGAAATACATGGGGTTAAGCAAGTTTTTATCTCAGTGTTTAACTTGATTAACTTTTAACTTAATGATTTAATTTCATTAAATACTAACTCCTGATTAAATACTGGTCTTTACATTATGGTTTGGTCTTCATGTACTAGCACCTAGTGCATACATTTAAGATGGGCCATGCTTGTTCACTTTGTTGTTTCTGCAAAGGCCAAATTTTTTTGTAATTCCTAAAAGCAACATTAGGGTCTAACTTATGATAGGTGTCTTTAACTATGCTGTATAACAATATACACTCTTAATGACTGCGGGTCTTGATTCCCCAGATAGCATGCAACCATTGAAACAATGTTATAAACAGTTGATTTGTCAGTAGTCCCTTTCACACATACAGTCTTTACTGGTAATTTACTGGGAAATTGCAGTAAACAGGTCATGTGTGTGTTCAGAACCTTTCCGGTAAATTAGTGCTGCCAATTTACCAGTAAGACAGGTTGTAAGATTACCAGTAATTTACCGGTAAGCGCTATGTGTGAACGAAAAATAAAGGATTACTGGCATTTAGAACGGACAATGTCAGACCGCGCTGACAGCTTCGGGACAATCATAACGTTTTAATACAGGTGACGCGTTAACCCCCGCACTGTTTACAGGGGTTTCTACACACATGCTGTTTAAAAGTCGAGCACACCTGAAGTCAACATTAGGCATGGGCATAATTAATCGACGATCGATAATTGATTGTTAAGAATTTCGTCGATAACGTTAATTTGTTATCAATTAATCTAATGCATTTTTTATTTAACTTCTGTTTCACAAATACTCCGTATGCAGTGCGTTTGCGTATGTGTACGGACAAATCCGTCAAGCACCCGTTGCAGTGCGCTGCTGACCGCTTATTCTGCATATAAAATGTTCATGTGATTGACACTTTCTGTGAACACTTTTCCGCATAAACAATAGAACAAAGCATCATTTTCTTTCCACAAAACAATATATTTTAGATATTATTTGACAGACTAGTAAGTGTGGATTAAAGATGTTTAAAATCTCTAGCCTGGTGGTCAGGATCTGAATGGATCAAATCAGCAGTTTTGCAATGGTTTATTTATCTCCACATATATCATAAATAAAAATAAGCAGAGTAACTTTGCAAGTCTACCCTTCCACATTATATATTTCCTACTATGTATATGATTTCCATATAATAAACGAGAGTATTCGACGTCAAAAAGCGTCTCATATGAAAATAAATCTTCACAATATTATTATTTCTCAAAACTTTATGACAAAAATAAGCAACTGTATTCCTACAGTTATTCAAAGATGCACACTTTGTTCCGCATATAATTTGAATATTATACGAAAGTACTCATATAACGGCACGTCTCATATGGCAAATAAATATCCTCACATTAACATAACAGCATAATGAAATGAATAAACAGACTATGAAACAGGATTGAAATGTAAATTGTATTATTATTACAGGAAAAAAGCAATATTACTAAAATAATCTCTGAGGTAAATATGTCAAAAATGCGGTTAACCGCACAATAAGTCTAAATAAGCAATAAAAGTGAAAAAAAAACATTATTAGGCCATGTCTCAAAACTTTATATGACAAAAATATATTTAAAAGAAATGTTGTATTACAGTTAT
The DNA here is from genome assembly GCF_030506205.2 of Paramisgurnus dabryanus. NCBI lineage: Eukaryota > Metazoa > Chordata > Actinopteri > Cypriniformes > Cobitidae > Paramisgurnus > Paramisgurnus dabryanus. The sequence goes on along the minus strand of NC_133350.1, from coordinate 31,878,546 downwards.
TCAAAGATGCACACATTATTCCATATTACTCCCGTTTATGAGCACGTTTGTCTCTGGCCTCGCTCTGTTATGTAATAGATTGACAGGTGCGCATCTCTGTCTTTCAAACAGATATCATTTTGTAATTACTCCCTTAGGAAAATTAGCCATGATTTTATCATTGTGAAAATGTTTATTTTTTTTGCAGATTAAATACTATTTGTATTTCCGCAATTTTACTACAAATACCATGGTTATGGTATGTTGTGGAGTTGGAGACCATAGTAAATTTGTGTCTACTGTTGTTTTACTTACAAATAAAACCTGTGCATGCATCCCGGTCAGTCTCCTCGGAGCGGGTGTTTTCGGCGGCAGCTGGACTGACGGTCACCATGGGTTGCCTGACCCCAAAACATATATTTCTAAAAAAAAATCAGTATACTGGTGCAGAAGTTTTATGCGAGCTACTAAAGTTATTTATTTTTCACCAGGCTTTAAGTAGCCTAATTTTAGGAAGGCTAATATCTTGCACTTTCTTCTGGCTTGGATAATTTTGAGTTACATTTTGACAAAACCTTTCAGATCTAAGTATTATGTTTTTTGTTTAATTTAATGTTAAACATGATTCTTTATTTTTATTTTGGAACCAATGAGGTCTCTGATTAAGAATGCTGGCTCGGAGCTGCAGGTTTCGCTGCTTTAGAGCACCGCATATGCACGCACATATATGTTTGAAACATAGTTTAACTGTCTGCCACAAGTTGATCTTGTAATAAAGGTCTCATTGAGGAAAAACACGCCGTATATTTGTATTCATTGCAGTTTTGAATTATAAAAGTTAAATAATAAATTTTATTATAAAAATATTAATGATTAATCGATAGTCGATCGTTAAATCTCCCGACGATCGACTAAGAAAACTTAATCGAATGCCCATCCCTAGTCAACATCGTAAGGTTACTAACGTAACCCCGGTTCTCTGATAACATGAAGTGAGGTATCTCACTATGGGACCGCCTCAGGCGTGGCCGATCACGGAAGCACCAATAACACCACGTCTCCCAAACGTGGCAGACCAATCGCTGCAGCGATCAGGGAGTCCCGCCTCCCTGAATATAAACCGCAGCTACCTGCCATCTCGTCATTCTCTGCATATCTCTTCTCCGTGCAGGAAGGCAAGGAGGGCAAAATTTGTGAGATACCTCACTTCATGTTATCAGAGAACCAGGGTTACGTTAGTAACCTTACGTTCTCTTTCAAACATTTCATTCGGTATCTCACTATGGGATATAGACAACTCCCGTATTGCCGATATGCTGACGAAGCAGACTAAGATGGGTTATTTAAAAATCTGAATCATAACTCCCCACAGAGTTGAAAACAGAAAGATATGAGGTATCGCCCCCCTCTTTTTTTTTTTTTTTATGCCACCCGACTATTCACTTCCAGAACCGAATGTGCCAGAGAAGGCTCTGTCACATCCAGATTATAGAAACGAGCAAAAGTGTGCGGAGAAGACCAGCTAGCTGCCGCACAAATTTCCTGAATAGAGATGCCTTTAAAAAGAGCCCAGGATGTAGCCATGCCTCTAGTAGAATGAGCTCGTAGTCCTTTAGGAGGCTCTATATTCGAATTATTGTAACATAATACGATAGCTTCCACTATCCAATGAGAAAGGCATTGTCGGGAGATAGGTCTTCCTCTGTAAGACTCAGCCCATGAGACAAACAGCTGATTGCTCTTACGAAGCGTCTGTGTTCTCTGGACATACATATGCAGAGTACGGACAGGACATAAATTGTGCAACCTCTCCTCCTCTGGTGATGTAAAGGGTGGGGGATGAAAAGCCAGCAGGTCTACTGATTGAGCTGCACCAGCGGGATCGAACACTTTGGGTACAAATGCCGGGTTAGTTCTAAAAGAGACCCTTTGAACACCCGGAGCGAACATCATACATGACGGGTGAACTGATAAAGCGTGTAGTTCATTCACCCTCTTTGCTGTGGTGAGCGCCAGTAATACAGCCGTCTTTAGAGTTAACAATTTTAGTTCAATAAAATCAATAGGTTCAAACGGAGCTTTCGAAAGTGCGTTCAGAACCACGGACAGATCCCAGGGCGGAACCAGCGGCTTCGATACTGGGTGTAACCGACGTGCACCTCTCATAAACCGACAGACGAGAGGGTGTTGGCCAATGGTACCCGAGTTAAAACCCATGTGACATGCCGATATAGCGGATAGATAAACCTTAATCGTAGAAAAAGCTCTACCCTTGTCCAGAAGTTCTTGTAAAAAACACAGTACATCCGAAACTGAACACAAGATAGGAACTATATTCCTTTCTGCGCACCAGCTCTCGAACACCCTCTATTTGAGATCATTTAAAGAGCGCGCCGAGGCCGCCCTCGCGTTCTGAATGGTCTCAATTACTTTCGGAGGTAACCCAGCTGTATTCAGATTCAGCCTCTCACTGGCCAGGCCCAGAGAGCTAGTTTCTGAGGGGAGGGGTGAAATATTTCCCCCCGTGCCTGTGAGATCTCTGCGCACTGGTAATGGCCACGGTTGGTCGTATAGTAGTTGCGCGATCTCCGCAATCTATAGTCTGCCCGGCCAGTGTGGTGCGATCAGAATCTGTACATGTTTGCATTCTCGAACTCTCCGTAGTGTTGGCTCGATCAGGCTCAACGGAGGGAACGCGTAAAGTAACACGTCTGGCCACTCGTGGGCTAGAGCATCCACACCCACCGGTGCATCGTCGCCCACCAGAGAGAAGAACAGAGGGCATTGCGCGTTTTCGCGCGATGCAAAGAGATCTACGGCTGCCTGGCCGAATCTCTGCCACAACATGAGCGTCACCTGAGGGTGGAGTCTCCACTCCCCGTACAGGGGATTCCCTCTGGACAGTAAATCCGCTCCCCTGTTCATTATTCCTGGAACATGCGTCGCGCGTAATGACAGGAGGTTCCTGCTGCTCCATATAGTTAGGTCTTTCGCTAACGAGTGAAGCTGGCGAGACCGTACCCCCCCTGTCGATTTATGTAGGCTATCACCGTTAGGGATGGGTACCGAAACCCGGTATTAAACTGGCCCCGGGGCTAAATTATGAAAGACCGTAGTATCAGTAAGATCTGACGCTATCGGTTCTGCTTTCGGTCCTGGAGAAAAAAATAAAAATAAATGTACTATGTATTCTTGCTTAATAATGTTTTCGTGCACATTTTATCTCACCAAACATTTCTAATTTGCGATTAAGATGTTTGTCTGTGAGATCTGCGAGATCTCTCATGCGCGCCGCGGAGGCTGGCTGTCTGTCAAACACAACCACAACAACGAGCGCGGCGCACGCACACTCATAACAGCACAAAAACTACCGCTTAATACAAAGAGTGACGATGGCGGATAGAGCAAAACATTCAAAAGTGTGGTTATACTTCACTAGAGTTGATGCAGACAACGCTCGTTGTCATACAGGTAAGTGCAACAAGATGTTTGCATGTAAGGGCGGAAACACAAGCAATCTGTCAAAGAATCTTTCAAAAGTGTATTACGTGCAGACAGAAACTGTGTCCCAATTCAAGGGCTGCAACCTTCTAAGCATACAACCTTAAAAGGGGAGCACTCTGTCTTTCAAGGTGGCAGCCTCAGAAGTCCGCGAAGAGAACTGAAATGAGACAGTCTAACCCTCGGAGGACCTATAATTTGCGTCACCTGTTGCACGCGCCCACCGCGCCTGTCAGCAGGACACAGCGGAGACGTTTCTGACTTATTTAAATAAATATGGAATCAGAAAAATATTCATTTATTTTAGAAAATATGACACGTTGATGTAGATTAAACTATTCAACAGTATATAAAATTAATCAACCTTAGAAATACGCAACATGAACAGAATAATATTAACACAAGTCACAGCCTCAAGTCGCGCTGCTGTGACGCAATCGGTCTTAAAATACGTCCTTAGAAGGTCGCAGCCTGCAAAATTCAACCATCATCTCTGGTGGTTGCCGCATCAACGTCAGGCATTTATGCTAAAATCATGTTGAATCAACATTGTTCACGTCATTTAAAATAAATGTACAATCTCCCTAATTGGTTTGCTTACCTTACGTTGAAATTCTGTTGATTTCTTTTGGGAGAAATGCTGAACGTTATGCATTCAACATATTTTCTACTTCTTTTTAAAATCCCAAATAAAGAAAAATCAGCATGTAAACATTTATTTAGCCTAAATATCCTATTTAGAGTATTTTTTCTGCAGCTTTCACGCTGGTGCATTAATAAATATATGTATAATATTTAGAAATGATATCCAGAAATTAATTTGTAATAATGAAATGCAGACACATAATTAACTTAATCATGTGAACATAGGTTCGTGATCAAATGTTAACATTGGCCAAAGTACCGATAAGAATACCGTTAAAGCACCGGACCGTTAAAGGTGCAGTGTGTAACTTTTATAACAATCTCTTGACAGAAATGCAATATAAAATACATAACTATATTATCAGTGGTGTATAAAGACCTTTCATAATGAACTGTTATGTTTTTATTACCTTAGAATGAGACATTTTTATCTACATACACAGAGGGTCCCCTTACATGGAAGTCGCCATTTTGTTTCTACAGAAGCCCTTAAAGGACAAACTTTTTTTACTAAGTTGTCTCTAACGATGACATGGTTGTCCGGTGGCGGCTACCGTAGCTTCTCTATGCGTTTCGGTGAACGGTGGACTGAAACGTTGGTTGCAATTTGCAACCTTACCACTAGATGTACTAAAATTTACACACTGCACCTTTAAGCAGTACCGGTAAGAGTAGTAATACCATTAAAACCTTAACGATACCCATCCCTAATCACCGTTGTATTGTCTGTTCTGACTAATACATGATGATTTTTGAGAAAATGCACAAAATGTTTCAGGGCCAGTGACACTGTCAGTAGTTCTAGAAAATGTATGTGCTTCTCTCTCAACCACACTCCCCTCACTGTTCTGCCCTCGAACACTGCCCCCCAGCCCGTGAGAGATGCATCTGTCGTCACCACTTTTCTCATTAGAAGCGGACCCAGAGGGCATCCTTTCCTGAGAAAAGACGGGGCTCTCCAATGACGGAGAGCACTCATGCATTCTGGTGAGACACGCACTCTGCGTCTGAGACGGCTCGTGGGGCGAATGCCCTCTGACGATGTCCAGTTCTGAAAATCCCTCATTCTCAGCAGTCCTAGGGGAATCACTGACACTGTTGAGGCCATCAGACCCAGTAGTCAAAGACATATCCCGAAAGAGACTGAACTCTCTCTTTGGAAGAGAGAGAGGCAGTGGTGAAACCTCTCGATGCGTTCTTCTGATAGGAACGCCCGAAACCTCACAGAATTCAACCTGAGACCCAAGTAGACTATTTCCTGTGAAGGAATTAGACAACTCTTCGCCCGGTTTATTCTGAAACCTAGACTTTCCAGATGTGTCACTAATGTGTGTGTGTCGCTCTCTGCTCGATGCTGTGACGGCGCGCAGATGAGCAGATCGTCTAGATACGACGAAACTCTGACTCCTTCGTTCCTTAACGGTGTCAGAGCCGCTTCCACACATTTGGTAAACTCTCTGGGAGCTAAAGCCAGGCCGAACGGGATTTTCAGATATTCGTATGCTGTGTTTAGATAAGCGAACCTCAGATATTTCCTGTGTGTAGGAAAAATATCTATGTGAAAATATGCGTCCTGGAGGTTGACCGAGGTGAACCAGTCCCTTTGACGAATATTTTGAGACAAAGTTTTGAGTGAAAGCATTTTGAATTTGTACTTTCTGAGGTGTTTGTTGAGGACCCGTAAATCTAAAATAGGACGGAGACCTCCCCCCCGCTTGGGAATCACAAAATAACGGGAGTAAAAACCCATCTGGCTTTCCTCTGTTGGAATCTTTCTTATCACTCCTTTTTTTATTAAAGAGGATATTTCTTCCTCTAAAACCTGAGCTGCTTCCCCCTGGGCCACTGAAATTACCACTCCATTGAACACCGGAGGTTTTACAGCGAATTGTAGTCTGTAACCTCTGTCTATCGTGTTTAAAACCCAGGGATGAACTGCGCATGCGCGCCAATTCTCCGCTCGAGCAGCGAGTGGGCCCTTTTCGGCTTCGCTCACTAGCGGTGCGGTGGCACCCTCTAGCGGCGAAGAGGGGGAATAACGCTCCGTTTGAGGAGTTATTTTCATTATTGTTTGTGATTGTTTTATTTCTTTTTGAAATATATTTTTCTTTATCCCACTCTGCGCCATCAGCCCTTGGCTTGGATGCGACAGAGAAAACTTTATTTGTGATGGGATGATTGTGCACATTTGTCTTTCTTCCCTCGAAACCAACCTTGTAAGTGGAGGGAGAGACAAAACTTTGGGGGATGCCCGGGGAACATGGGCTGTTTCCCCGTGAACACTGGACTGTGAACTGCCCAAACACACATTTTTTTCTCTTAAATTCCTTCTCTGTTTCCCCGCGGGAGGGAGAAAAGGATCGATTTGAAGGGATGGGACAGAGAAACCCTGAGTTCTGTCTCCAAACCCCTCTTGTTGCCCGATTGACGTCTCAGGTTGACCGCCTCTTCTTATTTCCCTGAGGAGGGGGCGGCCGGTGTTTCGCTGCCGCGGCTGCGAATGATTGTTTCGGTTTCACGAAACCGGGCTTAGCCTGAGGGCCGGTGCTTCCCGGTTGCTGTGGGGGTACGGACGGGAAGGCTGATAATCCGCATGACCTCCTCTGCCCGAAGGTCTGAAATTCGGACGGCTCGGATAATGCGGACGAGCTGTCGGTTTTCGGGGGAGACAGGTTTCGAATGCTTCTCCCTCCTTTTTCCTCAGGTCACATTGCTGACGCATCGCCGTAACCGTTGCGCCGAACATGGCCTTTGGATCAATCGGGGCATCCAAAAACTCCACTTTCTCTTTGTCAGAGAGGCCTGACAAACCCAGCCATAGCGATCTCTCTCCCACAACCGCTAAGCCCATGCTCCGACCGCAACTTTGAACTGCTCCGCGAGACGTGCGCAGGTTTAAGTCTGCGATGATGCATATCTCCTCCCAGAGCGCCGGGTTGGGAGAACCGGAGTCCAGCTGACGCCCCATCTCCTCCAGTAACTCCGTTTGATAAGCAGTAAGGAGGGACGTCGCGTTCAAAGCCTGCACGGCCAGAGCCGTCGATTTATAAATCTTCTGAAAAACAGAGGCGGCGAAGAGCTCTGTTTTCCATGGCTGTGAAGCCTCGGATGAAGAAAGTGCCGCCTTGCGGATTCGGATGCAGGTGGTTAGCCACCGAAGGTTCCACCGGGGGAGGATCTGCCATCCCCAAATCCTCCATTCCTTGCACATCCAGTCTCGAGAAGCCCTTAACGGGTACTCGATGGGAAAAAGGTTTGTCCCAAAATCTCTTCATTTTAGCCACACATGCTGGGACGGCTGGAATAAACTGCCTCGCTGGGGGGAGACGTGACGGAAGTCTCTTTCCGTCGTACAAATCTCTTTCTGCTCCCTTACCCGCGGGTTGGGATGGCCAGTCGATAGACAGTTTAGTTGCGGCCCTGTGACAAACCTCAATAAGGTCTGTATCCGTCTGCACCGGGGAGGGTGAGCTCTCATCCTGTGCGCTCGGCGGGCGCGATTGTACCGGGGGAAGAAAAGCATCCTCCTCGTCGTCGTCTTCATCATCTAGGATGGACGACAACACTTCGTCCTCGTCGTCTTTCTCTCCCGCTAATGGATCTTCAAACAGCGGGGGAAGGACGGGTGAAACTTTCTCAATCATCTCACCCAAGGAGCTGGAGGTCTGTGGACAATCCATCGGTTTCTCTCTGGGTTGAGCAGAGAGGTATGGGTCCGACTTTCCCGCTACTGCGACACGAAGTCTCCGCTCTCGGGTTTTGGTCGGGAACTTCTCGCAGTGAGGACAGCCCTCGGGGTTGGATATCGCTGCCTGAGCGTGTTTAGCACCCAAGCAGGAGATGCAGAGACTGTGTGAATCTTTTGCCGAATACCACACGCACACGGATGAGGAGGATGTTTTCCTCCGGGGCTCTCCGGTTCTTTTGCGGTGGCCATGATGTCTACACTCTCTTCGTATGATAGTCCACCACAACGTGATAACTAATACGGAGCTGTGTAGTAATCAATAGCTTTTTCCTACTTTTCGGTGCGTGGTAAGCGCGTCGAAAACTCGGAAAACAGAAAGCTAAAAGAAGAAAACTCGCCTTGACGCGTTAGTTCTCTAATTCTAAGTATCAAGTCGCTCGACAAACTTATTGAGAAAATATTGCGTTTGGGACGTTACCTTGCGGCTCCGTCTGTAAACCGTTGAGCAATAGTTCCCAAAGTCTGCTGAGGACAGCTTCCGAAATCTTCACGGGGAAGAGAACGAGAATGACGAGATGGCAGGTAGCTGCGGTTTATATTCAGGGAGGCGGGACTCCCTGATCGCTGCAGCGATTGGTCTGCCACGTTTGGCAGACGTGGTGTTATTGGTGCTTCCGTGATCGGCCACGCCTGAGGCGGACCCATAGTGAGATACCGAACGAAATGTTTGAAAGAGAACCACATTTCTTCACCGAAGTTGTTTAAAACACCTTACCATCTATTTGCTGAATTGTTGACATCCTTAATACATTCTCTGTGAAGCCTAATGTGCAAACTCAGGTTCCGTTTGGCGTCGCCTGACGCAATGTTGTTTGGTCACGAGCAACTTCGCGACCGTCAGCGTTTGCCACAGATGTGAAAACAACTAAACACGGAGAGTTGATACTCGCCATTGCTTACAAATACAACACTGACCCAGCTAACAGAAAAAAGTTCTAAGAACGTTCCCTGAAAGTTCCCAAGGTTCCCAAAAACGTTCTGCCAACGGAAAAAGTGTCCAGTTTTCTTGATGTTCTTAGAACGTTTTTGTGTTGTCTCAACGTTAGAGGAATGTTACATTTTACCATTTTTAAACGTTATGACAATGTCATGCTTTAATGTTCACACAATGTTTAAAACAACAACTGTTTATTATGCTGACTTGTTTAACTGTTATTTAAATGATAGAGAAACATTGCATTTAATTTTTTTTATAAAACATTATTTCTGAATGTTCAGTAAATATATTGCTGTAGAAAACACAATTCACTTATTAGGTTTAGATGTTGATGTTTTGTTTAGTTTTAAAGGGCCCATGTCACAGGACTTTTTTAAGATGTCAAATACATCTTTGGTGTCCCCAGAGCACATGTGTGAAGTTTTAGCTCAAAATACCATATAAATACTTTATTATAGCATGTTAAAATTGCCACTTTGTAGGTGTGTGCAAAAATGTGCCGTTTTGGGTGTGTCCTCTAAAATCAGTGGTGGACGAATTACACAAATCATGTACTTGAGTAAAAGTAAAGATACCCAGGGTAAAATATTACTCAAGTAAAAGTATAAGTACTTGCTTAAAATTTTTACTTGAGTAAAAGTACAAAAGTATCTGCCCCAAAATGTACTTAAGTACAAAAGTACTGTGATTTATTATGTCTGCATCATATTGTCACGAAACTCAAATGTGAAAAAACTCTTTTGGCTCACTAATCTATTAATAGAAGGACATTAATTATTCAGACACTGATGTCTATTAAAATGATCATAAGCCTAAAACCTTAAAGCCAAACAATTCCTTTAGCACCAAATGAAATAACAGGATTTGAGAGCAGTAAGTCTCATTTCAAGATTTATTAGTTAAATAATTTAACAGTTTAAGTCTAGTAAAAACTTGAATTAAGCACAGGTTCACAGGAGTTTTAGTTTTCTATCTGGAGGTTGATGGAGCCTCCTCACTTTCCAGGTTTCTTTTCCTTGATGATGTTACACAACATACCTTTTAATGTTGGCTACCATGCTTTCTGTGGAAAAGAAAGATTCAAAACATTAAATACATATCTAGAAATCCCTTCCTTTGACAAATACAACAAGCCTTACAAAATATAATTTAAGAAACATTTCATGTGCTTTAGCATGTCATATGTATATTGTAATATATAAATAAATGTATTAATATATTATGGAAGCAAAACTTTTGAAAATATCAATCTCAGTTTTAAGGACCACTCCAATCCACCTGCCTGTTGTGTTTAAGCATACACTGCATGGCTAGTCAAAATGTCATTTATATTTTACAACAGTGTTGATAGCGATTGATTGTCATTTCACAATAACAGAGCACTGAGCTTCAAATACAATGAACTTAAGTGAAACAGCTAACTATACAGCTAACTATACGGCTAAAAATAGCTCCAGCCTGCATAGCTAACTTGCTTAAAATTCATTCATGATAACGTCGTATATATTTTAACTACACAATGAAACTGTTTTCTGCAAGCTACTGTTAAGATTGCTGATTTTAAAAATATAACCAGAATAAAAATGGCTTATCTCTACGCGTTTCCTTAGATTTGAAGGAGTATTCTTGTAAAATGAAATAGCACAGTTTCAAGGCAGGCTGAGAAGACACGAAGGACTCGTCCTTTTATTCAAGGACTTAAAAAACTCTCGTAAATAAAGCCATTGTTGTTGTGGTGGGTCAAGTCATTTTCTCCGTTGTTTTTAAATGCAGTTTCATTCTCCAAACGATACACTGGCTGGCTGCTGCACTCGCGTAGCTTACGTGAACCACCGCGGCAACCGGCAACCAAAACAAGTCAAGTTCAAAACGAAGCGCGTGCTGTACCCTGATTGGTGGTTTGACGCATCACGTGTGCATCTTAGTTTTTTTAAGCAGCTTTAGTTTGTCCAGTTAAGGTTTTTTATCCACTAATAAATAAAAAGGAATGACCGATTTTTCAAAATGTAAAAAGTAAGATATTTGACTTTAAAATGTAGTAAAGTAAAAGTCTCCCAAAATTAAAGTACTTGAGTAAAGTACAGATGTGGCCTTTAAAAACGCGCGTTTTCTCCCGCGGCATTCGCCAAATCGTCTCGCGGAGTCACGCAGAATTCTGCAAGTGTTTTCGGGGGGGCTACTTTCCCTTTTCCCTTAATGTGTTTCGCTTCACAGAAAATCCACCAGGTGGCGCATAAAAAACTACATTTTTATATGCGTTGTCATTGCGGTTGTTTCCAGAAGTTAATAAGGGCATTGCTGAATATTTAACATTTCTATTAAAACAGCAAAGTGACGTCAACCAATTCTTGCCAGCATAACAGCGCATACATATATAAAGATGACTGTACGTGCAATGGGCATTTATACTAAGTGCAACAAAGAATTTAGTGTGAGCCTAATACACTTAACTCTATTTACAATGTATATCTTAATTATTTGTGTTGTCGAATTTTGACACCGTTTCATTGTTTGTTCATAATATTAATAATTATGTCCGTTTTTCTAAAAGTATTAATATTTTAAAGAGATTCATGTGGTATAAAAATACATGTTTTAAAGTTAAAAATGTTGTAAAAATATAGTAGTATTATTGTTCTTAATATATTAAGAACAATAATATGACACATGTATATTGCGCTAAATTGCTTTACATATGGAAAGAGGAATTCTTCTCAACCACCACCAATAAAGTTTAAAAAATATTCTTTAAATACGGCGTTTAAACCCACGCAGAGCGAACAAGAAAACATGGGCCTACATACTGTACAGTGGGCATATGATATCTTTATTTAGTTTTACATATTTAAAACTTTAATAATACCTTTCTTGCGCATATAGGCAGTCAGTGTTATGATTTTTTTTTATCCTTTCAGCCGTTATTCATAACAGTAAAAATATTCAGTGGCTTTGTAAATATATTACTAAAATAATGGATTAAAGTAACTTTATAAAATCTCTTAATGTCACTTATGTATTTTTTAGTTGGTCAAAACAAAATAAATTGCTAGAAATAGAACAGACATTTTAATTTAAAATGTACATATATTATAGGCGTATATTATAGGTCCTTCCAGATATCTTATCTCAGACGTTCGCAGTCAACACTTTTAAAACTTATTTATATAAAATCTAATTTATAAATTAAAAAACAAAGTTTTAAGTTAAGACAATAATAAATATGTTTATTTTTATTGAAAGAAAAACGTAGAAAATGTTATTATGGGTATAGTTGATGCAAATAAAGTGTGCAGTATACAAAAAATGCAAACAAATTATTTCTAAAAGTGGCAAGATTTTAAAAAGATAAAGGTGGCATAAAGAAAGACATGAGAAAAGTAGAGGTATGCAAAAGAGCACAGTTTAGTTATTGTTAATTAAAGCGGTTTTATACACCTTTGTTTGAATTGACAAGCATTTTATTCGCCACTTTCAACACATTTTGTGATTGATTTACTGATTTATTACAGAAAATTGTTGTCAGAAGCAAAGCTATTGTACAAAGCATCTTTATATGTATGTTTTAAAGTTAAAAATGTTGTAAAAAATATATTAGTATTCTTTTATATTAAGAATAACAATATGATACATTTATATTGCGCTAAAATGCAATATACATTATTCTGCAATATAAATTATTCTCAACCACCACCAATAAAGTTTAAACATTATTCTTTAGAAAAAAAACGGCGTTTAAACCCGTGTTGCGTGGAGCGAACAAGAAAACATATGCTTACATGCTCAATCGGCACCGGGCGGGTATCCTTTTCCTCCAGACCTTGACGCATGGTCGCGGAAAAGCGAGAAATATATTTTTTTTAAGTAAAAATATTTTGCACAATTAATATATTACTTATGAATATTTTAGGAAATTATTTTTGACACACGTAGGTTATTACGTGTATTTTGGATTTTAATTTCATTACTGTGCCTATCCGTGGCCTCATCCGAGCGCACTTTCTTTGTCTTGCGTCTTTTAAAGACATTGGTACAGCACCATGACCCAGAAAAGACTCACACACCTTTCCCTGATGCATGCCCACACAGAAATACTGAACTCCCTGGACATTCGTCCTCTAGCTCATGAGAGACTTTGGAATTTCTATTATACAACCGGCGCAATGCGCGACGCGAGTTTTTTCTGCGCGAGTAAAGAGCGCATTGATAATATGCGTATTAACGGAATGACAACGCGGGTTTGTTTATTACATACATGGATGCGCAGCAGCACAAAAACGCTTTTTAATATGAAAAATTAAAGGATTAAAATGTAACAGATTATTATTGAGTCTCTTGGACATAAATGATGATCAATTATGAGACGTTAGAAGGCTTAAATAGCTGCTTCATCTGTAGCTAAGTAAATAAATGCTTTGCTTTAAACAAATGCATCTACTTTTAAATGTTTTTTTTTAAATGCTACCCAACGGATTTATTGTATATAATGACTCTGCACCTGTAGATATGGTGAGATGAGAAAACATTTTAAGTAATGCTTTTAAAAAAAAACATTTCGCTGTCCAAGTGCTGAAATGGCTCTCCACACGTTTGTAAATTCTTTATCTTTTGTTTGTAACAAATAGAGTATTTTTACAGTACAAACCTTATATAAAGCCTATTCTAAAAATGTAATTATACACCATGTATTTCTTTATAAAAGTATACAATATCAGAACTAAACCCATCATTATTTTAGTTCAAATTATGAATTATTTATAAGTTTAAAAAAGACAGTAATAGTACTATTTAGTAAAAAAAAAGATCTATATAAAAATATACTAGGTATGTTAATGTGAGAATATTTTACATCTGTCGTGTGATTCTAACTTAAAAACGAAAGTAAAATATGTTCGTCCGCATGGACATTGAAAATTGTGAAGTTTAATTAATATTATATGTTGTTATAATATTATATGTTGTATGTAAATTGTAACGAAAGTAATTCCCCCTGGGATAAGTATTTTTGCTTCTGATTAATAGCGCATATTCATCTGAGAACTGATGATGTCTGTGTGTTTCAGACCCTGGCTGTGTGCCCTGAAGTGTATATGACAATAAAGTAGTAAATCTCAATGTATTTATTTTTAAAATGTATTTTAAATAGGCCTATAGGCTCATAGGTTTTTTGGTTAAAAAATTCACAGCACCCCCTGTTCAAAATGACTTCCAGCGGCCCTGCCTTGACGCTTTGTGTGTTCGACTTTAAATGTTTTTTTTTTTTTTTTTTTTTATTAGAGAACATATGAACATTAATACAGAAAACAGGCATCAAAATAGAAACTTCCAAAGTTGAATAACAAAATAGTTATAAAAATAAAATAGAAGACATTCACAGGACGCCAAATACAGACTCATAGACATTAACAATACATGTACCTTTTACATTTTTAACAAGTTTAAGAGACTTCATTAAAAGAGTGATTTCTTTTAAGAAAACCAGGTGTAAAGGATAAGATTTTAACAATCTACATTTATGAATAAAGAATTTGCCATACAAAATGAAGAAATTTACCAAATTGTAAATGTTTTTATCATCATTCTCAAAGTAACAAATAATATCTTTCATATTAAATGTTATGACTGTGTTAGTTTTAGTTGATAGGACAGAAAAACATTCATTCCAAAATGCCTGAACATTTTGGCAATCAAAAAATAAATGACATAAAGACTCCTCAGTATTATTACAAAATGAACATTCGTTCCCAATTTCCATAAATTTAGAAAGTAGTAAATTAGTTGGGTATATTTTGTGTAATATCTTCAAATGAATTTCTCTCACTTTATTTGAAATACAAAATTTATAGGGCAGCAACCATGCTTTACACCAAATTACATCTCTTAGAATGGAATTCCAATAAAATTTTCCTCTTGGAGTAACTCTCTTCCTTTCATGAAAAACTTGTCTAATATCTTTATTAGTGCATTTTTTTTTCAAAAATATTTTTTCGACTTTAAATGGTGCGGCGCTGACTGGTCGGCGTATGACATCAGAGTACCGCGAGAGCAAAGGTAAAGTCGGACCATTTGTAACATTTCGACTTGCTCTCGCGGTACTTTGATGTCTTCGTTGCCGAACTGTCTGCGCAGCGCCACATAGAAACGCCCTTTGACTCTTTAAGGCAAAGTACCAGCAACATGAGAAGTGGTGGCACGCAAAAGAAAGTGAAGGTACGCAGTACGCTAAAATATAAAGCGTCTGTACTGCGAGCACTGGTATAATTATTTACATCGTGTGTTGCTCTTTCACCATTGTGCACCCGCGCACTCGCTCTGTAGTTTGTAGCTCGCGCTCCGGCTTCGATAAACACCGTTTCTCAATACCAAGTAGGGGAGAGTGGGGCAAAGTGAGCCAGTGGGTAAGTTGACCCACCCCCTTTATCTAGGCAACCATACAGATTTGTAGCCGTGTGACCACAAATACAGGTAGCAACCATAATTTATATGTTAAAGAGAAGGACAAATTAAAGAGTTATGATTAAAGTATGATTTTTTTAACAAAAAAAAAAAAAAACAGTTTTTATCCTATCAAAGTAAAATTTATACATACCAGGTATAAAGGCTGTTATGTTAAAGTAGATTTATCCAGGTCTAAATATTCATACCATAAATATTTGTGATAGGCTATGTATAAAACCATGTGAATGATTTAGCTAAAGATTAGCCTGAATTACTAAGCTAGGCAGTTTCCCAGAACGGTGGCTGTGGGGCAAAGTGAAACAGATGGGGTAAACTGAACCAGGGGTTAAACCCCACCATGAGGCACTGTAACCATTGAATATGTTTCATAAAAAAAAAATTCTGTGTAGTTTCGCACAACTGATTTGTTCATTTTTAAACATTTTAGAAAACATATCATGCTAAGACATTACCATATTAATTAATTTTTATGCATTTGGCGTTTTGCAGGTCTACACTGAAAAAACAAACATACCACTCAGAAACGTCCATTGACAATCTCCAAACAATAAGTTGTTCCTCAAAATCTGTATTTTCATCTGATACAGACTCAAACATGAGTGGATGACATCAGAGTACCGCGAGAGCGATTTAAAACCAACCTCCTCCGCTTTATTTCTCGCGGTACTCTGATGTCATCTGCTTGTCGGTTCTTGTGGCGCTGCGTAAAGTTGACCACACCTAAAAAATGTACTGCTAAACTCGACAGAAATGCTCTGTATACCAGCACCTCCTTTATTAATTTGTATAGCAGGAAAAGTTCTATTTTACTTCTCAGCGTGATAAATAGCTTACAAGGTTTGGTGTGTGAGCGTGTGAACTGACAGAAATGCGTGTGTCTCATGGCGATTGCGTGGGACTTAAGAGCCTAGGTTATATCAACATATGTCAAATTAAGTTACCTGATATCCACTTAATTTTATAAGTTATAAACATTCATTTAAAATAACATACAGCTTATGTATTAGGCCTATTTGCTTAAATTACATTCTAACAAAGAAACTGCAAAGGTTGATATTAAAACCCAACACGCTGGTGAAAACTGGATAAACCGGTTTTCTTTGATGAGGTGATCGATTAGCATTGGGGGTTGGCAAAGAATTGGCAGACCTAGGGGTGGGTGGTTTTTAATTTCTTGACTCTCTGTCACTGGTAGCTGCTAAAACAAGCAGCTAAACCATGTGCAATTAATTACATTTTGGAATTAACTTCCTTCATGTCTTTTTATTTATACATTGTAAAAAATATTTTCTGAATTTTTAAGTAAAGTTAGCATTAAATATGTTTTACAAACAATTGATTTACAAACTCTGGGATGTTTGTGATTATCATCATTCAGAAAAGTGGTGCTTGTGTTTAGACTCATGTTTTACGTGATTAAATCAGGTTACATTAGTTTCTTTTCAGTGTAGAACAGTTTGTAATCAAAATGCAAAAATATAGTACATTTATAAACATCGCTGAAACAAAGAGTGAATTAAAAAAGTAATAAAGTTAAAGCTGCTGATAATTTTGTTTATATTTACTAGCATTTTCTGAGTGAAAAATGTTTAGATTTTGTTAAGTAGCCTAAATCCTACTCCAATTTATTTCAGTGTAGGTTTCTCATTTTTATCAGCTTTCTTTTGCTTTTCAAAGGGCCGTCTACCTTTGCTACCGCCAGTGCTTTAATGTGGGCCAGTACCGCCACTTCCAAATATAGCTCTTGAGCGTACCACCATCTCTCCCTGCGCCCAGAACCTACTTCTAACGTACCAGAACGCTCATTTGCACATCTGTTTAAATCAGAGGCTTAATTTAATTATTTGGCTGCGCTGCCGCTTTTCAAAGCGCCCTTCACAATGCAAGCTACCTAATTCGTCCCACCGAGAGCAGAGACTACATTACCCATTCACCTTTGAGTTTTACAAGTTAAAAGCGCATGCGTAGCTTTTGCTGCTGTCAATAGGCTTGTTCGACTTCATGCGGCGCCCCGAGAATCGACAGCCAGAAGACGTCACAGTATCGCGAGAGCGAGGCGAAATATGATTTCTTGAATCATTGTCGCGGTACTCTGACGTCATCCGGCTGTCGGTTCTTGCGGCGCCGCATGAAGTCGAACAAGCATAGTGTTAACAACGTGGTTTGGAGAGGTGTGTGAAACGCGCAACCATAGCTGCTCTGTTAAAATGAAAATACAAATGAATACTTAATATGCCCTCCTGGTTTTAGACTCTAAGGAGTAAAAGAACAAGGTCAGAATCAGATGACTCTCGCTGGCTGACATCCCAACAAGCCAGAATGATATCGCTGCAGGTCAGATGCAAGCTTTTTCCAATACCCTTCTGTAGGTACGTGACAATCTCTGCTGTCGCGGCTGTCAGCTTGGTTTCCCTCGACGCAACTTCGGATTTCCTCAGACGATGTGCAGACTGATTGTAGCCTATTATACATACTTGCTAAACTACAAGTGTACGAAATTTCAATGAATTTGAACGACGCGCACAGGAGTTTTACCACACGCAAAATGGAAAACAATGGGACAAAATAAAGTGATGACTTTCGAGTTTCAAATGGCCAATATTCTGTTATTCTTGAACCCATAGACATGGTCTTGGTGTCCAGAGAGTATCTTTGCCCGACAGCGACAATATGTTATTAAAAAATAAATTACATCATTATGGATAAATGAGTGCTTACAGAATATATATGTTTGAGAATGCTTATCAGTACTTTTTTGTTTCTTAAACTTTAAAGATGAATATTCTCCTTTAGAGATGGGCAATTTTCAGCAATAGCACATTATATTCAAATTTTTGAGCTCATAAAAAATATTTTTTCGCTTATTTAAATGACTTTTTTATGTTTTTATGCACGTTTAGTTTTGGTGCAATTTCATCAAAAGCTTGTAATTAGGAAATACACACAACATGCTTAACGTGTATTTTCTATATGTTAAAAAGTTTGTAAAAATTGCGTATTCTTATATAATAAGAATAACAATATGATATATTTATATTGCGCTCAAAATGATTTAGAAATGGAAAAAGGAATTCTTCTCAACTACCACCAATAAAGTTTTAAAATTCTTCTTTAGAAAAACGGCATTTAAACCCACGTGCACCGAACAAGAAAACGTATGCTTACATACAGTCCGTGTATGATATCTTTTTTATTTAGTTTTACATATTTTTATTTATATGCATTTAATAATAAGGTCATAATGTACACACTGTTAAAAATGATTCAGTGGCTTTGTAAATATCTCTAAAATAAATGATTAAAGTAACTTAATAAAATCTCTTAATGCAGTTATGCGATTTTTTTAGTTGGAAAATAAATTACTAAAAATAGAACAGATATTTTGTGTAAAATGTACATATATTATTTGATGTATACGCCTTAATAATATAAGTATTACATTTACAGATTATTTTAGTCAATATATTTAAAAAGGTCAGAGTAATATATTTAAGTTTTTAAAACTGTAATAATTGCATATTTCAAATTATTATTATTTCTATTTGACATCAAAAATGTGTAAGTTTTACGCCTAACTTGAAGTATGATTTACTTATATTTTCACATTGATATTATTTGAGTAAATGTAGGCAAAAAATAAATTAATAATAAGTAGAAAAAATGTCAATTTTAAACAATCACATAGCCAACGGTTTTTAATCAGCAACAAAGAAACTGCGCATTTTGCCGATGACAAACACATCAGAAACTCCTCGAATTTATGAATATTTACACTCACAATATGATTTTATTTCCTTAGTACAAAAGTATAACATATTATACAAATTCTCAGTGAAATGTATTAAACACCAATGCATACTTTTTATCGTGTTTCATACCATGTAAAGGGAAACATAATAATATAAAAAGTAGCCTACTGTTCAGTAATGCAGAAAAGCGCACCACAACCATGTTAAAGCTATTAAAACGTTCAGATGCAAAAATGAACTAAATGTAAAATTAGATAAACTAGTTAATGATATTGCGTAAATGCGCTCGGTCTCTTCAAAGGTCTTCGCGAATTATTTTGTTATAAGACTCGATTATCATACATCACGTCTCTTCTACTGTAAGTACACGGAAAAAATAAGACAAATGATCCGCGTTTGAGTCGGATTTTTATGAAGAATATGTGACTGTTTATGTAACTGGCAAAAGAAAACTTCGCCAACAAAATGTTTGCCAAAAAGCATGCATTTGTATGACATCAAAGTCCGTGTCATGTTACTTCAATATCATACAGTATACGCTCAGCATGAAGTCGAGCACACACATTGTCGTCCAACCCAGTATCACGAAATTGCGTGACTATTTCACGCATGGACCAGCGTGACAATGTCACGCTTTGCCGCGTTTGAGCGTGAGCATGTCACGCTTTCTGTTTGTGTCACTGTCACGTATTGGTTACTCAACTTTTTTGTCCTAATTTCTTACCATTGTCGCTTCGGTTTAGGGTTAGATTTACATAAAATGACACCCTTACCTAAACAAACTCTAACCCCAACGTCAGGTGACAATTGGTTAAAGTTTAGAAAATATAAAAGAATAAGTATTGCATCTTTTTTTTTATAAACCAATACTTAAAGTGACAAATACTTAAAGTGACATATAACACAAGCACCAAATCTAACCCTAAACCGAAGCGATAATGGTTTGAAAATAGGACAAAAAAGTTGAGTAACCAATACGTGACAGTGACACAAACAGAAAAGCGTGACATGCTCACGCTCAAACGCGGCAAAGCGTGACATTGTCACGCTGGTCCATGCGTGAAATAGTCACGCATTTTCGTGATATAGGGTTGTGTCGTCAGTATGGCCTACAAGAAACACGCCTGCCCTCTACAGGTTTTTATATTTCCTGCGTCCCCCACCGAACCCCCCTTTTGCGGGATCTCGCAGAATTTCGGAAGTCTCCGCGGCATTCTGGTCTCAGAGACGCGCATTTTTAAAGGCCACATCTGTACAGATACGCGAAAAAACTACTTAAGTACAGTAACGAATTACATTTACTTCGTTACTGTCCACCACTGTCTAAAATGCACATGTGCAGATCAAGTGCAAATACTGATCACAATGATGGTGGTTTGTTGAAATTGAAACTCAATTGTTCTGTGAATTATTTTCTCTCTGCACTAAATGGCAGTGCTTTGGTTGGATTAAGGGGTTGGATTATTATAATAAGAGCTCCTTATGACATCATAAGGAGAGCCAAATTTCAACGACCTATTTTTTCATGTGCTTGTAGAGAATGGTTTACCAAAACTAAGTTACTGGGTTGATCTTTTTCAAATTTTCTAGGTTGATAGCATCACTAGGGACCAAATCATAGCACTTAAACATGGAAAAAGTCAGATTTTCATGTCATGGCCCCTTTAAGTCACCATTATTGTGATTAGTTTTTGTTTTAGTTGTACTCTTGACTCTTGACTTTTTGCTTGCTAGTTTCTTCCCTGGTTGTGTTAACTTTGTGGTAATACGCCACATTTGTTATGAACATGTAAAGTTAATAGTAGGGGTGTAACGATATTACGAACCGAGCTGAACGATCGCGATACACCACCCACGATACGAATCGCGAACCTCCCGTGTCGTGTTGCGGTACTCTCACGCCTCCTGCTGCCCATTGTTGAGATTAATGTCACTTATCTCTGACTAACTAATCTATTTATTAAAAAATGTTTGCATATATTTTATTAAATTGTATTAGTAATAGTAACGACTAATAAGAGCTTTTTAAATGCTGTTCTAAATAGTATATTCCAAAGTTACTGTTTTCCAAGTGCATGTCATGTCATGTCACGTGACTTGGGAGTGAGCGCAGGTCACAGGATGGCTGCTCCGCCTGAGATTGCAGATCCCCCGGACACATTTAAGTCTCTTGTGTGGGAACATTTTGGGTTTCCAGTGGAGTACAGGAATGGAATTCGTGTCGTAGACAAATCACACACAATCTGTCGTAACTGTGTGCGTGTGCTTGCGTGTTAGATCGGGTAAACCGAAGTGAAATAGAAGAGCGCGAGATCATTCTCCAGAACAAAAGTAAAAATGTAACAAGACGTCGTCTGTCTGAGGTAAAAACACGGGGTTTACATGTTTGTTGCTATTTTAATCGCAACAGAGATTTGATTTGTTTATTTTTGCCTGTTCAGCACAAGTTCGCGTGTTTAATCGCCTCCGCTGTCACTGTGAGAAAAAAAAACATTCGTTTTCATGATGTTAAACATGTAAAGTGATGCATGGTGTCTGTTTATCTGTTCTCTTCTTCACAAATAATTAAACACATTTTAACTTGAATGCCTTTTTTGTAAGTCTATGATTAAAAATGTACATGTAAACAAAAACAATTTGTATAATTAAAGCATGAAATGACGAATAATAAGTGATGGCAGAATTTTTAAAAGTGAAAGTCTAACGCGACCTCTGGTGTGTGTGTGTGTGCGCCTGCGTGCGTGTGTGTGATGATTACCTTGATTAGTTCATTACTGATAATAAACCCACATTATACTCAGATTTACAGATTCATAGTACATTTATTTCATGCATTAGTTGACTTCAACAGTAACATTTTCAGCATTTTAGCTAAGGAATGATATTCATCACCTGATAAACAGCTAATTACAGTCCTGCATTACTAAAGTTAAAGGTTAATTGATTTTAAGTTTGTTTGCCAAAGTTAATAAAGAAAACGTCAAGTTATTTTTTTGTTGTTGTTATTAAGTTAAGTTAATCTATTGTTCCTTAGCATTGCTGGTAAAATGACAGGAACCCTACATCCACAGCAAACCGAACCGAATCGGACCGAACCGTGGCTCCAAAACCGTAAACCGATCCGAACCGTGCAATTGGTGTATCGTTACACCCCTAGTTAATAGTGAAATTCTGTGGTAGTTGGTACATAAAGAATTTACTAATCAAAAGTTTATTTTCTGTCAATAATGTAAATGAGATCCAGCACTTTCACAGCAAAAAAAAATAACTGCTGTATAATTGGGACGCACAAACATCAAGAATCAGAGTATGAATCTCAACCATGGTGACAACTAAATGAAAAACTTCATGCTGCAATGCATGCTGGGTATCAACAAATTACAAATCTCATTCAGGACTCCCACCATGCACTGCAGCATGGATAAATAATGTTTTTTTTTTTGCAATTTTTTTGTCACCATAGTTGAGATTCATACTCTGATTCTTGAGGTTTGTGTGTCCCAATTATACAGCAGATATTTTTTGTGTTAAGTTTCTAAAACTCCTTAATGACAAACTTTTGTGAAAGTGCTGGATCTCATTTACATCATTGACAGAAAATACACTTTTGATTAGTAAATTAATTAGGTGATGATCTGTACCATTATGTACCAACTACCACAGAATTACACTATTAACTTTACATGGTCATAACAAATGTGGTGCATTAACACAAAGTTAACACAACCAGGGAAAAAACAAGCAAGCAAAAAGTCAAGAGTCAAGAGTCCAACTAAAACAAACACTAATCACATTAATGGTGTCTTAACATTAAACAACACATCAACATCTAAGCCTAATAAGTGAATTGTGTTTTCTACAGCAATATATTTACTGAACATTCAGAAATAATGTTTTATTAAATAATAAAATGCAATGTTTCTCTATCATTTACATAATAGTCAAACAAGTCAATATAATAAATAGTTGTTGTTCTAAACATTGTGTGAACATTAAAACATGACATTGTTTAAAAATGGTAAAATGTAACATTCCTCTAACGTTGAGACAACACAAAAACGTTCTTAGAACGTCAAGAAAACTGGACACTTTTTCCGTTGGCAGAACGTTTTTGGGAACCTTGGGAACTTTCAGGGAACATTCTTAGAACTTTTTTTCTGTTAGCTGGGTAGCTCGCCGGCCGCGCGCAACAGGTAACTTCCGCTTTCTCTCAGAGTTTACCGGTATTTTGATACTGTTGTGTGAATGATGTGTTACTGGTAAAAAGACAGAATGGCACTGCGTGTGTGAACAGCACATTTTTGTATTTTCTGGTAAACAGAGGTGGGTAGAGTACCCAAAATCTGTACTCAAGTAAAAGTACAAGTACTTATACAAAAATGTACTCAAGTAAAAGTAAAAGTATCAATCTAATTATTTACTTGAGTAAGAGTAAAAAGTATTAGATGAAAAAACTACTCAAGTAGTTAGTTACTCGTTACTTCCGATCTGATAGAGAAGTAGCGCAAAAGCACTGAATTTCAGACTACTTGGAGGGTTTTCACAAACCTCTCCTTAAAAGTCTCATTGTTCTGCTTATATACAGGTAAAGCAGCCTATCTCAGTCCTGCAATGGGTACATTAACATCACATAACGTGTCATTCGAGAAAAAATCTCAAACACACACAGATGTTTTTCTGATGGTTAACTCTGTATTTATTTTCATGTTCACAACACAAACTTGTCAGCATCTGCCTTTAAACATGCAAACAGTAAACAAAAAAGAACGTGTGTGTCTGTTTGTTATCATGTTTTTATATGAATAGGTTATTTTCATTGCCATTAAAGTGCAATTACTGAACATTAACAGGAGCTTAATAAAAATTATCATTTTAGAATTTCATATGGAACTTCTGTTTGGGCAAATCAACTATACATTAAGTTTAATATATAATACATGTTTCTTTAAAATCAAACGTTATTCTTTTATTTTTATTCATTCATTCTTTAGGAAGTATTTAAATAAAATACAATCCCGTTTTTATTTGAATGTATTTTCTACACATTAGTGAGGTGTCCGGATTTGTGTATAAATGCAAGATGTCCTTACATTTTGCTATTCAGTTGGTTTAGTTGTGGGGAAATTATACGGAAATGTGCAGATGTGAACGTGCTGTTTGTATGGTTTAACTTACATTAGGTTTTGTCATCGCTTGCACAAGAGTGCATATGGCAAAAAAACTCAGACAGTGTGTCACATAATAGTGTTCAAATAGACATTACTGACACTTACCAGGTTGGAGCTTAAATTCCTGTACGCTGAGATGTCAGCTCGTTTATTGAACAAAGCATGCATCGCATTATGAAACTATTCTTTTTGACCTCTTGGAGTGAAAACATAGAGCGAACTTGAAGCCGCCATGCATGATCTGCCTCCGATATCTCGCCAACGCACACGCGCCCTCATCTGCTTCTCCTATCATCTGACACAGCCTGTCTTGCGAAACTTTCGAACACGCCCTATAAACTTTAAAAAAAATATATATTCATTAATTATTACCATTTGAAAGTAGCGCAGTAACGCCGCCGAATGTAGCGAAGTAAAATTACAGTTTTTTCACTAGAAATGTACTTGAGTAAGAGTAAAAAGTACCCATCATTAAAATTTACTCTAAAGTTACACAAGTTAGACAAAAAATTTACTCAAGTACATGTAACGAAGTAAATGTAATTCGTTACTACCCACCTCTGCTGGTAAATTCAGAATTACTGTGTGAAAGAGGCTACTGTTAACTGCATTGAATCAATATCAGGTTTGCTCCCTCCATTAATATTGAAAAAAATATTGAAATTTCAACAAACCACCATTATTGTGATCAGTGTTTGCTTTTAGTTGGGTCCTTAACTCTTGAAAATCATTCACTAAATTAAATCTTTCTTTTTATTAGTGTTTATGTTTTTTTGTTTTGTTTTTTGTTTTTTAGAAACTAATGTCAGGGCTTAACATAAAGGAGTGCCTGGTTGCCCAAGGCAAGCGTGAGAGACGTTCGGGGCAGTAAAAAGTATTGTCACTTGCCCGATTGAGCCAGTGCTTTACCCTCAGTCACTAAAATATATTTTCATCAATGTATATTGTTTAACATCTTGGAAGCAGATATTTACTTGGGTAAAACATGACGAAATAAACAATGCAATATTTTGTAGAGTTTGCTGTCAGTTTACAGGTAAAGCAGAAAAGATGGGAATCTTTTTTCTTTGGAACATGTCTGTTGTATACAATTATATTTTATGACTTTTATTATTATTTTATTAAAATTATTATTTTTAAATTTGTTACACTGACAGTTTTTAATTGGGGCCAGTGAAATTTTTGGCAGGGCAAGTGAAAACCTGAACCACTGGCCCGACGGGGCCAGTATAAAAAATTATTTGGCTTGAGCCCTACATGTGCATTGGAAAAGAAAGATGTGTTTCAAAGTTAAGTTGAAACTGATTGCTTTTTGTGAAGATGTCAAGATGGTATAAAATTAAGCTGCTTTACATGATTATGTTGATCCATTTTTGACAATTATAATTGTTCTGGTTTGTAAATTTACTGTGACAAGATAAGCAGAAAAAATGCTGACACATTCAGATATCATTACTAGGGGTGTAACGATACACCAATTGCACGGTTCGGATCGGTTTACGGTTTTGGAGCCACGGTTCGGTCCGATTCGGTTCAGTTTGCTGTGGATGTAGGGTTCCTGTCATTTTACCAGCAATGCTAAGGAACAATAGATTAACTTAACTTAATAACAAGAACAAAAATAACTTGACGTTTTCTTTATTAACTTTGGCAAACAAACTAAAAATCAATTAAACTTTAACTTTAGTAATGCAGGACTGTAATTAGCTGTTTATCAGGTGATGAATATCATTCCTTAGCTAAAATGCTGAAAATGTTACTGTTGAAGTCAACTAATGCATGAAATAAATGTACTATCAATCTGTAAATCTGAGTATAATGTGGGTTTATTATCAGTAATGAACTAATCAAGGTAATCATCACACACACGCACGCAGGCGCACACACACACACACCAGAGGTCGCGTTAGACTTTCACTTTTAAAAATTCTGCCATCACTTATTATTCGTCATTTCATGCTTTAATTATAAAAATTGTTTTTGTTTACATGTACATTTTTAATCATGGACTTACAAAATAGGCATTCAAGTTAAAATGTGTTTGATCATTTGTTAAGAAGAGAACAGATAAACAGACACCATATATCACTTTACATGTTTAACATCATGAAACAGATGAATTAATGTTTTTTTTCTCACAGTGACAGCGGAGGCGATTAAACAGGCGAACTTGTCCTGAACAGGCAAAAATAAACAAATCAAATCTCTGTTGCGATTAAAATAGCAACAAACGTGTAAACCCCGTGTTTTTACCTCAGACAGACGACGTCTTGTTACATTTTTACTTTTGTTCTGGAGAATGACCTCGCGCTCTTCTATTTCACTTCGGTTAACCCGATCTGACACGCAAGCACACACACATGCGAACGCAAGCACACGCACACAGTTACGACAGATTGTGTGTGATTTGTCTACGACACGAATTCCATTCATGTACTCCACTGGAAACCCAAAATGTTCCCACACAAGAGACTTAAATGTGTCCGGGGGATCTGCAATCTCAGGCGGAGCAGCCATCCTGTGACCTGCGCTCACTCCCAAGTCACGTGACATGACATGACATGCACTTAGAAAACAGTAACTTTGGAATATACTATTTAGAACAGCATTTAAAAAGCTCTTATTAGTCGTTACTAATACAATTTAATCAAATATATGCAAATATTTTTTTTAATAAATAGATTAGTTAATCAGAGATAAGTGACATTAACCTCAACAATGGGCAGCAGGAGGCGTGAGAGTACCGCGACACGACACGGAAGTTTCGCGATTCGTATCGTGGGTGGTGTATCGCGATCGTTCTGTTCGGTTCGTAATATCGTTACACCCCTAATCATTACTAATCCTACAAATCTCAACAATAGTGACAATCATCAAACAAATTCAGATAAAACGATCAACTGCAATGCATGCTGTGAGTTATAAATTAGATTAGTACTACAATGATACACAGCATGCATTGCAGCAGGAACCTTTCTTTTGTTGATCATCACCATTGATGAGATTCATAGACCAATTCATGATGTTAGAGATAGATTCAGTAGTTTAACCTTCTAAATGTGTATTTATAATCCTCAAAATAACAGACCTGCCACTGTTTTGAACTAGTACTGTAATATCCATTTCTTGCACAACTTTAACAGTATTTCATTTATATTATTTAGGTACATGTACATGAATTAAGCTACTTGATAACATTAGATCTTTGTTTTCTATGCAATGGCAGATGTGTTTTAAAACACAAGATTAAAGGGCCCAACTAAAGCAAACACTGATCACGATAATGGTGATTGGTTGAAATTTCAATATGTTTTCAATATTAATGGGGGTGCAAAGTGATATTGATTTAATGGTATTAACATTGACAAATCAACGATTTTTAACATTGTTTCAATGGTTGCATGCTATCTGGGTCACTAGTGGGTCTCACAGGGGGTTAAGGTGGGTTGGGTATTCAAGCCCAGAGTATACTACAGCCATCTGCATGTGCAAGTGCAAGTTGGCGTTTACACTGCCTGTATTTCTAACAAATGTCTTGTCTACCACATATTCAAAAGGAGAGGTAGTTCACTTTATTACATGTTAAAATGCATACTGTGTTAAAATTAATAACTGAGGAAGCCTTTTCAAAATGCTTATTTTACTACTGATTAGGTTCAATAGCTTTTGTTTCCAAATGTCATTACACTGACTGTTGTTATACGATAGTGTCCACCATTCGCACACACACATAACACAACATATCATATACCTGTATTTTAATAAAAAAAAAAATGTGTGGGTCTTGAGATAGATTATACCAGGTGGGTTCTAGATTGAAAACGTTTTGGAACCCAAGCCCTAAACCCACTTCTAACCTTAAAGCTTCCTAGAACAACATGTGCACAATAGGTTAGTTGGGCGATATTCTCCAGAGTGATATCGTCAGCCTGTGAGATTAAACCTCTCTAGCATATCAACCTCTCTAGTCCAAGCCACGCGCATTATTAGCTCAGGTGTGAGGAAAAGTCAGAGCATTACAAGCTCTCTCAGTGCAAGAAGTCCAAGGCGGGCGCATTACAAGTAAAAGCATGCAGTACGGATTGGTGTTGCAAGTGCAGGATATAGAGCTTAAAGATCACCAATTATCCGATTCAAGATTTCACATTTCCTTTGGTGTGTAAGTGTGTATTAGTACATGGTACAGGGTTTCCCGCAGAATATTTCAGTTAAGGCGGCCCGACTAAGCTTGGAAACCCTACCGCCTTAACTAGCTCGTCCCAAAAAAATTAAAAAAATCACTGCACAAAAGGCCGTCAAGTGCATCTCGGAGAATTGTGCATACGCGCATCACACCACATGCGGGGACGCGCGCCACACGGCCGAAATGAGAAAGATGTGGTCTGGACCGTCACTGTCTGGAGGATAACTAGCCAGTTGATAAAACATCTCGGAGAATTGTGAAAGCGTTATATAAATACATTGAATTGAATATCGCAGACGCGCTTCACACCGCGAGCGTGTACGCGCACCACACGGCCAAAATGAGATAAGACGTGGTCCGTCATGTCTGGAGGATAGCCAGTTGATAAAACACGTGTCCGTGAGAACTGTAAGCGGACTTATGTTTTGGGTTTATTTAAGCCTGTTATTGATTTACTCTATAGTTCTTCTAATTTTAAAGTAAGTTAGCTGGTGATTTTGTTGTTTGAGCAACCTGCTAAGGTTTCACGTGCCTGTTGATTCGATATAATTGTCGAGCGCTCTTGGTCACTTTATTTATGTGCATTATTTACATGCTACAGTAGTTACACTCCTTTAAGATAATGTAATTAATAGTGGGAAATAATCAGTTTTTACAATTTTTGCGCTATCTATCATCGTTCGCCAGACGTTCTACAACATCTGGTTTAGTTTGTGTTTATTAACTCTTTAGTTTCCCCTCATCACGCAGCTATTCCCATTAGAGGTATCTGTTAAAAACATTTAAATTCATTAATAATCTAGTATGTGTTCATTTTTTGTCATAGTTTTTTCAAAATTTAGTTTTATTTGAGTGTTTTAAAAATAAATATTTTATTTATTTATTTTATTAAAATATTTAAATTTTCATCATGACGCATACACCCCGCCCCTTTGATTGCCATGCCCTTGGACCCGCCCAACCACCCAACCCTACCACTTTAACTAACAAATTTTCTGCGGGAAACCCTGTGTTAACAATATGCAAAAGCTTCAACAAACACACTGATTGTAGGCAACAGTTTTCTTCCTGTGACTGGGGATGTAGACAAAACCTACATTATCATAATTCCTCCCGCTTTGACTCACAGCCTGTAAATTAAGGCTATGTTTACACGTGGGCAGCTATTTTCATAAAGGGACATTTCAACTTCTCCAGTTTCAAAAATAATATCGTGCACACATGACAGTTTTCAGAAAAGTGTTCATTTACATGTACCCGTGCATGTATGCCGTCAAGAGAAGCTCAAGCCCACGTAAGCCAATCACCGGCGGCGCTGGTGGTGACGCGGACTGGTTCTTTGTGTTGGAGGGAGGAGTTGTTGCAGTAGGTGGTCAAAGTACCACGAGAGCGATTTGATATTAGACCTTTAGTATGATTTCTTAACTTGCTCTCGCGGTACGTTGACATCATCCGTCTGTCGGTTCTTGCAGCGCCGCATGAAGTTGAACACGCATAAAATTGCTGACCTCCGAGTAGGGCTGTGACGATACATCACGTTCCCCATTAAAAAGACCTGCCTGAAATCAATTCTGAATCGCAAGGCTCAGATTCTGTGTTTCATGCACAGCTTGTGCGTGTACTACGGCTCTGCAGTGGCATGTTTACCCACCACGCAAACCACACAGGAAAATCCCCAGTGTTAAATTAACTCTATCAGTGTTAAATCAACACTATTTGGTGTTTATATAATCCACACCAGAATCGGTGTTAAAAAAGACTGGTGTTAAAAATATAACTCTGAATCAGTGTTAAAGTTAATGAGATAATGAAGTGATGATTAAGACATTAATGGTGAACACCTGCTGGTCATTCAAATCAATTACATTTTGGACATTTTCCTGTCTCTAAATTTTTATTTTGATGACTCGTTTTCTGGAGAAAATACTTAAATAATAAAGAAAGACAAACTATTAAATGCAATAGATGAATACTGTTGGGTGTATGCCTCCAAAAGCTGCAATCTTTCACGTTTGCCTCTCTATCAGCATCTCTGTTTGAAAAATAAAATGATAACTTGCAGATTTATTTTCTAAATGGATAAGTTTAACTTCTTAACAGCTGTCAGAACAAAATACAAGTGCTCAACTATTCCAGCATCCACATGCGTGATTTAGTAGACAAATCTTCTTTCTGACGTGATGTCTCACAAGTCAAATAGACATTTATCACAAAATGTATCACATGAAATCTTAAGTTTGTGTTTGTTATGAGTTCATTTGAAGTCACCATTACTGTGATTAGTGTTTCCTTTAGTTAGGCATTTGTCCCTTGACCTTCACTGATCTAACTCTGCTCTTTTAGCAATAGCAACAATGTTTTAGTAAGACCACTTGTTCATTGCTTCTTGTAGAGGGAAGCTCTTCCAGACCTTTTCAGATTGTTTATTTTTATTATATTCTACTCTACAAATCATTGAAACATTTGATCACAATTTAATTATGAAGAAACAGGCACATAAAAAAGCTCTATGCAAATGTCATTGTATTGAATAAGACTGCCGTAATGCTTTAGTGTTTTTTTGTTGTTTTTTGCTTGAGAGAGACTTCATGATTTCTGATACAAATCTCAACGATGGTGACAGTTAATGGTAAGAAAGTTGCAAAATTTTTGTCCTGTTGCAATGCATGATGGGATTTATGAATGAGTTTTCTACAATCCTGGTACCCAGCATGCATTGCTGCATGATGTTTTGTTGTTGATTGTCACCATGATTGTGTTTTATAGGCTGATTGTTGATGTCTCAGTGTGTCTGACTGAAACCACAGATTAGATTTGGGTAAACAATATTTAACTCTTCAGGGTATGTGGACTTTTAGAGCACTGTTGGATTTCATGGGAGCCTCACAGGGTTGGCAGAACATAAATTAAACACTTATATTCAGTGATTACTTTTTTATGATATCATTGATTCCCAAGACTTATACATTTATACTATTTAATATAGTAGCAGTTACAGCCTTCATTTCTCTCATCTTTCTCTGCTTTACCAGATGTGTTTCATAAACACACTGCCACAATGAGCAGAAAAAAAATAACACTAAACTTCAAGACCCAAGTACCCAACTAAAGGAAACACTAATCGGCACAATGGTGACTTACTTTATTAACCAGATTTACAGCAGTTCTTTAGAAGTTAAACCTATCATCCATGTAACTCTGCAAGCAAGTTGTCATTTTAGTTTTAAAACAGAGATGATGATAGTGTTCATTAAACTCTAGGCATTTTATCTATTGCATTCAGTGTTCGAATTATGTCAAAGCTTATGGGGGGTCCCCTAGCTAAGCCCCACCCCCCGGCCAAGCTCCACCCCCATCATTATAGGGTCGCTGTGATTTCACAACGTAAGATGTGATCGTCCTTGATCAACAATCATCTGATCCTGGTTTTAATCAAAGAAACCCCAAATTACCCTTAATTCAAACTCTAAAAAAATGTTTACCCCTCAAATTAGTGTGAAACACTGGCAAGGGCAGAACTTTTAAACAGAATAGGGGTGAAATAGGGTGGACTCATTCTTAAATTACATAATTTTACTATATAGTAGTGGTTAAATGGATGATTACATTGCGTTTTTTGAGTCATAGATCGAATAATTTTCGGAAATTATGAGCATATAAAAATAGAAAAGAACAAAGTTACAAATAAAGCAAGATCTAACAGTAGTATTTAGGTACATAAATAGAATCAAATGAATAATAACACTGTTTTCTTCACTGTATAAATTAAATATACTTAATCTTTTTAAAGATAAATAATTTTAAAGATAGTTATCATGCCACCAGGTTCAAGGTTGCTGTCCCCAGCACTCACAGCAGCCCCACTCGCGTAATTTGCGGGTGGTATACGTCCCCACCGCTTTATGACCAAGTTGATTGTGCCCCAACTTCCGACCACGGAGTAATTCTTGCGTTCATAATCATAATTAGGGTCCATATTCATTTAAAACGCATGGACAACGCATGACGCGCCGCCGCCTTCTGCTTTTCAAAGCGGTCGCCTGTGAACACGAGTTTTGTTTTAGACGCGTCTATATTTGAGTGCACTTGCCGCACGTTTAGATTTAAAATAAACTTGAGCGTAACTTGATACCTTGATAAAAGGTAAATGTAAAAAAAAGGTAAAAATCTACCAGTAAGTTATATATGTAACAATGATTAATCTATTAATAGTTATTCTTCATCTATTTCATGCAAACGCTAGGGGAAAAAATATAGGGGAAAACATTTGTTCCTTTTCAGCAGTTGATAACTTGATAAAAGGTAAATGTCGTATTTTTTATATCTACCGGTAAGTTATATTTGTAACAATGATTAATCTATTAATTCTTCATCTGTTTCATGCAAAACTCTAGGGAAAAAAATATAGGGGAAAACATTTGTTCCCTTTCAGCAGTTTTTGAATAAGTTTAATTGAATAATATTAAAATACCTTATGGTAGGGCTGCACGATTATGGCAAAATCATAACTGTTTTAGACTATTTGCATTGAATTGGAAATTATATTTTTGGAAAATATATTAATTGCAAGGCTGCAAAGAATAGTGCACTGAGGATTTAATTATATTATTTTAATATAGTCAGTGGTGAACTAAAGTGGGCCGGTCTAAGACATGAAACTCCAGGGCTGAAAATGAGTCCCACATCGGCCATGCATGTGACATTTTTCAAAGGTTTAAAAAAACACATGCAAAAGATATTTTCTACAAATAATTATTTATTTCTGAAAGATGCGTAGTTGAGCGATAGGCTAAGTATTAAAGAGACTTTCATTTATTATCATTTAAGCGTGATTTCTTCTGCTTTCCCAATAAAATATTTTGTGTGACTGGGTTGACCAGCCGTCAGTCTGAGTGGATAGCTTTGCCACTGTTATGAAATAATTGTTTGAGAAGATTTTTTTAAAAACCCTTAAACCTAAAGATTACTAAAGATTCTTACCGCAACTGAGGTAAAAAATACTCCACACGCAGATAGAGACATTAACTCGTCTGTCAATTCCTCCAGAAAACAGCATGAGGCGCACTTGCGAGTTTCTTTATGTCAGACAGAAGTCATTTGAATTATTTTATTGCGAAATTGGGACAAATAACGGACAGTATCGCTTTGTGACACGCAAAATGAGGATTTTTTAAATTTATGTAGTATTTTAATTTTAATAAAAACCAGGGGACCCCCCTAATTTATATTTTTGTGCTTTATGGGGGGTCCCTTAAGGCTTATAGGAGGTCCGGGATCCCCCCCAGACCCCCTTCAATTCGAACACTGATTGCATTTAATATTTTGGCTTTCTTCCTCATTTTAGTATTACTTTATCCAGAAAAAGAGTCAACAAAATAAAAATTTTAAGACAGGAACAATTCCAAAATTTTGTTGATTTGACACGGAATGACCAGCAGCTGTTCACAATTGATGACTCAATCACTTCATTATCTTATTAACTTTAACACTGATTTAGTGTTTTTTTAACACCAATCTTGGTGTGGATTATATAAACACCGAGCAGTGTTAATTTAACACAGGGGATTTTGCTGTGCACGTAATTGCGTGGGGCCTCGCGGGCCCCCTACTGGCCACAAGGTGTGCGAAAGTATGTCACGTTTATTCAGACCCAAATCTAAGGCACGGATAAAGCACGCGCGAGCGAGAGATGTGCGAGTATGCACGAAGAATAATATTTGCGCTCATCCTTGCGAGGGAACATATAGGCTACTTCATGTGCGAAACTCTATGGGAAAACGCACCTCTGCTCATCGCGCACAAATGCAGCCACACAAGTGCTGGAATGAGCGCTCGCTCGACTCCATCTGTGCTCTCGTAACTGCACAACATTCACTTGATGGTCAAGTTTACTTTAAAGACTTTGGGCTTCACACTTGTGATTGGTGGTTCGGTTTGATGACAGGCATCTTTTGTTCCACACTCGTACAGGTATAAACATGAAGACACCACACAGGGGTTTAAATCACGTCGAAAATACATAAATCATATTCTGTATCTCATCATTGTCATTAAAATGTCATCTTTAGTGTATTTCTAGTCTATATGCTTGTTGTATCTCACAGGAAGTTTGTTTTTGCAATATGAACATAAGAGTTTTATGTGATTCACTTCCATAAATTTAAGCAATAACCAACTTACAATGTTGTTTGCTGTTGTTTGTTAGTTCAGTTTGTTAGATAAGTATGAATCTTAATCTAATGCTTACTCTTTTTCCTCATTTAGTTTTTTTTAGTAAGATTTCAGACACTGAAGTTGCAGTTTTAATTACATTGTTTTAAATACATCCTATAATACATTTGCAAGCAAAAGATATATCTGAGAGGGGCGTGAAAAATATTTTTAAACCAAGATTTTTTGTCATACCAAACTAACAATTTAGTGTTATTTTATGCAGTGTAAAACAAAATAAACCAGGTTTATATATATCTCACTTAAGTCTGTATACTGAATATTATTGTTGTGCAATTCAAATGAAAAACATTGGGCAATGCTGGGGCATGGGGGGCCCCGGTTCTTGGACTTTGCAAAGGGCCACCAAAATGGTAAACACGCCACTGCGGCTCTGTGATCAGTAGGAAGTCCTTATCAATCTAAAATTACTATGAGTTTGAGTCGTTTATAATGTGAATTTAAAAAAGCAACATTCATCAAACACAATCATTCAAAATATTCTTTATTATCATGAAAATACCTGAAACAATCTGAAGAACAGCAATATAAATTAGGGATGGGCACGAGTACTCGATTGCTCGAGTGCTCGAACGTGGCATCGATGATTGATCACAAAAACCATGATCATGTGGGTTTATTTATTTATTTATTGTGAATATGACGGCATTTGGATGTCTGGTTAGCGTTACAAGCGCATGTGGTAGTAAAGACTGGGTCTGGAGATTCATCTTTGACGCCGTGTCGAGTGGATAAGACATACCCGGGTTTGAATCCACTGTGACACACCACTGTGTCCCTGAGCAAGACACTTAACCCCTAGTTGATCCAGAGGTGTGCGACCTCTGACATATATTGCAATTGTAAGTCGCTTTGGATAAAAGCATCAGCTAAATGAATAAGTAAGTAAGTATGATTAAAAAACAAACAGATAATTCCAAACACCCATGCCGCAACAGCCCACTGATCCCGTGAAGTCAGCCACACATCACTGAGGCACTATGGTTTAAAACAGGAGTGGGGAACCCTGGGTCCTGGAGGGCCATTGTCCTGCATGGTTTAGTTCCAACCCTAATCAAACACACCTGAAAAATCAAATTAAAGTCTTCAGGACTACTTCGAAATTAATTCCAGGTGTGTTTGATTAGGGTTGGAACTAAACTACGCAGGACAGTGGCCCTCAAGGATGCCATGGTTTTCAGATATACAGTAAGTCAGGTGCAAAATGTAAAGCGCCTTCAAAGTTCAATGGGTTATCATCTCATATTTAAAATGTCAAGAGGTACTAGAGAGCCATACGAGCATAAACAATACATCTTGACTGAGAACAGGTGAGAGGACATGACACAGCTAATTGCTAAAATGATAGCAAAAGACTAAAAGCTGCTTAATGTTATGAAGCTTGTGCTTTGACTGGACGTGTTTAAAAGCGCGCTGTTTATGGTGCACATCCACAAAGGGAGTTAAACTTTCTGTACTTAACTTAGTTGAAAAGTTGAAAACTTAGTTGAAGTCTTCCATTTTATGCAGATAGATGCACATTGTACATTTATGTTGTATCAAGGCTTAATATAGAGTGCATACTATAGAAAGCACTTCCGTTTGTGTTTATTAACCCTTTAGTTTCACTTCATTTTCGATTATTCGAATATTCGTTCGGTGGGTTGGCATTCGATTTTTAATTTTAAAATTAGAATATCCTATTTTTCTCGACATTATGAGCTGCAGAGACTGCTAAGCAGGAAGTGCACTTTACGCTCTCGCTCTGCAGGTGGCGGCGTGGCGCTGCGAACCTGGCTTGCAACTGCCACCAAACCCCACAAGAAAAAGATTGTGCTTGTGTTGGCTAGAGGCTTGACCGGATTAACGCTTAATAATTGTCAAATACATTACAATTCTTCATTACAAAAAAAACAGATTTAATACTTTTACTTTTATGTCTTTAAACGCTCGTTTTTTGGGGTCGACAGCTTATAAAAACTTATTTACAGATTAAACTTAAAAACATAATACTTAAAAGCTGCTGTGTGACAAGGTGTACAGCTAACAAGCCAAAAAACCCAGAAATAAGTTTTAATAAGCTGTCGACCTAAAAAAAAACGAGCGTTTAAAGACACAAGACTGGAAAAAGGCAACTTTTTATAGTACTACTATTAGTAAAACTGTGTCCACTAGGGGGAAACGTAGTAGGCAATCCACTTTTTTCTCCTTAAAGGCTGGGTTTTACGGTTCGACAGCTTATAAAAACTTATTTCTGGGTTCTTTGGCTTGTTAGCTTGTACATATTGTCACACAGCAGCTTTTAGGCATTATTCTGTTTTTTGTTATAAGCCAGAAATGACAAGGAGGCAGTCTCTCGCAATACAAAGTCAATGGAGACGGTTGGATTCCCCCCCCCCCCGGTTGGGCGTGGTTTTCAAATTTGCATAACTGCGCTCTGTCTCTATTAATAATCTAGTATGTGTTCATTGTTCTGTCATAGTTTCTTCAAAATTAAATTCTATTTTAATTGTGTTTTTAATTGAGTGTTTTTAATAAAAATATTTTTAATTTTCACCATGACATGTACGCCCTTTGATTGCCCCGCCCCCAGTTAATCGAGTACTTGTTCTTCAGACCAGTGGTTCCCAAACTTTTTCAGTGTGCGGCCCCCTTGTGTACAGTGCATTCCTTCGCGGCCCCCCAAAGAAAATTTGTGACAAAAAACTGTTCTAAAACTCAACATTTTAATTAAAAAAAATTTAATTATACAAAAAAGTAGTCCTTTTGGTTAGTAGCCTTATTTTTTAGGCTTAATTACACAGAATTCATGATAAATTAATGTATTTCATAAAATGTCATAAAACTGGGGCCCCCCTGGCACCATCTCGCGGCCCCCAGTTTGAAAACCACTGCTTCAGACCAATGCATTAATCAAAATGAAAAAATGACATAAATGCACATCCCTTATATAAATATCCCTTTAGACATTTCCTGGAATAGCGTTTGTAATGCTACTTCTTCTGTGGCACAAATGGCGTTTCTACAGGAGAGTGCCCTCTGGCTTTTGGATGTGGCGGCATTTCACTGTAAAACACGCATTTGCACGATTAATCGTCACAGCCTACCTCCGAGCACTCGTCTCTGCTCCTCAACATAATGGAGCAACTGTATTTGCAAATACAAACACACGAAACGATTTTGCACGAACATAAATGTGATCATGGAAGCATTCAGAGTAGCAATCACATGTAAACATAGGGGGAACTTTTGACATAGGTTCGAGCTCTGGCGCATACTGTGACGTTGGCTGTCTAAACATCCGTTTGTCTCAATTTTCATGCAGGCATGCAAACGAAGGTTTTAAAAATATTTTAGAAAGAATCGGTTTCAGAGGTGAAATCTACGTTTACGTGTAAACAAAGGGCGAAAACGAAGGTAAATGTTTTTTAAAATTAATATGTACGTGTAAATGTAGCCTAAAGCTGCCGTCGGCAAAACTGGAGGATTGAGCTGATTTCAAATGTCTACAATTTTCATGCCTCTCCCCCACTACCACCGAGCAACATTCCTTTGAGCTCGTCCTCGTCAGTGCTATGTTGAGCAGCAGAGCGCACCTGCGTGCATGGTCAAGCACAAGTAAAGAGAAAGAGAGAGAGAGAGAGACAGAGAGAGAGAGAGAGAGAGAGAGAGAGAGAGAGAGAGAGAGAGAGAGAGAGAGAGAGAGAGAGAGAGAGAGAGAGAGAGCGGAAAGAATGACAGGAGATGACAGAGAAAATAACGCACAACAAAGCAGTCGAACAAAAAGGACTGTACAGGTTTAAGGAAGTTTTTTTACATACTGCTGACGCTCTTCGTCGTACTATGACATGAGATGAAGAGCTGAAGTCTCTCGTTCTCCCGTTCTTGTGCATTTAGCAGATACCCAGGATCGACACTGTGTCTTTTTCATACACTGCATGGTGTTCAGGATGTCTTGATTTTAAATGATAAACAAAACTTGTAGTACTGTATGTTTTCATCTTTTTCTCTGAGACTTTAAAATGCTTTTACCAACATGTTTGCTGCATTTGCACAGCTCTCACTCTGCGCTGATTTGTTTTTCTCTATTTTGGGCCGAATAATTTCGGTTGCCGAACAATCGGTGCATCCCTATCAAATGTTTGAAAAGCCCTAAAGTCAAGTAAAATGAACAAGTGAAAAATTACAAGGTATTCATTAACACTTAACTTGCTCTATAATATACGTGTGTAAAAGATTTATTTTACCTGCATATACTATGTGGTTATTTTAATGTTACTTTAAAATGGATCTCTTACACAGTATTGATGCCAGTGATGGGTGTTTCATCACAGTATAGCTTAAATTTACTTGTTAGTGCTGAAATTGTTTACGTTATGTCTAGCTGAAAAACATTGGGCTGTAGCCTGGAGTTCATGCTGAGGTTAAGTGCACATGTGGAAAATTACAGACATATCTCCTGCCATCTCTCTGTTTCTCTGTCCTGATATGTCATTTCTGTACCTTTGCCATAAGAGTAAACAAAAGAGACATCACATAATAAACACTAGGCAAGAGACAAGAAAAGACCCTTTGTAAATGTGGGATGTGATTATAGTACCAGATGGCACAAGGTTTTGTATTACCTCATTGCCTTTGAAATTGTTACCTTAAAACTACATTTCCCAAAAATCCCAGGGGTTCTCACTGTGCCAGTAAATTTTGTTCTCTCTGTTTGCACATGATGTGCTTCTAAAAATGTTGAAACATTGCAGTAAAGACATTTTAGGAAATGTTGGTGTTTTAATTGACTAAGAATTTCCAACATATTTTGATGGTTTTTAATTCTTACACATAGAGAATATTTCTAACATTTATTTTTACATATTTAAACTCTAATGCTCAATAAATACTCAATGGTAAAAACATTCTTAATAATGTAAACAATGGAACCAATTTAGCAATGTACTAAATATTTACAGTATATGGGGAATGGTAGTAAAACTGTCAGAAATCAGCCAGAACACGTAGGGACACGGTTTGAGAATAACCAAGGTCTAATTTGCTAAACAGATTACAAAGCATTTATGCATTACTAATTCCTGCTGCTATTGTACAATACATTGTCGTAAAATACATGTTGACATGAAAGAGCTGAATAAGATAAAATAGGGTTTATAGGCTTACATTGCAATTTGTAAATGTTTGCAAAATTTTTAAACCCTTTCCTTTTTAATGACAATTTTACTCCTGAATTATTTATATTCATTTATCTGACTTGTAGAAACCAACTGCTGATAATGTAAAAATGTTGGTTGTCCGTGTGAGTAAAGCAAATACTACATGTAGGTAGGGCTGGATGGAAAGACCCAATACTCTGTGTTATACTAGAAAGGTGTCAACTGATAAAGTTGAGCATCTCTAATGTAGACATCTTTGTATAGGAGGGAGCAAATCTTATTCTATAAAATATTATTAAAGTATTTAGATATAAATGTATTTTTTATAACTAATGTTTTGAAAATTGAATAATGTTGTGGTATTTATGTCATTTTAATGCATAAAGTATATAAATGATGAAACAAAGCAACAGTAAAAGTGTCTTTAAACTGAGGTGGCTCGGAGAAAAATATAAGATTTTATAAATATAAAAACAGGCAAATGTCACAGCAAGATTAAAACAAAAATCGTTATTGATTATTGACCCTTGAGGGCCATTCACATTATAACTATAACATTAATAACTATACCTATAATTGTATTAGCATCCACACCACCGGACGATAACAATAACTTTATGCTAATTCTCTTGCAAAGCGCAGTACTCGTGCAAATAATTTACCTTCAATGGCATTACGTATATTGCATATTTCCTGTAATAAAAACGCTTGTAATTGTTCACATATTAAATCTATAAATATGCTGTTCTTGTTGCATTTACACAGCGGGTATAACCAGCAGATGCCCTCAATATGCCGCGTTTTCGTAACTCTAAACAGTGAATCTAGTAGTTTAATGTGTAATCTATTATCTTACCTTTTGGTGTAGTCAGTGTGGTATGTGGTATTAAAAAGCATTTACATAGTTCATTTCACAGCAACTAAGGTCATTTAATGTGATGGAGCTCATGAGCTTTTCCACCGAATCATCTGTCATTTTAAATGTGCGTGCACTTGAATTTCAAATAGATTTGATTGGCTGTCAGTGGTTTATCGTTCATCAGTTGGAAAAAATCGCCCTGATAGAGATACCAACGATATTGTTTATTGTATCTTTATTGTTATAGTTGCGGTGTGAACTACGCTATTCTTTTTAATATAAAACCATTTTTAAAATTAATAAATTGAATAAATACATAAATATTTATTCAATTATTTTTTCACTTCTTAGCTAAATAAAGCACTAAATTAGAGTATTCATGTGTAAAAGTGTTCTTTTAAGAGTGCAAAAGCC
This sequence comes from Paramisgurnus dabryanus, assembly GCF_030506205.2. Taxonomy (NCBI): domain Eukaryota; kingdom Metazoa; phylum Chordata; class Actinopteri; order Cypriniformes; family Cobitidae; genus Paramisgurnus; species Paramisgurnus dabryanus. Next base: position 31,837,538 of record NC_133350.1, on the reverse strand, counting down.
ACACACTACTACAGATTTTTACTCATGTAATCTTTTAATTTTGATATTTCAAGCCTTAAATAAAAAAAGTTTGTGCAGCTTTTCCATCATTAAATCTCAAAATATAAATAAACAAAATGAATTGAGTCTTCAGGGATGTCCTGTTAAGGAATTCTTACCATTCGGGGTGGGTCATAAAATGGTAGGTATGATATACCGGTAGAAATTTGGAAGAGATTTTGTGATATCTCTCTATCGAGGTTACGCATTCATGTAACTGTGCGCACGGCCTGATTTTGCAGAGTTTGATGCGTTCCTGGGTCAACAAGGGAGGGGGTTCGAAAAAAACCTTTCAACCAATCAGCGCAGTCAAGCGACCTCATGTAAATTGCACGAGGTCGCGTGACTGAGCTGATTGGTTAAAAGGTTTTTTCGAAGCCCCTCCCTTGTTGACCCAGAAACGCGTCGAACTCTGCAAAATCAGGTCCTACGTAACGGTACACTCCCATTTATTAAACTTACTTTAAAACAGATGCTTAGATTATGTTTCATTACTTTTTTTATGAAACTTCTACAAATATATTAAAGGACGAAATACATTTCTTATCAACCAGCGTTTGTTTGCTCTTTTGCTTCCTTCATTGTCCTGTCAGGGTTGCCAGATCTGCGTAACAAAATCAGTCCCAAGGCCATCCAAATTACTAGTGATGCACCGAAATGAAAATTCTTGGCCGAAACCGAAAACCGAAAAAAGGAAACCAAGGCCGAAAAACCGAAACCGAAACACCGAAATAAATTATTATGCCAATTATTAGTACAATTGCATTTATGGCCATCACTGTGTACTAACTTTACTAGGGGTTTGTGACGGATAAAAAAACTCACAGTTCGGATCACATTACAGTTTTTGAGGCACAGATCAGATAATTTTTCGGATCAGCAAAAAGCAGGTGGGAAAAATCTAATAAACAATAAAGAAATTGCAAACATTTATAAAAGAGAACAAAGTTGTACATTAATAAGGTCTGAAATTAGCATTAGGTACAGAAATCAAATTAAATGAATCATAACACAATCAATTAAATATATTATAATTTTTTAGAGCTATTTGTCTCTTTGTCATGGGTTGTTTGATTAACATTAATGACACAGACTTAAGTAGGTTAATCTGACTGTAATCTATGCATACACTTAAGACATAAACAAATGTTTTTATTAGAAAAAGAATACTGTGGAGAGAATTTTGTTTATATGTGCCCTGTCAATAACAGCGAGATTTTATGTTTGCTTGTTTTTTTTTAAACGCGTTTCTCTCGTATGTGCACTACCGAGGGCACTTAAACGCATGCACATACAGAGACCGAGGGTGAATCCCAAACAGCGCAACAGTCGCTCCACATAAAAACGTTACGTTGTGTTTCGTTGCTTTATTCACCAAATGTATGTTAATGGATTACAGTATGAGACACATTAGCGCGACTCTCTCTAATGTTTACACATCAAGACATGCTTAATCTTTGCAGACGCGTGCAAACAGCTCGACCGTGAGTGAAACCTGCTTGAGCACGAAGGGGAGGGGTGGGAGACGACTGATCACCGTGAGTGAAACCCAAGCGCTAGCGCACAGATGGGAGGGGCGCGGTTGACATTCATTTTCGGTTTACATTTTCGGCTGGATTTTTTATTTTTCGGCCCGAAACCGATAATGCCATTTTCGGCCGAAATTTTCGGCGACCGAAATTTCGGTGCACCCCTACAAATTACCCAAAAGCACACAAATGACTATTTACAGCCTAAATACAAAAAATCCTTACATCTCTAACCTAGTTAAATGAAGCAAAAAGATTTGCCGTATTAAGTGAATGGAAAGGACAGGTGTATCATATGCATGCAAAATTCGAATGTGGCGTATGTATTGCACAACTTTTCACATAATCTAATCATGGCAATGGATTGGTCATAATAGTTTAAGAATTTGGGTGCCATTTTTGTTTTCTTGCCACTAGCTTTAAAAACTGCTCATAACTCACAGTTCTCGAGTAACCTTTGGTGGTAGTGTTGAAATATTTTGGGTGCTTTATGTGTTGTAGGATTGCCTTGGCACACATGTAGAAAATTGTAAATTTACCTGCTGGATAGAACTGCTAGTCCGGTGAATGTAGTGAAGAGAGTTTTAGGTCATCTGATCGGCCTTTAGAGACCAACTATCAAACTGTATTAAAAAAACTCAAATTTTAAATCATTTAAAACATTCAATATATGTTTAGAATTGATTCCCGTTTCAGTTGGATGTATTTGTTTTCATCCTCCAGTGGATTTGTGATGTGCAGATTGTGGTTAAAATTAGATGCAGGCGTGTTGAAGTAGCATTGGAACTAAAGTATGCAGGAGGAAAGATCTCCAAGAACAGGGTTGATGACCCCTGGTCTAATGCAAGAGAGCTGTCAACACAGGAAGCACGGCTGACTACCTTCAGTGTTTGGATGCTGCTTTTAGTTTCAGTTGAAGTATTCTAAAAAAAGCTTCTTAAATGCAACTTTATTTTCTGTAATGTGACCCTGCCTCTATATTTTTCTACATAAAATCATCCTAGATAACTTAAAAACATTCTGTGAAAATATCCTAAATATTGATTGAGTAAGATCATGCCAGAGATTTAAATCTATGAGTTAAATCAAACTTTGATGCTCCTCATCTCATCATTAAATAAATAGCCTGGATTTCACAGACAGGGTCACATTATATTAATATACATTTTATAAGAAGGATAGCAATATACATTATACCTCGTCATTTAAGCTGCAGAAATCTCCTTTCTTGAGGTAAGAGAGTCGCGTCCTCAGATCTGAGATGGTCATCTTCCCACAGTGGGAACATGAACCATCCACAAACGCCGCTTTAGCGTGCAAAATGCCCAGAAATGAGAGGCAGCGATCGTAAAGGACCGAGACATCAGCCACACCCAGAAACACATGGGTGGAATGACATCTTTAAAAAGCCTCAAAACACACCCGTGAACATGGGAAAAATGAAGTGGTACTAAACTTAATGGAAAAACGAACCGAGCAAAAGAAAAGTGACACCACAGTTGGTTTAGTAGTTTAACATTAGTTTGTTGTGTTCCAGGCTTTAGAGCTTATGGCTTTAACCAGTCAAGAGAACATTCCCTTAAAACTTTTACTTGTACTCTGCAAGTATGTCACTGCTGATCTAATAATTAATTGCAAAAAGTACTTGCTGGTATTTGTGCATGTATTCATTCATAAACAGAACCAAAGATCAAAAGTTGCTTGTTTTTTTGTTTGTTTTTTACAGCAGGGCTATGTGTCCTCCACCCATCACATGGTGCCACTCAGTCTCAGTACCAACAGCACATGTAATGCTGGAGGTGGGGAACAGCTGAGCAAAACCAACCTCTACATTCGTGGCTTACATCCAGGGACCACTGACCAAGACCTGGTCAAGCTTTGCCAACCGTAAGTCCTGTGGTTCTAAACTTTTTAGCTATTGTGCTTGCATGATTAAAAAAAACTCTTATGTAACATTAATTAATCTCGAAGAATGTCTGCTTCACAATAATGATAATGGTCCATTCAGTACACAGCTCTTCAAGAATCTTCACAAATGCATTTTATTCATCTATAGTATGTGTTTACAATGAATTAGCATTCATCTCAATTATAGTGTACATTCGTAGTGCTCAACTGGTGGAGAACTCTACATTATAAGATTGCAAGTTTAAATCTGCAATTTGCATAGGGTTGTACAGGGTTATAAAACAAAGCTATATTTTTACCTTCGTCCACTTGTGATTTAAACGTATCTTAATAACCAGTGTAAACACAGCCTCAGATGCAGCTAAAAACACCAGCATGAGCATGAAATGACAAATGTTGTTATTGAAGCTATTTTACTCCGGACTTTAAGGATGTTTTATGCATATTCTTGGGACTAAAAGTCTTGTGTAGTAGCCTTTAGTTAAACACTTCATAAACACATAACTAGAAATCAAGTTCCCTTTCAATACGGTTCACTTCGCATTGCGTCAGTTTGCTGACGCTATGGGGGAAACTCCTGTTTACTCCGTGATTGAAGCCTATTGGTTAACGTCTGTAGAAAATACAGACCAATGACGTTTGAGCCCGCGCGGGGGCGTGGCACACGTCCCTATATAAGCCGGTGAAATACGTCAAGAGCTCATTACTTTTCTCCTTCAGCGCGAACCTTCTCGCTGCTCCGAAGAAGAAGCCCTTACTCGCCGTCGATCCAAGCACTGCAGCGGACTACAACACACCAGCGTGTTCCCCTGCCGCTTTCCGGTGAGACTAAAAAGAGTTATCTAAAAGAGCAGAAGCGCGTTGAGATAATGTCGCTTCGGCATTGCAGCTCCTGCCGAGCCCCTTTGCCTGTGGAGGATTTCCACAAGGAGTGCGTCATCTGTCTGGGTCCTGCCCACGCCGAGGCCGTACTCGCTGAGGCGGGCTGCGCCCACTGCGAGCTCCTTCCTATCGCGGTGCTGCGCTCCCGCCTCGAGATCTTTAAACGGAAGGCTTCCCGTGCTCTCCCGCCTAAACAGCAGCGGAGCCGTGAAGCTGGAAGACGCCCTGAGACCGAGTCCACGCCGGCTCATCCCCCGCGTGCTCTGTCTCCCCGCCGTCACCCTGTCACCTTCGCCCATGAGGACCTACGCCCCCTGCCGAGTGCTAGCGGCATGGTTTCCTTTGGGTCCGGTGACAACTTGGAAGTGATGTCATCCTCTGAGGAGTTAGAGGATTGGGCGGCTTCGGATGACGACGCCCACGCAGCCGCCGCTGATGAACCTACCGAGTCGCGTCCTCACGACTCTGAGCTCATCCGCATCTTGACGCAAGCTACGGCGGAGCTCAACATTAAGTGGTCGCCGCCGTCAGAGCCTCAACTCAGCCGGTTGGACGAATGGTTTCTGCAGCCCGGGCGCCGTCAATCGTCCCGCCAACGGCAGGCGCCGTTTTTCCCTGAGGTTCACCAGGAGCTCACCAAATCTTGGCGTGCTCCCCACTCCACCCGAGCTCAGAGCGCCGTCTCCCACGTCCTCTCCGTAGTGGACGGCGCCGACGAACACGGCTACTCCAAGATGCCGCCGCTCGAGGAAACTGTCGCCGCCCATCTCTGCCCGTCTTCAGCCGGCGGATGGAGGGCGAAGTTGAACCACCCATCAAAGCCCTGTCGCCTGACATCGACCCTGGCGTCGAAATCCTACGCCGCCGACGGCCACGCTGCATCCGCTCTCCATACGATGGCGGTGCTGCAGGTATACCAGGCAAAACTCCTCCGTGACATGGACGAGGCAGGTCCGGACCCGTCGACCTTTCAGAACCTGCGCAGCGCGACTGATCTGGCCCTTCGCGCCACTAAAGTCGCCACTCAGGCTGTAGGAAGAGCCATGGCCAGCCTGGTTGTTCTGGAGAGACATCTGTGGCTGAACTTGACGGAGATAAAGGACACGGATCGGGTTGCCCTTCTTGACTCGCCCGTGTCACCGTCGGGGCTCTTCGGCTCCGCTGTGGAGGGGTTCACCCAGCGCTTCACTGAGGCACAGAAATCGTCGCAGGCTATGCGGCATTTTCTACCAAAACGATCTGCCTCAGCGTCTGAGACCGGCCGCCCAAAACCGCCGCCAGCTCAACGCCCTAAGCCAGCACCAGCTCAGCCCCAGCAGAGAGCTGAACCGGAGGTCAAGCGCCAGCGTCCTGCACGACCGGCTGGCCCGCCTCGACGCCGCGGTCCCCGTCCTCGGATTACGCTGGACCCGACGCCGGCGCCGCCTCCCTGAAGAGAGTCTGAGGAGGAAAAGAGGCTCTGGTCCCGCTTCGGCCGGCCCGCCCTCGAAAGTTCTGCGTGTTTCAGTCCCCTCGGGCGCTGGACACACCCTCGCTGTAACAGCGAAACAAAAATTTTTACCTTTTCACAAAAAGAGCAAATTTCCTCCTCTGTACACACAAACACACACACACGGCTTAACGTCCATAAGCATATCGACGCTCGCCGTCAAATTTCACGTTTGGCAATCCACCCCCGGTATGCCGGGCTGGATTCTAAACGTAATCCAACACGGTTATTCACTTCAATTCGCCCGGAGACCACCCCGGTTTCGCGGCGTTCTCTACACCACTGTCCCAGACGATCGTGTACAGATCCTCAGGGAAGAGGTGCGTTCTTTATTACTAAAAGACGCGATAGAGACGGTCCCGGCGGATCAAAGCGAATCAGGCTTTTACAGTCGTTATTTTCTCGTTCCAAAGAAAGACGGCGGCCTCAGACCGATATTGGATCTACGCGTTTTGAATCGCACTCTTGCCAAACGGCCGTTCAAAATGCTTACAGCCAGACGAATCATGGCGTTAATTCGACCGGGCGATTGGTTCATATCAGTGGATCTGAAAGACGCTTACTTTCACATTCCGATAGCGCCACGTCACAGGCCGTTCCTAAGATTCGCGTTCGACGGGACAGCATACCAGTACAAAGTCCTGCCCTTCGGATTATCTCTGGCACCACGCACATTTACCAAATGTGCGGATGCGGCTCTCGCCCCTCTCAGACAGAGCGGCATCCGCATATTGAATTACCTCGACGATTGGCTTATTCTAGCACAGTCAGAGAGGGAAATTACTGCGCACAAGACCGTTGTACTCCAGCATTTGGAGAATTTGGGGTTCAAAATCAACCTCCAGAAGAGTTTGCTCACCCCCACGCAGCGAATCGCGTTCTTAGGCACGACGCTCGACTCATTAAAGATGCGGGCATGGCTTACACAGGAACGCGCGCTCACGGTCAGACGCGAGGCGGCATCGTTCAAAGCGGGTTCACATCTCCCTCTCAAACGATTCCAAAAAATGCTGGGTCTGATGGCAGCAGCATCCCCACTAATACCGTTGGGAATGCTGTTCATGAGGCCGCTTCAGTTTTGGTTGAAAGCGAAAGTTCCGCCCCGTGCTTGGTTGTCGGGCCGCTTATTAATCAAAATCACGTACAGCTGCGTGAAAGCGCTTTCGATATGGACATCCCCTCACCTTTTCCTCTCGGGCACGGAGCTCGGCTCCGTGAGCAGGAGGAAAGTGGTGACTACGGATGCGTCTGCGACGGGTTGGGGCGCTCACTGCGACGGCGAGCTCGCCTTCGGTGCGTGGAACAACCAGTTGTCTCAGCTACATATCAACCACCTCGAGATGTGGGCGGTTATCTTGGCGCTACGACATTTTCGACCGAAACTCCAACATCAACACGTTCTAGTGCGGTCGGACAGTATGACGGTGGTTTCGTTCATAAACCACCAAGGAGGGCTGAGATCTCGCTCCCTATCCAGGCTGGCGAAACGGCTTTTATTATGGGCTCACGCGAACGTACGTTCGTTAAAGGCGACTCACGTACCGGGTGTAGCCAATACGGGTGCAGACATTCTCTCGCGCAACGGTCCGCCGCCGGGAGAATGGAGACTGCATCCTCAGACGGTCGAGAGAATATGGACCGTCTTCGGCCGGGCGGAGATCGATCTGTTTGCATCAGACGAGAACGCGCATTGCCCGATCTTCTTCTCGAGACATCACGATGCCCTGTCGTAAGCATGGCCGGCGTGTCTTCTGTATGCTTTTCCTCCGGTGGCTCTGTTACCACAGGTCCTTCAGAGGATAAGAGAGACGAAATGCGCGATAATTCTGGTCGCCCCGTTTTGGCACAATCAACCGTGGCTCCCCGACCTATGGCAGCTGAAAACATCAGCACCATGGCCAGTACCGCTGAGGAAAGACCTCCTATCTCAGGCGAGAGGGACGATATGGCATCCACAGCCGGAGCTATGGAATCTACACGTTTGGTATCTGAACGGCAACCATCACGCCTTTCAGGACGAGTGTTAAATACTCTAACTGAAGCTAGGGCCCCATCTACCAGGCGCCTTTACGCTCAAAAGTGGTCTATTTTTTCTGACTGGTGCACGACGAAAGACTTAAACCCAAACACCTGTGAAGTGGAGCATATTCTCTCCTTTCTGCAGGAAATGCTGGACAGCGGTCGCGCGCCCTCGACGCTTAAAGTGTATGTGGCGGCGATAACGGCGAATCACGCCCTTATCGCCGGTCGCACCGTGGGAAAACATGATCTCATCATTAAATTCCTCAGAGGCGCTCGCAGACTAAACCCACCGCGACCTAACACGGTCCCGTCTTGGGATCTGTCCACGGTCCTGAAAGCGCTGCGCGGTCCCCCTTTCGAGCCCCTCGAACAGGCTGACCTGCGCGCTCTCTCGTTTAAAACCGCTCTCCTCCTGGCGTTGGCATCGGTTAAACGAGTGGGCGATTTACACGCGTTTTCAATTGACCCGTCGTGTCTGGAATTCGGTCCTAACGATAGCAAAGTGATCCTTAGACCGAGAGCGGGATACATTCCTAAAGTTTTGACCACGCCATTTAGAGTTCAGGTGGTTTCACTTCTCGCCCTTCCGACGGCGGACGGCGAACAAACCCCGAACACGCTCTGCCCCGTCAGAGCGTTAAGAATATACACGGACCGTTCTGCCTCATACCGCAAGTCAGATCAGCTGTTCGTAAGCTTCGCGCAACATTCCTTAGGTATGCCGCTCACTAAACAGAGGCTATCTAAATGGATCGTCGAAGCCATTGCTTTGGCTTACGCCTCCCTGAATGAACATTGTCCAGTTGGTTTAAAAGCTCACTCCACGAGGGGTATGGCTTCATCTTGGGCTTGGTCTACGGGGATTTCTATCGTTGACATTTGTAACGCGGCCGGCTGGTCCTCGCCGTCTACGTTTGTCAGATTTTATAGCCTGGATGTCCCTGCCTTACAAGCACAGGTCTTATCGGCTTAATGATTCACGCGACTGCGTTTCTGTATGCCTTCACGGTGCGTTGTTAGCTCACCGTCATGGCTACCTATTAATAATTCATGCACAGCTCGCGGCGCGCTCAGAGAACCCGCCGTCTTGTGCTCTATTGTATATGCATCATGGTGCGTTTAGAAACTTCACTGTATGCGTATTACTGTCTCATATATGGTGCTTACACTTGCGCTCGCTAGAGCTATGTATATGCTGGGTTAGGGCCACATGCAGTGTCTCTCCGGTAAGGGCACCTCAGTCCGTTGTGTATGCACGGCGGGATGGGATTACGTTCCCCCATAGCGTCAGCAAACTGACGCAATGCGAAGTGAACCGTATTGAAAGGGAACGCTTAGGTTACTCACGTAACCCCGGTTCCCTGAAATAACGGGAACGAAGCATTGCGTCGCTGGCCGTGCTACAAACGTCTACGCAGCGAGTGTTATTCGGCTGCGCGCTTCAGTCGAATAATAATGAGCTCTTGACGTATTTCACCGGCTTATATAGGGACGTGTGCCACGCCCCCGCGCGGGCTCAAACGTCATTGGTCTGTATTTTCTACAGACGTTAACCAATAGGCTTCAATCACGGAGTAAACAGGAGTTTCCCCCATAGCGTCAGCAAACTGACGCAATGCTTCGTTCCCGTTATTTCAGGGAACCGGGGTTACGTGAGTAACCTAAGCGATATTTAGTGTGTTTGTAAATGTTCTGTGTTTACAGTCCTGGGGTCACATTTATAAAACTGTGCATAGGATCCTTACTAAAAGTCTAAGTACGCACAAAACCCAAAAATGGTATGCGGCAAAAAATATTAAGACTTATAAAAGAAAGCAATATTCCCTTTATAAATCACAGATCACCTACAAGTGTGCGTACATGAATCAGATCTCACCATGCAAGCCCATTCTCCCATCAAGTTTTTATTTTATTTTTTGCATGGGAACTGGCATACGCATGCTTTATAAATGAGGCCCCAGATATCTCAGATCTTACATTGAGTATGTTTTGTTGTGCAATCTGCAGTACACTTTGAGGTTTGAATTTGATTTTGAGCAATTTTTGGTTCAGAAGAGGAAACGATGGAGGGTGACTGTGGAGAAATCAGTTGTAAAGGAGTGGCAGAAAGGAAACGCTTAAAGCTCTGTGATTATACCAAACTACTGTTGAAATATAATTTGAAGTCATTGTTTTTGTTTTGTTAATTATTATCATATGTATCTGTTCACCTAAATATGAAAGAAACAGCAAGGTAATGGAAGCTATTAGCTGGAATGCATGCCTTTGTTTTCAAAGGGCATATTGACCATTTGTTATCTACTCAAAGGGGGATGATCTGGGATGCGTTTATACAGACCCCATCCTGCCATAATGGTTATCTGATCAAAGGGGGATGATCAGGAATGCGTTTACAGCTGTTCTTTCTTGCCTGACTGTAACCTCTCTTTCATGTTTATATTGTAATCTAAAGGCATTGTTTCCATCTGAAGGGACTGCCCCCTTCGAATGGCTTTAAATGTAATGCATGTATACCCAAAGTCAGACTTGGTTACTGCAGCTCCCCGAGCTCTATGCTCTGATTCCAAGAACGCTTTCTGCAATAAAGACTACTGCTCGAGGAAATCCAAGTCTCCTGGTCTTCGCTAAAAAAGTTTCCAACAGATGGTGCCGTGACCCGGATAGAGATTCTCATTTCACCAAATATCTACAAACATTTTTCAGCTCAACTTTGATTTGGTGAGTGTCACTCTATCAAAAGAACCTCTACAGACCAGTTCATGTGTTTAAGTGTTAACAAACAGCTGCAGGGTTCTGTTAACAAATGTTGGTTTACCCTCTGTTTAGGCAGAGAAGAATTTGTGTTATCCTCTGTTTATCAGAGAAGAAATTTTGGTTATCCTCTGTTTAGGCAGAGAAGAATTTGGTTATCCTCTGCTTCATCAGGGAAGTACAGTAGAATTTTAAGTTAGCCTCTTTTTTTTTGTGGAATTTTTGGGATATCCTTTGTGTATCAGGGAAAAAGAATTTGGTTATCCTCTGCTTGGTCAGAGAAGAAGCTTGGTGTGTCTTTTGTATATCAGAGAAGGCTACAGATGAATAAAAGCAAATAGGTCATCCAGAATTTGGGCTATCCTCTAATTTGTGGGAGAGATTAACAACAGTGTTTGTCTATTAAAAGAAATCCACTTAAAGGTAATAATGGTTAAAAGGCATCCTAGACTGATTCCCACAACTGAGAAAGGTGGACTTGCAACCCCTTTATGGTCAGACAATGAGTTTAGCTCAATCCTGAATAATCACATGGATTCTATTGTGACAGAATCAGTTCGACAGAATCTAAGACAGAAATTTGGTATTGATCCAGATAGGACGTGGACTCTTGAAGAGTGTAAGAAAGTTTTGGGGGCCTGTGTTAGAAAGAACAATTCAAAAGGCATTATCTTCTGTTACAAAGAGTACAGTTTGGCTTTAGCTGCAAAGCAAACTGAGTGTATTGCAAAACTAGAGAAGAAAATTCAAGATTTGTGTTCTCATGCTATCTCTCCTAATGAGAAGATAGGCCATGACATGTCTTCACTAGAAGACAATCAGAAACAACACTCAGATGTTCATCCTGACTTACAGTCTGTTAGACAGGAACACAGTGTTTGTGTTAATCACAGAAATAATACAATTGACAAAGCATGTGATTCAGTTAAGGTGTGTGGAGCAAGGAAAAAGGCTCAAAGTGAAAATGTTGGAACTGCATTTCCTTCAATGTCAGTAGTCCAGCTACAAGATGTAGCTCCAGAAACAATAGATAGACTTGCTGAGAGTTTGCCATCAGCATATGCTAATTTTTCTGAGTTCAGAGGAGCATTGTCCAGAAAAATCCGTTTGTATGACTTGTCTTTAGCTAACATCATGCAGCTTATGTCACAAATTTTGTCTGAATCAGAATTCAGTACTTTTGAAACTGCTATTAAAAGTTATGAGTTACAGGATGCAAATAAAGATGGGTTAAAAGAAGGAGTGTTAGCCATACTGAGGGACATTGTTGGACCGAAGGTTGATTGGACTAAGATCACTAGTTGTGTGCAAAGAAAGAATGAAACTGTGAGTGAATACACAGAAAGGTTTTGTCAGTCAGCTGCAGCATACAGTGGGATAGCAAATAATCCTGAGGATGTATTAAATGATAAAGGACCACTAGTCCGCTCATGGTTTGATGGGCTTTTATCTGAATACAGAAATGCTCTGCCCTTCCTAGACCTAACATGGTCTAATGCAACTCTGAGAAGCAATTTGAACAGATTAACCACTTGGGAACGAGATTCTGATGTTAAGACAAATGTCAAAATAGCAGCAGCATTGCTGAATAAGGCTAAAAAAGAAAGTGGGCCAAATAAATGTCTTAGGAAGGACATCAAATGTCACTACTGCGGGAAGCAAGGGCATTATTTAAAAGAGTGTAGGAGAGGCAAAAAGATACTTGGAGAAATTAACAGTGTTTCTCAGCTCTTACAAAGCCTGCTTACAATACTGAAGCAGCCCCTTCCTTCTACATCTAATCTGTGGGGCAACTTGCTAAGGGTCTAATCATTAAGGCTGTAAGAGGTTATTGTTGTATTAAATTTTACAATGATGAAATCTGGATGATGTCTACGATGACTGATGTTTCATAAGAGGATTTTGTTGTTGTTTAAGAATTGATTTTACAGTTTAAAAGAGGGATGAGTTTATTTAGAATTTAAGATGTTGATAGCTCCTATGTTGACAGGGACAGACAAGGACACATGGACCAGTGAGGAGCCCAGGGCAGAACCGAATGCAATAGGCGTCGGGGGCCAAACCCTGTGGTGAAGATTCCCTCTTACGTTTTTCCCCTCATGTAGTTCACCCTCACCTCGCCTGGTCCTTAGGTGTCAAACTAAAACAGATTAGGGTAAAAAAAAAAAAAATCTATACGATCACAATGATGTTAAGGCTATACGATCACAAGGAAGTTAAAATGATATGATAACAAGGATATTTTAAACATAAAATGTAGTATGAGAGTACTGCTCTTTCGTGTCTTTCTTTTTATGTTGCAGATACTGGACATGACAGTGACACCCTGGTGTGAGTCACCCTGGACAGCAGTGTGGACAAAAGAGTCATCTCGCAAAGAATTTGGAGTGTCAAAAATCTACATACTGTAACATCTGAAACGACTGTTAGCAGCAAAACACAACGCATCCACATTCAAGGACTGCAGAACTTTCAGTATACAGTTTTGGTTCCAGAAAACAACAGAATCATGATATTCTGTGCCAATTCACACACGTCAAATTGGACTGTAACTTCCAATGTTACAAGACTAGAAGATGGGACATTATGTTAACCAACATATGTCAAAGAATGGACTTATGAAGGTTTATAATTAAATTATGTGAGAGTTATTTAGAACTCTCAAAGGGGGAATTGTTGAAATATTATTTGAAGTCATTGTTTTTGTTTTGTTAATTATTATCATATGTATCTGTTCACCTAAATATGAAAGAAACAGCAAGGTAATGGAAGCTATTAGCTGGAATGCATGCCTTTGTTTTCAAAGGGCATATTGACCATTTGTTATCTACTCAAAGGGGGATGATCTGGGATGCGTTTATACAGACCCCATCCTGCCATAATGGTTATCTGATCAAAGGGGGATGATCAGGAATGCGTTTACAGCTGTCCTTTCTTGCCTGACTGTAACCTCTCTTTCATGTTTATATTGTAATCTAAAGGCATTGTTTCCATCTGAAGGGACTGCCCCCTTCGAATGGCTTTAAATGTAATGCATGTATACCCAAAGTCAGACTTGGTTACTGCAGCTCCCCGAGCTCTATGCTCTGATTCCAAGAACGCTTTCTGCAATAAAGACTACTGCTCGAGGAAATCCAAGTCTCCTGGTCTTCGCTAAAAAAGTTTCCAACACTACCTTTTATATCATTCCGTGAAGCAACTTTAAAAAAAACCTTCAGCTCATTCCTGTTGATATATATTGAAATCTCAAGTTAGGTCAATGACGTTTCATTAGGGATGTTGCATGTTACACAGCAAAATCCCCAGTGTTAAATTAACACTGCTCGGTGTTTATATAATCCACACCAAGATTGGTGTTAAAAAAACACTAAATCAGTGTTAAAGTTAATAAGATAATGAAGTGATTGAGTCATTAATGGTGAACACCTGCTGGTCATTCCGTGTCAAATCAACAAAATTTTGGAATTGTTCCTGTCTTAAAATTTTTATTTTGTTGACTCTTTTTCTGGAGAAAGTAATACTAAAATGAGGAAGAAAGTCAAAATATTAAATGCAATAGATAAAATGCCTAGAGTTTAATGAACACTATCATCATCTCTGTTTTAAAACTAAAATTACAACTTGCTTGCAGAGTTACATGGATGATAGGTTTAACTTCTAAAGAACTGCTGTAAATCTGGTTGATAAAGTTAGTCACCATTGTGCCGATTAGTGTTTCCTTTAGTTGGGTACTTGGGTCTTGAAGTTTAGTGTTAGTTTTCTTCTGCTCATTGTGGCAGTGTGTTAATAAAACACATCTGTTAAAGCAGAGAAAGATGAGAGAAATGAAGTCTATAACTGTTATTATGTTAATTAGTATGAAAGTATAAGTCTTGGAATTCAATGATATCATAAAAAAGTAATCACTGAATATAAGTGTTTAATTTAAGTTCTGCCAACCCTGTGAGGTTCCCATGAAATCCAACAGTGCTGTAAAAGTCCACATACCCTGAAGAGTTAAATATTGTTTACCCAAATCTAATCTGTGGTTTCAGTCAGACACACTGAGACATCAACAATCAGCCTATAAAACACAATCATGGTGACAATCAACAACAAAACGTCATGCCGCAATGCATGCTGGGTACCAGGATTGTAGAAAACTCATTCATAAATCCCATGAATGACAAAAATTTTGCAACTTTCTTACCATTAACTGTCACCATCCTTGAGATTTGTATCAGAAATCATGAAGTCTCTCTTAAGCAAAAAAATAAAATAAAATTTGAAGCATGACGGCAGTCTTATTCAATACAATGTAATTTGCATAGAGCTTTTTTATATGCCTGTTTCTTCATAATTAAATTGTGATCAAATGTTTCAATGATTTGTAGAGTAGAATATAATAAAAATAAACAATCTGAGAAGGTCTGGAAGAGTTTCCCTCTGCATGAAGCAATGAACAAGTGGTCTTACTAAAACATTGTTGCTATTGCTAAAAGAGCAAAGTTAGATCAGTGAAGGTCAAGGGACAAATGCCTAACTAAAGGAAACACTAATCACAGTAATGGTGACTTCAAATGAACTCATAACAAACACAAACTTAAGATTTCATGTGATACATTTTGTGATTAATGTCTATTTGAATTGTGAGACATCACGTCAGAAAGAAGATTTGTCTACTAAATCACGCGTGTGGATGCTGGAATAGTTGAGCACTTGTATTTTGTTCTGACAGCTGTTTAGAAGTTAAACTTATCCATTTAGAAAATAAATCTGCAAGATATCATTTCCTTTTTCAAACAGAGATGCTGATAGAGAGGCAAACGTGAAAGATTGCAGCTTTTGGAGGCATACACCCAACAGTATTCATCTATTGCATTTAATAATTTGACTTTCTTTTTAATTTTAGTATTTTCTCCAGAAAACGAGTCATCAAAATAAAAATTTAGAGACAGGAAAATGTCCAAAATGTAATTGATTTGAATGACCAGCAGGTGTTCACCATTAATGTCTTAATAATCACTTCATTATCTCATTAACTTTAACACTGATTCAGAGTTATATTTTTAACACCAGTCTTTTTTAACACCGATTCTGGTGTGGATTATATAAACACCAAAAAGTGTTGATTTAACACTGATAGAGTTAATTTAACACTGGGGATTTTTCTGTGTATGTAATGTATGCTAATTCTTGTGATTTGCTGGTGAGCTCTAACTATTAGCTTTGCAGGTTAACAATCTCGATTATCTGGTTTGTTTGAGTTTTAATTATTATAAGTTTAATTGACTTTAATACACTCAATACAGTATATCCTAATCTTAGGAATTACCTAAACATGAGAACTGGTTTTGCTTCTGCAAGTCAAGACCAATCTTGTGTAGACCTTGTCATTAATGTTTAAACAGACTGACACATTCTTCGGTTCGGTTCAGATGTGGGGCAGCGTTTGCAGAAAGGGTGCTGTTGAACTGTTGGAGACGAACTGGAAAACTGTGACGCTGCTTTTAAAGATTTCAGAGAAAAGTTCATTACTAGTAGGGATACTCAGATTGATTAACCATAGGGATCGGTATCGGTCGATTTTTGCATTAAATGACTTGATTGGTACTCGCTAACTTTCATGAACCAATCTTTTTACTTACTTATGTAATCATATGGCGCCTGAATGCGTGTGCAATTTGAGACCATTTTTACACAGTGCAAGCATTTTTACAACCCGTTGCTGATGTGCGACCTGCAAATTTGGATTTCTCTCTCTGCCTTTACAGAGAAATCTGTATTTTCTATGAGGATGCACTCCGGTCCTAACATGCAGTGTGACGCGTCTTCACATCCCCATCTATCAGCAAATACAACATTTATAACTATCGCGGACGTGGCAAAGTTTATTACCTGCATGTGTTTTTAAGTTTTGCACTCTAAGGGCAGCCACCAGCTGCTCCTTTCCGCGGTGATGCACACACACAGACACATCCTATCCTTCAGCACGAGTACAGAGCAAAGAACTTTCTCACATCTTAAAGCTACAGTAACCTAATTCATGTGTCAATAATATTAAAGAAAAGATGGCTCTCTGCTCATGACTGAAGCACTGTTGTACTTTATAAGAATGCATACATATTTAATTCATACACTGAAGACTGTACAGTGTTTTCTTTTTAATATTTTTAACAGGCATAAGCCTTTTCAAAGGCATATTAATTTGCTCTTTGTAGAAATATTTGTTGTGCTTATTTATTAATTAAAACAATAATAAAGGCAACATCTGTGCTATTTCTTTATTTAGAAATGGAGTTAACAGTTACAAATACATCAAATAGCTTACATATTAGCTTGAAAAATCTGAATTAAGCATTGGTATCGGCTGATCATGGCAACAAGAAATTGGTATTGGCTGCAAAAATCCTGATCGGAGCATCCCTAGACACTACTAAAACTAATTTTCCACAATCATCAGCTCAGCCATATTTAGGATAGATAAAGTCTAACCTAGAAAAACTAATGGATAGGGCTGAGCGATATTGACCAAACCTCATATCTTTGTAATTTTGGGACGGGTTGCGATAAAGCAAAGTGTAACACGTGTCAAAAAAAATGTATCCTGCAAAGGTGCCGGTACAAGTAATATGTCCAAGATAATTTAAATTATCCAGTAATTTTTTCTTTAGAAAAACTGCTAATTATTTTGCTAAGTTGTTATACTGTATGTCAGATTTGATGTTAAATTTAAATTGATATGAATTTAAATGCTCTGTTTCAAATATTTTGACAGTGATTAATTAACACAAATGGAATTGTTGTGCATTATTTTTCATATTTTGATTATTATTTGATTATAATGGAATTAAAATCAGAACCGGGAATCATTAGGCAGAACTGGAACCGAAATCAGAATCTGAAAATGTCTTTCTTACGATACCCAACCCTACTTTTAAAGAATACTTCACCCAAAATTATCAAGATATTTCAAAGAATGTCTGAGCTGTTTTTGTCATATAGGCTAATGGTTAGGAATGGGCATTTGTCAATTTTTCAGTACTGGATAGACAATACTATGAATATAGGTTACAGCAGAAACAATTTAGTTTGCTCAGTCTATCTTGATAACAGAGTAGAAATAAAGATCTGTGTGTTACACTCAAAGGCTATTCATTCAACAGGGCAGATCCTTGGGATACATGATGGTTGAGTTATTTGACTGGTTAAAAAATCAATTGCTTATTTGTATTTGAACATTATTAGTTATTTGATGTGTTAGAGTGACTCATGAAGTTGTAGCAGCCAAACAATAAACACTCACAATGTTCCAATAGCTCCACGTAATGTAAGGTTATATTAAGTCATTCTTAACCATGGCCAAATGACAGACTGCTTGCATGACAGTGTGATGGGAAAATAGTCAACAGACAGACAGGAATGTCTCTCTATGTTGCCAGAGGCAGTGAGGAGTTTTTATAGTCTCTGTATCGTGATCAGAATGAGTTTAATACTAATACTTATATTTATAGAGAAATAATTATAAGGGGAAACGACATTTATTATGGTTTTAATTAACAGCAAAATATATATTGTGCTTTAGATTTACTGCCAGTCAAATGTCTGGACACATCTAATAACTTTAGTAGTACTAAAATTCTTCCATTTTAAATAATAGTAGGCACACAAACCACTTAATATATATGCAATCTGTGATTACAAGTCTGCACACTTAAGGCCTGGGTATAGTTTGGTTTATATGTGTACGCACACTGTCGGGTTTTTGAAACTGCACATACTTTGCAAGTCAAATGCCTGTGTACTCATACTTTGAAAGGCTGGCTTTTGATTATACTTGGGCCTTTATCCAACCTCATTAGGTATATCCTGGGAATCTTATGAGTTCTTATGATCACTGGACACTTGTTAACTGACTTGTGTTTTAGTATCTGCTCTAACTCAACTTAGATTATATAAAATTTAGGGGTGTAACACCACACAGAAGTAACGGCTCATTGAGTATTCCGGTTTTGGGGTCATGGTTCAGTACAACATGTTTGGTACAACAGGATAAAGCATTTATTCCCAAATGTTAGGTTTCCTTTAATTTATTTGAAATATGAACAGACAGCCTCCTTTAGTGTATTAAGCACAGAATGCACTTTTGCATAGGCCTATTTTTGTTGGGCTCATAAAACAAAAGTTTTATGTCTATACAGGCAGCTCGGTGATTCATCTATGCAAAACAATTACTTGACGCTTTATCTGATACTTTTAGGGGTGGTTTTCTGGACAGGGATTATTTTAAACCAGGACTAGGCCTTAGTTTAATTATGAAATATAACTAGTTTTAACAAGCATGCCTTAGTAAATACATTACTGGTGTGCATTTTGAAGCAAAACAAAGGGCATTGATGTGTTTTAAGATATGTCAGTGCAAGTTGTTTTCAGTTTGGACAGCTCTGACATTTATTTTAGTCTAGGACTATAATCCTTGTCCCGGAAAGTTTAGTAAAACTGCCCAGTTTAGTGCTTAAAATAAGAATTTACTTTCATATGATTAAAAAACTACTGCTTATTAGGTTGCATATTAAACCATTAAAATATCTGGCAGGGCTATTCAAATCTTACCCTAGAGGGCCAGAGACTGCATAGGCCCTGTCCCAAATGGCGCACTTCATGTAGACTTTCGGTCTCGTGGCCTTAAATTGCGCGTTCTCGCTTAGTCTACGAGTCCGTAGGGTGTCCCATCTGTCATTTTTACGCTTTGAAGTGTGCTCATCAGCGCCTCCTTTGCCCCCTTTATGCGGTCTTCAGCGAAGCCCGCACTGCAGCAGGCTTCGCGCACTTTTCAAACCCAGAAGTCCTTGCGAAAGGGCAATCAGACCAATCAGACAGCGGAAGGGAGGAGTTCACACTTGACGGGCAACTTCTTTACCTATTTCTGGTGTGATGCTCTAGTAATACGACTCCGGTGCACCCACGTGGACTCGCATCAAGGGTCCCTAAAGTCTGGACTAGGTGATGTCATCAAAGTGTGGACTCTGAGCAGGACCACAAGTCCGGAGTGTGCCATTTGGGACAGGGCAATTGTTTACCTGAGCAAGCTAATCAAGGTCTTCATGATCACTAGAAAATCATAGGTGGGTAAGTTTGATTAGGGTTGGAGCTAAACTACTTCAAGCAGGCTGTGTGAATTTGACTGTGAAATTATTGTTTTGAAACTTATATGGTACTTACATAGCTCCTGGACCTCAGTTATCATGGAAAAGACATGAATTTCAGATTTGACAATATGGGACCTTTAAAATAATATAATTTAATCCTCAGTAGTCTACATAAGTCTGCAATAGGGCACTGTTCTCTGCAGCCTTGCAATTCATTGTATTTCTCAAATATATCATTTCCAATTCAGTGCAAATACAGTAGCCTAAACAATTATGATTTTTGCCATAATCATGCAGCTCAACCATTAAGTATTTTAATTCTATTCAATTAAACTTATTAAAAAACTACTGAAAGGGAAAAATGTGTTTGTCTTTTTCCCTATATTTCTATTTTTTAAAATGGTGGGTCTTGAGACTACCTGTTAGGTCGAAACGTTTTGGAAACCCCGATATACAAAACACAAGCAAGATTTATTTGTAAGTAAACAGGGATAACAGGTAAAAAAGTAAAAATCCATATCTTATTTTTTTATGTACTTTAATCATGTATATTGCCAAATAATGTAAGTTAGTCCTACCAAAAAGAACAAATATATAATGGACTTTCAACATTTTGGGACCTATTTTAACGATCTGAAACGCAAGTGCGAAGCGCAACGCGCAACTGAGTTTGTGGGCGGATCTTGGGCGCTGTTGCTATTTTCCCGGCATGAGAAATAACTCTTGCGCCGGGCGCAAATCAATAAGAGGTTGGTCTGAAGTAGGTTCATTATTCATAGGTGTGGTTTGGGCGTAACGTCAAATAAACCAATCAGAACGCTATCCAACATTCCCTTTAAACGCAAGGGCGCAAGTTCTATGGCGGGTTGCTATTATTATGACGGATTTACCAGGCGTACGCCAGGAGCGGTTTACAGCCGAGGAGACCCACGTTCTTGTAAGAGCGGTCAAAGACAGAGAAGTTATTTTGTATGGGGATGGGAGAAACCCGCCCAAATCAGCGTAGGTCAAACAGGCGTGAGAGGAAATAGCCACAGTCTCATCAGCTGGCATATCGTTGCGCCAAGCGCTACCATGATGTCAGGAGATGGGGGAATCCCAAGCTTGCCAGCATAAATTGGGCACGCCGTGTAACGGGAGGTGGATCTGCCTCAGGACCTGAAGCCAGCAGAGGACATCGCTGCGTCACCTCACCGCTGAAAGGATTTGGGGGCTTTGAAATCGGACCCAAGAAACGCAAGCAAGGTCCAACCCCAAACAAAGTCAAAGTCAATTGCGCTGGGTGCAAGATAGGGCCCTTTGTTTTACTTGAGAAAACAATGAACATTGAACTGATGAGTTTTGCATCAAATAGATATTTGTTAATCTTGCAATAGACGATGAATAATGACTATTCATAGAAGATTTGTAGATCCTTTTCCTTTTAGAGGCCGTTCAAATCTAGACGCACAGCAAGCACACTTCTATATAAATACGTCTGAAACAAAACTTGTGTTCACAGGCGAGTGCTTTGAAAAGCAGAAGAAATCAGCGTGTCCTGTGTTTTCCATGTGTTATAGATGTTAATGGACCCTAATGCAAGAATTATTTTAATAAGTGGTCAGGACTCAGGACACAATCAACTTGGGCAAAAAGCGGTGGGGACAACATCGGACCTCGTGGCCAAAAAAACATACTGGCCCACCGGGAATTCTCCCGGTCCTGCTTATGGCCAATCCAGGCCTGGTTTATTTGAATATAATGTATAATGTGTATATCTTGTAGGGGTGGCACGGTTCACAAAACTCTCGGTTCGGTTCGTATCACGGTTCTATGGTCACGGTTCTCGGTTCAGTACGGTTCTTGTTGTTATTTTTTCTTTAAATTTTTAACACACCAGAAATGTATTATCTTATGAATGCATTAACTATCCATAATTTAGGATACAGTATTAAAAAAAAGTTATATCATGTAATCATGCACAAACTGAATTTGACTTTAAGCACATTATTGGGACCATCTCTGAGGAAAGCCAGATGAGATTTTGATAGAGCAAGAGGGAAGACATTGATGATTTCAACATGCTTTCATTTATTTGGCAAAAAAGAGAATGTGTATTGCCATCTACATGAACTTTATGTGCATTTTTAGCACACAAAGATAACTTGCATTTATTAAAATGCCAACTTCAGTGTAGCTCATAGATTTATCACTGAGGGGCTGCTTTAATACTGAGAGATTATGTGGACGAGAGAGAAACATAACCTTTACACCTGTAATATTTAAATCCGTCTCTTTTGTCCACTTTTGACCACTTCTGTCCTGATTACTTTGAGGGGCAATTTCTGAAATAAGATCGCGCAACTTTCACACGCTAGCAAAATGAAACTACGCGGAAATCAGCCGCTTTAATTTTATCAATGAATGGCTAAAAATAGCGCTAAAGACGTAAAACAGTGTTCAGTACCTCAGATTTAATAATGGTAGCTGTAGCTGTTCGAGCACATTCAACCCGTTGACTGCAGTTCAATCTATTGTTTTATTTCCGCTGTCATCATAGGTAACATGAAATAAAAATATGTTTCCACACACCAAACTTATACGACGCTGGCGCATCCTCCAACTGCGGGCAGACTTCCTTTTCTCTCACACTTGCCATTTCTACACGTAACATAACCTGCAGTACTTATACTTCAAACCAGTCACCTCTTCTGCCGCGCGAAAGGGGAACACGCTATCTGAGGTCACATACAGGGCATGAGACTACATTGCGCATGCCATGAACCGTTGAACAGTGCGGCACACACGCGCTCCGAACCGAGACAAGCGAACCGAACGGTTCTGATTTTTTTCATGGACCGTGCCACCCCTAATATCTTGTTGTAATTGCTATATAAATGAATTAGTACAACACACTTATCTGATGATAGATGGATAGATGGATGGATAGACAGATTGATTTGGGCCAATATAAGTGTATTTTATTTTTTAAGGTATGGGAAGATTGTGTCTACCAAGGCAATTCTAGACAAAACTACAAACAAATGCAAAGGTGAGTTTAAAAGATCAATCTGACGTTATTAAGAAAAAACAATTGTTATCATTTAATTGTGTGTGTGCGTGTGTGTGTGTAGGTTATGGCTTTGTGGATTTCGACAGTTCTACAGCAGCACAAAAGGCTGTGATGGCACTTAAAGCTATTGGAGTCCAAGCTCAAATGGCCAAGGTACATGATAACAGAAACAACTTAGAAACGAGCATCACACACACACACACACACACACACGCACACAACACACACACTGGTGCTTCCATGTTTTGTGGGGACATTCCATAGATGTAATGGTTTTAATACTGTACAAACTATATATTCTATTCCCTTCCCCTAACCCAAACCCTAACCCCAACCATCACAGAAAACTTTCTGATACTTCAGATTTTCAAGAAACATCATTCTGTTTAATTTATAAGCTTGTTTCGTCAAAATGTCTCGACAAGGTCAAACATTTACTGGTATTCCTATCATGTGCCCATAACGTGATAATTACCAGGTACACACACACATCATGACTTTGGCTATCAGAAAGAAATTGTAGGGAGAGTGACTCTCTCACAACAATGCCATCAATTTTCGCTCACTCACAACAGAAAATCAATAGTCTGAAAATCAGTGTGTTTTAATATAATGTTTGTGAGGATATTTTTAACAGACAAAACGTCTTCATACACAGTTGCAGGGACAAAACTATCTGCTATTTAAATAAGTAGATTCTGGTCTATTTGATCAAATGTGAAAATACAGTTTACACACTCAGTTGTTGATTATCATGATTTCATGTATATTTTCCTAGCAACAGGAACAGGACCCCACCAACCTGTACATCTCTAACCTACCTATGTCCATGGATGAACAGGAGCTAGAAGCTATGCTCAAATCCTTCGGTCAGGTTATATCTACACGCATCTTACGGGATGCTAACGGTACCAGCCGAGGTGTGGGCTTTGCAAGGTACCTCATTACTGTACTTTGTCCTCCAGTCCACCTGTAGGAGGAGTTACAGTATTCTTATGTGTAACAAGTTTAGGCTTAGAATATGAATAGAGCCAAAGTCATGATGTCAAGTATCTGTGTTCTCTCTGGGATTTTACAAACAAAAGTTTATTACATGTACACATTAGTTTTTACAGATAAATACAACTTTTAAGATTCTGAAATAAAAATGGGCAATCCAAATTATATTTATATATGATATATGCCTAAAAACAATAAATTTCATGCTTGTTGCTTAGGGCTCATCTGTGTTTTGGCAGCATGCTTTTTATTTAAAGTCCTACCGGAGATAAACAACACACTTGTTGATAAAATGTACAAGCTCAACAAACATGCTTGTTGTTAATAGTCCTGATGGAAAAAAAGTTTTGTTCAAACAACTGTGTTAGCTTTGAGCAGTTGGAAAATTAAATCCTACCCATGGCTGTGAACACCGGTTAATTTTACAATAGTAAAACATTTTCTATTATTTATTCAAGTTTTTGTGTCACAGGATGGAATCCACAGAAAAATGTGAAGGCGTCATTCAGCATTTTAATGGCAAATATATCAAAACCCCACCAGGAGTGCCAGGTTTGCAATAATTATAATATTGAACTTTCCTTTTTTATTCATAATAATTGATGCACAAAAAATGCATGAATTTAATGTGGGGGTTTTTTTTTGGCTGTGTCAGTGCCCCCAGAGCCTTTGTTATGTAAGTTTGCTGACGGAGGGCAAAAGAAGCGACAGAACCACGTGAAATACCTACAGAACGGTCGTCCCTGGTACAGAGAAGGTGATATGGTATGGAAAGAGGACGTGGAGAAGTCTTTTGTACACTTAAGTAACATTCTCGATGTGTAATTTTACTATTGCTCTTACATTTGTATCGACCCATATTATTTACATAAGGTTACGTTTTTTCCTTGTTCAGGGAGGAATGACACTCAACTATGACCCAACAGCCTT
This sequence comes from Paramisgurnus dabryanus, assembly GCF_030506205.2. NCBI lineage: Eukaryota > Metazoa > Chordata > Actinopteri > Cypriniformes > Cobitidae > Paramisgurnus > Paramisgurnus dabryanus. Next base: position 31,812,809 of record NC_133350.1, on the reverse strand, counting down.
ACATAATGGGTGAGTAAAAAGATGTTTTCACATAATGTACCACGTTTTCCCCGGGGCTGGCTTCATGTTGGCACCAGAGATGGAGTGAACCCTCAGCCGGAACCATCGCCCATTGTTCAATGTTTAGAGATCCATGTTCAGCGTTTAGAGATCCATTTTTAGAGATCTGTTTCCCAGAATCAGTGTTTAGAGATCCATGTTCAATGTTTAGAGATCCATTTTTAGTTATCTGTTTCCCAGAATGAGTGTTTAGAGATCCATGTTCAGCATTTAGAGATCCGTTTTTAGTTATCTGTTTCCCAGGATGAGTGTTTAGAGATCCATGTTCAGCGTTTAGAGATCTGTTTTTAGAGATCTGTTTCCCAGGATGAGTGTTTAGAGATCCATGTTCAGCGTTTAGAGATCTGTTTTTAGAGATCTGTTTCCCAGGATGAGTGTTTAGAGATCCATGTTCAGCGTTTAGAGATCAGTTTTTAGAGATCTGTTTCCCAGAATCAGTGTTTAGATATCCATGTTCAATGTTTAGAGATCCATTTTTAGATATCTGTTTCCCAGGATCAGTGTTTAGAGATCCATGTTCAATGTTTAGAGATCCATTTTTAGATATCTGTTTCCCAGGATCAGTGTTTAGAGATCCATGTTCAGCGTTAAGAGATCCATTTTTAGGGATCTGTTTCCCAGGATCAGTGTTTAGAGATCCATGTTCAATGTTTAGAGATCCATTTTTAGAGATCTGTTTCCCAGAATCAGTGTTTAGAGATCCATGTTCAATGTTTAGAGATCCATTTTTAGAGATCTGTTTCCCAGAATCAGTGTTTAGAGATCCATGTTCAATGTTTAGAGATCCATTTTTGGAGATCTGTTTCCCAGAATCAGTGTTTAGAGATCCATGTTCAATGTTTAGAGATCCATTTTTAGAGATCTGTTTCCCAGAATCAGTGTTTAGAGATCCATGTTCAATGTTTAGAGATCAATTTTTAGAGATCTGTTTCCCAGAATCAGTGTTTAGAGATCCATGTTCAATGTTTAGAGATCCATTTTAAGATATCTGTTTCCCAGGATCAGTGTTTAGAGATCCATGTTTAGCGTTTAGAGATCCATTTTAAGATATCTGTTTCCCAGGATCAGTGTTTAGAGATCCATGTTCAGCGTTTAGAGATCCATTTTTAGATATCTGTTTCCCAGAATCAGTGTTTAGAGATCCATGTTCAGCGTTTAGGGATCCATTTTTAGAGATCTGTTTCCCAGAATCAGTGTTTAGAGATCCATGTTCAGCGTTTAGAGATCCATTTTTAGAGATCTGTTTCCCAGAATCAGTGTTTAGAGATCCTTGTTCAGCATTTAGAGATCCATTTTTAGAGATCTGTTTCCCAGAATCCGTGTTTAGAAATCCATGTTCAGCGTTTAGAGATTCATTTTTAGAGATCTGTTTCCCAGAGTCCGTGTTTAGAGATCCATGTTCAGCGTTTAGAGATTCATTTTTAGAGATCTGTTTCCCAGAATCCGTGTTTTGAGATCCATGTTCAATGTGTAGAGATCCATTTTTAGAGATCTGTTTCCCAGAATCAGTGTTTTGAGATCCATGTTCAATGTTTAGAGATCCATTTTTAGAGATCTGTTTCCCAGAATCAGTGTTTTGAGATCCATGTTCAATGTTAATAGATCCATTTTTAGAGATCTTTTTCCCAGAATTAGTGTTTTGAGATCCATGTTCAATGTTTAGAGATCCATTTTTAGAGATCTGTTTCCCAGAATCAGTGTTTAGAGATCCATGTTCAATGTTTAGAGATCCATTTTTAGAGATCTGTTTCCCAGGATCAGTGTTTAGAGATCCATGTTCAATGTTTAGATATCCATTTTTAGAGATCTGTTTCCCAGGATCAGTGTTTAGAGATCCATGTTCAGCATTTAGAGATCCATTTTTAGAGATCTGTTTCCCAGAATCAGTGTTTAGAGATCCATTTTCAATGTTTAGAGATCCATTTTAGAGATCTGTTTCCCAGGATCAGTGTTTAGAGATCCATGTTCAATGTTTAGATATCCATTTTTAGAGATCTGTTTCCCAGGATCAGTGTTTAGAGATCCATGTTCAGCGTTTAGAGATCCATTTTTAGAGATCTGTTTCCCAGAATCAGTGTTAAGAGATCCATGTTCAATGTTTAGAGATCCATTTTTAGAGATCTGTTTCCCAGAATCATTGTTTAGAGATCCATGTTAAATGTTTAGAGATCCATTTTTAGAGATCTGTTTCCCAGGATGAGTGTTTAGAGATCCATGTTCAATGTTTAGAGATCCATTTTTAGAGATCTGTTTCCCAAAATCAGTGTTTAGAGATCCATGTTCAATGTTTAGAGATCCATTTTTAGAGATCTTTTTCCCAGAATTAGTGTTTTGAGATCCATGTTCAATGTTTAGAGATCCATTTTTAGAGATCTGTTTCCCAGAATCAGTGTTTAGAGATCCATGTTCAATGTTTAGAGATCCATTTTAGAGATCTGTTTCCCAGGATCAGTGTTTAGAGATCCATGTTCAATGTTTAGATATCCATTTTTAGAGATCTGTTTCCCAGGATCAGTGTTTAGAGATCCATGTTCAGCGTTTAGAGATCCATTTTTAGAGATCTGTTTCCCAGAATCAGTGTTTAGAGATCCATGTTCAATGTTTAGAGATCCATTTTTAGAGATCTGTTTCCCAGGATGAGTGTTTAGAGATCCATGTTCAATGTTTAGAGATCCATTTTTAGAGATCTGTTTCCCAGAATCAGTGTTTAGAGATCCATGTTTAATGTTTAGAGATCCATTTTTAGAGATCTGTTTCCCAGGATGAGTGTTTAGAGATCCATGTTCATTGTTTAGAGATCCATTTTTAGAGTTTTTTTTTCCAGAATTAGTGTTTTGAGATCCATGTTCAGTGTTTAGAGATTTGTGTTCAGAGATCTGTTGTCCAGAATCAGTGTTAAGAGATCAGTGTTCATTGTTTAGGGGTCAGTGATCTGAGATCTGTGTTTGGAGATCATTCTTAATAATCAAGTCCTACTGTCATGATAATATTAATGGTTGAGCTGATTACCTGCAAACAGTAACACTTCTATCTGCTTTTCACAAGGACCATATAACTGGACATAATGTGTTGATAAATTTTATACTTTTAGGTTTTATTCTTCGCCGTACAGCATTGCTCCAAACAGATTGCTTACCCAGAGCTCTTTGTCTCCATACATGTCCACACAAGTTCCGTCCTACCAGGTCAGTATTATTATAAGATATATTCATACATATATTTAAACATTATAAATAGTAGGGGTGGCACGGTTCATGAAAAAAATCCGAACCGTTCGGTTCGCTTGTCTCGGTTCGGAGCGCGTGTGTTGCACGGTTCAACGGTTCATGGCATGCGCAATGTAGCCTCATGCCCTGTATGTGACCTCAGATAGCGCGTTTCCCTTTCGCGCGAAAGAAGAGGTGACTGGTTTGGAGTATAAGTACTGCAGGTTATGTTACGTGTAGAAATGGCAAGTGGGAGAGAAAAGGAAGTCTGCCCGCAGTTGGAGGATGCGCCAGCGTCGTATAAGTTTAGTGTGTGGAAACATTTTTTATTTCATGTTACCTATGATGACAGCGGAAATAAAACAATAGATAGAACTGCAGTCTATGGGTTGAATGTGTTCGAACGGCCACAGGAGACCGCCTTCTCTCCGACCATTTATCTAATCTGAGGTACTGAACACTGTTTTACGTCTTTTCGTATTCAGCGCTATTTTTAGCCTTTCATTGATAAAACGAAAGCAGATGATTTCAGCGTATTTTCATTTTGCTAGCGTGTGAAAGTTGCGCCATCTTATTTCAGAAATTTCCCCTCAAAGTAATCAGGACAGAAGTGGTCAAAAGTGGACAAAAGAGACGGATGTAAATATTACAGGTGTAAACGTTATGTTTCTCTCTCGTCCACATATACTTTCTGCAGTATTTAAGCAGCCTCTCAGTGATAAATCTAAGAGCTAAACTGAAGTTGGCATTTTAATAAATGCAAGTTATCTTTTTGTGCTAAAAATGCACATAAAATTCATGTAGATGGCAATACACATTCTCTTTTTTAGCCAAATAAATGAAAAGCATGTTGAAATAATTAATATCTTCCCTCTTGCTGTATCAAAATCTCACCTGGCTTTCCTCAGAGATGGTCCCAATAATGTGCTTAAAGTCAAATTCAGTTTGTGCATTATTACATGATATACCTTTTTTTAATACTGTATCCTAAATTATGGATAATTAATACATTAATAAGATAATAAATTTCTGAAGTGTTAAAAATTAAAAGAAAAAAATAACAACAAGAACCGTACTGAACCGAGAACCGTGACCATAGAACCGTGATACGAACCGAACCGAGGGTTTTGTGAACCGTGCCACCCCTAATTATAAATGAGCAGCCTACAAATCTTAGGCCACTAGATAACTTTTTTTTGTTTGATATATTAAGCTCAAGTTGAATGCTTGCCAAAGTTAACAGCAGTCAGATGAGTAAGGGTGTCACAATTTCAATTTTAAATCGAAATCGATCGAAATTAAGTCACACCCTCGAACTTCGAATTAAAAAATGGAATCGTCGATGCTGCCATGTCCTTATGTCACGTCCACCCGTCTTGCCAAGCGGGGGGAAAAACTCTCAGAGATTTATATTTTACAAACCCAAGGGATGTATTGCTACAACTCCTTGAAATGCATATCATAAACAGGATTACTATGTAGTGATCTGACTTCGGACAGAGCGCAGCTCTCTGCACATGGGCGAGAGTGAGAAAGGCGACAAGATGCAGCAGGTTATATTTTAAACAAAAGGGATAGTTTGCCTCAGCTCGCATGAAACACATAAAACTGAACAAATACGTTAGGATTACTACTTTAGTTTATGTTTAGACTTCGGACAGAATCAGATGCGAGAGCGTGTGCACGTGAGACAGAGAGAAGCGCAGCTGCTTGTGACGCGCTGGATTTATTTCAGATGTTAGTAGTCCAAGACGCGCGCATTAAGTCCATGTGCGTGCAAGAAGGAATCCTACAAGTAAATCCCACAACCCCCATGCGAGGAAAAGCACGCAATGTGCATGTTAATGTGAAACTATAATAATAATAAATAATGAATAATAATGGCATAGCATTTTTATCTTTCAAAAAAAAGTAAAAGTCGAGAATCGAATCGAATTGCGACCTTAGAAAAAAAAATGGAATCAAATCGAGGATTTGGAGAATCGTGACACCCCTACAGATGAGCCAGATCACAGTATGTTGTCACCTGGCGTTGGGGTTAGAGTTAGGTTTGGGTAGGGATGTAATTATGTAAATCTAACCCTAAACCGACGCGCAAATGGTAATAAAATAGGAAAGAGAATGCAACGGACGTAATAGTATTGAAGTCCCCAGTTCGTCAAAAAATGACGCGAAAGGTATACCCTTCACGTCAACATATGACGAATGGTCAAGTGTCGTCAAATATTGACGAAATGGGGTGAGACTGGGTTGCACAATCGTGGGGGTAGTAGCAGAAAGGTCTCTATTGGATTTTTCCCATTCAACTTAATACTCCCTTTTAAACAGTCTCTGATTTTAAGTACTTCCAAAAATGGTCACGACCCTCCAAGTTAAATTTCCTTTTGATATCATCATATGACATAAATATGTCGTCCTCCAATAGATCACCTATAGTTCTAATACCTTTCCTTAGCCATTGTGCCCATAGTCTGTTTATTAATTTAAATTTTTGGGTTATGCCACAAGCTTGTATGCAAAGCTTGCACATATGCAAAAAGCTTGTATTTTTTATGTACTTCCAACCATACCATTTTAGAAAATTTCAAGATAGGATTTTGCATTTGATTCCCTTTATTTGACTTTTGTGATATGATATCTATTGGTGTAAATGGAGAAGCAAGCTATCGTTCTATTAAAATCCAGTCCAGGTTTTCCCCCGCCCAATGTTTAACCAGACTACACAGCAAAATCCCCAGTGTTAAATTAACACTGCTCGGTGTTTATATAATCCACACCAAGATTGGTGTTAAAAAAACACTAAATCAGTGTTAAAGTTAATAAGATAATGAAGTGATTGAGTCATCAATGGTGAACACCTGCTGATCATTCCGTGTCAAATCAACAAAATTTTGGAATTGTTCCTGTCTTAACATTTTTATTTTGTTGACTCTTTTTCTGGAGAAAGTAATACTAAAATGAGGAAGAAAGCCAAAATATTAAATGCAATAGATAAAATGCTTAGAGTTTAATGAACACTATCATCATCTCTGTTTTAAAACTAAAATCACAACTTGCTTGCAGAGTTACATGGATGATAGGTTTAACTTCTAAAGAACGTCTCGGTTACGGATGTAACCCTCGTTCCCTGAAGGAGGGAACGGAGACGTCACGTCGTGACCGACGAATTGGGAACTCGCTTAGAGAGACCAATCTGCCTCGTATACTACTAAAACGCCAATGAACTTGGCATTGAGATATTTGCATAATGCTGGCGCCGCCCCGCCAGGTGCCTTTATAAGCAGCAGGTGCAAATAGGGAAATTAGCTTCTTTTCGCTGAGAAAGTGACCGGTCGATAAACAGCAGGGAGCAGCCCTGTGGCGACGGGACATGACGTCTCCGTTCCCTCCTTCAGGGAACGAGGGTTACATCCGTAACCGAGACGTTCCCTTTCAGTCGGTCACTACGACGTCACGTCGTGACCGACGAATTGGGAATCCCTACCAAAACGCCACTGAGGGCTGACCTCTTCCAGTGTCTGCGTAAAGCCCTCCGGTTCCACTTAAGGAGAAGGAGAATTAGGTTTTAAGGCAGAAGGCCGGGCACTAGATGTTCCTTTAACCCCACAGTAGTGCCAGCGACTGGGAAGCGCCCTATCTGAGCGGTATAGGGACGCTGCGGAAGCCACCGCCCCGTTAAGGGCTATTGGTGGGCGAAAGTCAACCGTAGTTGAGGTAAAAATGACAGCCGTGGCTGTGTAAGCAAAGCAGTGCTCTGCTAAGGGAAACGTGGGCTGGTAGGATTAACCCCACGGAATAATACTCACAAAGGAACCCGTTGGGACACAATGTGGAGCCCAAGCCAAACACGTAGGTTCGTAAGAATACAGCTAGTGAGAGGCTGACAGCCAATGCTCCGCAACAAAGGCTGCCAAGGCATCGGAGGAAGAGCAATTCAAACCATTACGCATTTTTGCTCTGATGGCCTTCCATACTGAAACTCAATTAGGAGCCTCAGTTGGAGGCTGCAAGCCGACCTGCGAGTCTGCTCTCCGTGCCCTCCCTGGTGAGGAAAGAACACGAGAGGATACAGGCTCGATACGAACACTGTAAAATCTAATGAACGTATTAGGTGTCGCCCAACCAGCAGCTCTACAGATGTCTGTTAGCGAGGAACCACGAGCTAAAGCCCAAGATGAGGCAACACTCCGTGTGGAGTGCGCTCTCAAATTAAATGGGCAAGGAAAACCCTGAAGATTATAAGCCAGGGCGATAGAATCAACTATCCAATGAAACATCCTCTGCTTAGTGACAGCTTTCCCTTTCTGCTGGCCACCAAAACAAACAAAGAGCTGGTCTGAGGTCCTGAGGCTTTGCGTGCAAACCACGTAGAGTCGCAGTACGCGTACGGGGCACAACAAAGCCACTGTTGGGTCTGCCTCCTCCGGGGGCAGCGCTTGCAAGCTCACCACCGATCTCTGAAGGGAGTGGTGGGAACTTTGGGCACGTAGCCTGGTCTGGGTCTCAGTGAGACAGCAGGACCAAACTAAAGGCACGAATCGTCAACAGAGAATGCATGTAAATTCCCTACTCTCTTCACGGAGGCCAATGCTAGCAGGGTCAGAGTTTAATTGACAAAAACTTCAGACTCGCAGACTGCAAAGGCTGAAATGGGGGACCTGAAGGGCTTCAGCACCATGGACAGGTCTCAGGAATAGAGGGAGGGCGCGAGGGGTTTAGCCTGCGAGCGCCTCTTAAAATGTAATAACCAAATCATGCTGGCCAACTGATCTGCCGTTGATAAGTGAGTGAGTGACGAGCAGAAATAGCGGCGATATCAACTTTAATGGTGAAGGGACAGCCTACCATCTAACCTATGTAGAAGATATAAAGCACAATGTTAATGGGCATTCTCTGGGGTCCTCGCGTTGCAAAGAGCACCAGGTGACGAAAAAGGTTTCATTAAGCGCGTAAGCCCGTCTTGTGGACGGTGCTCGAACCGCGTCGATGGTGTTAGATACCGTTTGCGATAAATCACCTAAACCTTGCGCGCGCTCAACGACCATACATGGAGATCCCACAGGTCGGGGCGCGAGTGCCAAAGTGCCCCCTCCTAGAGAAAGAAAGTCCTTCCTCAGGGGAATCCGCCAGGGAGGGCTGTCGCGAGGCGCATTAACTACGAAAACCAATTCCCAGTCATCCAGTACAGACGATTAATAAAAAGGCTCTCCTCGTCCTGCCTGACTTCGCACAGTGTCTGCGCGATAAAGCTCACTGAAAGGAATGCGTATTACGCATCCCCCGCGGCCAGCTGTGTGCCAACGTATCCACGCCGAGGCTGCCCTCGGTTAGTGAATAAAATTAGGCGACAGTGGGTATCGTCCGGCGACGCAAACAGATCCATCTACGCACGACCGAACTTCTTCCAAATTAGCTGGACCGTCCGGGGGTGGAGTCGCCATTCGCCGGGGGCGCAGCTCGGGAGCGCGTCTGCCGCTGAATTGAGCGACCCGGGATGAAAATGGCACGAAGGGACCTCAGATGCTTCTGACTCCAAAAGAGGAGATGACGAGCGAGATGCGACAGGTGAGGAGAGCGCAAAACCGCCTTAACGGTAAATAACGCAACAGTCGCAATGTTATCGGTGTCGGCTAATACATCCTTCCCTCGCATCTCCATAGCGGAGCGTACAAGTCCCATATATACAGCGCACCGCTCGCGGCAGTTGGGGTGCTATGCACACCCCTGAGACTGCAAGCCCGTCATACGTGGCTGATCATCCCATGCTGAGGGCATTGCAATATACAGAATGCCAGGAGACCCCTCAGGGGCATATCTTCTATCGGAAATGCCGGGTCTACCACGGGGAAAAATTGAAATGACACGCAGGTGTAATGTTTACACTGTGTATGTCGGTGTGCCACGCTCTCCTCGAGACTCGATCGTAAGCCAACGCTGAAGCGGTCTCATATGAAGCAGCTCGGGCGGTGTCACAGCCGCAGCATGCTGTCATATGTCCAGGAGCTTCTGAAATTGTTTCAGAGGGACCGCGTACTTCCCTCGAATTAAACCGAGGCAAGTCAGAACTGACTGGTTGCGCGCTCTTGTAAAACACGCCAATTAGTCGATCGAGTCTTATTTCCATACTGAGAAAAAGGATCCTCTGCACGGGGCAAAGTTGCTCTTTCCCAGCCGACCTGAAGACTTAAACGAGCGAGATGCCGAAGCATTAACTCTCTGTGTTCGCGCACGTCTGCCAAGAACGGGCTATTATAAGTCGACGTAGCTAAAAGCAGAATGCGAACAACGCTCTCTCTCTGACATTTTAATGCCGCGACTATGGAGACACGGAGAGAGAGAGACAGCTCGAATGGTGCACTTAGTATTAATATGCCCACCCCACGACGCAGAGCGAAAAAACGGTCTAAAGCGAGGGGAGATGGACACATAAAGTACATGTCTTACAGGTCTAAGGCTGCAAACCGATCTGAATATTGAAATACGAGCCTTGGCGTTATCATCCAAAAAGAACACCTTCGTAGAGCCGGTGCGTAAATCAAATCGATCGTAACCCGCCGCGTATTTTGGGTACTATGAGATAAAGGCTGGAAAAACTCTATCATCATCATCTCGGTAAGAGGGACCGGCTCGAACATCCTTCGCCAACAGGATATCGACTTTTGCACGCAGTACATGTGCATCGGACGCTTTCACCACAGTGAAACGAAAGCCCGAATTTTGGGGTGTGCCGGATTCGTAACCGAGGCAGATCGTGCGTAAAACCCAACGAAACGGGCTGGGAACTGAAGCCAAGCACCCAGGCACCGTACGAGGAGAAATAACGACACTACCGAAGTACCCGCGGTGGGGCAGCGAAGCGAGACAGGTGGGACTGCCGGTGCGTCTGCTGTGACAGCATAAACATCTACAGTATGTGTGTGTGACACTGACCTGAGCCCGCTGAGGGTAACGGTCGTCTGGTCTCCTCAGCGGAGAGCTCGGACTCCTCAGGTCACCCGCTGGCGATAGAGGAGAGATAGGGGAGCTGGTGTGTACCCGCTCACGGCTCTCTCGATCCTCCGGAGACCTAGAGAGGGAAGAGGAATGCACTCTTATGTGTGGTTAAGTGGGTACCGGCCGAACAGCCGGTGGAACATATGCAAACCAAGGATTTTCCACCCGACCCTCTACCGGGGGAAGGAGCTCCATCTCCTGAAGAGTGATCCTCTGCCAATCCGGGTCGCCCTTCACTGGCCACTTAAACTCCCGAATTTCACGGGAAGCGGCTAAGCAGGCGGGGCGAGCTGCTGACGACCGGTTCCCCTGCGCTGCCGAGATGGGGTCCGAGGAGGGGAACGGAGGTGGTCGCCGCAGGACGCCGACGGCGAGAGGCAGACTGAGGAGCCGGCGTGGTGGACCAAGGGCAGCTCTCTTCCGCCGGGGCATGACCTAGGAGATCGCCTCAGTCTGCGCAGCGGAGCTGTACGACTCCTCTGGCTCGCCGAAGAGGCCGGTCTGTGAGACAGGAGCATTCAAGTTGTTCTCGTCTGCGTCCGTCATGTCAGCCAGACACAGCCAAAGGTGGCGATCTTGGACCACTGTGGTGGACATCGCACGACTGAAGGTCGCGGGCTCCCTCGTAAATCCTTGGTGAGCCTGCAGCAACGTTATTGCGTGCAGGGCCGAAGCCGCCTCTCCGGCATGCCTGATGGGCAGCGTCCGTAACCGGACGACTGTCTACAAACACGGGAGGGAAGGGTTGGGTGGGCCCTCCAGGAACGCATCCCGCTCCACTGAAGGGGTCCCCGCCCTTAGCGGCTCCGTTGGTGAGGGAGGTGAGGGGTGAAAGCTGAACGGCCGGACAGCCGCAAATCACGTCAGCTCTTCGTGCCGTCGGGGAAGAAAGGCACAGGAGGAGAGGACCGAGAGGCCCGAGCAGCTCCGAAGTACCAATCATGTGGGCGGGACGGTTCGGGCGGAGAGGGGTTAACCTTTCCAACTCTACCGTCTCCGCCGCTCGAGCGGGCACGGCCGCCATCTCCGGAACGACTCTGCCTCGGAGGAAAAATGGACACCCCTCTGATGCTGCAGAAGTGACGGGACCAGAAGGAGGTCCAATGGATTCGGCAGACATCGTAGAACACGACTCTGCAGTCTCCATCAGAGCCTCAACCGGCTGAGGATGAGAAGGCCGGTAGGTGGAGGACGCATCCTCCGTCCTACTCAGCGTAGTGAGGCGAAGGGCGCCCTGCGAGCGCTTGACAGCCGCACCATGGCGGCGTCAGCACTGCAAAGGCGCGGACAGCGTTCCCGTAGAAACGACAGCCGTCTCCGCAATCCAAGAGGGTTATGCTCTCACAGAGAGAACAGAAACTCTCCACGAACGCAGCCCCGGAGTGCTCGATGCCTGAGCACGAAGACAGCGCTCGTGACCGTCACTGGAACCCTTATACTTCTCGCATCCAAGATCGCACGGGCGAAAAGCTATCCTGAAAAGGACGCTGATCGCCGCATATACGAGAGAGTGGCTGCCTTTAAAAAGACACAGAGCTCTCTCGTATCACTCTTTTAGGGAAATTCACTCAGATGCTTAGTTGATGAGCGCACAGGAAGGCAACGCACACACTAAACTCAAAACAATAAACAGGTGTAGAGCCGTGGAATTAAGCGAAGCGTCCGCTGTGGTACTGCTAGTCCAACCAACTTCAGCAATCAAATCCCAACAGAGTAAAGTAGCTTCTCAGTAGCAGATAAAGCCGGCTTTCGAAGCGAAAAAGCTAATTTCCCTATTTGCACCTGCTGCTTATAAAGGCACCTGGCGGGGCGGCGCCAGCATTATGCAAATATCTCAATGCCAAGTTCATTGGCGTTTTAGTAGTATACGAAGCAGATTGGTCTCTCTAAGCGAGTTCCCAATTCGTCGGTCACGACGTGACGTCGTAGTGACCGACTGAAAGGGAACTGCTGTAAATCTGGTTAATAAAGTAAGTCACCATTGTGTCGATTAGTGTTTCCTTTAGTTGGGTACTTGGGTCTTGAAGTTTAGTGTTAGTTTTCTTCTGCTCATTGTGGCAGTGTGTTTATAAAACACATTTGTTAAAGCAGAGAGAAATGAAGTCTATAACTGTTACTATGTTAATTAGTATGAAAGTATAAGTCTTGGGATTCAATGATATCATAAAAAAGTAATCACTGAATATAAGTGTTTAATTTATGTTCTGCCAACCCTGTGAGGCTCCCATGAAATCCAACAGTGCTGTAAAAGTCCACATACCCTGAAGAGTTAAATATTGTTTACCCAAATCTAATCTGTGGTTTCAGTCAGACACACTAAGACATCAACAATCAGCCTATAAAACACAATCATGGTGACAATCAACAACAAAACGTCATGCCGCAATGCATGCTGGGTACCAGGATTGTAGAAAACTCATTCATAAATCCCATGAATAACAAAAATTTTGCAACTTTCTTACCATTAACTGTCACCATCGTTGAGATTTGTATCAGAAATCATGAAGTCTCTCTTAAGCAAAAAACAACAAAAAAAAAAAATTGAAGCATGACGGGAGTCTTATTCAATACAATGTAATTTGCATAGAGCTTTTTTATATGCCTGTTTCTTCATAATTAAATTGTGATCAAATATTTCAATGATTTGTAGAGTAGAATATAATAAATATAAACAATCTGAGAAGTTCTGGAAGAGCTTCCCTCTGCATGAAGCAATGAACAAGTGGTCTTACTAAAACATTGTTGCTATTGCTAAAAGAGCAGAGTTAGATCAGTGAAGGTCAAGGGACAAATGCCTAACTAAAGGAAACACTAATCACAGTAATGGTGACTTCAAATGAACTCATAACAAACACAAACTTAAGATTTCATGTGATACATTTTGTGATAAATGTCTATTTGACTTGTGAGACATCACGTCAGAAAGAAGATTTGTCAACTAAATCACGCGTGTGGATGCTGGAATAGTTGAGCACTTGTATTTTGTTCTGACAGCTGTTTAGAAGTTAAACTTATCCATTTAGAAAATAAATCTGCAAGATATCATTTTCTTTTTCAAACAGAGATGCTGATAGAGATGCAAACGTGAAAGATTGCAGCTTTTTTAGGCATACACCCAACAGTATTCATCTATTGCATTTAATAATTTGACTTTCTTTTTTATTTTAGTATTTTCTCCAGAAAACGAGTCATCAAAATAAAAATTTAGAGACAGGAAAATGTCCAAATTGTAATTGATTTGAATGACCAGCAGGTGTTCACCATTAATCATCACTTCATTATCTCATTAACTTTAACACTGATTCAGAGTTATATTTTTAACACCAGTCTTTTTTAACACCGATTCTGGTGTGGATTATATAAAAACCAAAAAGTGTTGATTTAACACTGATAGAGTTAATTTAACACTGGGGATTATTCTGTGTAGACATTTCAAAAGAAATACTGTAATATTCTACATTGGGCAGGCCTAACCCCCCTTCTTTCTTTGGTTGGCAGAGCCGGTTAATGTTGATACGAGGTTTACCACCATTCCAAAGAAAGTGTTTTATCATGTTATTATAACTTATTAGTATTGGCTGTGGTATGCACATGGGTAACATGCTAGTATAATAATTGATAAGAGGGGCTATGACCATCTTCACTGTGTTTACTTTCCCCCATAATGTTAAATTGAACTTGTTCCATTTATCCAAGTTAGTCTCAATTTTGTTTAACTTTTTCCCCATATTGTAAGACATGATATCATCAATATTTGGGTTCAATTGAATTCCAAGATGTTTCAATCCTTTATCCAACCACCTAAAATTGAAACCGGTTAATAAACTACGAGTGCAAAATTGTGAGATTGGCATCGCCTCGGACTTATGCCAATTAATTTTGTACCCAGAAAACAACGAATAATTATCAATAACTTCAAGTAAGGTTTTGATAAAGTTAATGGGGTCCTGACCTATTACCAAAATGTCATCTGCGTACAAAAACAATTTGTGTTCCCTGCCCCCAGCAAAAACACCTTTAATTCTTGAGTTTTCTCTAATTTGAATAGCCAATGGCTCTAAAAAGATGGTGAATAACAGTGGACTTAAACTGCACCCTTGGCGGGTTGATCTGGAAATATCAAAGAAAGAGGAAAGCACCCCATTTGTAAACACAGCTGCCTTTGGTCCCGAATACAAGATTCTAATCCATCTGCTGAATTTTCCATCAAGACCAAATTTTGCCAGGGCGGTAAACAAAAAACTCCACTCTACCCTGTCAAAAGCTTTCTGGGCATCCAGAGATATAGCTAACACTAGTGATGTTACCAGTGACACCGAAGCTCCGAAGCGTGTGTCAAAAAAACGAACCGATTTTCATTGAAGCTTTGTATCGAAGCTTGATTCGTTCTGGCAAAATCACGTGACCAATGACGTCCGAAGCTTCGTTTCACACACACCCACGTGACTGCTTCGTTATCTGATTCAAAGGTTTAGAATTGTGCGATGCGCGGCGCGCCCTCATGGGTTGTATTGGAGTATTACATTACACGGAATCGATTACTGTATAGTAAGTTTATGAGATATATATATATATATATATAGTAGTAAAAAGCCTTTTCTGCTTTACTTAATATCATGATATATTTTTTTAATTGGTTCACACTTTATACTTTTGAGTCAAGGTCTATCCTTAATTTGTTTTTTTGTTTGGAGTACCATTCGCATGAAATGGAACATGCTTTGGTCATGTATTTAATATATTGTTACATTTATTTATGAATCCATCCTTAATTTGTCAATCCATTATCTTTTGCATTTATAATTAATACGTTGTTTGGTTGTGGAACATGTTGTGAAACAGCACTTTCACCAGCAGAGGTCCTCATTGAGCTCTGATTTGAAAAGCTTCGAGTAATGAACCTTTTTCCGATACAATTGGGTTGAAAGCTTCACTGCTTCAAGAAAGCTTCACTTCGCCATCACTAGCTAACACTGTGAGGATTAGACAAGAACGAACCCAAATGCAGACAGGACTAAGAAAATAATAATTTATTGACAAAAACAAGGAAAACAAAACCCACGAGGGGGCAAAACAAGACAGTATAAACACTACACTTAAACTGACATAAAGCTAAACATAAACCAACATTAAACTACAGATAACAAACTAGACTAAAATACTCAATACTCACAAGGCAAGACTCTTTAACACGACAGGGATGGTAACAAGACGAACGCGCACTGGACAACAAACACAAGGACTCTTAAATAGGGAGAAAGTAAATTACATACACCTGGAAAATAATCACGAGTAAGGGATCGGGGAAAAAGTGACGAGACCTGGGAAATGTGTGGTCAGAATAAACCAATACAAAAACCACACATTTCCCACATAAAACATGGTACTGCCAGGACCCCGAACACAAAGACTAGATGTAATAAAACAGATGGTTTCAGACGGATCCTGACAAACACAGGATTTACATTATTTCTATTCATCCATAATAGATGCAATAGTCTTCTCATGTTATCGGACGCAGATATGTTCTTGATAAAACCCAACTGGTCTTTATGAATAATATGTGGCAATACAATTTCTAACCTTGTTGCTAACACTTTGGATAATATTTTACAATCGACATTTATTAAACTTATTGGTCTATAATTGACTGGATCAGTTAAATCTTTGTCGCCTTTTGGAATTAGAGATATTACTGCCTGGTTAAAACCTTCAGGAAGTGATCCATATTCAAATGCTTCATGAAATACTTCAATCAAAAATGGACAGAGTACGTCTAGGTAGAATACGTCTACTTTTGGTAGAATTCGGCTGGAAAGCCATCTATCCCGGGTGACTTTCCAGATTTCAATGCACCAATGGCCTTATTTACTTCGACCTCTGTTAAAGGAGTTTCCAGTTTGTCCTTATCATTTTGTGAGATCTTTGGTATTGTCATTTTTTCCAAAAATACATCCACCTGATCCTTACTAACCATGTTCTCAGATGTATACAAGTCTTGATAAAACATTTTGAAAGCCATATTAATATCTGAGGAAGATGTAACCAATGTATCATCCTTTTTGATTGCAGTAATTACATTCTGATTATCTATTCTTTTTAAGTTGTCTTGCCAATAACCTCCCCGTTTTTCCCCATTCTCATAGAAATTCGTTTTAAGCCGAAAAAGAGCATACTCTGCCTTCTTGTTATAGATTTCATGGAGACTAAACTTAAGCTGACAAATCCTTTAAATTTATCACCATCAAATTTCCCTGCTATTTGTTTTTCCAAAATACCTATACGTTCCTCCAACGTTTGGATCTTTGCCTTATTTTCTTTAACTTTTCTATAGATAAAAGCTAAGCATTAACCACGAACAAACGCTTTCAGAGCATCCAACACTGTAGCCAACCTGTTAGTAAACCCAACATTTATCTCTAGAAAATATTTGATTATATGTAATTCCACAGGTGCATGATCCGTTAAAGCAATAACACCTATTTTACAGTTCGATATTAAGTCAACACATGAATTAGAGATCAAAAAATAATCTATTCGGAAATAAGTTTTGTGGCAGTGAGAATAAAAGGTGTACTCCCTTTCCAGAGGGTGTACCAATCTCCAAATGTCCACTAAGCCAACATCCTCTTTTAAAGAATTTAATGCCAAACCTGTTTTATTGATTGAAGTTACCTTATTGGCACTTCTATCAATATATTCATTCATCCGAAACATTATTAAAATCTCCACCTAATAAAACATGTCCCTGCATGCCTCCCAGCATCTTATTAACCTAATGTATAAAATTAGGTTCATCCCTGTTTGGGCATAAATGTTGCATAAAACGACCTGAACGCCATTAATAAGTGCCTGGAGGCATAAATAACGTCCTTAATAATTTTCGTCCTTAAGTCTTTTGTTAATAAGTATCACAACACTGCAGCTTTTACTTGATACTGAATTATGAAATACTTTCCCAACCCAATCACTTTTTAACTTCAAGGCTTCATTTTCATTTTCAAAGTGTGTTTCTTAAATATATGCAACATCAGTGTTATGAGACTTAAGATAACTGAGTATTTTTTTACCTTTTGATTGGTGGTGTGCTGCACCCATTTATGTTCCATGATACAATATAAACATCTATATTGCCCATTGTTACACCATGGTGAATTATATATAAGCCCTGCACCTTCCAGTATACAACAAATAGACAAATATTGACAGCTTTGTGTGAACCAAAATGTATATAAAAATACCTCACTTTGAAAATCATTACTGGAACAAAAACAAAACTAAACCAGCACTGTTCTAAAAACAAACAGTGCAAATGCCCTGCAGGCAAAGTTAAAGTTATTTCTGGTCCGTGTGGGTCCCACAGACAGGAATCTCCACTCCTCTTGCTGTCCAGGCGATACCCCAGCGATCCCGCCCCCATCTTCTGAAGGCGTGCTCGGCAGTCATGTCCTCATAAAATGACATTCGGCAGTTCTCCTATATTATGCCTTTCTTCTGTTTTGCGGCCGCCAGAACTTTCTGTCGTGCTGAGTAGTGAAGAAATCTCACAAGAATAATCCGAGGAGGCTGTCCAGGGTCCGGGCGGGGTCTGGTCGTCTCCCCGCAGCCCCAAGCCATCAGCGAGTATCATCTTCACAAAATCACTCATATTGCCCACTCCGTTCATACCTTCTTTCACACCGATAAGCCGAATATTCTTCCTGTGACTATTTTCTTGATCGTCGACCAGGCCCAGAGTTGCTTGAGTTTTTTAGCACATTTGCTGTTGTCTTCAGCCATGCTCTTCACCTTGTCTTCCACATCTGAGATGCGGCCCTCAGCCTTGCTTATCTGTATTTGAGTCGCGGTCACAGCATTTTTATTTCCGGCATGTCTTACTTAACCCTTGTGCATCAATTTAAAAAAGTTACACGTAGGTTCACAGGGGACAAAAATGTCCATGTCCAAAAAGTGTCATAAAAATATTATAGATTTGTATTTTTTTCCACTTTCACTGATGCCATTTTTTTAACCAGCATCAGCTCTAATCACAATGACCAAACATTCATTAATTTTCAGAATTTTAACCCTTTAAATGCTGGTTTGTTTACACAATGCCACTGCTGTTTTTTTATTAAAAAAAGAAAATTTGTAATTATTTTCAATTTACTAAATGCTAAGCAGATTTTTTTCGTTGAGTATTACAGCCTTGGATATGTCAATGATTAACAACAACATTAATTTTTATGCATTCATATTTTTTATGCAGTATCAGATTTAAAAAAAAGTTACCTCTCAGGTCCATAAAGGACAAAAATGTCCATGTCAAAAAAGTGTCATAAAATATTATAGATTAATATTTTTTTCAACTTTCACTGATGCCATTTTTTAAACCAGCATCAGCTCTAATCACAATGACCAAACATTCATTAATTTTCAGAATTTTAACCCTTCAAATGCTGGTTTGTTTACACAATGCCACTGTTGTTTTTTATGAACAAAAACGACACCTCCTTTGCAGCAGTTGTAGTCTTGTGGTATCCAGTACAATATTTTTTTTTTCATTCAAACTGTTCACACACACACACACACACACACTCACACAAACGCGCACACACACGCACGCACACACACACCCACATTCTGGTTTCCATGTTTTGTGGGGACATTTCATAGACGTAATGCATTTTATAACATACAAACTGTATATTCTATTCCCCTTACCTACCCCATTCTCTAACCCCAACCATCACAGAAACCCTTCTACTACTTCACATTTTCAAGAAACATCATTCTGTTTGATTTATAAGCTAGTTTTCTCATGGGGACCTCAAAATGTCCCCACAAGGTCACAAAAATACTGGTACTCCTATCTTTGTGGGGACAATTGGTCACCACAACGTGATAATTACCAGGTACACACACACATACAATTTTCAGTACACACATACAAACCACACTCTGACATCCATACCAACACACCCACACAATTATAGCTTCATAATATATCTAATTGGCTCTATAATATGCATAAGCAGAAAACAAAAATAAAGCGATAATTTGCTTTATATGCCAAACCTGGTAAAAAATAGTAAAAATTTACATTTTGAAGCCTTGCCAACAGAATGAAAGCCTGTTAACAAAGCATAATTTTATAGTTGAATGGCACCGGGATTAAAAATTGCAGTTTTAATGGGTTTCAATGGGGACATTTTTGTCCAAAAGGTCCTAAGAGGAAGTATTTTGTGTACCCAGTAGAAAATAGATTTTTTAAAGGAAATGAAGGTGAAATATTAAAATTCCAATAAAAATGCACACCTGTGGCAAATTTTATGCAGTTAGCATTAACGCAGGCAAAGTTATCAAAAAAACAAAACTGAAAAGGACAAAAATGTCCTCAAGGATGCACAAGGGTTAATAAAGGATACATCTGCTGTAGATCCCATTTCGGCAAACAGAACGCTTATGTCCATATTTGACGTTTCTTCTTGGTTAGCGTTTGCATTGTTAGCTGTTGCAGAGCTAACATTAGCATCGCCCATCGTAACTGTAGGCAATCAAGTTTGTACACTCTTCTTCTTGGACCCCATGGACATGCTTTACAGTGATATCAAGTTTAGTGACTTAAGAAGTTACCACCGTCCAGTAACGTGTTGTTTGGGAGAGATTACGTTGTTTAAAACCAGTATAAGCTTGACGGGGTTCGGAGCTCTGCTAAGGCGCAGCCATTCCCTGTTACCTCATCACGTGACTCAAAAAGATCCAAGTTTTTGCTATTCCATTCAAACACAAGACTTTTTAAAGATGTCAAATACATCTTTGGTGTCCCCCAGATTACATATGTGAAGTTCTATCTCAAAACACCAAAAAGATACCAGATTAAAATTGCCACTTTGTAGGTGTAAGCAAAAATGTGTAATTTTTGGGTGCGAGAGTGAGAGAGGCGCCAAGATGCAGCGGGTAATATTTTTAACAAAAGGGATAGTTTGCCTCAGGATTCCTATTTTAGTTTGTTTAGGGTTTGGACAGATGCGAGAGCATGTGCACATGAGACAGAGAGAAGTGCAGCTGCTTATGACACGATGGATTTATTTTTAAATGCTAGGAGTCCAAGACACGCACATTAAGTGCAGGTGCGTCCAAGAAGGAATCCTCTCTACAAGCTCTCACGCGTAAAGTGAAGCTCACAATGGCATAGCATTTTTTGTCTTTCAAAAAAAAATTAAAAACCGAGAATCGAATTGTGACCTTAGGATCGAAAATGTAATTGAATCGAGAATTTGGAGAATCGTGACACCCCTACTGGGGACCCAATTATGGCACTTAAACATGAAAAAGTCAGATTTTTATGATATATTCCTTTTAACTATCTGAGAAAGGCTAACCATAGCCTTCCTTTGGTTTACCATAACATTGCTTTCACTTATTTATGACATTGACCTAGTGGTTCATGTAGGTTGTCTACAAACCGGAAGGTTGGTGGTTCAATCCCCGGCTCCACTGGACCAAGTGTCGAGGTGTCCTTGAGCAAGACACCTAACCCCAGCTGCTCCCGACGAGCTGGCTGGCGCCTTGCATGGCTGACACCGCCGTCGGTGTATGAATGTGTGAGTGAATGGGTGAATGT
Organism: Paramisgurnus dabryanus; assembly: GCF_030506205.2. Lineage (NCBI taxonomy): Eukaryota > Metazoa > Chordata > Actinopteri > Cypriniformes > Cobitidae > Paramisgurnus > Paramisgurnus dabryanus. The sequence goes on along the minus strand of NC_133350.1, from coordinate 31,791,944 downwards.
GAGGCTAATTGTAAAGCGCTTTGGATGGCCATAGGTCTGTTAAAAGCGCTATATAAATGCAGTCCATTTACCATTTACCATTGTACGCTCGGCCGGCTGGCACAACAAATTCCGCCATAGTCGTTGCTTGGGTTGCGTACATATGTGTGGGGGTGGCTATCTATGCTTGTTTTTAATAACATGCAGCATATTTAATATGCCATACATTTATGTAATCAACATAACATTACATTCTGAATTGAATATTGCAACCAATTGTCTTTCATAATTACTTGGCTAAATGTACATTTTAGGACATGCTTAGTTTAAAATAGGATTCCCTATATACATATTGTTTATTTCATATAGTCCAAATGTTTTCTTTTAAGGGAGATGTTTGAATGTTTTCAAGTATAGATTATGTAGTGTGTATATTTAGCTGTTTGTCTGTGGTTTTGTGTATTAACTCTGTGCAGGTCCCCTCCTGGATGCACCATCAGTCATACCTCATGCAGCCCAATGTGAGTGATGTATTCATATCTATGTAGTTATGTCACCAAACTGTTACAGCTACATTAAAATGTTAGTTTAACACAGATCCAGCGTCATCTTTTCAATGACAAAATCAGTGCCTTTTAATCATGTTGTTTAAATGATAAGCTCATGACGTCTCTTTCTCTTTGAAGGGGACCATTCTGACCCAGGCGATGGATCACCCCATGTCTATTCAGCCCACATCTTTGATTGGACCCTTGACACAGCAGATTGGTCACCTGTCACTTGGCAGTGCCGCCACGGTGGGCAGCCCTCTCGTTCTCATAATAAAGATGACAACAAATGAAACGTAACTTTTTATTTAACTTTTTGTTTTTGTCCACAGTATATGGCTAACGCAGCTATGCAAGGGACATATATCCCACAGTACACCCCGATGCCTCCCTCTACTGTAGAGGTATAACATCCACAGAGTTAACCTCCCATCACACGGTTTATTTGAGCATAGTCTAACTTTGAAGATTATTCATTCTTGTTTCTTGTATTGCAGGACAGCAGTGGCCAACAACAGCAGTGTCCCATTGAAACTCCTACAGAACACACAAATTACTCCTATCAGCACAATAAATGAAATCTCTGAGCTGTCTAATACATAACAGGTTTGCTTGCAAAACTAGAAGTGCATTAATAGTTCACCATGAATTAGTTTAGTACTTTGATTTAGTTTGTACAAATTAAAATGTTGCCCAGCAATTTATATTAAAAATAATTTACTTTTAAATAATCATAATGTTTGTGATAATGCTACATTATATTCAGCATTCATTCAAGTTAAAAGAAATTCATTTTGGTTAGAGGTTGATCAAGATATTTGATCCTTGTTGATGAGTATGTTATAAGTAGAGTTATAAAAGGCACAAACGTAAAACACTGCTACAGTATACTGTACAAATATATACTGTATTGTACTCTTCTGTATTTACACAATATAATATAATGAGCACTGTAAAACATGTCAGAACTGAAATAATACTATTTACAAAATACAGCCGCAGAAAAATTAGAGGCTACTTCAGTTTTGCCTTTAACTCTTTCCCTGCCATTGATGTTATCTTGTCAATTAAGAAAAAACGCTTTCCTGCCAGTGATGAGTTTTTAGGAAAATCCATATTTCTGCATTATCCACTAGGTGGCGCTCTTACACAAGTTATGAAACTTGTGAAAATCATAAAAGATGCTGGCGCTGGCTGGCAATTTCTTTTAATAAAGGTGGCAGGGAGAAAGTTAATCATCATTTCTACATGTGTTACGACCATTTCTGTCCAGTGTATGTTGAATTTCAACAACCGCAAACCTTATGAGTGACATAAAGTCACCCAACAACAATGTAAAAGAGATCCATTAAGTGGATACAAAGAAACATACATTTTATGGACTAACCCTGATTTTTAATCACATCTTTAATATTTCTGACATTTTTCTAAAATACATGTAAAAACATTAGCATTTTGTTATTGAGAAATGAGTTTGAACTTGTTTTCTCAGCAATATTGAAGATCAGACAACACTTTTTCAATTTTCAGTAAATAAATGCAAATGAAAATTTTTTTTTTTAAACTTGGCAGAAATGATGTTGGTAGCTGGCAAAATAAAACCATTTAACTTATAGTAATAGTTAATCTCTATTTGTTCTTTACCCACTCCAGGTCTTCACAAAGAGCTGTAGACAATGGAAATCTCACTGAGGTTCACAAATGACCACAGACATAGAGTACCAGAGAGGACACAGGTCACATAAAAGGAGCGTCTCTTTATTTCAAACAGAAAAACAAATACATCGCTCATCCTTCATTCAACTCCTCTCTCATCAGGGGCATTCAACCGAAGGTGGGAGACAGCACGAAAAAGCTAGCAGTCTATAAACTATTTTGATAACAGGACACAAAAAAGACAAAAAAAAAACTACCATTATTTTGGGAATGGTAAGGAGAAACACATGTGTTTTTTTCATGTCCGGCATGGCAAATTCATATTTTTTAAGAAATAATTCGGTAACACTTTACAATAAAGTTAGTTCATTAGTTAACATTAGTTAACTGCATTAGTTAATATGAACTGATAATGAACTGCACTTATACAGCATTTATTAATCTTTGTTAATGTTAATTTCAACAATTACTTATACTTTATTAAAATCTTGTTAATGTTAGTTATACCACAGGTCTGTTGAATGCTTTATTCTGATTGGCTGAGAAATGTTCCATGAGTGTTGCTTATTTTTCTGTAAACCGCACACCTAACCTTTAAAATGTCTTAAAAAAGGCACCAGATCAATGTTTGTGGTAACTGTGGTATAAGAGGAATAATTGACTCCGGTCCTTTGAATTATAAGAAAATAATGCACACCCTCGGTGGCACCTTGGGTGTGCATTATTTTCTTAAAATTCAATGGCCCTTCGTCAATTATTCCTTACTTGATGCACTGTAAACTAAAAGGAACAAACAATTAAAAGCTTTATTTCTATTAACTAACATTAACAAAGATAAATAAATACTTTAACAAAATGCTCATGGTTTGTCCATGTTTGTTAATACATTAACTAATGTTAACTAATGAATCTTATTGTTAAAGTGTTACCAGTAATTATTTAGTATGAGGAGGATGAGAAATTCAGTGTGTCTTTTATTTTTGTAAAATATCCAACCTTTTATTTTTTATACGTCTTCATTTTTGTCTTCAGTTAAGTAGCAATGAGATATTTTATGCTTACAGTGGATTTTGTTTATTTTTTGTTGTTTGATATTTTGCTGTTCATAGAAGGAACCATTTAAAGCCACTTCTTCATGTCCTAACTGTTTTTTAAATATCTGGAGAGAAATAGTAAGGACATAACTTTCCTAAATCAGGGGTTTTCAAACAGTGGGATGAGGTCATGTACCATAGAAGTCATAAAAGTTTAATCGTATTGTCAAAATAACTTATGGAATATTTTATTCATAAAATGACAAGGAAAATAAAAATAACTCATTTATAAAAGTTGAAATAATTTTGTTTATTTTTTAAGTTTACATTAAAAAAATATTTTGGTAGGTCCTAAGATATATCATACCCATTTCAATTGGTCCTGGAGTTAAAAGTTTGAGAACCCCTGTCTTAAAGCAACAGACAATCAAAATATTATTTATTGTCCATTTTGACTTACATTTTTCAGAATTATGAACTTGATTTATATATTTATTTGAAGGATTAAACGTATTTCATTTTAAAAGTATATTTCTATATTCTATTCCCTTGATACTTTAGCCAAAAATATGTTATAATGCTGTTTTTGGCCTGATATTACATTTTATTTACCATATAATGTCATAAAAAAATGTTAGGCTTTCAAAAGTGGCCATGCATTTTGAAGTATGAATGATGGAAACAACAAAATTTCACTTGAGGTGGTTTTTGACCTATGCCAAAATTGTGCAAAAAAAATGCAAATAATGTGAGATGAAAACGCATTTGCTTAATAAATTTTGATGTAGCGAACATTAAACCCAAATGACTGATCGTCTAGCTGTATCAGCTGACGTCGTTTTTCCCATATATGTGGCTTGATGTCGTCTTAATGCCCTTGCTGCTCGCTCGTGCCTGCATCAACAAATCTGCATTGCTTCTTCTGTGCACAGCATTCAGTATAAGCTGCACTGCTAGTAAATTTATAACTTTCCCCATCGTGACTACATGCAGACCTATATCTATTTTCCAAGTATGCCTTGTTGTATTTACTGTTGGTTACTAGGTTACCAATACCACTGTAAATCTCTCAAATAATTTGATGGAAATTCGTATTTGTTTTTTTTTTTTTTTTGTTTTGTTTTTTTAAGAAACTTTGAAAAGATTTGCTTCACGTTTGGATGGAGACCCAACTAATGATGCATGTCTTTCTTACAGGGTAGGAGTTTAGAGGAAGTGACTTTAAGTAGTTTTATCCCAAATCTTTTGTAGAAGTGCTGATAATATTTGACCTGATGAGGCTTCTTCTCTGGCACTGACTGTAGCCATCTGCAGTTTTCCACATGATAAACCATGTGGAACATACTAAACATATAAAACTAAACAGACTAAACATTTAAAACAATGAATTATACAAACATTTAAAACATACATTGTGCCACAGATTACACGTATCTTATCCTTTATCCAGTTTTCCTTAATTGGGCACTGATGTAGACCTTTATTCTCATCTGTAATGTTTGTGGTGTTAATGTAGGCTAAAAGTTCTCCCACTTTCTTTATCTCTCATCTCATCTTTGCAATCTCTATCTCTATCTATCCAATTTTAAACCCGCGCTTGTGCGTCTTCTCGCAATTCTTAGTGAGTTGTGTTGACTTTACCCGGGCTACGTAGACCCATCAGTATATTCAGCTGAGCGCATAGTGACATTAAACGATTGACGCGTCATGTAATTGAGCGGTTAGAATCCGATTGCGCATTCTGTATTTTTGTCACAGGTGATCGCATATGTGCGAGTACTTGTAAAAATATATTTTGTTTGCAGTCTGGAGCCCTTGGTGCCCCCCTATTGCCTGGTGGCCCAGGGCACTCATCCAATCCCGTTTATGGATAATCCAGCCCTGATCTCAAAGGATGTGTGACATCACTCATCATACTTGGGGCCTACACCTTTATAACTTGATGCTTATTGAACTTCATTAACCTTCGCAAAGACTCCGTAATCTATGAATTTATCTTGACTGTTCTTTGCAAACAGATTTTACTCTTGACAGAAAGTGATAAAACCAAAAAGTCAATGAAAACATATCATTCTCTCAATAAAAGAGCTATAGATGGTTTTCGATATACTCAAGATCATTGAGTAAACAGAGTTAAGTCCTTGATTCACCTTTCTTATATTGACCTCTGTGTTCTGCTGAAACTTTAATGCAGTATTGAAAGTTCTTTCAAGATATTTATACTTTTCTACTCCTCACATCATGAATATATGAAAAATATGACTGGGTCTGTTAAATTGGGCAACTTAAAAGTATCTCCTGTCATAATTTTTTTTGTTTCGATGTATTAGGATTTTTAGATATTTTATTAAAAAACAAAATGATATTTTTGTATGACATATGCAGTAGCCTCATCAGGTTGTGTTATTTGTTATCAGGACTTTGGTTGTGTACACTGTCAGAAAAAAAAATAAAAAAATTCCCTAACTGTCATTTGGGCAGTATAAGTACACCGTTGTACACATTGGTACCAGAGAGCAGGGCTTTGAACCAGAATTTTTTCCCAATTGGTTCGTTCCGAACAGAAACAGTGTTTTAACATTTCCGGGTTTCGGTTAAACCCTAAACTTGACGTTCCTGAACCGGTTAGAACAAAACAATTAAGTTCCTGAACCGGTTAATAATGTTCCATGTCAGCTGTGGGACATACAAATAAGTAGGCTGATCATTAGGACATTAAACTTAAATTATTAGTCTACATAATTTTCCTTACAAAAGTCTCTATCTTGTCATCAAACATTAAAAAGGCTACATTATGTAAGCGGCATAACTGTAATTCTGACATTCCCACATTTGTTGAGTGCACTTAAACACGCGCACACACACAGACGGAGGACGAATTCCAAATGGCGCTTTGGGAAGAAGATGCAGCATAAACAGTCGCTCCACATAAAATGATACTTGCATTGTTTTTCAGTGCTTTATTCGCCAAATGTATTTTACACAATAGTGACACAGTAGTTCAACTCTCTCTCTCAAGTTTACACATCAAGAGTTCTGATCTTTGAAGGGCATAGGGATAATCACGTTTGATTGGAGTTGGACCAGACACATTCAACCACATGTGCATCTGTGTGTATAGAAAATTGCTCACTTTATGTTCTGGAACATATATTTTTGAAAAAAGTTTCTGGTTTCGTTTCTGTTCCATGCAAAACATCAGAAGTTTCTGGTTTTCATTTTCGTTCCATGAACCGGTTCAAAGCCTGGCCAGAGAGTGAATATTAGTACCTCAAAGGTACATATTAGTGCCAATGTTGAATTGTTTTCTGACAGTGTACCATAGAGATATGTGTTGGTGCTGGTGTAAGACATGAAATGTGCAGAAGAAGAACACTCATTATGATTAGGATCACAAAGGACAGAAGCAGTTCTTTATAGTATGATGTAACTTTTGAGTTCATGCTGCTCTTTTGTGTTTTATAATGGTTTGTTTTTATGTACGTGTGCTTTTTTATCTTCACATTTAACACACTTTAGCTGTAGTGTTTTAGGCAAAGCTTTATATTTCTGAAGAGCTCCTCTGGTTATACCTAAGGACCTGTATGTGTGTTGGATGGTGATGTATTTAAATCCACTGTGTTGGACTTTTTTATGCACAACTCAAAAACATTTGAGTTTGCTTCCACTTTTTCTTTCTATCTTTGTTGTTTTACTTGAAATGGACCTTCCTGGCTGATCATGATTTGTTATTCCAAAACATCTGAAATCAAACCCAATCAATCTCATTGTCAGTCTGCAAAGTTGTCTTTTTGTAGTTTTGGATGTAGGCCATCAGAGCCAAGCGGGGTGTCAATGAGCTCATAACTATAAAACCATCACTTTGAGGCAACCCATTAGTGCATTTTAAATTTATAGAATGTAAAGCCATAATCATGATCTAAAAACTGGTTTAAATGGTCAGACGTTTTGGCAATATGTTGATCCATAAAAATGCTTTGTGGTAAGAACATTTGATATCATATAATTCAATTTCTTGCTAGAATAATGACATTTAAAGAGATTTGATATACCTCATCCCCTTGACTCAGGCTGAAATTCAGGCTTTTGCTAGTCAATGGATTCAATCATTTATGTGATATTCCTGTTTCCAAAGAATTAATTCCTGCTACCAAAGATAGAAATACCTCTGTAAGATATGATTCAGATTGTACAGCATTTATTACCCTTAAATCTAATATCAAATTAAAACCCATTCATGATCATGGATCCGATGAGGTTTGAAATATAAAGTTTCAGTTTGTTAAATGCAGAATAAATCAAAGATAAAGCTGTTTTATTATTTTTTTTATTTCTTATGCCTTGCCTACTTTGTGATTTTATTATTAATGATTTAATTTTAAAAAATGTCAAATGTTTTGTTTTGAAACGAAAACTGTTTCTAAGAATAAACCATGCAGTTCATCTCATGAATTATTTTTTTTATTTAACAAACCTGGTAAATTCATTCTGGATTGGAGATGATACATGACTTTCAGTGTATGATTCCTATGAATCTGTATTTCCTGTTTATCTATTTTAAACTAAATAGCTGCTACCCTTATAGACATTGGTATGTTAAAAGATACCTTAATATTCATGAGCTTCCAAAGTCATCCTAATATGCTCATTTCATAGTTTCAAGGTATTGCTGCTACCATGAGGTGTCCAAGCTGTTCATCGGACATAGCCATGAAATACAGAACCATTATTCTAGAAAATTTTCAATTGCTATAGTTGCTTTAATATCTGGATAGTTTCCTATATAAATTGTTAGCCGTAGAGATGTTTTTCTGATGTCAGTATTGTGACTATCAAATGGCTTGTCTCTTGAACAGCTTTATGAACGTATTTATACAGTTAACACATTTTGTACAAGTATCTGAAGAAACTTTTTGATATTGATTTGTTTGTGCGTTAAACAGTTTCCAGCCAGTAATGTGCCTTTCTGTGCCACAGTTTGTTTTACTGTTTTTAATTTGATGTAAAAAAAAACAAAGAAAATAATCTTCTGGTTTGTTTTTCTTGTTTATTTTAAATGTTCTGTTGAACTCCTTTTTTAATAATAAAAGCATCTTTTTTGTATGTTTGTAGATTGTTCCTGATATTCATTGTATTTAAAGTGTCCATAATAACCAGTTTCATAAGGTACATTCTGTGGTTCTTTTCAATTATTCCACATCTCTGTGGCCAGCCGTGAGGTAAAGAGAGCTGCAGGGATGATGTGTTTTGGTAGGCCAAACTAGAAGTTAGCTTCACATGGGTTCTTTTGGCAAAAAGCCAATTGAATTCTGAAAAAAATATCGCTTTGATCAACAAAAAAGCCGCTTGGAGACACAGAAGCCGCTTGGAGTCAGGTGAGGGGTGATTTATTGGTGCACACAAATGGTAACAAACCTCAACACACGATGTAAAAATAACAAAATTATCAAAAAGAAAATAAACTGTACATAAATGTACACTATAAACAAGTATTTACAAGTTATTTCAGCTAAATCAATTAATTCGAATCGCATCAGCACGATAACAGCAATTTACTCCTACAACAACCCACACTGGCTATGTCCGAAATCGCACACTCACTGAGTAGGTACCTAATTTTAATAAGTACCTACTTAAAGGTGGGGTGCATGATCTCTGAAAGGCAATGTTGACATTTGAAATCACCTAAACAAACACGTCCCTACCCCAGTAGAGTCTGGACCTTCTTTTGATAGACCCGCCCCACACATACACAACCCAGGCAACGATGTTGGTTAGTAGACACGCCCCTTACTGCTGATTGGCTACAAGTGTGTTTTGTTAGTCGGCCTGACTCCCTTTTCCAAAGTGTTTTTCAAAAATCTTGCACTCTAGCTTTAACAAGTGTTAAAGAGTACGTACATTATCGCATGACCGCGTTAAGTATGGACATCATCTGCCATGTTGACGTTATCATGTGACCTATGACATAGTAGGCTTGTTTCGAGTTCATGTGGCAAATCAAGAATTGTAAGGAGGATGGAATCACAATACCGCGAGAGCGATTCGAAATCAGACTTCTCCTTATGATTTCTCAAATCGCTTTCACAATACTTTGATGTCATCCGCCTGCTGGATATTGCGGTGTGACTACCCAACTTGACAACCCTACCTTATACGGTCTCTGTCAGTTTTGCAATGGTTGGGCAAAGGAGAGATCTGGCATCTGCTCGAAGATCTCGCCTATGGAGAAGACTGGTGGTTTTAAACTCTGAAAAAAAAAAAATAATTAAGATATCTCTTAGATACTATACCCCAGAAATTGCTAGCCTGCCTAACTTCTGACCAATACTTCATTTTATTACGAAACAAGCAAACCGTAATTTAATATGTATTGTCAGATGACAACTGTGCTTGAATATAAACTAAACAAATGCAGGTGATGTGAATACATTTTTTTTCAGTTAAACAGCCAACTGGCTGGGTAATGTTGACTAAACCTCAGTACACTTACCTGCCGTCCGTTCAACTAACACTAACCGACGATCAGGTTTACAATAACGTGCATCAAACTGATGTAACTGTTGAGGTAGTTAAAGGTAGGGTAACAGATTTAATCCTGAAACATTTTTAGTTATGCTGGTTAAAAGTCTCCTCACATCCTGATAGCAATCACTGTGTTAAGTTGTTTAAATGTATTTGTAAAAATTTATGTCATCTGTGAAAGGCGTAGGACCAAAAAATGTTCAACAAATCATAGATTTCGGTCCGAACGGACGTTTCCTTTTATGTCCCTCATAAGTAAGTGTAATTTGAATTCCCACCGCGCAGCGAGTCCACGCAGACACCATACGTTATCGGCGCGTTCACGTGCGCTCTGTCTGTAAACAGCGAGAACACCAAACTTTTCTGCTGAATTGACAACCTACACAGGAGCAACAAAACTAAATGCATCTTTTATAACAACAACAGCAAAAACTGCCTGGATCAGCAAGAGCAAAAATCCAAATTAACATCTGTAACTTTACTGCTTTACCGCGAGATGCAAACAGCTACAGGAGGCAAAGGGTCTGAAAGGGTCGTTGCACTGTTTATTTTGCTAAGGTAGGTACGCGATATGTTTGTATTGAGATGGATTCAGATATTATACTTTGATGAAACGTTGTGTTGCTTATGAAATTTGTGTTCGTTTACGGATTAGCATAACGATATAGTTACTACGTCTACAAAACCGAACGTGTGCTTAAACTAATTCTGATGTAAACCAGTTGTTTATGTTGGTTATTTTGGAAGTGTTATTCACTTTGTACTGCAAAGTTCTCTCACTGGTGAATGAGACATGAGACATGACCGTCTGATCTGTGCGTGTTCATGTGTTTGGAAAGAGGTTTGACTTTGGAGAGCGATTTGACTTGAGGGTGGGATCGGGATTTCATTGCTAGGCGGCTACCGTTAGCATTTTTCAAAATGTGTTACCCTACCTTTAAATCAACATGACCAAAACCTTGTCATATCTCTAACAAAGTGTTTATTTCAGTCGAACGTTTATCACTTTTTGTGATAACCACATCACCACAGAAACCTGTTCCTTTGGATTCTTTGTTTATTTTGATAGATTTGGCCACACATTTTCTCTCTGTGCAACACTTCCCAAAGGGGCAATGCTTTTCGCCCACTTGAGAACTGGCCACCTTTCATGCGTGAAGCGAATGTGATGGGTGGAACTGTGTGTAACTTTAAAAGTGCTTCATGATACAAGGAGTAACGTGGCTCAAGAAAGGAATTTAACTCGCAGCGTATCAAAAGGAACACACTGTTTCTGCCCTGTTTCGAACCGAGGACCTTTCGCATGTTAGGCGAACGTGATAACCACTACACTACAGAAACACTTGTGAGGTTTCCGGACACTTGGTTGTATCAACGCATTTTGTCACATATTTTGCGATCGTTTGAAGGGACCGCACAAACTGTATGAGAAAGGCGGTGCATTTCCCAGATATGCATGGATGCTTCTTCTGAAACCGGCAAACAGCTACACACTTCTTAGTTTGGATATCTCTCCGATTTGTTTCAGAGATGACGTGTGAGCAGTCAAGTCTCAGCTCTGCGATCTGACCGAATAACGCAGATATTTCCAAACCTGCTGCTGGTCGGCTACTGTCCTGCAGACTTCAGTTTCAACCCACCTCCAACACAACAGTCTGTAATTATCAAGCAACCTTGAACACCTTGATAAGCTGCTTCAGCTAAGTTTCATTGGGGTTGGAGCTAAAATCTGCAGGGCGGAAGCTCACCAGGAGCAGGGTCAAAGACCCCTGCTATAGTGTGAGCACACAATTTGTGAACTTTGGCTTCACATCGCATGGGATTTACTCGTATAGTGTACGTTGGCATTTAGCCACGACTGTGCTGAAATGGCACAGTGTATGCTCGTCTTTAGCGTTAGAACAGGGGTAGGCAACGCCGGTCCTGAAGTGCCGCAATGCTGCAGATTTTATTTCCAACCCTGAATAAACCTCATCCACCTGTGGTTCTCAGGTGACCTTTAGACCTTGGTTAGCCTGTTCATGTGGGCCTGATTGGAGCTGGAGCTAAACTCTGCAGGACTGCTGCACTCCAGGACCTACGTGAAAAGGATCCATGATGAACTTTGAGTCCGAAAGATTAACGCGGCAAACTACCGCAAGAGGTTACGGACATACAGGCTTAAGGGGGCACCCGGATTTGAACCGGAGACCTCTTGATCTGCAGTCAAATGCTCTACCACTGAGCCCCCCTATGAGAATACACGTGACTGAAGAATTGAAAAACCAACATGTGTTATGCTTCACCACAGCTTTCTTGATAATGTCCAAGTGAACGGTTAGACCTCCCTATCTGCGTTTAAACGCTCTAGCACTGACCTATAAAAATTGTGCTAGAGACAACGTATGTTTTCAACCATTCCGCTAAGGTTTTTCAGTTGTTATGATTCCTGTTCTGTTCCTCTTACAGCAAACATCAACAAAGGTAAATCCGCTCAACCCAGTCTTTACCACTTTCTAGACAGTTGGCACATAGCACGGACTTTAAAGTCTGAAAACACTCAAGTGTCCATCAGAGACTCTGGATTGTAAGCACTTCAAAACTGGTGCAACAAAAACACGTTGTTTGTCTAATGGGTAGCAGACCACTCCTAGAGGTGTGAGAAACAACGTAAGCTTCGGCAATGTTGCGTCTTAAAGAAAGTTCAACGTCACAACGACGAGGATGGGATTCGAACCCACGCGTGCAGAGCACAATGGATTAGCAGTCCATCGCCTTAACCACTCGGCCAAAAATGGGGCAAAAGGTACTGCCCATGGGGGGAAAAGAAGAAAAGAGAGAGGAAAGAGGGGGGAAAGAGAGAAAAAGAAAAGGAGAAAAGAGGAGGAAAACGTACACTTTATTTTTTCAACATTGTTTACACACAGTTCTATACTTATTGCAAGGTTTATCACCACTTTAATTTTCATGTCTTTTGCGGGATTCGAACCTATGGTATGGCAATGTCGCTTGCATTTTCGGTTGTTCTTTAGTCTCGTAGTGCATTCCGGAAGTACACATGCAATGCATTGTGGGTAACGTAGTCATTTTTTTTTTTTTTTTTTACTCTTTTCCATATAAACAGAGGCGGACACTACATTAGTATTTTTACTTTTTACATAAAAGTAAATTTTCAAGTATTCGTATTTTATTAGTGTTTTTCTTTGGAAAACATACATTCCAAAGCATATTATTATAATTTTTAGTCCACTACATTTCATAATTTCACGTTTTTGGTTTATATTTAATATTTAAGTACATTAAACATCTAGTATTTTTTTACTTTTACTTAAGTAAAAAGTATTTTTGTACTTTTACTCAAGAAAGTAAAAGTACACAATTTTTTATGTAATTAGGTATTAAATCAAGTTTAATATGCAATATAAAAGGAATACACAGTATGATTCTATGCTTTAGAACGTAGTGAACATTTTTTAGTAAAGTATATTTTTTTCCCAAGACAAACACTCTGATAAAGCACAGATCCTTGGGAAATTTACTCAAAGTACTCAAGTAATGTCTGCCTCTGCATATAAATCACCATAGTAATAACCCTGTGATTATGCAATTATGCACATTAATGCATTTAAAGCAAATTCTCTTGTAAATAAACATATTTTGTGATGTAAACTAATTAATATTCAAATAATTAACTCAAAATGTCACATGCTACATTTAAAGCTACAACAGTATTAACAGTGTATAACTGCAAATGTTAATAATTCCCCCATCATGTTTCCCCCTCCTTTTTTTTTTGGTAAACTCATTTATTTGAGAGACTACATCTGTGCAGCACAAGTGAATAAAACATATTCCAAATTGAGGATAGAGTGTTGGGTTTTGTGAATAAATGTAAAATGATTCTGCAAGTAAATCTGGCTTTAGTTTTAACAATTACATTCAATGGAGTACACTCACTGTGCTGGTATTAAGAGGAAATGAAATAAAAATGTGAAGGCTGTTCTTGGCTCCAATAAAATGATTAAACTTTATTATAACAGACAAACAACACAGAGAAAGACATGTAATGGTGACAGAAACTAAACACTCTCCTTCCAGTCATCCAGGGTCAGTCCTGAGGCTGGACAGTACCACTGCCCCTTCAGCTGGGTGTGTCCAGTTGTTTTATTTTTTTCCTGGCCACACAACTTGCAGGTGTAGTGATACTTTTCTTTTGTTAGCCTCTTCCGTGGCGGTTCCCCCCTTGACACTAGCTCCTCATCCTCCTGGGCAGCTTTCTTCAGCCTCCAGGCACGTTGCCTTGGCTGGGATGGAAGGCACTCTGTAGGAGCTTGCTGCAATGGAGAAGCTTGTGGATATGGAGGAGCATGTGGATATGGAGGAGCATGCGGAAATAGGGAAAATAGGGCAGTTGTAGCCTAGTGGTTAGAGTGTCGGGCTTGTAACCCGAGCGTTGCCGGTTTGAGGCTCACGACCGGCGGGTTGCGACTGTGGTGCCCTTGAGCAAGGCACCTTAACCCTAATTGCTCCCCGGGCGCTGCAGGGATAGCTGCCCACTGCTCCGGGTGTTTGTGTGTTCACGACTTGCAGTGCGTGTGTTCACTATTCACTGGATGGGTTAAATGCAGAGGTCACATTCCAAGTATGGGTTACCATACATTGGCAAATACTCACTTCACTTTCACGAAATGGAGGAGCATGCGGATATGAAGGTGAATGGGGATAGGGAGGTGCATGGGGATATGGAGGAGCATGGAGAAGCATGTGGAAATGGAGGCGCATGCTGCAACTGAGGAGTTTGATGGAACGGAGGCGCTGGCCCAAATTGTGGAGGGAACTGGGGAGGTGGAGATGGTGGAGAGAACACAGGCTTGCTTACCGCTAGTGTGCGCTGGCGGGGGAAAGCTTCCCCCTCATGGTTTTCAGGCTCCTCAAATGTCATAGGTTCATGTGCATGTTGCACAGGGGCAGCTGGAAGTGTGTTCACTGCAGGAAGAGGCTCCTTGGCCAGGTACAGCTGTTTGGGAAGTGCAGTGCCTTGCAGCTGCATGTTCCTGTCCTTCCTCTTATCCCTCCTAAGCAGCCTACAAGACATGTATAATGTATAAAAGCCTATCCTCCCTCTCTAAGGTTATTACATATTTTCTAACAAGCATGCAGGTGGATGGTTTTTCTTCATGTTAAATTATGGGGGTAATTTCATGCCAATATTATTGAAAATGGACAGAGTAAAAGTCACAAATAGATATTACAACTTGTAAACACAAAACGCAATCTACAAATAGATTAAAAATCCACAAACACAGTCCTCGTGATCCGCAAATGTAAAACAAGATCTACGAATCGTCTTTGTGATCCACAAATATAAAGCATGATTTACAAAAAGAAATCAGTCACTTGTACTTGAAAACCAGAATTTGAATGAATGTAAAGTGACTTCTTTGCAGATGAATATCATTTTCTATTTGTAGATTGTGTCACATTTGTTTTCAGAATTCTGACACTATTGTTTCGCTTTGGTGACAAAATAATGCCATAATCGTTGAAAATGAAGAGACTACAATTTGTAAACACGAAACAAATCTGCAAATAGGTTCCAAATCTACAAACAAACTTCTCATGATCCGCAAATGTAAAACGAGATCTACAAATATATAAAAATCCACGAACAGACTCTTCATGACATACAAATATAAAATGCGATTTACAAATAGATTTAAAATACATGTACATGTATAAAAGCCTATCCTCCCTCTCTAAGGTTATTACATATTTTCTAACAAGCATGCAGGTGGATGGTTTTTCTTCATGTTAAATTATGGGGGTAATTTCATGCCAATATTATTGAAAATGGACAGAGTAAAAGTCACAAATAGATATTACAACTTGTAAACACAAAACGCAATCTACAAATAGATTAAAAATCCACAAACACAGTCCTCGTGATCCGCAAATGTAAAACAAGATCTACGAATCGTCTTTGTGATCCACAAATATAAAGCATGATTTACAAAAAGAAATCAGTCACTTGTACTTGAAAACCAGAATTTGAATGAATGTAAAGTGACTTCTTTGCAGATGAATATCATTTTCTATTTGTAGATTGTGTCACATTTGTTTTCAGAATTCTGACACTATTGTTTCGCTTTGGTGACAAAATAATGCCATAATCGTTGAAAATGAAGAGACTACAATTTGTAAACACGAAACAAATCTGCAAATAGGTTCCAAATCTACAAACAAACTTCTCATGATCCGCAAATGTAAAACGAGATCTACAAATATATAAAAATCCACGAACAGACTCTTCATGACATACAAATATAAAATGCGATTTACAAATAGATTTAAAATCCGCAAACCAACTCTTTATGATTCACAAATAGAAATCATCGACTTGTACTTGACAAACAGAATTTAAATGAATGCAAAGTGATTTGTCTGCGCATGAGGGTCATTATTTGTTTGTAGATTGTGTTGCATTTGTTTTCAGAATTTTGGCACAACTGTTTCGCTGTTTTCCATTAAAAAAATCTACAAATGCCCTCCTCACAATTTGCAAACAAACACAGTCTAACTTGTATTTTCCAACAATTGTAAAAAGACATTCTTACACATTCTGTGCAAAGTTTAGCATGCAAGTGTTGAATCTGTGTTTGCAAATCACAGGGCATTCACGAATCCTTCTGCACAAGTCTACAGATCTTTTTGGCACTATCTTTCCGCAGAGTTTGTCACTACGATCCACGTGTGTAGTCAGCCAATCAGGGGTATTGCTTCAAAGTAATGCCACGCCCCCTCAATAAGCTCTTTTCAAAATAAAAGCTGGGCTCACTGCCATTTACCGTTGCCGGTGCTACAGCGCTGAAAGGCGGCCAGACCGCGTTATCGATATTATATTAATGATATTAAAGCATTTATGTATAGCATGGCAAATATGTAGCATTAACGTGAACTAGAACAACCCCTCGTTTAAGTTATTATCAGTGCCTGACAATTCAGCCGAGGTCATTAAATCGTTAAAAACACTGCATGAAGCGGTTTTATCCTTAAAACATCAGTGTCTCTTCAACGAACATTTGCCGAGCGTCAGCGAGCCAGCTGGATGGAGTGGAGCTGCTAAGGTGACGCAGCTAAAATAAAGCAAGCGGGTGCAACGATAATATTGGATGTAACTTGCCGTAATTAACAAAAACATGAGCCTTATTTGACAGCAGCACTAATTGAACTATTTGACCATATGCATTTGATATACATACCGTGACCGGAATGCACTTACAAATCGCGCTGTTATTAGAAACATTTAACTGTTTCCAGACTGAGCATGGAGACAAACAAGCCGTTTATAGAAGCAGCTGCCTGTCAGCGTGTACGGAATGAAGTCAAAACGGTCTCGGTTTTAAGACCGGCAGTCTGCCTGTGCCATTCCACCCTAATCCGGACTGCAAATTACATGTTAATATTATATCCACCATTTACAATCCTTCCTTTAAGGTCTGTTCTGCTTTTAACAGCTCAAAGCTATTACTCTCTGTAGCTTTCGAGTCCGTTGTAGGCTACAGGTAAATTTTGCAGTTGTTTTAGTTAACTTTGCAGAGCATTTTATTGTCGGAAATGGTCCTGGGCTGGGTTTTCCTATAACGATTGAACTTAGCACTCAAGAGCGCTTTCTACAAGGTAAAACGATCGCTCGCAGCTGGGTTTTAAGTGCTACTAACGAGTCGCTATCCCTTTGTCGAGTGCTGAAATGTCACTTACTGAATGACTCGTAATTGTAGCAGAAGCTTGTTTAGGCTAATGATCTTCAGCCGATGTGCACTAATATTTTTTAAAATATTATTAATAATTTTTCAATGACTTATTACATTTTTAATAATTTGTGCATCATGAAATATTATTTTTTCATATTTAGTTAGGACTCGTCCCACTGCGCAATGCCTTCTGCATTTTATAATATAGTTTAGATTTTTCTTTTTATTTGTTGTTTATTATCTATGTTTATTTATTATTAAGGATTATTGCATTGTACCGTAAATATTTATTTGGTTTCTTTAATCAGATGCCATACCCTTCAAAAAAATATTTTTTTACTGTAGCCTAGATGAATTATAGCAGCATTTGGTAGGAACCATTTATCAATTTGCTAGTACCAACTTTTACCAAAATTGTACCAAATACGTTTTCCTTCTTAATTAATTTATGTTTAGTCATTTAAATTTCATTTCTCGTTTGAATTTTAAATATATTATATTAAAGTAATTTAAACAAATAAACAAAGAAAAAAACCCAATAAATAAATATAGCCTACATTTAAAACATTACATTATCATTATTGCAGGAGTTGCTGGTTGTCCTGCAGGTGACCTTGTAACACTGCTGTCTTACGATGCACTTATAAATTAACGATTATTCCAGAGCACTCGTAGATCTACGATGATTTTCGAGTGCTACTTAAGCTACAAAGCTTTTGGGAAACGGCCCATAATTCTAAGATGAATTTTAAGATTGTTTTTACGATCTACTTAGCGATGCTTTTGGAAAAACCCAGCCCTGCTCGTTTGGAATTTGCCTGGCGCACAGCTCTAGTCAGAAAGATTAAAAGGCGGGCTTTGTTTTAAAAAAATTTAATGCATTTCTATATATTACAATAATGAACAAGTCACCCATTTATCAAGTATCGATTCATTATTTTTACTTAATCCTTTTTGCTTTTTACAAAAAGTAGAATAGGCACGCATATTCTGCATTTAGCCAAAATTATGACTGTGGCATGAAGAAACTTTCCTATTTTAGTGAAAAATAAATAAGTTATTTTGCTATTATGACGTAGCATATATTGATGATTTTTAATAACAAATATGACCGTTTTAAACAAAACAAGTACACTGATAAAAATAATATTTGCATCATTTTTACATACACTTTTTTAAAGTAAGTTTTACATTGAATTTAAGCCTTTGCAATTTAAGCAATTGCAATGTTTAAGTAAGTTTTACATGGAGAAGCAATTAGGCCTACTAAAAATTCCATGTCAAATTTACTTTAAAAAGTGGATGCAAAAATGATGCACTATATTTTTAAGTTAATACAGCCTATTATTTTTTTATAATTATTTAATTTCCTTCTCACAAATTTTACATGATAAATCTAGAATTACTCACATTTTTGCATTATTTGTACTCAAAAATAGTTTTTGTTTTAACCTATTTTTTTATATAATTGACTAATTTTATTTAGTTAAACTTACTAAGCCACAAAACATTTTTTACAGTGTAAAATAAGATAAACGAAGTAGGTAAAACCGCATACCCAGCTAGACACTCAAATCGAGCTAGGCACTCAAATCGAGACAAAACAGTCTTGGCTTTTAGACCCGCTGTCTGCAATCCACCCTAACCCGGACTGCAGGTGACATGTTAAAATTATTCCACCCGTTACATCAAATCAGTAGTGGTTCAAGCATATGTGCCGAACCCCCCCCCTCCCCTTCATTGTCCCCCAACCCTACCACCAGTGAATAAATAAATACATTAAATAAAAACAAGCACTTTAAACAAAAAGCGCACAGAATTCTTTTTTTGGTTTTTAACTGAATTCTAAACACTAAAGTTAATTCCTTAAAGTTAATTAAGGGTTAATCCCTAGTCCTCCCCTCGCGAGTTGTTTTTTGTTCAGGGCCTAAATGTGCATTGAAATATAGTTGAATGTATTTCATAAAATTAATAAAAGATATACAATTATAAATTATTGTTGAATTATCCCTTTTTCCAAGTATGTCATTATGCACAATGTATCAAACTTTGAAAATGAAACAAAAACAATAACTTAAAAGTCCTTTTAAAAGCAGTAGTTATTAATGACATAACTGTATATACTGTACATTGTATATTTTGCACGTTTCTCATCCTCTTTTTAATCCTGCTTGACTGAAGGCTTCCGTTAGAACGTTTCTCGTTTGTCGTAAGGTTTTTGTACATTAAAGCTGTTGAGTTTCTCCCGTGGACTTTTCCCCCTCGCGCTCGGGCACGCTGTCTGCACGCTGTATATGAACTTGAACGCACCGCCTAAAGTCGAGGGCAGGGCGCACACTTCTAGTTCTAAACAGGTTAACTGAAAGCACAATGACATTAAATGAGCTGACGCCTATTTCGTTTTTTTTTTTTTCGCAGACGCGCACAGCTCCAGTCAGGACATATTAGCCAGTTTTGTATATCAGTAGGTTCCAAACTATTGCAACCCCATACGTATTTACAAGACCTACATTTTTTTATAGAAATATAGGGGAAAAACACATTTGTTCCCTTTTAGTAGTTTTTTAACAAGTTTACTTAAATAATATTAAAATATAGGGCTGCACAATTATGGCAAAATCATAATTGTTTAGGCTACTGTATTTGCACTGAATTGGAAATGATATATTAGAAAAATACAATGAATTTTCAAGGCTGCAGAGAACAGTATAGCAGATATGGCTACTGAGGATTTAATTATATTATTTTATTACACTGCTCTCTGGAATGCTTGATTCTGATTGGTCAGTTGAGACATTTGCAGGTTCGTTATTTTCAAATAATAACCGCTCCAAATTAATAACGCATAGCCGGACTACTTGCACGAGTAAAATCGCTCCGCGCCAATAAAGATCAATAAGATCTTTATCTGTTTGGCGCCATCTTGTGACAAACACTGGACAACCATGACAAGACACAGACAGCTTACTGAGACTGAACTTGACAAAATAGAGCATGACAGCTACGAAGCCAACACACAAAAAAATACAGAATGGGCATTAAAACTTCTCAAAGACTGGCTAAAAGAGAAAAAATGGAGACAGACAAGTATGAAGCAGAGGATCTTAATAAGGTATTACGATCATTTTATGCATCTGTGCAAAGTTTCGCGGAAGGATAAAAATGTTAATTTAAAACAAATATGCCAATAAAATGTTTCAAATTCATATTCATGTCCAGTTTTTTTCTTATGTGGCAAGTAGCCGTGTAATAAGCGGGATAATGTAGAGGCAGCCAGTATAGTTATTGGGAAATAAGCCCCTTCAGTGTGATACAAGACCCTCCGCTTCGCGTCGGGTCCTGATCACACTGTCGGGGCTTATTTCCCAATAACTACCGGCTGCCTCTACATTATCCCTTACTTAATAATCAGCGAGTCCCACTCCGGCCCTCATTTTGAGTGTCTAGCTGGGTGCACATTTTTACCGACTTTCTTTTTCCTATTTTGGTAAAAAAATTAACAAGTTCTATTATTATGTAGCATACATTGATTTTTTTTATAACAAATATGACTGACTTATTCATTGGCAAATGCAGAACAATGAGGAGAAAGCAAAGGTAGGCAACACGCCTTTCTCCCTTATATGATTAAAAGCTTAAATGTCATTTTTAAAACGAAAGCACATGCTTGTCAAATTTATGCTGGCTGGATAAATGCAGAATCAACAATATCTTAATTTTTTTTTCGATTTATTTGTTCGTATTCATTGACCCTTTTTTTTTGTGCCAATTAGCACGATTTTCTTTTTCCTGTCACTCAGCACGAATTTCTATAGCCTATATTGTTTTCCATGAACACAAATACATATATCAAATACTGCCTGACGAAATTTTGTGACCGAGCCAGCATAAATTTGACAAGCTTAAACAGTCCGCTTTCGGTTTAAATTTGTTTTTAAATTAAATACATTTTAAAATTACATTTAGCTTATGTTCCCCATGATTAATCTTCTCATCGCAAGGTAGAGGCGTGTCGCCTATGTTCTACATGTTCCTTGTTGTTCTGCATTTGCCAATAAATAAATAAATAGGCTACTTAGTTTGTTTAAAACTGTCATATTTGCTAGATAATAATAGCAAAATAACTTATTTATTTATCACTAAAGGAAGGTTCCTTCAACGCCACAGTCATAATTTTGATTAAATTCAGAATATGCCTGCCTATTCTACTTTTTGTAAAATGCAAAAGGGATTAAGTTGAAAATAATTAATCAATACTTGATAAATGGATTAATCAGTCCTGACTAGAGCTGTGTGCCAGGCACATTCCAAACGAACAGGGCTGGGTTTCCCGATAACGATTAAACTTAGCACTTAAGAGCGCTTTCTACGAGCTACTTAACGAACATTCGTTGTTCATTTACGTGCGTTTCCCAAAGATGCACGTATAAAGATCGCTTGCAACTGGGTAATGCAATAATCCTTAATAATAAATAAACATAGATAATAAACAACAAATAAAAAGAAAAATCTAAACTATATTATAAAATGCAGAAGGCATTGCGCAGTGGGACGAGTCCTAACTAAATATGAAAAAAGAATATTTCATGATGCACAAATTATTAAAACATGTAATAAGTCATTGAAAAATAATTAATAATATTTAAAAAAATATTAGTGCACATCGGCTGAAGATCATTAGCCTAAACAAGCTTCTGCTACAATTACGAGTCATTCAGTAAGTGACATTTCAGCACTCGACAAAGGGATAGCGACTCGTTAGTAGCACTTAAAACCCAGCTGTGAGCGATCGTTTTACCTTGTAGAAAGCGCTCTTGAGTGCTAAGTTCAATCGTTATAGGAAAACCCAGCCCAGGACCATTTCCGACAATAAAATGCTCTGCAAAGTTAACTAAAACAACTGCAAAATTTACCTGTAGCCTACAACGGACGTAATAGCTTTGAGCTGTTAAAAGCAGAACAGACCTTAAAGGAAGGATTGTAAATGGTGGATATAATATTAACATGTAATTTGCAGTCCGGATTAGGGTGGAATGGCACAGGCAGACTGCCGGTCTTAAAACCGAGACCGTTTTGACTTCATTCCGTACACGCTGACAGGCAGCTGCTTCTGTAAACGGCTTGTTTGTCTCCATGCTCAGTCTGGAAACAGTTAAATGTTTCTAATAACAGCGCGATTTGTAAGTGCATTCCGGTCACGGTATGTATATCAAATGCATATGGTCAAATAGTTCAATTAGTGCTGCTGTCAAATAAGGCTCATGTTTTTGTTAATTACGGCAAGTTACATCCAATATTATCGTTGCACCCGCTTGCTTTATTTTAGCTGCATCACCTTAGCAGCTCCACTCCATCCAGCTGGCTCGCTGACGCTCGGCAAATGTTCGTTGAAGAGACACTGATGTTTTAAGCATAAAACCGCTTCATGCAGTGTTTTTAACGATTTAATGACCTCGGCTGAATTGTCAGGCACTGATAATAACTTAAACGAGGGGTTGTTCTAGTTCACGTTAATGCTACATATTTGCCATGCTATAAATAAATGCTTTAATATCATTAATATAATATCGATAACGAGGTCTGGCCGCCTTTCAGCGCTGTAACACCGGCAACGGTAAATGGCAGTGAGCCCAGCTTTTATTTTGAAAAGAGCTTATTGAGGGGGCGTGGCATTACTTTGAAGCAATACCCCTGATTGGCTGACTACACGCGTGGATCGTAGTGACAAACTCTGCGGAAAGATAGTGCCAAAAAGATCTGTAGACTTGTGCAGAAGGATTCGTGAATGCCCTGTGATTTGCAAACACAGATTCAACACTTGCATGCTAAACTTTGCACAGAATGTGTAAGAATGTCTTTTTACAATGGTTGGAAAATACAAGTTAGACTGTGTTTGTTTGCAAATTGTGAGGAGGGCATTTGTAGATTTTTTTAATGGAAAACAGCTAAACAGTTGTGCCAAAATTCTGAAAACAAATGCAACACAATCTACAAACAAATAATGACCCTCATGCGCAGACAAATCACTTTGCATTCATTTAAATTCTGTTTGTCAAGTACAAGTCGATGATTTCTATTTGTGAATCATAAAGAGTTGGTTTGCGGATTTTAAATCTATTTGTAAATCGCATTTTATATTTGTATGTCATGAAGAGTCTGTTCGTGGATTTTTATATATTTGTAGATCTCGTTTTACATTTGCGGATCATGAGGAGTTTGTTTGCAGATTTGGAACCTATTTGCAGATTTGTTTCGTGTTTACAAATTGCAGTCTCTTCATTTTCAACGATTATGGCATTATTTTGTCACCAAAGCGAAACAATAGTGTCAGAATTCTGAAAACAAATGTGACACAATCTACAAATAGAAAATGATATTCATCTGCAAAGAAGTCACTTTACATTCATTCAAATTCTGGTTTTCAAGTACAAGTCACTGATTTCTTTTTGTAAATCATGCTTTATATTTGTGGATCACAAAGACGATTCGTAGATCTTGTTTTACATTTGCGGATCACAAGGACTGTGTTTGTAGATTTTTAATCTATTTGTAGATTGCGTTTTGTATTTACAAGTTGTAATATCTATTTGTGACTTTTACTCTGTCCATTTTCAATAATATTGGCATGAAATTACCCCCATATTAAATCTCGTTGCAAAACGAGATAACTCCGTTTTTTTTATTTTTCAGAAATCTCATTTTTTGGTTGTGCATTCCAATTAATATCAATTCAACTGCAGTTGGTTTGTTTTCATTTAAACCTTCATAACTTAAAAAATACAGCTAAGTAGCACCATAAAACAAAATAATAACATGATAACATAATAATAAACATGTTTTGACAAAAATGTTAAAAAAAGGGATTTATCTCGTTTTGTAACGAAACTCTTCATATACTGTCTTGATTGTATGAGAAAAGTTAAATGAAATAACACATACCATGAAGATACTGTGGTGTTGTTAACCGGCACCAGACTCAGGTTCGTCTGGTTCAGGACAACCATGCTGTCCTCCAGCAGCTGTTTGATGTGGCTGTAGACGCTGACAATGGACTGAGGGATGGGCATGGTTTTCCCCTTTGCGTCCTTTGGCCTGTTGCATGACTGCTCAAACTCTTTTGCAAGTCTGAGGCAAACACAGTCACTGACCCTATGTATTCCGGGGTCCTGGGCTGCTTGGCCGTGAATCATGTATAGTCTGTGGGAGAGAAGGATGATATTTTCTGGACTGTGAACAAGGATGTAAAGTGATGAAGAACTAAGTTACAATGTCAATAGGGATTGCAATAAAATAATTTACACTCAAAAAATACTTTTCACAGTGACTCGTGCTGTCTCTTAATGATTTGTATTGAACCAAAATAATAGCAAATTGTGATCAAGCACCTCTCTGCCGCCTGCTGTCCAGGAGCAGAGCCACTCGGCTTCCTGGGTGCTCTCCATGGTCCTCCTGATGCATGTGCTTTTTTCTTAGCCTTCTGGGTGTACCTAAACAGTGAAAGAGACATCCATATGCTTCATTCATTCCATGGAATGTATGTTTAATTTTGGTGTACAAAATAATGACTATGTTGTACCTTAAAGGTTTTTTGTCCATGGCATGGAGAGCTGTGTACAGGTTGACTATGTACGCCGCCTCCTTGGCTGACAAGGCGGTGATGGTGCGATTCAAGTCAACTAGGTAGGCTGCAAGGGCATCAACTGCCTCCCATCCCACAACGCCCCTCGAGTCACATTGGCTGTTCTGAAAAGTGATAAGTGAGAAAAAGAAAAAAACAAGCAAATTAATGTACACTCTTGTTTCTAATATGTGAGCAATGCTGATTTTATATTTATTTACCTTATTAAAATGTAACCACATTTACTTAACATAAGTTAAATAAGTTAAATATTGCGTTTTTGAGTAAGGTGTTGCAGAAAGTGTTTCTGACCTTTGTGATGAGGGGTCCGGGTTCAGTGTCACCCTCCACAGCACTTGGAGGATCACCAGCCCCTATCTCAGCTGACTGGCAGACAATATCAGGCATGGTAATATGTGAGCAATGCTGATTTTATATTTATTTACCTTATTAAAATGTAACCACATTTACTTAACATAAGTTAAATATTGCGTTTTTCAGTAAGGTGTTACAGAAAGTGTTTCTGACCTCTGTGATGAGGGGTCCGGGTTCAGTGTCACCCTCCACAGCACTTGGAGGATCACCAGCCCCTATCTCAGCTGAATGGCAGACAATGTCAGGCATGCTGATGGTGTCATCTGGTTCATCCTCCTCCTCCTCAAGCACCTGCGAGGGGATTTCGGAGACCTGTGATGGAGCCAGCAGGTCACCTCTGTTGGTCTGGGCCAATAAATATTCCACTGCTATACGCTCACCTGTAACCAGTGTAAACACAAAATGAAGAAAGGACATACATTCACTATGGCATAACACAAATGTAACTGTGAGAATTATGCTGGTGATTAAAAGCATCCAAAATAAATCAAAACTCAGTAAAATATATTATATAGATATGTAAGGGATAATCCACGGCTGGCCATGCATTAAAGGGTTTTAATGCACGACGAAGAACCACCCGACGCGTAGCATTAAAACCCTTTAATGCATGGCTAGCCGTGGATTATCCCGCTTATACCTTGGTTATTTGCCAAGTTAAAGCTGTAATGAATGTTTACAGTGTACATTTTTTAACAGACGGGTAAAAATGACGGTCATTTTCTTAAGTTAAGGCTCGCACTCCATCCGCTTTAAATAAAGTAGTGCTGAAATAAAACCTGCGCACTTTAAAGAGAGACGAACTTATGTCTCGCTCGCTCTCTCTGCTAGTGTTAACTGTGTTACTATGGTTACTAATGTTTATAGTAGCAGATTATTTCTAACTGTAATTAAACTGACTGGAACTACCTGTGCATTAAACAGTTTTAATGCACACCTTCCAGCCAATCAGAATCGAGTATTTAAACAGACCATGGTATAATTTGTTATAATTTATCGTCTGAGTGCAGTCACCCTTTGCCTAGAAATTGCAAAATACGCGTGTCATGTTTTCAAAATTTTCAATTTTAAAGAGTATAGGAGTTCACATTTAATCTGGGCTCTTATTGGCTGCTTTTTTCAATATTCAGTGTAAGTCATCATTCTAAAATAAAATGTTACTTTTTTTAGTAACAGAAATTAATCAGTAAAGTAAAAGTAATTTCGAGCATTTAACCATACCCCTTCAGATTAAATGATTTTGAAGATCATAACATTTTAGTCAAGTGAGCCTAAACTTTTGAACAGAAGTGTACGCACATCCTTATCCTACATAAATAGAATGTTTTTCACAGCCAAGAAATGCATGTCCTCTGAGTAGGGGGGTGCTTAAGAAAAAGAGGAGGAGAGGATGTAATACTCTGGTAAACCAGTGTTGCTCTAAGATCTCTCTTACCAGTAGGTTTCCCGGGTGGGGTGATCTCTGGCACCAGATCACAACCATGGACGCGCTGGCTTAAGTTGTTAAGGTGGGAAATCAAGCGAACATCAAAGCTTCTTAGGGACGAGGCCCCCTCCACATCTACTGCCTCCTTAGCCCGACCCATGTTCCAGCTTGATGCCCCCTCGAGCATGTACATTTGCATATGTACAGCATTGCACCTCCAGCCTAAGAAACAAAATACTCTGTTCAGTGAACCATTATTGTAAAGGTAATACATATGAATACCCGGCAGTGGTAATTGTGTTATTTTGAATAATTACAACATATTCTCTGTCATAACAGAAAATAACAATTAAAAAAGACATACAATACAGTATGTCTTGATGCAAATGTACCTGGAATAAAAGCACACTGATGTCGGTGAAAACTCTCCAGGGAGGAGGACCCCCTACCACACCTAAGGATGTCCAGCTCTTTGCCGCCCTTTTGGAGTGTCCCCACCTTTGTGTACAGTGCAACACCTGCAGGGTCTTGGAGGCACTCCAGGTGCTTCTGCTGCACTTTCCACACGTGGCGCATGCTGTCATGGCTCACCAGACGCAGCCCTGTGGTGTCTGTCAGCTCCCATACTGATTCCAGCAGCCCTGAAATCATGCTCCGCATCTCCTCCACTCCACGCGTTCTCCTCCTGCAGTGTCTCTTTAATTCCCCTGGGCTGATAGTGGCCATGAGCTGTTCTTCAGTGGGAGTATGTCCGCTGTGGCTGCTCTTCCACTCTGCTCTCTTGGCCTCCTTCAGGCGTTGCACATCCTCCTGGTCCCATTCAAAAATGCAGGAGGAAAGCTTGGCACAAAAGGTGCCATAGAGAGGGTGGTGTTCAGTAGTGAGGCCGCAGTTAAAGCGTCTCATGAAATGGAAGCTGTCTAAGCGCACTGCAGACCTCCATGGGTGAAAGAGCTTAGCCACTGAAGACACACCTGTAAAAAACAACGATTCATAATAACATAGACCACAACACCTGTACTGTGTGTGTGTGTGTGTGTGTGTGTGTGTGCGTGCGAGAGAGAGAGAGAGAGAGAGAGAGAGAGAGAGAGAGAGAGAGAGAGAGAGAGAGAAATTTTCACCCACCTGACTGGCTGCAGCAATCCCGGTCGACATAGATGACCTCAGGTTCAGCTTGGCCCGCATTCTTGTACCGAGTGACGATGCCTTGGCACAACTCTTCCAACCCTGCACCTTCACCCGTCGTCAGAACAGAGTTCAACACCTGGCCAAACTCGTTGCCGATGTTTGTCATCCATGCAGCACTGTCCCCGATCTCGCCAGCCAGCTTTTTGGTGATCTGTAAAACAAACACAAAGAAGTAAACCAATTTCCTGTTTTGTTGTAATTATACATATTTTATTTTATATACTTTTTTACTGTTGAAACCCTAACCTTCTTTGTTGAATCCATTTTAAGAATTCTACCATAGGTAGAAGTGATCACTCCCTTCATTTCATCCACATGGCTGAGGATTTCATTGGAATGGACCGTCTCAAACCATTGAGCAAGTGGAAGGGGCCTGAAGGGTGGTGGAGGAAGATATACAGCTGCAGAGGGTACGAAGGTAGCCATCTTACTATGACGCTCACAGTCTGAGAGGTAGCGGATGGTCTGCCGAGCCCACTCCTCGCTGTGCGCTTCCTCTATTGCAGACTGGAAGTAGGAGGAACTGTTACCAATGGTCCTGGGCTTCAGGAAAGTCATGCATTTCCTGTCCAGAGCCAGCTGTGTTGTGAGGACAGCGGGGAACATGCTCCTG
Organism: Paramisgurnus dabryanus; assembly: GCF_030506205.2. Classification (NCBI taxonomy): domain Eukaryota; kingdom Metazoa; phylum Chordata; class Actinopteri; order Cypriniformes; family Cobitidae; genus Paramisgurnus; species Paramisgurnus dabryanus. The sequence goes on along the minus strand of NC_133350.1, from coordinate 31,763,252 downwards.
TGTGCCACATCCACCTGGGAGAGCATATCCTGGCTCCATGGGCAGACCGGCTGAGAGCACTTGCTGCAATGTGGATAGTCCCCTCCCACTAGGTAGTAGCGGCTATCCACATCAATTACCTCCCTTATCTTTCTGTAGATCCCGGAGCTGTTCATTTTCCGGGAACATTTTGGGCATTTTAAAAGAATTCCCCACATCCTCATTGGTGCCCAGATGAACATCCTCTGCCGGTAGTACCACCCAGGCTCAGGAGGAGATGGTTTGGGCTTCAGTGGGGGGTGAAACCAGCAGGCTTGGATTTTTTGTTTCAGCTGGCCTGTAGGCTCATATAGGCATTTGGAAATCCACACCTGATCTGCTTCCTGGACTACTCTCCGAAACTGCTCAGGAAGAAAACCTTTCCAATTGATTGAAGTTGGTGGAGTTGCAGTGTGGTGTGGTGTGGCAGAGCTACTTGAAGGAGGGAGCAGAGATGGCGTTGTCTTTGATGGTATAACTTTTGTGGTGGTAGTGCTTTTGTAGTTTTTCGGGGGTGGCTTTTGCGGTGATGGCACAATAAATGCTGTATAGTGAGCCGTTTGGATGTGATTCAAAAGACCAAGAGTACCCTGCACCTTGGCCCCACAGGTGTCACACATCTCCTCCACATGGTGGTCCGACAGGTGCTCTGAAAATTTGTCTCCCTCCACAAGCTGGTTGCACTTGTAGCACTGCACTTTCTGTCCTGCCACTGATGCCCCTGCCTCTGTGTCTCCTCTCCCTGCCTCTGTGTGGTCTCCGACTCCTCCTGCCTCTGTGTCTCCACTTGCTGCCTCTGTGTTGTCTTGAACTCTCCCTGCCTCTGTGTCTCCTCTACATGTCTGCATGCCTCCTCTCCCTACCTCCATGCTGACTTGGACTTGCCCTGCCTCCGTCTCAACTACTCCTGCCTCACTGGACCCAGCACCTGATGACAGATCTGCTGGCTGGGGAGGAGTACAAAAAGAGGGCCATACACTAATAAAGAATCCTACACTACTAGTTTTCTCCAGAATTGTACAGATATATATATATTGTTCAATAAATAAATCCACATCCCTTACGAAAATTAAACATGGTTTTACTACAGTTAAAACAAAAAAAACATGGTTACTGTAGTAAAACCATGGTTTTACTGATAGTAATCAATACACCAAAAAAACACACTTAATACACTTTTACCACAATAAAACCATGGTTAATTTTCGTAAAGGGATGCTACAATGACTATCATGACTTAAAGGAAAATTTCGGTATTTAGCACTTTGAGTCTCTTTTCTGGTTTGTTTTGGATGACCTAGAGTGGTTGACAAAGAAATTTTGAAGATTGGTCCTGTCTCGACTTTTTAACTTTTTCGTTAATGTTGCAAAACAAGTAACTTAGCGAAATACAGTTTCTGTGGTGTTTTTTATTTGGCATTGTCAAAATTTCGGTATCCACCACTCTAGTTCATCCAAAACAAACCAGAAAAGAGACTCAATGTGCTAAACACCGGAATTTTCCTTTAAACCTAGATTATGTTAATTCTTTGCAAAAACCCCTTGTTCTTTCAAAAATATGTGCTCATTCATGTGTCATTACTTCCATCTACTAATCAAAGTATTCTCGTAAGTGTAGAATCTGCTATTCAGAATACATACTGGCGAGTCCCTCAAATGGCTGAATACATGTTGCGCCTTCATCTTTGAAATACTTTCGCTTCGCCTTTCGCACTGTTATACTACACTCACACTGGACAAAGTCGTAGTACTGGAAGCCATGTTAATCTTGGCATGAAATGGCCACCGTAGGAGTGAAAACACGCTCGGAATTGGGCGGAGGGCTAGAAAGTAATATTCAGTTGGAATAGAATTTCACAGCTAGATGGGAGAAGTTCTTACACAATGCAGCTTTAAAAATAGAACAATATGTAAAATAATGTTTATTCATACAATGTCAATTAAAGAAAAAATTAGAAAAAAGACAAAAAGCAAACAGGCTTTATAAACAGGCATTACTGCAAAATCACTGAAGCCCACCAGAGGAAAAAACAACCAAACAAACCAGAAACAATAAATTAGTAAATAGTTTCACCTACCTTATGGAACCCACAGGAGCACCGAAGGCTTCTCCCAAACAGATCCTTAGTAGAATGGCTCTGCAGGGGGCAAGCATCAATTCTCTCCAAGGCCTTTTTCCATTTCTTGGCCCCTGGCCGTTTGCCAGTTGAAAAGTGATATTGGCCCCGAGCATATTTGAAGCAAATGTCCCTCCAGTAACTATCTGGCTTTCCTGTCTTAGTCATCTGAAAACATTAAACAAAAAATAAGTTAAGGTCAAGCTAGACTATGTGTGTAGACAGACAAACAGAGCAGAGGAAATTATACTTGTATGTGTGTATGTTATGTAGGTAGGTAGGTATGTTTGCATGATTGTTTTATAGTTGTTGTGAAGCAATTTGAAAATTTATGTTTTAAAATGTACTATATACGTTATTTAAAAGGTACTATATAATAAATTAACACATCTGGGCACATCTGTTCGCTCTGCTCAAATACAAAACCAGGCTCCATTACCGGAGGGGATGAAACTTGCCACAACTATTACACATCTTATAGCTTTTCCCGAGAAATGGACAGTTTATATGGCAAATAAACAAATAAATATATGTTTAAAAGTATGTTCCTCTCCCTACTTCTGGTAAAATAATGTTTATAGATGGTTTACAAAGTATTTATTAACTATTTAACAAGGTATTATAGTAATCTGTTGCAACCTTATAATAACCACCCAGATAATGTTTATAGACACATAACTTTACAAACCAACTACTAGTAACCCTTAACAAAGTGTTAGGAATATCTGGTCCGCCTATGTAATGTTGAAGATGTTGTAAAAATGGTTTCTTAAAGATTTACACACATTGTTATTAACCATTACCCGATAAGTTACCTTATACATTATATGACGAATATAACTGTAACTGTTTATTTACAGCACAACTTATAATTAGTAAACATTATTAATTATAATTTCATTGTTTGTTTACAGTAAAAAGACTGTTTGCTAACAGTTAAATGACAATTAACGTTAATTAAAGGTTCAGACCTCGTTCGGATGTTAGGACCTCGGAGGCAGTACAGACACTGGTGGGTACGGCCACCTCGTCCTGTGAGGCTGTCCTGTGAGACTTTCCCGTAACCCCTGCTGTGGGGCATTTTGCGATTCCTAAATTACCACCAAGTATGTAGTAGCGTGCATCAAATTGTTTCCGTTGTTGGTGTAATTAAACGTTATCTTTTAGAAAGCGTTCATTTTGGCCTGACAGAAGGGAAACGCCTGAAGAGAACTGTGCATGAGCAATCCATCGCCTTAGACATGTTTAGAAATAATTTCAAGGACTGACCTTTAATTGATTGGGGTTCTTTTTCAAAATAGTTTTCATCGGATTTCGACATGAAACAGGCAAAAACCAAAGGAGACATTCAAAACTTCATTTAAAGGGAACAAGAGGTTTTCATTGGCTTATGTACACAGCCAACTGGCTGGGTAATGTTGACTAAACCTCAGTACACTTACCTGCCGTCCGTTCAACTAACACTAACCGACGATCAGGTTTACAATAACGTGTATCAAACTGATGTAACTGTTGAGGTTGTTAAATCAACATGACCAAAACCCTGTCATATCTCTAACAAAGTGTTTATTTCAGTCGAACCGAGGACATTTGTGATAACCACATCACCACAGAAACCTGTTCCTTTGGATTCTATGTTTATTTTGATAGATTTGGCCACACACTTTCTCTCTGTGCAACACTTCCCAAAGGGGCAATGCTTTTCGCCCACTTGAGAACTGGCCACCTTTCATGAGTGAAGCGAATGTGACGGGCGGAACTGTGTGTAACTTTAAAAGTGCTTCATGATACAAGGAGTAACGTGGCTCAAGAAAGGAATTTAACTCGCAGCGTATCAAGAGGAACACACTGTTTCTGCCCGGTTTCAAACCAAGGACCTTTCGCGTGTTAGGCGAACGTGATAACCACTACACTACAGAAACCCAAATGCTCTGATACTTGGTTGTATCAACGCATTTTCTCACATGTTTTGCGATCGTTTGAAGGGACCGCACAAACTGTATGAGAAAGGCGGTGCATTTCCCAGAAATGCATGGATGCTTCTTCTGAAACCGGCAAACAGCTACACACTTCTTAGTTTGGATATCTCTCCGATTTGTTTCAGAGATGACGTGTGAGCAGTCAAGTCTCAGCTCTGCGATCTGACCGAATAACGCAGATATTTCCAAACCTGCTGCTGGTCGGCTACTGTCCTGCAGACTTCAGTTTCAACCCACCTCCAACACAACAGTCTGTAATTATCAAGCAACCTTGAACACCTTGATAAGCTGCTTCAGCTAAGTTTCATTGGGGTTGGAGCTAAAATCTGCAGGGCGGAAGCTCACCAGGAGCAGGGTCAAAGACCCCTGCTATAGTGTGAGCACACAATTTGTGAACTTTGGCTTCACATCGCGTGGGATTTACTTGTATAGTGTACGTTGGCATTTAGCCACGACTGTGCTGAAATGGCACAGTGTATGCTCGTCTTTAGCGTTAGAACAGGGGTAGGCAACGCCGGTCCTGAAGTGCCGCAATGCTGCAGATTTTATTTCCAACCCTGAATAAACCTCATCCACCTGTGGTTCTCAGGTGACCTTTAGACCTTGGTTAGCCTGTTCACGTGGGGCTGATTGGAGCTGGAGCTAAACTCTGCAGGACTGCTGCACTCCAGGACCTACGTGAAAAGGATCCATGATGAACTTTGAGTCCGAAAGATTAACGCGGCAAACTACCGCAAGAGGTTACGGACATACAGGCTTAAGGGGGCACCCGGATTTGAACCGGGGACCTCTTGATCTGCAGTCAAATGCTCTACCACTGAGCTATACCCCCTATGAGAACACACGTGACTGAAGAATTGAAAAACCAACATGTGTTATGCTTCACCACAGTTAAAGCTGTCTTGATAATGTCCAAGTGAACGGTTAGACCTCCCTATCTGCGTTTAAACGCTCTAGCACTGACCTATAAAAATTGTGCTAGAGACAACGTATGTTTTCAACCATTCCGCTAAGGTTTTTCAGTTGTTATGATTCCTGTTCTTTTCCTCTTACAGCAAACATCAACAAAGGTAAATCCGCTCAACCCAGTCTTTACCACTTTCTAGACAGTTGGCACATAGTCTGAAACTTTAAAGTCTGAAAACACTCAAGTGTCCATCAGAGACTCTGGATTGTAAGCACTTCAAAACTGGTGCAACGAAAACACGTTGCTTTGTCTAATGGGTAGCAGATCACTCCTAGAGGTGTGAGAAACAACGTAAGCTTCGGAAATGTTGCGTCTTAAAGAAAGTTCAACGTCACAACGACGAGGATGGGATTCGAACCCACGCGTGCAGAGCACAATGGATTAGCAGTCCATCGCCTTAACCACTCGGCCACCTCGTCCTGTGAGGCTGTCCTGTGAGACTTTCCCGTAACCCCTGCTGTGGGGCATTTTGCGATTCCTAAATTACCACCAAGTACATAGTAGCGTGCATCAAATTGTTTCCGTTGTTGGTGTAATTAAACGTTATCTTTTAGAAAGCGTTCATTTTGGCCTGACAGAAGGGAAACGCCTGAAGAGAACTGTGCATGAGCAATCCATCGCCTTAGACATGTTTAGAAATAATTTCAAGGACTGACCTTTAATTGATTGGGGTTCTTTTTCAAAATAGTTTTCATCGGATTTCGACATGAAACAGGCAAAAACCAAAGGAGACATTCAAGACTTTATTTAAAGGGAACAAGAGGTTTTCATTGGCTTATGTACACAGCCAACTGGCTGGGTAATGTTGACTAAACCTCAGTACACTTACCTGCCGTCCGTTCAACTAACACTAACCGACGATCAGGTTTACAATAACGTGCATCAAACTGATGTAACTGTTGAGGTTGTTAAATCAACATGACCAAAACCCTGTCATATCTCTAACAAAGTGTTTATTTCAGTCGAACCGAGGACATTTGTGATAACCACATCACCACAGAAACCTGTTCCTTTGGATTCTATGTTTATTTTGATAGATTTGGACACACACTTTCTCTCTGTGCAACACTTCCCAAAGGGGCAATGCTTTTCGCCCACTTGAGAACTGGCCACCTTTCATGCGTGAAGCGAATGTGACGGGCGGAACTGTGTGTAACTTTAAAAGTGCTTCATGATACAAGGAGTAACGTGGCTCAAGAAAGGAATTTAACTCGCAGCGTATCGAAAGGAACACACTGTTTCTGCCCGGTTTCGAACCGAGGACCTTTCGCGTGTTAGGCGAACGTGATAACCACTACACTACAGAAACCCACATGCTCTGACACGTGGTTGTATCAACGCATTTTGTCACATATTTTGCGATCGTTTGAAGGGACCGCACAAACTGTATGAGTAAGGCGGTGCATTTCCCAGAAATGCATGGATGCTTCTTCTGAAACCGGCAAACAGCTACACACTTCTTAGTTTGGATATCTCTCCGATTTGTTTCAGAGATGACGTGTGAGCAGTCAAGTCTCAGCTCTGCGATCTGACCGAATAACGCAGATATTTCCAAACCTGCTGCTGGTCGGCTACTGTCCTGCAGACTTCAGTTTCAACCCACCTCCAACACAACAGTCTGTAATTATCAAGCAACCTTGAACACCTTGATAAGCTGCTTCAGCTAAGTTTCATTGGGGTTGGAGCTAAAATCTGCAGGGCGGAAGCTCACCAGGAGCAGGGTCAAAGACCCCTGCTATAGTGTGAGCACACAATTTGTGAACTTTGGCTTCACATCGCATGGGATTTACTCGTATAGTGTACGTTGGCATTTAGCCACGACTGTGCTGAAATGGCACAGTGTATGCTCGTCTTTAGCATTAGAACAGAGGTAGGCAACGCCGGTCCTGAAGTGCCGCAATGCTGCAGATTTTATTTCCAACCCTGAATAAACCTCATCCACCTGTGGTTCTCAGGTGACCTTTAGACCTTGGTTAGCCTGTTCATGTGGGGCTGATTGGAGCTGGAGCTAAACTCTGCAGGACTGCTGCACTCCAGGACCTACGTGAAAAGGATCCATGATGAACTTTGAGTCCGAAAGATTAACGCGGCAAACTACCGCAAGAGGTTACGGACATACAGGCGGCACCCGGATTTGAACCGGGGACCTCTTGATCTGCAGTCAAATGCTCTACCTCTGAGCTATACCCCCTATGAGAACACACGTGACTGAAGAATTGAAAAACCAACATGTGTTATGCTTCACCACAGTTAAAGCTGTCTTGATAATGTCCAAGTGAACGGTTAGACCTCCCTATCTGCGTTTAAACGATCTAGCACTGACCTATAAAAATTGTGCTAGAGACAACGTATGTTTTCAACAATTCCGCTAAGGTTTTTTAGTTGTTATGATTCCTGTTCTGTTCCTCTTACAGCAAACATCAACAAAGGTAAATCCGCTCAACCCAGTCTTTACCACTTTCTAGACAGTTGGCACATAGTCTGAAACTTTAAAGTCTGAAAACACTCAAGTGTCCATCAGAGACTCTGGATTGTAAGCACTTCAAAACTGGTGCAACGAAAACACGTTGCTTTGTCTAATGGGTAGCAGATCACTCCTAGAGGTGTGAGAAACAACGTAAGCTTCGGAAATGTTGCGTCTTAAAGAAAGTTCAACGTCACAACGACGAGGATGGGATTCGAACCCACGCGTGCAGAGCACAATGGATTAGCAGTCCATCGCCTTAACCACTCGGCCACCTCGTCCTGTGAGGCTGTCCTGTGAGACTTTCCCGTAACGCCTGCTGTGGGGCATTTTGCGATTCCTAAATTACCACCAAGTACATAGTAGCGTGCATCAAATTGTTTCCGTTGTTGGTGTAATTAAACGTTATCTTTTAGAAAGCGTTCATTTTGGCCTGACAGAAGGGAAACGCCTGAAGAGAACTGTGCATGAGCAATCCATCGCCTTAGACATGTTTAGAAATAATTTCAAGGACTGACCTTTAATTGATTGGGGTTCTTTTTCAAAATAGTTTTCATCGGATTTCGACATGAAACAGGCAAAAACCAAAGGAGACATTCAAGACTTTATTTAAAGGGAACAAGAGGTTTTCATTGGCTTATGTACACAGCCAACTGGCTGGGTAATGTTGACTAAACCTCAGTACACTTACCTGCCGTCCGTTCAACTAACACTAACCGACGATCAGGTTTACAATAACGTGCATCAAACTGATGTAACTGTTGAGGTTGTTAAATCAACATGACCAAAACCCTGTCATATCTCTAACAAAGTGTTTATTTCAGTCGAACCGAGGACATTTGTGATAACCACATCACCACAGAAACCTGTTCCTTTGGATTCTATGTTTATTTTGATAGATTTGGACACACACTTTCTCTCTGTGCAACACTTCCCAAAGGGGCAATGCTTTTCGCCCACTTGAGAACTGGCCACCTTTCATGCGTGAAGCGAATGTGACGGGCGGAACTGTGTGTAACTTTAAAAGTGCTTCATGATACAAGGAATAACTTGGCTCAAGAAAGGAATTTAACTCGCAGCGTATCAAAAGGAACACACTGTTTCTGCCCGGTTTCGAACCGAGGAACTTTCGCGTGTTAGGCAAACGTGATAACCACTACACTACAGAAACCCACATGCTCTGACACTTGGTTGTATCAACGCATTTTGTCACATATTTTGCGATCGTTTGAAGGGACCGCACAAACTGTATGAGAAAGGCGGTGCATTTCCCAGAAATGCATGGATGCTTCTTCTGAAACCGGCAAACAGCTACACACTTCTTAGTTTGGATATCTCTCCGATTTGTTTCAGAGATGACGTGTGAGCAGTCAAGTCTCAGCTCTGCGATCTGACCGAATAACGCAGATATTTCCAAACCTGCTGCTGGTCGGCTACTGTCCTGCAGACTTCAGTTTCAACCCACCTCCAACACAACAGTCTGTAATTATCAAGCAACCTTGAACACCTTGATAAGCTGCTTCAGCTAAGTTTCATTGGGGTTGGAGCTAAAATCTGCAGGGCGGAAGCTCACCAGGAGCAGGGTCAAAGACCCCTGCTATAGTGTGAGCACACAATTTGTGAACTTTGGCTTCACATCGCATGGGATTTACTTGTATAGTGTACGTTGGCATTTAGCCACGACTGTGCTGAAATGGCACAGTGTATGCTCGTCTTTAGCGTTAGAACAGGGGTAGGCAACGCCGGTCCTGAAGTGCCGCAATGCTGCAGATTTTATTTCCAACCCTGAATAAACCTCATCCACCTGTGGTTCTCAGGTGACCTTTAGACCTTGGTTAGCCTGTTCACGTGGGGCTGATTGGAGCTGGAGCTAAACTCTGCAGGACTGCTGCACTCCAGGACCTACGTGAAAAGGATCCATGATGAACTTTGAGTCCGAAAGATTAACGCGGCAAACTACCGCAAGAGGTTACGGACATACAGGCTTAAGGCGGCACCCGGATTTGAACCGGGGACCTCTTGATCTGCAGTCAAATGCTCTACCACTGAGCTATACCCCTATGAGAACACACGTGACTGAAGAATTGAAAAACCAACATGTGTTATGCTTCACCACAGTTAAAGCTGTCTTGATAATGTCCAAGTGAACGGTTAGACCTCCCTATCTGCGTTTAAACGCTCTAGCACTGACCTATAAAAATTGTGCTAGAGACAACGTATGTTTTCAACCATTCCGCTAAGGTTTTTCAGTTGTTATGATTCCTGTTCTTTTCCTCTTACAGCAAACATCAACAAAGGTATATCCACTCAACCCAGTCTTTACCACTTTCTAGACAGTTGGCACATAGTCTGAAACTTTAAAGTCTGAAAACACTCAAGTGTTTGTCAGAGACTCTGGATTGTAAGCACTTCAAAACTAGTGCAACGAAAACACGTTGCTTTGTCTAATGGGTAGCAGATCACTCCTAGAGGTGTGAGAAACAACGTAAGCTTCGGAAATGTTGCGTCTTAAAGAAAGTTCAACGTCACAACGACGAGGATGGGATTCGAACCCACGCGTGCAGAGCACAATGGATTAGCAGTCCATCGCCTTAACCACTCGGCCACCTCGTCCTGTGAGGCTGTCCTGTGAGACTTTCCCGTAACCCCTGCTGTGGGGCATTTTGCGTTTCCTAAATTACCACCAAGTACATAGTAGCGTGCATCAAATTGTTTCCGTTGTTGGTGTAATTAAACGTTATCTTTTAGAAAGCGTTCATTTTGGCCTGACAGAAGGGAAACGCCTGAAGAGAACTGTGCATGAGCAATCCATCGCCTTAGACATGTTTAGAAATAATTTCAAGGACTGACCTTTAATTGATTGGGGTTCTTTTTCAAAATAGTTTTCATCGGATTTCGACATGAAACAGGCAAAAACCAAAGGAGACATTCAAGACTTTATTTAAAGGGAACAAGAGGTTTTCATTGGCTTATGTGCACAGCCAACTGGCTGGGTAATGTTGACTAAACCTCAGTACACTTACCTGCCGTCCGTTCAACTAACACTAACCGACGATCAGGTTTACAATAACGTGCATCAAACTGATGTAACTGTTGAGGTTGTTAAATCAACATGACCAAAACCCTGTCATATCTCTAACAAAGTGTTTATTTCAGCCACGACTGTGCTGAAATGGCACAGTGTCTGTCGTCTTTAGCATTAGAACAGGGGTAGGCAACGCCGGTCCTGAAGTGCCGCAATGCTGCAGATTTTATTTCCAACCCTGAATAAACTTTCTAGACAGTTGGCACATAGTCTGAAACTTTAAAGTCTGAAAACACTCAAGTGTCCATCAGAGACTCTGGATTGTAAGCACTTCAAAACTGGTGCAACGAAAACACGTTGCTTTGTCTAATGGGTAGCAGATCACTCCTAGAGGTGTGAGAAACAACGTAAGCTTCGGAAATGTTGCGTCTTAAAGAAAGTTCAACGTCACAACGACGAGGATGGGATTCGAACCCACGCGTGCAGAGCACAATGGATTAGCAGTCCATCGCCTTAACCACTCGGCCACCTCGTCCTGTGAAGCTGTCCTGTGAGACTTTCCCGTAACCCCTTGTAGCGATTCAGCGGGAGGAGGGGAATAAAGTTATTTGAAACAATATAAACCTCCGACTGTAATACTACGGGGATTCCCAAGGGAATCTTAGATTTTAGCTCAAAAGGGAATATTATGTATAACTAACTGTAATTAATTATACAAGTTTATCAGGTTTTACCTGGCGTAGCAGAATTAATAATAACAATTAATTAATATGTTCGTCCACCGAAGACATATATCCATAATCGTATATTAACGTCTAAGAAATGTTAATTTCATGGCCTTTAAAATTAACCTTCTTACTGATATACAGTGCTACTCGCAGCGTGTAGCTGGATCAAAAGGCAGAAATAGTGACTTTAATTTCGTGAGCATTGAACACAGAAACAATTCAATTGTGAAAATGCAAAACCGGTTTATTAACTACAAAACGAAGTACACACAACGACTAACTAAACATACACATATACAATAACATAAAACATAGATGAGAAAGAAAAGACTGAAAAGCTAGAGAGAGAGTAAAAGATTGGCAAAAACACTATTGCTTAACATCTGCACAAACCATCGGAAAATCTCTAAGGATCGCCTTAATTTTCATAAGGGGTAAAGCTTAAACATCAGCGAGTAGAACAAGGTTAATACTTGCATTTGGCTCTTTATGATGTAGTACGACGTGTCTGGTGCGCGCGGGTGCGAGCAGAGAGAGAGAGAGAGAGATAATCCAGGTGTGCTCGTAAGTCCGTTTGGTTGTTCCGTATGGCGGAGTGTTCCGCGTAAATTGTCCGAACTCGAAGTGCAAAGTGCAAGCCAGGAAATTACTGTCCCGAAGAGTAGGACAGGGCTCAGAGAAAAGATGATGAATCCGAGGGACTCTGGGTGAGTCTCAGCGAGTTTCCAAACTGCGCTGGCGAATTGAGCGATTGAGCGCTGAGCAACTGAGCGCTGAGCTTGGACGATAGGCCGTTTTGACCTTTCACGCGCCCAGCCCATTTTAGGTGAAATGACCAATGTGCGAAGTGAGCGATCGCGCGGGAAACAAGCCTTTGTTCTTTCAGACATCACATTTGCGTAAATGCCAAATGATAAAAGTTTGTTTCCATAACTCTTCAAATCGATATTAAATGACATTGATGCGGCTTATGGTAATATGATACATAGAAATGATTAGGAAATAAAGAGTGGATTAATTTGATACTAGACAAGACATGGATTTAGGATCACGTTGAATAATAATTTCATACCTAAGATATGAACCATGCTACAGTGAACAAAATCTAACTAAAGTGTTAACACACAGTTACATCACACATACACGATCATGCAGTAAAGGGATATAAAATATATATACATTTAAACAGCTCATTGTGATCTTTAAATGTGGTTTCATCACAGACATATAGTCTGTGCCCCCTGCTGTGTCTCTGGCGGTCGTCATTCGATCGGCTCTGATGGAGCTCCTTTGAACCTCCTTTTACGACGGCATTTGTTTTAATTGTCGCCCACTTTACAGCCTTGATAGGTGATAGAGGAGACAGGGTTATCTAATTATCACAATTTTAGGGCTGTTGAAATCCAGATGCCAAATGGCCCCAATCTGACTCCGAGCCATTTGCTACATATCCCCCCTTCATGGCCACCAGGGTCTTGAGAGACTTTGGTGGGCGATGGTTCAATAGGCGATGGTTGGACAGGTCATTTGGTCTGGATGGCAGGTGTATCTTAATTTTCTGCAGCGCTTCTGCGTGCCTGCAGAGGGGTGATTTCGATGAGGTTGGGCTCTTGCTCGGCTTGTGTGTCTTGCTTCCCACGGTTCTGCTTGAAGGCTCGAGGGAGGGCAGCTGTGCACTTGTTCACTGTTTCCTGCATCCCACTGACTCTTCGGTACAGGATGAAAGCGAGGCCAAGAGTAAGGGCATATCCTACTCCTGTGGAGAGGCACAGTACCGTGTCAGCGGCGGTCCAGGCTCGGACAACAGGGAGGCTGTGCATAGCTGGCATCCGAGCAAGTGCCTGGAGGGCAGTGTCAATGGGCGTGACATCAATTAGTTGGGTCCCCCCTTCTGCAATCCTCATCTCCAGCTCAGGGTCTAAAGTGAAGTTGTGGTCCCTGAAGAAAGTTGAAATTTCCAATTCGGTGTGGTACTCCTCACTGGGAAGGTGATAGAGTGCGAGTTCATCGATGTGAAGAATCGCATCCTTTGGAACTTGAATCCACATCGTCTGGTTTGGTAGACTGATGCGGGTGGCTGTGTCGTGTTGGTCGTAGGTCAAAATGGCTGTGCTGGCTGGGGTGTTGACCAGCCATCGGTCACCTACGATTTCTGCTTGGGTGTTAGTGACCTCGGTTCGTGGTTTAGCTGAGGCAGGACAACGAGAATCAATCTTCATGGGCCGCAGCCCACAGATGCCGTCAGTGTTGTCCCGAAGGAAAGGTTTGCTGGGGCAGAGATAATGAATGTCTTTAGTGAGGCTGCACATGCGCAGGTTTGGTGCAAGGTACAGCTGTTCATTGCTGTCATGGTAAGCCACAACGTCGGGGGTGCGTATTCTGATGTGGGTGTTTCCCTGCCAAAAGCCAACATTGACAATGTCTTTGAGTCTGTAGATGTTGTGTGACTCAATGATTGGCAGGTTTATCAGAAAAGCAAGTTCGCCTTGTTCAGGGGCTATGCTTAAGGGAATTGCGCTACCTAGGGAGTAGGCCAGATGCGCCTGCAGAGTGTTTGTTGGCCCTGCAGTGGCAGAGGATAAAATGGTCTGTACCAGGCTTAGGGGTACCAGGTAGGGTGGAATTCTACCCATGGCTAGACTGTCCACAGAGGAGCTCACCTCGCGCAGCATGTCTGACATCAGAGCTGTGACCAGTTGAGAATAGGCATGATCCACCTGCAGTACTGAGAAAATCTGTTTCAAAGAGTTCACTGTTTGTTTCAGTGCGACACTGTGTGTGTTGAGAATTACGACAGTATCTTTTAAGGATTTTCCCATGGTTTGCAGTGATTTGCTTTGAGCTGTCAGTTGTTCTCTCAGTTGAGGTATTTCCTCCTGGATCTCATTCACATGTCGTCTCACCGTGGCTATGCTGACTGCATTGACACTGGTGACTCCAATGTTGAACAAAGTTCCGACTGCTGCGGCGGCTCCGAGTAGGGCTCCCAGGAACCGCTTGGGACGCTTGGTTTGTCCGCTGAGATCTGCTTGTGTGACAGTCATCTTCTGAAGTTGGTACAGCATGTGTGTGATGTCGGCCTCTGCGTGAAACATAGCTTTCTGCGCCCATCGTTCTCCTGCCCAACTGGTTTCTGGTGCTGATGCTGTGTAGTGTGCTCTGTAGACATCACGGGGGTTGAGTCGGACATAGACCTTTTGGCTATGTGTTCTGCAGTTTGTGATCAGGAGTCCAGGTTGCTCTTTTAGGACGATGCCGGAGGCTGGACCCGGCGACACGATTTCAGGTTGTGACCACCCCCCTTGTAGGCTGATGTACAGGACAGTGATCCACAGCAGCATCCTGGTGACAGAGAGAGAGAGAGAGAAAGAACAATAGGTGAGCGCTACAGGTCCTTGTTTGGTCAGGACAGCTCTCTTTCTTTTCATTAGCGGCTGTTCCCTAGGTGGCAGAGTTTTAGTGATGAGGCAGTGTGGTGGGAGTTTGGCCTGGTTAGTGCTAGTCCCCCCTTTACTGTCATGCCACAATGTTGAGTGTCTCTTGACTTGGTTCCGGTGGACCCCTCTGAAAATTGGTTCCTTCTGACTCCTGCCCATCTTGATTCGGTATGCGACGGGAGAGAGTTTGTCCACAATCTCATGAGGTCCTGCCCAGTGTGGCAGAAATTTCTTTGACAGCTGCTGGTGAGCTGTCTGAATTGGCGGGGCGAAACTGTAGTACCAGATCTTGGTTGTTTGAAAAGCGAAGGTCGTTCCCAGATGAAGTTCATCCAGATACTGGTGAGTGGTGTATGCTGTGGTCTGGGTGGTGTCATTGGGTGCTGGAAAGCATTCTACCAACTTTATGAATTGGCAGATGACCGTGAGAAAGTGTTCGTTGCCCCTCGTTGACCTGGGTAATGGTCCAACCCGGTCTATCTGGAGGTCTGACAATGGGAAGTTGACACCTCTTTTTTGCAGTGGTGCCCATTGGTTTGGGTTAGCCGGATGGAACTGGCAGCAAACCAGACATCCCTTGATGTATTGTGCTACATCCTGCTGCATTTCAGGCCAGTATGCCACCTGTTTCAGTGTTTCATACGTGGCTTTTGTGCGATGGTGTCCAGCACATGCTGTGTCATGCGCATGCATCAGTAGGACCCCCCTATGGGCCTGAGGAACCACAAGCGCAGGTGTAGTGCGGTCATCAGGGACATACCAGAGGATGTTGTGTTGTATGCACAGCAGGTGCCTGACATCGTTGAGACGTTTGGGGGTTGGAGCAGCAGACATGTCAGAGTTTGTGATAGGGTAGGTGGAGGGGTCTGAGAGGTGGTTTAACATAGCTTGGGTAGCGATGTTAAAGGCTTGTAGTTTCTGATGATCTGCATCATCCTGCATGGCATCTGCATCTTTTACATTTTGTTGAATTTGTGCGTCAAGTCCTGGGTATGGCTCTGAGTCTTTGGCTGGGTGCAGAGTGCAGAGCGGTGAACTTTTGGAGTTTAGGTCTGAGACGAAGTTCCCGCGGCTGGCTGGGGGGTCGTCCATGACCTGTGTGACCTGGCAGTTTACCTCAGATGATCTGGCTGATTGAAAGGGTAAAGGTTCTCGCACTTGAGCCCAAATTTTTAACTGTTTAAAGTCCATTAAGGGTTCAAAGCGGTCTAGCAGGTCTTTGCCAATGAGGAGAGGATATGAGTCCATTGGTGAGATGTACACAGGGTGTATGATGCTCATAGGACCGATTGTCAGGTGGATGGGAATCACCTGTTGCAGTTGAACTTCAGTCTGGCTGTAAGACTGCACATTCAGCATACACCTTTGGGGTTTAAGGGTCAAATTTTGGGCCTTAGCTCTGTTCTGGAGTCTGGTGAAAAGCTGGGACGACATCAGCGTTAGGTCAGCTCCGGTGTCGACGAGGGCTTCTAGTTCGACCTCATTTTCCAAGGTGATGGATAGATATAGCTTTTTGGCTTCTCCTCTTTCGATCAGGTTTCCCAGGAGGCTTGGTACTGGGGCTGTTGTATTAATAGGCAGGCAGTTAAGGCTGGTTTCCTGTGACTCTGTAGGGAAGGAGACAGTTAACACAGCACTCTCTGGTACTTGCAGGCTTTGGTTGGTTGGTGTCTGAGATATTGTTTGTACGCCAAAGTCTTTGGTTTGTGAAATGAATAAGGAGTCGGGTTTGTCTTCGTGGTCCTGCTTGTGGGGCCTCTTTTGGATTAACTCCTTCAATATTCTCAGAATCTCTGCTGATTCAGACGTGTCTGTGTCACTCTGTTTCTGGGGTAGTTCAGGCTTAACCCTGCTCTGTGTGTATCGATGTTGACTGTTACCAGTTTTTGATCTGCCAGGTGCAGGACGGTTACCTCTAGGTCGTCGGCCAGGTTCCCACGAGCCGCCACCCTTCTGGTTGTCTGATGAGTTTGGCCGGCTCCATGACCTCTCGGCGCGTCCCATTTGGTGCTTGGGACGAGCCCCTTCATGGCCGTACTATTCCTGGCTGGCTGTAAAGTCTCTTGACCCTCTGTTGAAAGGTCTTTCACTGTGGCGCGGTCGTGCGCCCTCCAGTGGTAGTTCAGGGTACAGTTCAGAGACAGGGAGAATGACAGGGTTTTTAACAGTCTTTTCAGAGGCCGCTCTTTGTTTACCATAAGCTTTATGGGCCAAGTCCCGCAACTGCCTGGTTGTCATCGTGCGAGGGCAGGCCATAACCCCTAAGTGTTGGCTTACTGTGAAATGAAGATTTCGCAGGAAAAGGGTCCTGAAGTTAAAGTCCTCCTCCATTCCTGGCTCATTCCGTGAGCCAAAGTAAGCTCGCCTGAGTCTGTTGTAGTAGGCCTGTGGAGTTTCGTTTCTGCTCTGTTTGAGGTCCATTGCTGTAACTAGTCCTTGTTCTAACTCTGGATCCGAAAACTCTTCTATTAAAGCCTTTTTCAGCTGCTCGTAATCCATCTTGACGTTTTCTGGCTGCCGGTCAAGGAAACTCCTCACCTCACGACTGGAAGTAACCCGTAGCAGATACAGTTTGTCTCTTGTGGTTACATTTGGCAGTGTTTGCACATAAAAGTCAATGTCCTGCAGGTAAGAATGGATATCATGGCCACCTGCAGGCTCTGGGGTAAATGTTGGGATATTTCTAGCCAGCTTGTCGAGGTCTTTGGGTGCCACGCCGGGCATGTCTGCAGGTGACCTCGGGAAATTTGTTTGTTCCCACCCCTTTGTGGTAGTGAGAGGTTCTGGGATGCTGGCTGATGTCTTTAACAGTGGGCTCCCGCCCCCCTTTTCAACAGAAAAGCTTTGGTGGGGGGGTGCAGGCTCACTGGTTGAATGAAAGGGAAAGGTTGCTATTTCCCTTACTTGTTCAGCTTGCAGTTTATACGCATAAATGAGTTCTCTTTGGGCGAAGTCCAGGTCGTCCCTAGCCTGGTCTCGTTGCTGAGCCAGAGCTCGACCTTCATCTCGAGACGCTCGCAGGTGATTCTCACAGGCCTTCAGCTTGGCATCACGTTCCTTCAGTTCTGCCTTTGCTCTCACCAGAAGATGTTCAGCCTGCTGAAGCTTTCCAGACAGCTCTTCTCTGGCTGTCTTTTCCTGTTGCTCCTTGTGCTCTGTGTCTGTGCGGAGTTTTGACAAGGCCTCTTGGAGTTGTCCAATCTCGTCCTTTAGCCTCCAGTGTTCCTCCTCCGTCGATGGGTGTTGATCCTCTAATCCCTGTGTCAGCTGATCTAGACGATTCTGCGCCTCCTCCTGATTCCTCCGTGCCTCTGCCGCTTGGAGCTGTAGAGCTGCTGCATCCTGTTCCAGTTGGGCGATGTTCCTTTCGCCCAGTTTACGCTGGATGATGAGGTTGTGAGCGATGGCACCTGTGATCTTGGCTATATCCTTGTGACTGTAGCTCCTCGTTGGGTCGAGGGTTATGAACTTGTCCAGGGTGTCGTCGAGTTGCTCTCTTTCCAAGTGTTGCAGTTCATTGGCGAGGTTGGGCAGGAGTTCAGATGTCACAGCGCTGAGCCAGGCCTCTAGCTGGTCCCAGTGGTTGACAGGGCTTGGTGATCTGGTCATGTTGACACACTAATAGAAGAGAAAACACAAAGAGCCAATGCGAGTCCGCACAGTTCAACGAGCTACGGCAATAAAAAAAGGTATATATATATATATATATATATGTGTGGGCTATGAGCTTATTATCAGGGCCTTTCTCCAGCGGCACAGATAATCAGTGTGGGGAAAAAAAAAAAGGGAAAAAGTTTAGTAATTTGTCTTTGTTCAAACCTATAGGTCGCCTTGGACATTTGGTTTATCGAGCGTATTACTAATGAATTCTCCTTATGGTTTGTGCAGTTTTGCTCTTTCAGCCCAAAAATAAAGTGAATCAAAATAATTAAAATTAATTAATTATAATGATAAAATAAAATAAAACAAAATAAAATAAAGAATGAGGAGGATAGGTTGCTGGAAATGAAATAGGAACAGAAAAGAGAGGAAAAATAAACAAATAAATAAAAAAATAAAACAAATAAAATAATAATAATAAAAATAGAAATAAACTGAAAATGGGAATTGAGACAGCCAACAGACGAAGTCCTAAGGCTGGGAAAATGAAGAGGAAAGGAGGTGGAAAAAGGGGTTTCCTGTTTCAGCTTAGCAGGTTCTCTACCCTAGATTTGATGACAGGGCCTTACAGGGAGAGGGCACTATGGAGTCATGCGAGCTAGGGGAGTGGCTTAGCTAGAGTGGCTGGGCTAGACCCAACGTGAGAGGGATCTGGTGCCTCTAGTGGCTACAGAGGGGAGAAAAGTGCATCTCTTTTACACTAACACCTGTTGACTATTTAAGACAACCCAGGGTGGAACACAGAGACAAGGCGCTTCCCTGAGCACGCAGCCAAGAGTGCCGGGCCTTCTGCCCTCCCCACCTCGACCGCTCAACAGTCACGCCCTTCACACCGCACTCAAAGGTGTCACCCACCAACTGGCACTGCCGCTAGGGCTTTGTGTGTCAGCTGGCACGGTTAGCGATTGGAGTGCCCGGTGGCAGAGGTCGCACTGTGTCTTGCTGCCTAAGGTGCTAAAGGAGGGAGCTACCGCAGCACCCCGACTGTACACACTCGAGTCAGTTCCGCGGGACCGGTCTCTTGTAGAACTCACCGCTGGCGAAGTCCTGATTCATCTATCAAGTGTTAGCTTTAAAGAGATGCACAGGGGCTTATCCTATTGCACCAGTTAAAACATAAATGAATTCACTGAGAATGGGACTTATGGGGCTGAATTCTATTCACAGTAAAGAATTGATTCAATTAAAATTTAAAATAAATCAAACTGCATTAAATTTAAATTTAAACTTAATTAAAATACAATCTCTACAATAGAAAAGAGAACAGGAAAGTAAGGAGCGAGAGAGAACAGCAAAAATGAAATAAAAGAAAATAAATCAAAATAAAATAAAAATTAAATAAAGAAATAATAAATTAATAAAGCCACAGCAATATTAATTATTATTTATCATTTAAGACCATAACATTCAATACGTAGGAAATAAAACTACAAAGTAGTAGAATAACCCAGTTATTGAAGTAAGGCCAAAATTCCAAGTTTGACTCCTGTCATACACTTCCCAAAAGAGTTTATGAGAGGGCCAAACGAACTTTCCCCACCAGATGGCGATATTTCGCCCAACAAACAAAGAAAGCGGAAGTCAGGCTTAAAGTAAAGGAGAAGGAGAAGTGTTAGACACTCAAGACTGACATCTAGTGTTAGAAATAGGTAGTACGCTTTAAACTGACAAAGATTCGCTTCTATTCAACAATTACATCGGCGGCCGCTCCGTTGCTAAGACGACGGATGTAATTTGCTCATGTTTGCGCTGCCTATTTTAATTTTGGCTTAGTTACCGGGACACGCAATAAACAAAGAGTCCAACGTGCTTTATCGTACGTTGTGACTATAAATACTTGATCAAGTTTTCATCTCCTTAAAAAAAATTGAAGTCTTACCCTCGGGGCTTACAATTTTAAAAATCCACGTACGTGAATAAAATGGAAAAATACAATAGACAGCTTCTCTAATTGTAAATCATTTCCTGGAGATTAAACAAAAAGGCCTTATCAGATGGGAGTACTCACTCGACCACCGCTTCGCTCTACATAAAGGAATTCTACTCTTTATTAGGCGGAATCAGACAGTAATGCAGCGTATCAAAGTGTTTTTAATACGGTTACCTTAAAGACTGCAGTTAGCTATACATAACAGGGGCGCGAGTCTGTTACGTCCTGAAAATGATACAGGAAAATACATTTTCATTCATACAAATAAAGAACGAAATCAGTTATAGCTGATAGTTCTTTTTCATTCACACAATGCAAAAACACATTTGATCCGTAACTGGTTTGCTCAGAAAATAATGTTTAAATCTGCCCGCGCGTTCTCCACCATTAATATGTAGCGATTCAGCGGGAGGAGGGGAATAAAGTTATTTGAAACAATATAAACCTCCGACTGTAATACTACGGGGATTCCCAAGGGAATCTTAGATTTTAGCTCAAAAGGGAATATTATGTATAACTAACTGTAATTAATTATACAAGTTTATCAGGTTTTACCTGGCGTAGCAGAATTAATAATAACAATTAATTAATATGTTCGTCCACCGAAGACATATATCCATAATCGTATATTAACGTCTAAGAAATGTTAATTTCATGGCCTTTAAAATTAACCTTCTTACTGATATACAGTGCTACTCGCAGCGTGTAGCTGGATCAAAAGGCAGAAATAGTGACTTTAATTTCGTGAGCATTGAACACAGAAACAATTCAATTGTGAAAATGCAAAACCGGTTTATTAACTACAAAACGAAGTACACACAACGACTAACTAAACATACACATATACAATAACATAAAACATAGATGAGAAAGAAAAGACTGAAAAGCTAGAGAGAGAGTAAAAGATTGGCAAAAACACTATTGCTTAACATCTGCACAAACCATCGGAAAATCTCTAAGGATCGCCTTAATTTTCATAAGGGGTAAAGCTTAAACATCAGCGAGTAGAACAAGGTTAATACTTGCATTTGGCTCTTTATGATGTAGTACGACGTGTCTGGTGCGCGCGGGTGCGAGCAGAGAGAGAGAGAGAGAGATAATCCAGGTGTGCTCGTAAGTCCGTTTGGTTGTTCCGTATGGCGGAGTGTTCCGCGTAAATTGTCCGAACTCGAAGTGCAAAGTGCAAGCCAGGAAATTACTGTCCCGAAGAGTAGGACAGGGCTCAGAGAAAAGATGATGAATCCGAGGGACTCTGGGTGAGTCTCAGCGAGTTTCCAAACTGCGCTGGCGAATTGAGCGATTGAGCGCTGAGCAACTGAGCGCTGAGCTTGGACGATAGGCCGTTTTGACCTTTCACGCGCCCAGCCCATTTTAGGTGAAATGACCAATGTGCGAAGTGAGCGATCGCGCGGGAAACAAGCCTTTGTTCTTTCAGACATCACATTTGCGTAAATGCCAAATGATAAAAGTTTGTTTCCATAACTCTTCAAATCGATATTAAATGACATTGATGCGGCTTATGGTAATATGATACATAGAAATGATTAGGAAATAAAGAGTGGATTAATTTGATACTAGACAAGACATGGATTTAGGATCACGTTGAATAATAATTTCATACCTAAGATATGAACCATGCTACAGTGAACAAAATCTAACTAAAGTGTTAACACACAGTTACATCACACATACACGATCATGCAGTAAAGGGATATAAAATATATATACATTTAAACAGCTCATTGTGATCTTTAAATGTGGTTTCATCACAGACATATAGTCTGTGCCCCCTGCTGTGTCTCTGGCGGTCGTCATTCGATCGGCTCTGATGGAGCTCCTTTGAACCTCCTTTTACGACGGCATTTGTTTTAATTGTCGCCCACTTTACAGCCTTGATAGGTGATAGAGGAGACAGGGTTATCTAATTATCACAATTTTAGGGCTGTTGAAATCCAGATGCCAAATGGCCCCAATCTGACTCCGAGCCATTTGCTACACCCTGCTGTGGGGCATTTTGCGATTCCTAAATTACCACCAAGTACGTAGTAGCGTGCATCAAATTGTTTCCGTTGTTGGTGTAATTAAACGTTATCTTTTAGAAAGCGTTCATTTTGGCCTGACAGAAGGGAAACGCCTGAAGAGAACTGTGCATGAGCAATCCATCGCCTTAGACATGTTTAGAAATAATTTCAAAGACTGACCTTTAATTGATTCGGGTTCTTTTTCAAAATAGTTTTCATCGGATTTCGACATGAAACAGGCAAAAACCAAAGGAGACATTCAAGACTTTATTTAAAGGGAACAAGAGGTTTTCATTGGCTTATGTACACAGCCAACTGGCTGGGTAATGTTGACTAAACCTCAGTACACTTACCTGCCGTCCGTTCAACTAACACTAACCGACGATCAGGTTTACAATAACGTGCATCAAACTGATGTAACTGTTGAGGTTGTTAAATCAACATGACCAAAACCCTGTCATATCTCTAACAAAGTGTTTATTTCAGTCGAACCGAGGACATTTGTGATAACCACATCACCACAGAAACCTGTTCCTTTGGATTCTATGTTTATTTTGATAGATTTGGACACACACTTTCTCTCTGTGCAACACTTCCCAAAGGGGCAATGCTTTTCGCCCACTTGAGAACTGGCCACCTTTCATGCGTGAAGCGAATGTGACGGGCGGAACTGTGTGTAACTTTAAAAGTGCTTCATGATACAAGGAGTAACGTGGCTCAAGAAAGGAATTTTACTCGCAGCGTATCAAAAGGAACACACTGTTTCTGCCCGGTTTCAAACCGAGGAACTTTCGCGTGTTAGGCGAATGTGATAACCACTACACTACAGAAACCCACATGCTCTGACACTTTGTTGTATCAACACATTTTGTCACATATTTTGCGATCGTTTGAATGGGCCGCACAAACTGTATGAGAAAGGCGGTGCATTTCCCAGAAATGCATGGATGCTTCTTCTGAAACCGGCAAACAGCTACACACTTCTTAGTTTGGATATCTCTCCGATTTGTTTCAGAGATGACGTGTGAGCAGTCAAGTCTCAGCTCTGCGATCTGACCGAATAACGCAGATATTTCCAAACCTGCTGCTGGTCGGCTACTGTCCTGCAGACTTCAGTTTCAACCCACCTCAAACACAACAGTCTGTAATTATCAAGCAACCTTGAACACCTTGATAAGCTGCTTCAGCTAAGTTTCATTGGGGTTGGAGCTAAAATCTGCAGGGCGGAAGCTCACCAGGCGCAGGGTCAAAGACCCCTGCTATAGTGTGAGCACACAATTTGTGAACTTTGGCTTCACATCGCATGGGATTTACTCGTATAGTGTACGTTGGCATTTAGCCACGACTGTGCTGAAATGGCACAGTGTATGCTCGTCTTTAGCGTTAGAACAGGGGTAGGCAACGCCGGTCCTGAAGTGCCGCAATGCTGCAGATTTTATTTCCAACCCTGAATAAACCTCATCCACCTGTGGTTCTCAGGTGACCTTTAGACCTTGGTTAGCCTGTTCATGTGGGCCTGATTGGAGCTGGAGCTAAACTCTGCAGGACTGCTGCACTCCAGGACCTACGTGAAAAGGATCCATGCTGAACTTTGAGTCCGAAAGATTAACGCGGCAAACTACCGCAAGAGGTTACGGACATACAGGCTTAAGGGGGCACCCGGATTTGAACCGGGGACCTCTTGATCTGCAGTCAAATGCTCTACCACTGAGCTATACCCCCTATGAGAACACACGTGACTGAAGAATTGAAAAACCAACATGTGTTATGCTTCACCACAGTTAAATCTGTCTTGATAATGTCCAAGTGAACGGTTAGACCTCCCTATCTGCGTTTAAACGCTCTAGCACTGACCTATAAAAATTGTGCTAGAGACAACGTATGTTTTCAACCATTCTGCTAAGGTTTTTCAGTTGTTATGATTCCTGTTCTTTTCCTCTTACAGCAAACATCAACAAAGGTAAATCCGCTCAACCCAGTCTTTACCACTTTCTAGACAGTTGGCACATAGTCTGAAACTTTAAAGTCTGAAAACACTCAAGTGTCCATCAGAGACTCTGGATTGTAAGCACTTCAAAACTGGTGCAACGAGAACACGTTGCTTTGTCTAATGGGTAGCAGATCACTCCTAGAGGTGTGAGAAACAACGTAAGCTTCGGAAATGTTGCGTCTTAAAGAAAGTTCAACGTCACAACGACGAGGATGGGATTCGAACCCACGCGTGCAGAGCACAATGGATTAGCAGTCCATCGCCTTAACCACTCGGCCAAAAATGGGGCAAAAGGGACTGCCCATGGGGGGGGAAAGAAGAAAAGAGAGAGGAAAGAGGGGGGAAAGAGAGAAAAAGAAAAGGAGAAAAGAGGAGGAAAACGTACACTTTATTTTTTCAACATTGTTTACACACAGTTCTATACTTATTGCAAGGTTTATCATCACTTTAATTTTCATGTCTTTTGCGGGATTCGAACCTATGGTATGGCAATGTCGCTTGCATTTTCGGTTGTTCTTTAGTCTCGTAGTGCATTCCGGAAGTACACATGCAATGCATTGTGGGTAACGTAGTCATTTTTTTTAAACTCTTTTCCATATAAACAGAGGCGGACACTACATTAGTATTTTTACTTTATACATAAAAGTAAATTTTCAAGTATTCGTATTTTATTAGTGTTTTTCTTTGGAAAACATTCATTCCAAAGCATATTATTATAATTTTTAGTCCACTACATTTCATAATTTCACGTTTTTGGTTTATATTTAATATTTAAGTACATTAAACATCTAGTATTTTTTTACTTTTACTTAAGTAGAAAGTATTTTTGTACTTTTACTCAAGAAAGTAAAAGTACACAATTTTTTATGTAATTAGGTATTAAATCAAGTTTAATATGCAATATAAAAGGAATACACAGTATGATTCTATGCTTTAGAACGTAGTGAACATTTTTTAGTAAAGTATATTTTTTTTTCCAAGACAAACACTCTGATAAAGCACAGATCCTTGGGAAATTTACTCAAAGTACTCAAGTAATGTCTGCCTCTGCATATAAATCACCATAGTAATAACCCTGTGATTATGCAATTATGCACATTAATGCATTTAAAGCAAATTCTCTTGTAAATAAACATATTTTGTGATGTAAACTAATTAATATTCAAATAATTAACTCAAAATGTCACATGCTACATTTAAAGCTAACAGTAATAACAGTGTATAACTGTAAATGTTAATAATTCCCCCATCATGTTTCCCCCTCCTTTTTTTGGTAAACTCATTTATTTGAGAGACTACATCTGTGCAGCACAAGTGAATAAAACATATTCCAAATTGAGGATAGAGTGTTGGGTTTTGTGAATAAATGTAAAATGATTCTGCAAGTAAATCTGGCTTTAGTTTTAACAATTACATTCAATGGAGTACACTCACTGTGCTGGTATTAAGAGGAAATTAAATAAAAACGTGAAGGCTGTTCTTGGCTCCAATAAAATGATTAAACTTTATTATAACAGACAATCAACATAGAGAAAGACATGTAATGGTGACAGAAACTAAACACTCTCCTTCCAGTCATCCAGGGTCAGTCCTGAGGCTGGACAGTACCACCGCCCCTTCAGCTGGGTGTGTCCAGTTGTTTTATTTTTTTCCTGGCCACACAACTTGCAGGTGTAGTGATACTTTTCTTTTGTTAGCCTCTTCCGTGGCGGTTCCCCCCTTGACACTAGCTCCTCATCCTCCTGGGCAGCTTTCTTCAGCCTCCAGGCACGTTGCCTTGGCTGGGATGGAAGGCACTCTGTAGGAGCTTGCTGCAATGGAGAAGCTTGTGGATATGGAGGAGCATGTGGATATGGAGGAGCATGCGGAAATGGAGGAGCATGCGGATATGGAGGAGCATGCGGATATGGAGGAGCATGCGGATATGGAGGTGAATGGGGATATGGAGGTGCATGGGGATATGGAGGTGCATGTGTATAGGGAGGTGCATGGGGATATGGAGGAGCATGCAGAAATGGAGAAGCATGTGGAAATGGAGGCGCATGCTGCAACTGAGGAGTTTGCTGGAATGGAGGCGCTGGCCCAAATTGTGGAGGGAACTGGGGAGGTGGAGATGGTGGAGAGAACACAGGCTTGCTTACCGCTAGTGTGCGCTGGCGGGGGAAAGCTTCCCCCTCATGGTTTTCAGGCTCCTCAAATGTCATAGGTTCATGTGCATGTTGCACAGGGGCAGCTGGAAGTGTGTTCACTGCAGGAAGAGGCTCCTTGGCCAGGTACAGCTGTTTGGGAAGTGCAGTGCCTTGCAGCTGCATGTTCCTGTCCTTCCTCTTATCCCTCTTAAGCAGCCTACAAGACATACATTCATTATTTTATACATGTATAAAAACCTATCCTCCCTCTCTAAGGTTATTACATATTTTCTAACAAGCATGCAGGTGGATGGTTTTTCTTCATGTTAAATCTCGTTGCAAAACGAGATAACTCAATTTTTTTATTTTTCAGAAATCTCATTTTTTGGTTGTGCATTCCAATTAATATCAATTCAACTGCAGTTGGTTTGTTTTCATTTAAACCTTCATAACTTAAAAAATACAGCTAAGTAGCACCATAAAACAAAATAATAACATGATAACATAATAATAAACATGTTTTGACAAAAATGTTAAAAAAAGGGATTTATCTCGTTTTGTAACGAAACTCTTCATATACTGTCTTGACTGTATGGGAAAGGTAAATGAAATAACACATACCATGAAGATACTGTGGTGTTGTTAACCGGCACCAGACTCAGGTTCGTCTGGTTCAGGACAACCATGCTGTCCTCCAGCAGCTGTTTGATGTGGCTGTAGACGCTGACAATGGACTGAGGGATGGGCATGGTTTTCCCCTTTGCGTCCTTTGGCCTGTTGCATGACTGCTCAAACTCTTTTGCAAGTCTGAGGCAAACACAGTCACTGACCCTATGTATTCCGGGGTCCTGGGCTGCTTGGCCGTGAATCATGTATAGTCTGTGGGAGAGAAGGATGATATTTTCTGGACTGTGAACAAGGATGTAAAGTGATGAAGAACTAAGTTACAATGTCAATAGGGATTGCAATAAAATAATTTACACTCAAAAAATACTTTTCACAGTGACTCGTGCTGTCTCTTAATGATTTGTATTGAACCAAAATAATAGCAAATTGTGATCAAGCACCTCTCTGCCGCCTGCTGTCCAGGAGCAGAGCCACTCGGCTTCCTGGGTGCTCTCCATGGTCCTCCTGATGCATGTGCTTTTTTCTTAGCCTTCTGGGTGAACCTAAACAGTGAAAGAGACATCCATATGCTTCATTCATTCCATGGAATGTATGTTTAATTTTGGTGTACAAAATAATGACTATGTTGTACCTTAAAGGTTTTTTGTCCATGGCATGGAGAGCTGTGTACAGGTTGACTATGTACGCCGCCTCCTTGGCTGACAAGGCGGTGATGGTGCGATTCAAGTCAACTAGGTAGGCTGCAAGGGCATCAACTGCCTCCCATCCCACAACGCCCCTCGAGTCACATTGGCTGGTCTGAAAAGTGATAAGTGAGAAAAAGAAAAAAACAAGCAAATTAATGTACACTCTTATTTCTAATATGTGAGCAATGCTGATTTTATATTTATTTACCTTATTAAAATGTAACCACATTTACTTAACATAAGTTAAATAAGTTAAATATTGCGTTTTTGAGTAAGGTGTTGCAGAAAGTGTTTCTGACCTCTGTGATGAGGGGTCCGGGTTCAGTGTCACCCTCCACAGCACTTGGAGGATCACCAGCCCCTATCTCAGCTGACTGGCAGACAATATCAGGCATGGTAATATGTGAGCAATGCTGATTTTATATTTATTTACCTTATTAAAATGTAACCACATTTACTTAAAATAAGTTAAATAAGTTAAATATTGCGTTTTTCAGTAAGGTGTTACAGAAAGTGTTTCTGACCTCTGTGATGAGGGGTCCGGGTTCAGTGTCACCCTCCACAGCACTTGGAGGATCACCAGCCCCTATCTCAGCTGAATGGCAGACAATATCAGGCATGCTGATGGTGTCATCTGGTTCATCCTCCTCCTCAAGCACCTGCGAGGGGATTTCGGAGACCTGTGATGGAGCCAGCAGGTCACCTCTGTTGGTCTGGGCCAATAAATATTCCACTGCTATACGCTCACCTGTAACCAGTGTAAACACAAAATGAAGAAAGGACATACATTCACTATGGCATAACACAAATGTAACTGTGAGAAATATGCTGGTGATTAAAAGCATCCAAAATAAATCAAAACTCAGTAAAATATATTATATTGCCTAGAAATTGCAAAATACGCGTGTCATGTTTTCAAAATTTTCAATTTTAAAGAGTATAGGAGTTCACATTTAATCTGGGCTCTTATTGGCTGCTTTTTTCAATATTCAGTGTAAGTCATCATTCTAAAATAAAATGTTACTTTTCTAGTAACAATAATTAATCAGTAAAGTAAAAGTAATTTCAAGCATTTAACCATACCCCTTCAGATTAAATGATTTTGAAGATCATAACATTTTAGTCAAGTGAGCCTAAACTTTTGAACAGTAGTGTACGCACATCCTTATCCTACATAAACAGCATGTTTTTCACAGCCAAGAAATGCATGTCCTCTGAGTAGGGGGGTGCTTAAGAAAAAGAGGAGGAGAGGATGTAATACTCTGGTAAGCCAGTGTTGCTCTAAGATCTCTCTTACCAGTAGGTTTCCCGGGTGGGGTGATCTCTGGCACCAGATCACAACCATGGACGCGCTGGCTTAAGTTGTTAAGGTGGGAAATCAAGCGAACATCAAAGCTTCTTAGGGACGAGGCCCCCTCCACATCTACTGCCTCCTTAGCCCGACCCATGTTCCATCTTGATGCCCCCTCGAGCATGTACATTTGCATATGTACAGCATTGCACCTCCAGCCTAAGAAACAAAATACTCTGTTCAGTGAACCATTATTGTAAAGGTAATACATATGAATACCCGGCAGTGGTTATTGTGTTATTTTGAATAATTACAACACATTCTCTGTCATAACAGAAAATAACAATTAGAAAAGATATACAATACAGTATGTCTTGATGCAAATGTACCTGGAATAAAAGCACACTGATGTCGGTGAAAACTCTCCAGGGAGGAGGACCCCCTACCACACCTAAGGATGTCCAGCTCTTTGCCGCCCTTTTGGAGTGTCCCCACCTTTGTGTACAGTGCAACACCTGCAGGGTCTTGGAGGCACTCCAGGTGCTTCTGCTGCACTTTCCACACGTGGCGCATGCTGTCATGGCTCACCAGACGCAGCCCTGTGGTGTCTGTCAGCTCCCATACTGATTCCAGCAGCCCTGAAATCATGCTCCGCATCTCCTCCACTCCACGCGTTCTCCTCCTGCAGTGTCTCTTTAATTCCCCTGGGCTGATAGTGGCCATGAGCTGTTCTTCAGTGGGAGTATGTCCGCTGTGGCTGCTCTTCCACTCTGCTCTCTTGGCCTCCTTCAGGCGTTGCACATCCTCCTGGTCCCATTCAAAAACGCAGGAGGAAAGCTTGGCACAAAAGGTGCCATAGAGAGGGTGGTGTTCTGTAGTGAGGCCGCAGTTAAAGCGTCTCATGAAATGGAAGCTGTCTAAGCGCACTGCAGACCTCCATGGGTGAAAGAGCTTAGCCACTGAAGACACACCTGTAAAAAACAACGATTCATAATAACATAGACCACAACACCTGTACTGTGTGTGTGTGTGTGTGTGTGTGTGTGTGTGTGTATGTGTGTGTGTGTGCGTGCGAGAGAGAGAGAAAGAGAGAGAGAGAGAGAGAGAGAGAGAGAGAGAAATTTTCACCCACCTGACTGGCTGCAGCAATCCCGGTCGACATAGATGACCTCAGGTTCAGCTTGGCCCGCATTCTTGTACCGAGTGACGATGCCTTGGCACAACTCTTCCAACCCTGCACCTTCACCCGTCGTCAGAACAGAGTTCAACACCTGGCCAAACTCGTTGCCGATGTTTGTCATCCATGCAGCACTGTCCCCGATCTCGCCAGCCAGCTTTTTGGTGATCTGTAAAACAAACACAAGAAGTAAACCAATTTCCTGTTTTGTTGTAATTATACATATTTTATTTTATATACATTTTTACTATTGAAATCCTAACCTTCTTTGTTGAATCCATTTTAAGAATTCTACCATAGGTAGAAGTGATCACTCCCTTCATTTCATCCACATGGCTGAGGATTTCATTGGAATGGACCGTCTCAAACCATTGAGCAAGTGGAAGGGGCCTGAAGGGTGGTGGAGGAAGATATACAGCTGCAGAGGGGACGAAGGTAGCCATCTTACTATGACGCTCACAGTCTGAGAGGTAGCGGATGGTCTGCCGAGCCCACTCCTCGCTGTGCGCTTCCTCTATTGCAGACTGGAAGTAGGAGGAACTGTTACCAATGGTCCTGGGCTTCAGGAAAGTCATGCATTTCCTGTCCAGAGCCAGCTGTGTTGTGAGGACAGCGGGGAACATGCTCCTGTGTGCCACATCCACCTGGGAGAGCATATCCTGGCTCCATGGGCAGACCGGCTGAGAGCACTTGCTGCAACGTGGATAGTCCCCTCCCACTAGGTAGTAGCGGCTATCCACATCAATTACCTCCCTTATCTTTCTGTAGATCCCGGAGCTGTTCATTTTCCGGGAACATTTTGGGCATTTTAAAAGAATTCCCCACATCCTCATTGGTGCCCAGATGAACATCCTCTGCCGGTAGTACCACCCAGGCTCAGGAGGAGATGGTTTGGGCTTCAGTGGGGGGTGAAACCAGCAGGCTTGGATTTTTTGTTTCAGCCGGCCTGTAGGCTCATATAGGCATTTGGAAATCCACACCTGATCTGCTTCCTGGACTACTCTCCGAAACTGCTCAGGAAGAAAACCTTTCCAATTGATTGAAGTTGGTTTTGAAGTTGGTGGAGTTGCAGTGTGGTGTGGTGTGGCAGAGCTACTTGAAGGAGGGAGCAGAGATGGTGTTGTCTTTGATGGTAGAACTTTTGTGGTGGTAGTGCTTTTGTAGTTTTTCGGGGGTGGCTTTTGCGGTGATGGCACAATAAATGCTTTATAGTGAGCCGTTTGGATGTGATTCAAAAGACCAAGAGTACCCTGCACCTTGGCCCCACAGGTGTCACACATCTCCTCCACATGGTGGTCAGACAGGTGCTCTGAAAATTTGTCTCCCTCCACAAGCTGGTTGCACTTGTAGCACTGCACTTTCTGTCCTGCCACTGATGCCCCTGCCTCTGTGTCTCCTCTCCCTGCCTCTGTGTGGTCTCCGACTCCTCCTGCCTCTGTGTCTCCTCTTGCTGCCTCTGTGTTGTCTTGAACTCTCCCTGCCTCTGTGTCTCCTCTACATGTCTCCATGCCTCCTCTCCCTACCTCCATGCTGACTTGGACTTGCCCTGCCTCCGTCTCAACTACTCCTGCCTCACTGGACCCAGCACCTGATGACAGATCTGCTGGCTGGGGAGGAGTACAAAAAGAGGGCCATACACTAATAAAGAATCCTACACTAATAGTTTTCTCCAGAATTGTACAGATATATATATTGTTCAATAAATAAATCCACATCCCTTACGAAAATTAAACATGGTTTTACTACAGTTAAAACAACAAAAAAAACATGGTTACTGTAGTAAAACCATGGTTTTGCTGATAGTAATCAATACACCAAAAAAACACAGTTAATACACTTTTACCACAATAAAACCATGGTTAATTTTCGTAAGGGATGCTACAATGACTATCATGACTTAAAGGAAAATTTCGGTATTTAGCACTTTGAGTCTCTTTTCTGGTTTGTTTTGGATGACCTAGAGTGGTTGACAAAGAAATTTTGAAGATTGGTCCTGTCTCGACTTTTTCACTTTTTCGTTAATGTTGCAAAACAAGTAACTTAGCGAAATACAGTTTCTGTGGTGTTTTTTATTTGGCATTGTCAAAATTTCGGTATCCACCACTCTAGTTCATCCAAAACAAACCAGAAAAGAGACTCAATGTGCTAAACACCGGAATTTTCCTTTAAACCTAGATTATGTTAATTCTTTGCAAAAACCCCTTTGTTCTTTCAAAAATATGTGCTCATTCATGTGTCATTACTTCCACCTACTAATCAAAGTATTCTCGTAAGTGTAGAATCTGCTATTCAGAATACATACTGGCGAGTCCCTCAAATGGCTGAATACATGTTGCGCCTTCATCTTTGAAATACTTTCGCTTCACCTTTCGCACTGTTATACTACACTCACACTGGACAAAGTCGTAGTACTGGAAGCCATGTTAATCTTGGCATGAAACGGCCACCGTAGGAGTGAAAACACGCTCGAATTGGGCGGAGGGCTAGAAAGTAATATTCAGTTGGAATAGAATTTCACAGCTAGATGGGAGAAGTTCTTACACAATGCAGCTTTAAAAATAGAACAATATGTAAAATAATGTTTATTCATACAATGTCAATTAAAGAAAAAATTTGAAAAAAGACAAAAAGCAAACAGGCTTTATAAACAGGCATTACTGCAAAATCACTGAAGCCCACCAGAGGAAAAACAACCAAACAAACCAGAAACAATAAATTAGTAAATAGTTTCACCTACCTTATGGAACCCACAGGAGCACCGAAGGCTTCTCCCAAACAGATCCTTAGTAGAATGGCTCTGCAGGGGGCAAGCATCAATTCTCTCCAAGGCCTTTTTCCATTTCTTGGCCCCTGGCCGTTTGCCAGTTGAAAAGTGGTATTGGCCCCGAGCATATTTGAAGCAGATGTCCCTCCAGTAACTATCTGGCTTTCCTGTCTTAGTCATCTGAAAACAATAAACAAAAAATAAGTTAAGGTCAAGCCAGACTATGTGTGTAGACAGACAAACAGAGCAGAGGAAATTATACTTGTATGAGTGTATGTTATGTAGGTAGGTAGGTATGTTTGCATGATTGTTTTATAGTTGTTGTGAAGCAATTTGAAAATGTATGTTTTAAAAGGTACTATATACGTTATTTAAAAGGTACTATATAATAAATTAACACATCTGGGCACATCTGTTCGCTCTGCTCAAACACAAAACCAGGCTCCATTACCGGAGGGGATGAAACTTGCCACAACTATTACACATCTTATGGCTTTTCCCGAGAAATCGACAGTTTATATGGCAAATAAACAAATAAATATATGTTTAAAAGTATGTTCCTCTGCCTCCTTCTGGTAAAATAATGTTTATAGATGGTTTACAAAGTATTTATTAACTATTTAACAAGGTATTATAGTAATCTGTTGCGACCTTATAATAACCACCCAGATAATGTTTATAGCCACATAACTTTACAAACCAACTACTAGTAACCCTTAACAAAGTGTTAGGAATATCTGGTCCGCCTATGTAATGTTGAAGATGTTTTAAAAATGGTTTCTTAAAGATTTACACACATTGTTATTAACCATTACCCGATAAGTTACCTTATACATTATATGACGAATATAACTGTAACTGTTAATTTACAGCACAACTTATAATTAGTAAACATTATTAATTATAATTTCATTGTTTGTTTACAGTAAAAAGACTGTTTGCTAACAGTTAAATGACAATTAACGTTAATTAAAGATTAATTAACAATCAATTTACCATCTATTAATGATGGTTATTATAAGCGGCCACGTAATAAGAACGTTGAAATACAATTTGAATATCATGCTAACGGGACGGGAAATGAAATCGTTTATTGATTTGTGTTTTATGAGTGTTGCTTAATGAGTATTAATCAATTTTCCAAACCTTTATCCCGTGTTTTGAGTTGATGCGGTGAAAAAATGGCCGCCACGCTAAAGCGATAACCACGCCCCCTCCCGCGTCACAACGACTACGTCACTGTCCGGACCTGTGTTAGGACCTCGTTTGAAATTCTTTGATCTCGTTAGGAATGTGTTCGGACCTGGTTAGGAGCTGGTTCAGACCTCGTTCGGATGTTAGGACCTCGGAGGCAGTCCAGACACTGGTGGGTACGGCCACCTCGTCCTGTGAGGCTGTCCTGTGAGACTTTCCCGTAACCCCCGCTGTGGGGCATTTTGCGATTCCTAAATTACCACCAAGTACATAGTAGCGTGCATCAAATTGTTTCCGTTGTTGGTGTAATTAAACGTTATCTTTTAGAAAGCGTTCATTTTGGCCTGACAGAAGGGAAACGCCTGAAGAGAACTGTGCATGAGCAATCCATCGCCTTAGACATGTTTAGAAATAATTTCAAGGACTGACCTTTAATTGATTGGGGTTCTTTTTCAAAATAGTTTTCATCGGATTTCGACATGAAACAGGCAAAAACCAAAGGAGACATTCAAGACTTTATTTAAAGGGAACAAGAGGTTTTCATTGGCTTATGTACACAGCCAACTGGCTGGGTAATGTTGACTAAACCTCAGTACACTTACCTGCCGTCCGTTCAACTAACACTAACCGACGATCAGGTTAACAATAACGTGCATCAAACTGATGTAACTGTTGAGGTTGTTAAATCAACATGACCAAAACCCTGTCATATCTCTAACAAAGTGTTTATTTCAGCCACGACTGTGCTGAAATGGCACAGTGTATGCTCGTCTTTAGCATTAGAACAGGGGTAGGCAACGCCGGTCCTGAAGTGCCGCAATGCTGCAGATTTTATTTCCAACCCTGAATAAACTTTCTAGACAGTTGGCACATAGTCTGAAACTTTAAAGTCTGAAAACACTCAAGTGTCCATCAGAGACTCTGGATTGTAAGCACTTCAAAACTGGTGCAACGAAAACACGTTTGTTTTATGGGTAGCAGATCACTCCTAGAGGTGTGAGAAACAACGTAAGCTTCGGAAATGTTGCGTCTAAAAGATAGTTCAACGTCACAACGACGAGGATGGGATTCAAACCCACGCGTGCAGAGCACAATGGATTAGCAGTCCATCGCCTTAACCACTCGGCCACCTCGTCCTGTGAGGCTGTCCTGTGAGACTTTCCGGTAACCCCTGCTGTGGGGCATTTTGCGATTCCTAAATTACCACCAAGTACGTAGTAGCGTGCATCAAATTGTTTCCGTTGTTGGTGTAATTAAAAGTTATCTTTTAGAAAGCGTTCCTTTTGGCCTGACAGAAGGGAAACGCCTGAAGAGAACTGTGCATGAGCAATCCATCGCCTTAGACATGTTTAGAAATAATTTCAAGGACTGACCTTTAATTGATTGGGGTTCTTTTTCAAAACAGTTTTCATCGGATTTCGACATGAAACAGGCAAAAACCAAAGGAGACATTCAAGACTTTATTTAAAGGGAACAAGAGGTTTTCATTGGCTTATGTACACAGCCAACTGGCTGGGTAATGTTGACTAAACCTCAGTACACTTACCTGCCGTCCGTTCAACTAACACTAACCGACGATCAGGTTTACAATAACGTGCATCAAACTGATGTAACTGTTGAGGTTGTTAAATCAACATGACCAAAACCCTGTCATATCTCTAACAAAGTGTTTATTTCAGTCGAACCGAGGACATTTGTGATAACCACATCACCACAGAAACCTGTTCCTTTGGATTCTATGTTTATTTTGATAGATTTGGACACACACTTTCTCTCTGTGCAACACTTCCCAAAGGGGCAATGCTTTTCGCCCACTTGAGAACTGGCCACCTTTCATGCGTGAAGCGAATGTGACGGGCGGAACTGTGTGTAACTTTAAAAGTGCTTCATGATACAAGGAGTAACGTGGCTCAAGAAAGGAATTTAACTCGCAGCGTATCAAAAGGAACACACTGTTTCTGCCCGGTTTCGAACCGAGGACCTTTCGCGTGTTAGGCGAACGTGATAACCACTACACTACAGAAACCCACATGCTCTGACACGTGGTTGTATCAACGCATTTTGTCACATATTTTGCGATCGTTTGAAGGGACCGCACAAACTGTATGAGTAAGGCGGTGCATTTCCCAGAAATGCATGGATGCTTCTTCTGAAACCGGCAAACAGCTACACACTTCTTAGTTTGGATATCTCTCCGATTTGTTTCAGAGATGACGTGTGAGCAGTCAAGTCTCAGCTCTGCGATCTGACCGAATAACGCAGATATTTCCAAACCTGCTGCTGGTCGGCTACTGTCCTGCAGACTTCAGTTTCAACCCACCTCCAACACAACAGTCTGTAATTATCAAGCAACCTTGAACACCTTGATAAGCTGCTTCAGCTAAGTTTCATTGGGGTTGGAGCTAAAATCTGCAGGGCGGAAGCTCACCAGGCGCAGGGTCAAAGACCCCTGCTATAGTGTGAGCACACAATTTGTGAACTTTGGCTTCACATCGCATGGGATTTACTCGTATAGTGTACGTTGGCATTTAGCCACGACTGTGCTGAAATGGCACAGTGTATGCTCGTCTTTAGCATTAGAACAGGGGTAGGCAACGCCGGTCCTGAAGTGCCGCAATGCTGCAGATTTTATTTCCAACCCTGAATAAACCTCATCCACCTGTGGTTCTCAGGTGACCTTTAGACCTTGGTTAGCCTGTTCATGTGGGGCTGATTGGAGCTGGAGCTAAACTCTGCAGGACTGCTGCACTCCAGGACCTACGTGAAAAGGATCCATGATGAACTTTGAGTCCGAAAGATTAACGCGGCAAACTACCGCAAGAGGTTACGGACATACAGGCTTAAGGCTGCACCCGGATTTGAACCGGGGACCTCTTGATCTGCAGTCAAATGCTCTACCACTGAGCTATACCCCCTATGAGAACACACGTGACTGAAGAATTGAAAAACCAACATGTGTTATGCTTCACCACAGTTAAAGCTGTCTTGATAATGTCCAAGTGAACGGTTAGACCTCCCTATCTGCGTTTAAACGCTCTAGCACTGACCTATAAAAATTGTGCTAGAGACAACGTATGTTTTCAACCATTCCGCTAAGGTTTTTCAGTTGTTATGATTCCTGTTCTGTTCCTCTTACAGCAAACATCTACAAAGGTAAATCCGCTCAACCCAGTCTTTACCACTTTCTAGACAGTTGGCACATAGTCTGAAACTTTAAAGTCTGAAAACACTCAAGTGTCCATCAGAGACTCTGGATTGTAAGCACTTCAAAACTGGTGCAACGAAAACACGTTGCTTTGTCTAATGGGTAGCAGATCACTCCTAGAGGTGTGAGAAACAACGTAAGCTTCGGAAATGTTGTGTCTTAAAGAAAGTTCAACGTCACAACGACGAGGATGGGATTCGAACCCACGCGTGCAGAGCACAATGGATTAGCAGTCCATCGCCTTAACCACTCGGCCACCTCGTCATGTGAAGCTGTCCTGTGAGACTTTCCCGTAACCCCTGCTGTGGGGCATTTTGCGATTCCTAAATTACCACCAAGTACGTAGTAGCGTGCATCAAATTGTTTCCGTTGTTGGTGTAATTAAACGTTATCTTTTAGAAAGCGTTCATTTTGGCCTGACAGAAGGGAAACGCCTGAAGAGAACTGTGCATGAGCAATCCATCGCCTTAGACATGTTTAGAAATAATTTCAAAGACTGACCTTTAATTGATTCGGGTTCTTTTTCAAAATAGTTTTCATCGGATTTCGACATGAAACAGGCAAAAACCAAAGGAGACATTCAAGACTTTATTTAAAGGGAACAAGAGGTTTTCATTGGCTTATGTACACAGCCAACTGGCTGGGTAATGTTGACTAAACCTCAGTACACTTACCTGCCGTCCGTTCAACTAACACTAACCGACGATCAGGTTTACAATAACATGCATCAAACTGATGTAACTGTTGAGGTTGTTAAATCAACATGACCAAAACCCTGTCATATCTCTAACAAAGTGTTTATTTCAGTCGAACCGGGGACATTTGTGATAACCACATCACCACAGAAACCTGTTCCTTTGGATTCTATGTTTATTTTGATAGATTTGGACACACACTTTCTCTCTGTGCAACACTTCCCAAAGGGGCAATGCTTTTCACCCACTTGAGAACTGGCCACCTTTCATGCGTGAAGCGAATGTGACGGGCGGAACTGTGTGTAACTTTAAAAGTGCTTCATGATACAAGGAGTAACGTGGCTCAAGAAAGGAATTTAACTTGCAGCGTATCAAAAGGAACACACTGTTTCTGCCCGGTTTCGAACCGAGGACCTTTCGCGTGTTAGGCGAACGTGATAACCACTACACTACAGAAACCCACATGCTCTGACACTTGGTTGTATCAACGCATTTTGTCACATATTTTGCGATCGTTAGACGCAGAATAACGCAGATATTTCCAAACCTGCTGCTGGTCGGCTACTGTCCTGCAGACTTCAGTTTCAACCCACCTCCAACACAACAGTCTGTAATTATCAAGCAACCTTGAACACCTTGATAAGCTGCTTCAGCTAAGTTTCATTGGGGTTGGAGCTAAAATCTGCAGGGCGGAAGCTCACCAGGAGCAGGGTCAAAGACCCCTGCTATAGTGTGAGCACACAATTTGTGAACTTTGGCTTCACATCGCATGGGATTTACTCGTATAGTGTACGTTGGCATTTAGCCACGACTGTGCTGAAATGGCACAGTGTATGCTCGTCTTTAGCGTTAGAACAGGGGTAGGCAACGCCGGTCCTGAAGTGCCGCAATGCTGCAGATTTTATTTCCAACCCTGAATAAACCTCATCCACCTGTGGTTCTAAGGTGACCTTTAGACCTTGGTTAGCCTGTTCACGTGGGGCTGATTGGAGCTGGAGCTAAACTCTGCAGGACTGCTGCACTCCAGGACCTACGTGAAAAGGATCCATGATGAACTTTGAGTCCGAAAGATTAACGCGGCAAACTACCGCAAGAGGTTACGGACATACAGGCTTAAGGGGGCACCCGGATTTGAACCGGGGACCTCTTGATCTGCAGTCAAATGCTCTACCACTGAGCTATACCCCCTATGAGAACACACGTGGCTGAAGAATTGAAAAACCAACATGTGTTATGCTTCACCACAGTTAAAGCTGTCTTGATAATGTCCAAGTGAACGGTTAGACCTCCCTATCTGCGTTTAAACGCTCTAGCACTGACCTATAAAAATTGTGCTAGAGACAACGTATGTTTTCAACCATTCCGCTAAGGTTTTTCAGTTGTTATGATTCCTGTTCTGTTCCTCTTACAGCAAACATCAACAAAGGTAAATCCGCTCAACCCAGTCTTTACCACTTTCTAGACAGTTGGCACATAGTCTGAAACTTTAAAGTCTGAAAACACTCAAGTGTCCATCAGAGACTCTGGATTGTAAGCACTTCAAAACTGGTGCAACGAAAACACGTTTGTTTTATGGGTAGCAGATCACTCCTAGAGGTGTGAGAAACAACGTAAGCTTCGGAAATGTTGCGTCTTAAAGAAAGTTCAACGTCACAACGACGAGGATGGGATTCGAACCCACGCGTGCAGAGCACAATGGATTAGCAGTCCATCGCCTTAACCACTCGGCCACCTCGTCCTGTGAAGCTGTCCTGTGAGACTTTCCCGTAACCCCTGCTGTGGGGCATTTTGCGATTCCTAAATTACCACCAAGTACGTAGTAGCGTGCATCAAATTGTTTCCGTTGTTGGTGTAATTAAACGTTATCTTTTAGAAAGCGTTCATTTTGGCCTGACAGAAGGGAAACGCCTGAAGAGAACTGTGCATGAGCAATCCATCGCCTTAGACATGTTTAGAAATAATTTCAAAGACTGACCTTTAATTGATTGGGGTTCTTTTTCAAAACAGTTTTCATCGGATTTCGACATGAAACAGGCAAAAACCAAAGGAGACATTCAAGACTTTATTTAAAGGGAACAAGAGGTTTTCATTGGCTTATGTACACAGCCAACTGGCTGGGTAATGTTGACTAAACCTCAGTACACTTACCTGCCGTCCGTTCAACTAACACTAACCGACGATCAGGTTTACAATAACGTGCATCAAACTGATGTAACTGTTGAGGTTGTTAAATCAACATGACCAAAACCCTGTCATATCTCTAACAAAGTGTTTATTTCAGTCGAACCGAGGACATTTGTGATAACCACATCACCACAGAAACCTGTTCCTTTGGATTCTATGTTTATTTTGATAGATTTGGACACACACTTTCTCTCTGTGCAACACTTCCCAAAGGGGCAATGCTTTTCGCCCACTTGAGAACTGGCCACCTTTCATGCGTGAAGCGAATGTGACGGGCGGAACTGTGTGTAACTTTAAAAGTGCTTCATGATACAAGGAGTAACGTGGCTCAAGAAAGGAATTTAACTCGCAGCGTATCAAAAGGAACACACTGTTTCTGCCCGGTTTCAAACCGAGGAACTTTCGCGTGTTAGGCGAACGTGATAACCACTACACTACAGAAACCCACATGCTCTGACACTTGGTTGTATCAACGCATTTTGTCACATATTTTGCGATCGTTTGAAGGGACCGCACAAACTGTATGAGAAAGGCGGTGCATTTCCCAGAAATGCATGGATGCTTCTTCTGAAACCGGCAAACAGCTACACACTTCTTAGTTTGGATATCTCTCCGATTTGTTTCAGAGATGACGTGTGAGCAGTCAAGTCTCAGCTCTGCGATCTGACCGAATAACGCAGATATTTCCAAACCTGCTGCTGGTCGGCTACTGTCCTGCAGACTTCAGTTTCAACCCACCTCCAACACAACAGTCTGTAATTATCAAGCAACCTTGAACACCTTGATAAGCTGCTTCAGCTAAGTTTCATTGGGGTTGGAGCTAAAATCTGCAGGGCGGAAGCTCACCAGGAGCAGGGTCAAAGACCCCTGCTATAGTGTGAGCACACAATTTGTGAACTTTGGCTTCACATCGCATGGGATTTACTCGTATAGTGTACGTTGGCATTTAGCCACGACTGTGCTGAAATGGCACAGTGTATGCTCGTCTTTAGCATTAGAACAGGGGTAGGCAACGCCGGTCC
Source organism: Paramisgurnus dabryanus (assembly GCF_030506205.2). NCBI lineage: Eukaryota > Metazoa > Chordata > Actinopteri > Cypriniformes > Cobitidae > Paramisgurnus > Paramisgurnus dabryanus. The sequence goes on along the minus strand of NC_133350.1, from coordinate 31,721,942 downwards.
TGAAGTGCCGCAATGCTGCAGATTTTATTTCCAACCCTGAATAAACCTTATCCACCTGTGGTTCTCAGGTGACCTTTAGACCTTGGTTAGCCTGTTCACGTGGGGCTGATTGGAGCTGGAGCTAAACTCTGCAGGACTGCTGCACTCCAGGACCTACGTGAAAAGGATCCATGATGAACTTTGAGTCCGAAAGATTAACGCGGCAAACTACCGCAAGAGGTTACGGACATACAGGCTTAAGGGGGCACCCGGATTTGAACCGGGGACCTCTTGATCTGCAGTCAAATGCTCTACCACTGAGCTATACCCCCTATGAGAACACATGTGGCTGAAGAATTGAAAAACCAACATGTGTTATGCTTCACCACAGTTAAAGCTGTCTTGATAATGTCCAAGTGAACGGTTAGACCTCCCTATCTGCGTTTAAACGCTCTAGCACTGACCTATAAAAATTGTGCTAGAGACAACGTATGTTTTCAACCATTCCGCTAAGGTTTTTCAGTTGTTATGATTCCTGTTCTGTTCCTCTTACAGCAAACATCAACAAAGGTAAATCCGCTCAACCCAGTCTTTACCACTTTCTAGACAGTTGGCACATAGTCTGAAACTTTAAAGTCTGAAAACACTCAAGTGTCCATCAGAGACTCTGGATTGTAAGCACTTCAAAACTGGTGCAACGAAAACACGTTTGTTTTATGGGTAGCAGATCACTCCTAGAGGTGTGAGAAACAACGTAAGCTTCGGAAATGTTGCGTCTTAAAGAAAGTTCAACGTCACAACGACGAGGATGGGATTCGAACCCCCGCGTGCAGAGCACAATGGATTAGTAGTCCATCGCCTTAACCACTCGGCCACCTCGTCCTGTGAGGCTGTCTTGTGAGACTTTCCGGTAACGCCTGCTGTGGGGCATTTTGCGATTCCTAAATTACCACCAAGTACGTAGTAGCGTGCATCAAATTGTTTCCGTTGTTGGTGTAATTAAAAGTTATCTTTTAGAAAGCGTTCCTTTTGGCCTGACAGAAGGGAAACGCCTGAAGAGAACTGTGCATGAGCAATCCATCGCCTTAGACATGTTTAGAAATAATTTCAAGGACTGACCTTTAATTGATTGGGGTTCTTTTTCAAAACAGTTTTCATCGGATTTCGACATGAAACAGGCAAAAACCAAAGGAGACATTCAAGACTTTATTTAAAGGGAACAAGAGGTTTTCATTGGCTTATGTACACAGCCAACTGGCTGGGTAATGTTGACTAAACCTCAGTACACTTACCTGCCGTCCGTTCAACTAACACTAACCGACGATCAGGTTTACAATAACGTGCATCAAACTGATGTAACTGTTGAGGTTGTTAAATCAACATGACTAAAACCCTGTCATATCTCTAACAAAGTGTTTATTTCAGTCGAACCGAGGACATTTGTGATAACCACATCACCACAGAAACCTGTTCCTTTGGATTCTATGTTTATTTTGATAGATTTGGACACACACTTTCTCTCTGTGCAACACTTCCCAAAGGGGCAATGCTTTTCGCCCACTTGAGAACTGGCCACCTTTCATGCGTGAAGCGAATGTGACGGGCGGAACTGTGTGTAACTTTAAAAGTGCTTCATGATACAAGGAGTAACGTGGCTCAAGAAAGGAATTTAACTCGCAGCGTATCAAAAGGAACACACTGTTTCTGCCCGGTTTCGAACCGAGGAACTTTCGCGTGTTAGGCGAACGTGATAACCACTACACTACAGAAACCCACATGCTCTGACACTTGGTTGTATCAAGGCATTTTGTCACATATTTTGCGATCGTTTGAAGGGACCGCACAAACTGTATGAGAAAGGCGGTGCATTTCCCAGAAATGCATGGATGCTTCTTCTGAAACCGGCAAACAGCTACACACTTCTTAGTTTGGATATCTCTCCGATTTGTTTCAGAGATGACGTGTGAGCAGTCAAGTCTCAGCTCTGCGATCTGACCGAATAACGCAGATATTTCCAAACCTGCTGCTGGTCGGCTACTGTCCTGCAGACTTCAGTTTCAACCCACCTCCAACACAACAGTCTGTAATTATCAAGCAACCTTGAACACCTTGATAAGCTGCTTCAGCTAAGTTTCATTGGGGTTGGAGCTAAAATCTGCAGGGCGGAAGCTCACCAGGAGCAGGGTCAAAGACCCCTGCTATAGTGTGAGCACACAATTTGTGAACTTTGGCTTCACATCGCATGGGATTTACTCGTATAGTGTACGTTGGCATTTAGCCACGACTGTGCTGAAATGGCACAGTGTATGCTCGTCTTTAGCGTTAGAACAGTGGTAGGCAACGCCGGTCCTGAAGTGCCGCAATGCTGCAGATTTTATTTCCAACCCTGAATAAACCTCATCCACCTGTGGTTCTCAGGTGACCTTTAGACCTTGGTTAGCCTGTTCACGTGGGGCTGATTGGAGCTGGAGCTAAACTCTGCAGGACTGCTGCACTCCAGGACCTACGTGAAAAGGATCCATGATGAACTTTGAGTCCGAAAGATTAACGCGGCAAACTACCGCAAGAGGTTACGGACATACAGGCTTAAGGGGGCACCCGGATTTGAACCGGGGACCTCTTGATCTGCAGTCAAATGCTCTACCACTGAGCTATACCCCCTATGAGAACACACGTGACTGAAGAATTGAAAAACCAACATGTGTTATGCTTCACCACAGTTAAAGCTGTCTTGATAATGTCCAAGTGAACGGTTAGACCTCCCTATCTGCGTTTAAACGCTCTAGCACTGACCTATAAAAATTGTGCTAGAGACAACGTATGTTTTCAACCATTCCGCTAAGGTTTTTCAGTTGTTATGATTCCTGTTCTTTTCCTCTTACAGCAAACATCAACAAAGGTAAATCCGCTCAACCCAGTCTTTACCACTTTCTAGACAGTTGGCACATAGTCTGAAACTTTAAAGTCTGAAAACACTCAAGTGTCCATCAGAGACTCTGGATTGTAAGCACTTCAAAACTGGTGCAACGAAAACACGTTGCTTTGTCTAATGGGTAGCAGATCACTCCTAGAGGTGTGAGAAACAACGTAAGCTTCGGAAATGTTGCGTCTTAAAGAAAGTTCAACGTCACAACGACGAGGATGGGATTCGAACCCACGCGTGCAGAGCACAATGGATTAGCAGTCCATCGCCTTAACCACTCGGCCACCTCGTCCTGTGAGGCTGTCCTGTGAGACTTTCCCGTAACCCCCGCTGTGGGGCATTTTGCGATTCCTAAATTACCACCAAGTACATAGTAGCGTGCATCAAATTGTTTCCGTTGTTGGTGTAATTAAACGTTATCTTTTAGAAAGCGTTCATTTTGGCCTGACAGAAGGGAAACGCCTGAAGAGAACTGTGCATGAGCAATCCATCGCCTTAGACATGTTTAGAAATAATTTCAAGGACTGACCTTTAATTGATTGGGGTTCTTTTTCAAAATAGTTTTCATCGGATTTCGACATGAAACAGGCAAAAACCAAAGGAGACATTCAAGACTTTATTTAAAGGGAACAAGAGGTTTTCATTGGCTTATGTACACAGCCAACTGGCTGGGTAATGTTGACTAAACCTCAGTACACTTACCTGCCGTCCGTTCAACTAACACTAACCGACGATCAGGTTTACAATAACGTGCATCAAACTGATGTAACTGTTGAGGTTGTTAAATCAACATGACCAAAACCCTGTCATATCTCTAACAAAGTGTTTATTTCAGCCACGACTGTGCTGAAATGGCACAGTGTATGCTCGTCTTTAGCATTAGAACAGGGGTAGGCAACGCCGGTCCTGAAGTGCCGCAATGCTGCAGATTTTATTTCCAACCCTGAATAAACTTTCTAGACAGTTGGCACATAGTCTGAAACTTTAAAGTCTGAAAACACTCAAGTGTCCATCAGAGACTCTGGATTGTAAGCACTTCAAAACTGGTGCAACGAAAACACGTTGCTTTGTCTAATGGGTAGCAGATCACTCCTAGAGGTGTGAGAAACAACGTAAGCTTCGGAAATGTTGCGTCTTAAAGAAAGTTCAACGTCACAACGACGAGGATGGGATTCGAACCCACGCGTGCAGAGCACAATGGATTAGCAGTCCATCGCCTTAACCACTCGGCCAAAAAAGGGGCAAAATGGACTGCTTGTGGGGGGGAAGAAAAGAAAAGAGAGAGGAAAGAGGGGGGAAAGAGAGGGGAGAAAAGGAGAAAAAATGAAGAAAAACGTACACTATATCAATTTTCTATCCACTCTTTTATCTTCTCAACATTGTTTACACATAATTCTCCACTTTTTCAAGGTTTATCATCACTTTAATTTTCATGTCTCTTGCGGGATTCGAACCTATGCCTCACTGCAGAACACGACATCCAGGGGGCGGGGTTGGATTCAGATCCAGGGGCGGAGCTGGATCTCTTCCCACTGCATTTTGATTGGTCGGCAGTTTTACCACAAGACACGTCATACAAGTGGTTGCGTTACCATTTCCCCATTGAGTTGTAACTAAATTAAGTTATTCTTTTGACAGAAAAACAAACTTTACTTATGACTACAAAAAAAGTAATGACTTTAAGATGAAATGTAAGTGTTTTTACTATGTTTTGAAGTAAAACATTTTGGGCACTACGAGTAATCTTACCACATGCAGTATAATACCTATGAATGTATACAGTATAAATTTGCAGAATTATTAACATATATATGGCATATAGTTATTTAGAAATTAATAAATTGAATGTTTATCTTGTAGGGACTTTAAATTTGTTTTAACGCGTCTTTGATTACAGGCATTAGGAAACGGGTTTCCTAAACATGGTTTACGGTTTTTTTAACGTGCTAATAAAATATATCAAATAAATGTGTGTTTTTATGTGTAATAAGTGGGATAATGTACAGCCAAGCGGGTCGAAAATATATCCCTTCAGTGATATCACCCGGTCGGGAACGTATCCCTTACCTCCCCTTACACTAACTGTGATCATTACTTAATAAATTATGATTAATTCTTGACTATATTATTAATCAAACGTACACTTAAACTGATAAGAGCAAACGTTGTTGCGGGCTGCAACAACGCAAATTTACTGGTTCATTTGGCGGAACAAAGTATATAAAGTGGGAGGAGTTGGATCTAGATCGAACCCCGCCCCCTGGATCTCTTGTTCAGCAGCGAGGACCGAGGACCATCTCTCTTCGCTTGTAGTCTCGTAGTGCATTCCGGAAGTACACATGCAATGCATTTTGGGTAATGTAGTACTATTTTAACACAGGAACTATTTTCCATATGAAACACCACAGTAATAACCCTGTGATTATGCAATTATGCACATAAATGCATTTAAAGCTAATTCTTTTGTAAGTAAACATATTTTGTGATGTAAACAAATCATTATTCAAATATTTAACTCAAAATGTCACATGCTACATTTACAGCTAAAACAGTATTAACAGTGTATAGCTTTAAATGTAAATAAATCCCACATCATGTTTCCCCTCCTTTTTTTTGAAAACACAATTATATGAGAGACTACATCTGTGCAACACAAGTGAATAAAACATATTATAAATTGAGCATTGAGTGTTGGGTTTTGTGAATAAATGTAAAATGATTCTGCAAGTAATTCTGGCTATAGTTTTAACAATTACATTCAATGGATGACATTCACTGTCCTGGTATTCAAGAGGAAATTACATAAAAACGTCAAGGCTGTTCTTGGCTCCATAAAATTCCTAAACTTAATGGTAACAGACATACAAACGACATAGAGAGATACAAGTAATAGTGACAGCAACTATACACTCTTTCTCCAGACACCCAGGGTCAGTCCCCTTCAGCTGGGTGTGTCCAGTCCTTTTATTTTTGTCCTGGCCACACACCTTACAGGTGTAGTTGTACTTTTCCTTTGTCAGCCTCTTCTGTGCCGGTTCCCCCACTGACACTAGCTCCTCATCAGAAATTGCTATGAATTGATTAAATATGGCTTAAAAACAGATACAAATAGGATTGGTATGAATAATAATGCTTTGTTATGATAATTATGAGTGCGGGTATATCTAGTAATAATTATGAGAAAAGTAGAAAATGCAGATTAAATGATGTCATAAATTATTTTTTAATTAAATACTGATTGGGCCAACAGTTGCACACTCTTGCCAGGATTTGCACCTGGAGTCTCCCACCCAAAGGATGGACGTGTTGCTATTACACCACAAGAGTTGTGTTTTTTTTTTTTTTTTTTTTTTTTGGAAATAGTTGCATCAGCAACTAATATTTTTTTCCATAATTTTTTTTTCCATTTGCAACAGCAAATGGTTTGAACAGTGATTGTGAAATATTAAAATAAATAAAAAATATGATTAATAAAAGTATAAATAAAAAAGAATGAATTTCTTATATTTACAAAGAGCTTCTCCACTCCTCAAGGGTCTGTCCAGATGCAGGGCAGTACCATTTGCCTCGTACCTGTGAGTGTCCAGTTTGCTTTGATTTAGGCTGACCACACAGCTTACACTCATAGTGATAGCTCTCTTTTGCCTTTCTGACCTTTGGGGGCTCACCTTTCCTCACTCTCTCCTGGTTTTCAAGTTCTGCCCTGCGTAACCGCCATTCACGCTGGCGATTAAAGGGATCTAGTGCTTGGTGAGGGAGCCTAGGTTGGTCAGGACAGAAAGAGGTGGATGACCAGCCCTGGGTGGATGCTGAGGGTGGTGGTTGGGTGGCAGGCCAGCCCTGGGAGGACGCTGAGGGTGGTGGTTGGGTGGCAGGCCAGCCCTGGGAGGACGCTGAGGGTGGTGGTTGGGTGGCAGGCCAGCCCTGGGAGGACGCTGAGGATGGTGGTTGGGTGGCAGGCCAGCCCTGGGAGGATGCTGAGGGTGGTGGTTGGGTGGCAGGCCAGCCCTGGGAGGATGCTGAGGGTGGTGGTTGGGTGGCAGGCCAGCCCTGGGAGGATGCTGAGGGTGTTGGTTCGGTGGCAGGCCAGCCCTGGGAGAGTGCTGAGGGTGGTGGTTCGTTGGCAGGCCAGCCCTGGGTGGATGTTGAGGGTGGTGGGTGGGTTGCAGACCAGTCCTGGTTGGAGGACCAGCCCTGTGTCAATGCTGAGGGTGGTGGGTGGGTTGCAGACAAGCCCTGGTTGGAGGACCAGCCCTGGGTGGATGCTGAGGGTGGTGGGTAGGTTGCAGACCAGCCCTGGGAGGATGCTGATTGTGGTGGTTGGGTGGCAGGCCAGCCCTGGGAGGATGCTGAGGGTGGTGGGTTGGTGGTAGACCAGCCCTGGATGGATGCTGAGGCTTGTGGGTGGGGGGCAGACCAGCCCTGGGTGGATGCTGAGGGTGGTGGTTGGGTGGCAGACCAGCCCTGGGAGGATGCTGAGGGTTGTGGGTGGGTGGAGGACCAAACATGAGAGTGTGCCAGGGGCGCCTGGTAGGAAGACCAGCTCTGGTACTGTGTTGGGGATGGCTGGTTGGCAGAGGACCAGCCCTCCGTACTGATGTTTTGAGAAGAAGCAGCATCGTGTTGGGCAATACTTGCTTCTTCCCCACCACTGTGTGGAATAGCAGGTGTTCTGGAACTGTTTCGCCTGCGGATTTTTGCCTCACCCTCACGGTTTTCAGGCTCCTGGAACTCCAAAGGAGTGTGTCCATGCTGAACTGGCTGTGATGGTAGGTCACGAACCTCCAGGAGGGATTCTTTAGCCACGGCAATCTGCCGTGGAAGCCGCACGCCCTGAAGTAAAGAACCCTGTTCTAATTTCTTAGAGCAATCTTGCAGCCTGCAGAGACAGAAAACAAAACACACAAGAGTAAATTTTTCAGTGTGTTAATATTTAAAATTTTTGTTCAAATACGCAATTTAATCAATTTATGAAGATATTAAAGATTAACTCACCAGTCGGACACTGTGGTGTTGTTAATATTAACCAGTACGAGGTCAGTCCTGTTCATGATCTCTTGGCAGTACTCAACTAGCTGCTTGATGTGTGAGTAGGTCATTACAATGGACTGGGGTATGGCAAATCTCCTCCCTTTATTGTCCTTTGGCCTATTTCTGGGTTGCTTGTACTCTTTGTACAACTTGAGAGCAACACATTCAGAAATTCGGTTCTTGTCTGGTCTGTGAGCAGCCTGACCATGGACCATGAACAATCTGCAAATAGATGACCAGATCACATAGTGCTTATTATATATGCATGTTAACATATTGACATAACTATGAAGAGTTTGGTTTCAAAACGCGATAAACGCCATTTTAAAAATAAAATAAAAGTTACTGCCAAAAACAGTATTGTATCAGGTCAGTATTAAAAAGTAAATTCTTAATTTTACACACAATCCAATAACTGTCGTGTTATTCTGTCATCTTTTCTCCCTTTTTCCCAAAATGCGATAAACACCAGTCCCCCTTTTCTGCAGAATGCAATAAATCCGCTCAACAAATCACAGCGCACCATTCCACGCAGTGTAAAGAAACAATGGCGGTGCGTTGAATACACACATAATCCTAGTTTTCCTCATCTACTTTGTACTTCGTGATCAACAAACAAACAAAAACAAAATAATACTTTTGATGGCACTGATAAACCTGTGGTGGTTTTCTGAGACGGGGAAGAAACATAAGCCACTCGAATGGTCTGACTAGTTGCTAAACTGCTCTCTTGAACAAATGTCTCGTCGAAAATAACAAATGTTTTGGTTTCCTAGGTAATCTATGTGTTGCTTGTTATATAAATAAACTACATTTAAAGAACTTTGTTGTAATTTATTCTTAGCGGAGTTTACCGGAAGTTACGTGCAGACTAGGGCTGTTGAAACGAATTTCAGTAATCGAATATAATTCGAATATTAAAAAAAATAATACTAATCGAATGTTAAAACTACTATTCGAATGGGATTTAAAAAAAAAATTATTAAAAAATATTTTTTATGTGTTCACTATCTAACGCATTTATGCTGTTAAATACAGCTAGCTACCTCGACCCGCATTTCCATCGGCTAATTCATTTGAAACAAGACCAGCAGCAGGAGGTACGTGAGAAAGAGAAAGCGGAGCTGATAGCGGTTGCGGAGGAAGGTTATGAGGAAGACGAGAACGAAGCAGCCAAGGTGAAGAGGACAGTGTCAGGAGAAAACCGCTCTCAGTGCTATGGACTGCGTTGATAATGAAATTTTTCATTAAAGTTGACAACTTTGTTAATTTTGTGTCTAAGCTTAGTCATTAATTAGCAAGAAAGATATCACCTGTTATCAAATAATTACATGTTTATTAGTAATACTGCAATGTCTTCTAGTGGACATAATTTAAAACAAGTCAACTATACGAGCTCATAGTGGCATTGGCAATGCATAAGCCCATTTTTACAACGTGTGTAGATAGGTATAGTAAATATTAATTAGTCAAATTTGAGCATTAAATAATCGATTATAAATCGAATTTAAAAAAAAAAATTATGAATGAAATTCGAATGGGATAATAGAGGAAGATTGACAGCCCTAGTGTGGACCACGACACCCGCTTGTTTATGTTGTTACTGCTGAAACCGTCTATAATAAATCTTTGAAAATCAAATTATGGATTTGAATTTTTTATATTATAAACTAAATATGCTATGTGAAAGTTTGTAACAGAAAATAGTGGTTTTTATCTTTTCACTTTCTTGGTATACAAAACATGTTTTAGTCAAATTAGTCAAAATGGATGTATTGCGTTTTGGAACCAAACTCTTTAAATATTGATATGAATACTAAGGAATACAGTTATATGAGATGTAGATACCTCTCAGCTGCTTGCTGGCCTGGAGCAGAGCCACTGCGTTTTCTTGAAGTCCTCCAAGGTCCTGACAAATTTTGTTTTTTGCTCTTGAGGGAGTAACTGGTGGGGGTCTTGTCAAAGGCACTTAGATGAGAGTATAACCTCAAAATCTCTGCCACTTCAGCATTGGAGAGTGCTGTTATGGTTCGGTTAAGGCCAACCAGGTAACCTGCCAAGGCATCAACTGCCTCCCATCCAGGAATCCCTCTGGCATCACACCTGGTGTCCTGTTACAAAATTAAACCAATAGACATCTGGGACAAGGGCAAATATAAAAAAGCCCACATTTCTAATGGTGAAACATTATCCACTTTACCGGAGCTGGAGTGACGAACCCACTTTCCTCAAATGGGGCGAGGACAGTCCTGGTAGAGGCATCACTCTCAATTGGGGAGTGGACGGGACTTGCAGAGGCATCTCTCTCCTCAAATGGGGAGCAGACGGGCCCAGCAGAGGCATCACCCTCCTCCAATGGAGAGTAGACGGGCCCAGCAGAGGCATCGCCCTCATCCAATGGGGAGTAGACCTGCCCAGCAGAGGCATCCCCCTTCTCCAATGAGGAGTAGACAGGCCCAGCAGATGCACCACCCTCCTCCAGTGGGTAGTGGACGGGCCCAGCAGATGCATCACCCTCCTCCAGTGGGGATCTGGGATCTGGCCTGGGCCTTTGGCCACCGCTTCCAAATTGCTGAGGTGATTAATAAAAGTATACACAGAATTATTAATAAAGAATAAATAATCTTTTAAATGCTTCTTGTGTCTGTTCTACATTAAAAATGAAAAACTGGCTATTAGTTTACAGGTCGATAGTAGAAACACTGATCAGCCATGCTGTGATTGCCCGATTGTTACTATGGCCAAGAACATGCCCTTTTATTGCCCCTTGCAGTGCGCAAGGTATTAATGAAAGGTTTTTGTGAACTTTTTATGAGGCTGAATTTGTAAACCCAGTCAAAGCTATTTTTGTACATAAAATCACCCTACATAATGTAAAATATTTTAAGTAAATATAATCTTGATATCTTTACTATTCATGTTTAAGACAGAAATTAATGATTGTAATCAAACTTTGATGCTCCTAATGTACTTTAAGTCTCTTTTAAAAACAGTTAAATGCTGTTTTGTCTGTTTGTAACATCAACCTAAGTATCTTCATGAAATGTGCTAGCAGGAGTGATGTCTCTAAACTGATTGATTGTACAGATCATCTCTGGAGGCAGTTGCTCTTTCTTAAACCCACAGCCAATGCAACAATTTAATTTCTGGTAAATAAACTTTGAATTGTAGTTTATTAAAATATGGTGTTTTCCCTCTTTTGTGCAGTTGTTGATAATACACCAACACTTTTAGCAGTTCCCAATAATGTGTTAAATGAAGTATGATGTGCAGTAAATGAATGTAAATGTTATTCTACATCAAAATATTATAAAATGCAACTGTATTTGATAACAATAGGGCTGCAGCTATCGTTTCTTTTTGTAATCGATTAATCTAGCACTGAATCGATCGATTAATCGAGTAATCGGATTTGTGTGTGTTTTTAAACAACCAAAACAAATAATGCATAACGAAAATGACTTGGCTTGTTCAATGTTCAAGCATTTGGCTTTTATTTCTGAAAAAACAGAGGTATTTGGCTCCAAAAAATAAGCCTATTTATTTCAATTTTTACCCATTTAGTGTTTATAAGTGCCAGTGCCAACAATTAAACACTTTAATTTATTAATATGCACAACAGGTTTCATGCTGTAATCTAGCCCTGACATCAAAGTAAATATCTGGTTTATGTACATTTCTACACCTGCAGCATTTACCATTAGGCTACTAACATATAATATATCATTTCTGGGGTGAGCCTATTTGCTATGGTAACAACCTGTGTGTGTGCGCGCACGTGCACCTGTGTTTGTGTGTGAGGAAGAGTGACACCCCAGTCAGACGTTCAGTTGCTTCATTGCATTTTGGTACGGCAGAAATACATACATTCATTTTCAATAGAACGCTGCATTTGGTTTGCATCACTTGCATTGCGGTGCATTTTAGGTTAAGAATCCGTTCGAAAAATCACAACATCACGTCCCGCTGTATACAGTGAATGCATGCTGAAATTATTGTTGCGTGGCTACATAAGTTTAAGCATATGTGATGCATTGCGCGATCGGTCTGACTCGCGTGAGAGAGAATAACTTCCTTATGCTAAACTCCAATAAAACAGAGATTATTATTATTGAACGAAATATGTCAGATTACAAGTTGCCCATATATGATTGCACTGTGGTGCCGTTTTTTGGTACACACACCTGTAAAGTGCATGCGTGTGTGTGAAGGGGTTCTTTTTTAAGCTATACTCTCCTGCAATTGAATTTGCACGCGCTGCATTTTCTTTCTCACATTTTTTAAATAATCTTATTATTAATAAACCATATCTTTTCTAAAACCATATCCATATTAAGTTTGCACAGAGATTGTAGCAAAAAATAAGTGCTAATGTCAAGCCCATTGCACTGAACGAGCAAAGCAATGTAAAGTCTGTCACCGGGACAGCAACTAGACTTTTAAATCTGAAATAATGAGTGGATTAAGCTTTTTAAATTGGCAAGAGAGAAATAGAAAGATTGTTAATGGCAAAGAAAGTTTGGGGTGGTTAGATTAATGAAATATAATGTGAAATTAATATTAATTTTCAATAAATCAAAGTATTGTGTTGTGTCACACATTATTAGTTCTACGTCACATGTATAGTAGACCATTATTTTTCAGTGGGTAATAATTGCCCTTTTCACCAGCTACCACCACAAGTAAATTTCAGATCTGTGGGAAACACTGCAACGTTTAAGAAAACAAGAAGGCATGTGGTTTAAAAGATGGCAAGTAAAATAAAAAGCATATCTGTATGCAATACATTTCATTATTGTTCATTATTATCCAGAGCGCCTTAATATAATTTGAAAAAAATATGTGCGACCAAATCATATTTTGCGCCAGTAACTGAAAAAGTTGGTAGCGCAAGTGCCACCAGTGGAAAAGGTTAGTGTAGTTTCCTGACTGTCAAGTTATTCTGCAAGAGATCATCCGTGACTGTGAGGTATGTCAAAGATACAGCAAGACCAAGCCCAAGCCTGCTGTTGGTTTGCCTTTAGCCTCAGAGTATAATGAGACAGTGGCAATGGATCTATATGAGCTGGAACCTGGCGTATGGTACCTCCATATCATCGACCACTTTACACGCTTCAGCGCTGGAAACATTGTGAGAACAAAAAAGCCTCGGAGATCGTCAACTCTTTCATTCACTCGTGGATAAGTGTTCATGGTGCCCCGAAAAGAATATACACCGACAACGTGGTGAGTTTAACAATTAGGAGTTAAGAGAGATGGCAGAAAAATTTAACACTGAGATAAAGACTACAGCGGGATACAGTCCTTGGAGCAACGTGCTGTTGGAGAGACACAACATGACACTGACTGAGATCCTCCTGAAGGTGAAAAAAGGAAACGGGTGTGGTTGGCAGACTTCTCTAGGCTGGGCTCTAATGGCAAAAATGGCATGGTTATAGTCCATATCAGCTTGTGTTTGGTTGCAGTCCTAATCTTCTCTCCGCTTTGGTGGATAAACTACCTGCTCTAGAAGGCACTTCTATTGGTACTAGAGTAGGACAGCACTTAGCAGCATTGCAAGCTTCCAGAAGAGCATTCACATAGGTGGAATTTTCAGAAAGGATAAGAAGAGCTTTACAAAAGAAGATCAGGCTGAAAAGTACGAGACAGGAGACAGGGTGTACTACAAACGTGCGACAGTACAGAGTGGAAAGGCCCTGCTGTAGTTATCGGTCAGGATGGCTCTGTAGCATTTTTCAGACATGGGGGATTCTTGTCAGAGAACATCAGTCCAGGGTGAATAAAGTTAATGAGGATGAGGATAAACTTGTACTACTCGATAATCCTGAAAATAGTAAAGAAAATGAAAGCGTAATACACACGGATGTGTCAGACAATTCAGATGATGAAATGAGTGTTAAGGGAGATGTTCAATTCCCTGACAACACATAAACAGATGATAGAGAAGACGTAGGACAAACTAATGAGACAGATAGTTCTAATACATTGGGTTCTACTGGTGTCAAACTGAGAACAGGTCAGACAGTGACATTTACAAACAGATATGATGGTACTAAGCACACTGACAGAGTTTTAGGCCGAACAGGAAAAGCAAAAGGGCAATATAAAAACTGGTACAATGTGTAGTATCTTAAAACAAATGGCAGTGGGGGGTCTAAAGGAAGCTTTAGACATGTCATATGTTGATGATCTTTTCAATGAATGTGAAAACACAGATGCTGATGTACTGATTACCAAAGACATCTCTTTTGATGCTGCTAAACAGGAAGAGACTGAAAACTGGCAAAATAATAATGTTTACGAAGAGGTTACAGACAAGTAGGGGTGTCAACAATAATCGATGCGGCAATGCATCGCAATGCGCGCATGCACAATTCAGCATCGATGCAGCAAAGTGCCATAATCGATTATGCCACTGTTTATTTTCTGGCCTCGACAATAAAATTGTGAAGTTTCAATTACCTTCGGGGGCATAACAACAACAATCAAGATGGCTGAGGTGGAGAGAGATGATCGTGATAGACGGGTAAATAAAAACGCACCCTTTTCCATGGAAAGTGGACATACGAGCACATTTCGGATTCTATGAAGTTAATGGGAAACTAGACAAGACTTACACTGTGTGTAAAATTCTCATCTCAGGTATATAATTGTCATTGTCTTAAAGCTGCTTAGCTTCCGTTTTTGTTGAGAATATTTGCACTTGACTTTACTACTTGACTGGTTAAAAATTTGCCTTGTTGTGTACAGTAGAATTAAATTCTGATGCATCGCAATGCATCGTAGAATCGAATTGAATCGTTACCTAGTGAATCGTAATTGAATCGAATTGTGAGGACAATGCCAATGCACACCCCTAAGGGTCAAAGATGTATTTCTACTAGATGGGTCTGTACGTTGAAGGAAACTTCTAATGGTTTTGATACAAAAGCTCGCCTTGTGGTGAGAGGTTTTGAAGAGGTCAATATCCATGAATTACAAAAAGATTCTCCCACATGTGCATCAGAGTCACTCAGGCTGCTGTCAGTTGTTATTTGTCAGAACAAATGGAAAGTGAATTCTATGGATTTTAAGTCTGCTTTTTTACAGGGAATGGAACTCTCAAGAGACATTTACATTCGTCCCCCACCAGAAGCAGGTGTGGACAATGTATTGTGGAAACTAAAGAAATGTGTGTATGGACTTGCAGACGCCTCCCTCTACTGGTACAACAAGGTCAAAGAACTCATGCTGAACAGTGGGGGTAAAATGTCACGGGTTGATTCTGCAGTGTTTTATTGGCAGGATGAGCAGTCTGAGGTGACCGGCATACTGGCATGCCATGTGGATGATTTTTTGGGGGCAGGTTCAGAGGATTTTGTTACTAATGTCATACCTGTACTTAAATCTGTATTTCACGTGGGTCGTGAAGAGCATGAGAATTTTTCATATGTGGGTATGAATATTGCTACTGTGGGTGGTATAGTGCAGGTGCATCAGCACAGTTACATTGAAAACCTACAACCAGTTCACTTACAGGCAGCACGAGCTGTACAGAGAGAGGCTCCACTAAACGAGAAAGTAAAATAACAACTCCGGTCCAAATTGGACAGATTTTGTGAGTTGCTAAACAAACAAGACCAAATGTAATGTTTGACACATGTAGCCTAGCATCCAACATTAAGAATGATACTGTTCAGTCCATACATGAAATGAAGGTCACACTTAAGTTCCAACACTTGGGAAACAGTGATGATTTAAGTTTAGTGGCTTTCAGTGATGCCTCACCAGGCAATCTTCAGGATGGAGGTACACAGGGAGGGGCTTTAATTGTCCTCATGGAAAAAACAGTAAAGTGTTCCCCTTTGTTTTGGCAATCTAAGAAAATCAAACTTGTGGTAAGAAGCACGCTGGCAGGAGAAACCCTTGCGATTGTAGCAGCACTACCCAGACGGGTTGAATGATGAGTGCTTTAATTAGAGACAGGTGTGCTATGGGTGTAGGTGTGCATAAAAGGAAGGTTTCCAGCATTGTTTGAGGCTGACGGGTGGTTGCTGCTGTGACTTTGGACGTTGAATGCCTAATGTTTTCTTAGTGGATTTTTTGAGCCGTTTGGGACCAGCATTTGATTGTGGACTTGCTGCATTTTGGGTATGTCACAGTGGATAAATAATTTGTTTTATTTAAGACGAGCTGTTGACTGTATGTGCTTTGTTCATTTGTCTTAGTATTCATTCCGAGCTGTATTTATCATGCTGTGCTTTGGCGTTAGCAAGGCTGACTCTATTAATCAAGTTTGTAGACTATCGTGAGTTATTTAATATAAAGGGAGCTGTTGTTTGTAAGCGCTCTATTTGTTTACATGGTATACATGCCATGTGGAGTTTATCCATCACTGGATGTGTCCGCAGTGCCGACTCTCTAATAATCAGGTGGGTATGCTACTGCTTTATTGCATGCTGATTATGAAAATTCCATCGTTAATGCTGTACTTTTTCTTTTATCAGCTTAAAGCACTCCGGAGGTATATGCCCATATGACACTGGGTAGTGGATTTGGATGGTGGCCCAGCTTCCCCTTCTTGGTGTTTTATTATTATTTTTCTAATTTTTTTGTTTAAGTATCTGCCTAGCGGCTTACTTCTGTGACACCTGTCCACCCCTTCATTTGTGCCGTCCGCATTAAGTGGCCTGTTCCTGGAAATAACTGTGGGACAGGGTATTTGTTTTTCTCAGTCGCTTTGGTGCATTTCTCACATCACTATTTACATTCGCACAACAGTTAGTTCAACCTCCACAACATTTAGTCATTTGTGCACGTCATAGTAGCAGTTTCTCATTCCTTCGAACAAATTGCAAATGCTTTTGGACATGCATCAATTGCTTTCATACAATTCTCTGCTGTTTTATAACATTATCATTTGTTTGTCATGTCAGTCAAAATTAACTATACTTGTGAATGCTGAATAGTCATTCCATGTAAAACTAACAGTCCTTATTTCATTGCTTCAGTCATTACATACAAAAATTTTCAAGTTGTCAAAATTTTTTTAAAGTCTTTTTTTCTCCGAAAAGTCTCCTAAATTGAACAATTTTTGAAATGATGTGGCCAGACAGAGGAATGTCTGGATGTACAAGAATGATTACAGTACTATGTCTGTTGTATGTTCAGTTCCAATATGTACTGCAATGTTTTTTACAGTTGTGCACAGCCAAAGTGAGTATGTTTGTTGTAAATAAGGATGCATTTTTTTCTTTTGCACAATACTATGAACAGATTAGAATTGCAAATAGGGATGGGACGATTACCGGTTTCACGATTAACCATGATAAAATGTCCTGACGGTTAGTATTATCGTTTAAAATGTAATTATCATTATAACTGTGTTTGATTACCGTGATTTTGAAAACTCGCGGTAAATCCTGTCCAGCCAGAATCAGCTTGACGCAGGCGCTCGCATGCAACATTAGCTTTTGTGCGAGAAGGCGTGGCGGATGCAGTAACAGGTGCACTGTGTTTTAATGCGTTGCTTATGTGTGCATTTGATGTTCTTATTTAAGGTACTGTTCATTAAAACAGGTTCATACATCTCAGGGCTCCATGTTAATGTTCATTTAATGCAGGGGTGTCCAGTACAACCAGTCGATCGCAAATGCAATGCCGGTAGATCGCCTATAAGTTAATAACTGTATGCTGCTCCACGCCTCCACGAGCTTCGGAAAGCAAAGCGCCAAATTGGCATTATGGTCTTAGAAGTCTTTTTGAGTTGTTGCGCATTTCTTCTCAAGTGTGTTTTTATAAATCTTATGCCTGCCCGCTGCAGCGGAGTCGTCTAACTTCCGAAATTTGAATGCACATACATGCTGGAGTTGATCCACACGTACGGTGTATGTGCGCGCGATCGACCGAATGAGAGAGAAATGCTTCTGATAATGTTGTCAGTTTATTTCATCAAAACCGCATCTCCGCTATATGGTCTCACCATGTACTCAATGATTTTTTTTTAACTCCTCAAAAAGAATAGAGTAATGGTGACAACCCTAAATTCAACGTAGAGATAGTCCTCCTAACACACATTTAAAGTGTTATTAAAAAATGTAACTGTGTTTTGTTAAAAAATGTTTTTTAGCAGGTAGGTTTTGTCAGCTTTATCATTTTAAAAGTAGATTGCCACACAAAAAAAGGCCGGACACCTCTGGTTTAATGTTTATGCTTAAAGTGCATATAGCTGCTACTTGTATTTGTTGTTTGCTGATTTTCAAAAATAAAACTTGTTAAAATTTTTCAGTGTGTGTATCAGTTGTTTTTGAACACTTCCATCTCAATTTAAGAAAACCATGATAATATTGATAACCGTGATAACTTTGGTCACTATAATCATGATATGAAATTTTCAAACCGTCCCATCCCTAATTGCAAAGAGCATATGCAGTGAAAATGTGAAACATACATATTCAGTGTCTTGTACTCAGTTACCTCACTAAATACAGTAATGTGTAACTTTATTGTATTTTTCAAATAGCTGTGGAAAAGTGTATAGTCTTGAGTATTCTCAGGTAGTGTCACCAAGATTTTACTTTTTTGCATTGGAAAACATTTATAAAGTAAACTGTCATAATGAAAACATGACTAAGCCACTTGACTATCTTGTTCATAAACAATGGTGTCAGGACTTTTCATTTTGATGACACTGACACTTTCATTGACATGAATACTTGCTTTTGAGGAATGTCCTATCCATTTTGAGCAAGTGACACACTTTTGCAGGTTATCAACTAGGTTTTGCAGTTTGTACTAATTGTTTTGAGAACTGCATTAACTGTTGTGCAAATGTAAATAGTGATGTGAGAAATGCACCAAAGCGACTGGGAAAAACTGAAAGTTGGGCATTCGCTACCCCGTATTGTTTCAACTGGAGGAGGTTTGCGTGGTTGTATGGTACATTTGTGGTCGTGTGCATGAGTTAAGATAAGATGTGTGTGACTTATAGCGTGTGTATAGTGTGAGAATGACACGTCGTTTAATGTGCGTGCGTGAATTATAGAGGTGCGTGTGGTAAATAGATTATGGTTTAAGTGAGGAATGAGTGCTAGTTTGTTTACTTTATTTTGTATTTGTTATAAACTATGATGTGATTTATTTAGTTTTCTTTGTTTATTTGATTTAATATTGGTTTCACAAGTGTGTTTATTTGGTTATTTTGTGGAGCTGTGGTATTTTATTCAACTGTTAGGTCGGTCAGGGAGGAGTGTTAACCTCAATTTATTTTTTTGTAATTGTTCACTGAGTAGTTTGTGTAACTTTGTTTCTTTGAAACACGTGTGGTGAAGTGAGCCCAAAGAAACTTGTATTTAAAGTGTGTTGTGAAGTGGAAATTTGCTTTTCTTTCTCCCTGTTATCCGATCTGAACTTTTGATGTCTGGAACCTAATCCAGTGTTTTTAAATGAAGCTAGCTTCACTAGTCTTGTGTTAAAGATTACATTAAATTGTGGTTTTACTTTCTGTATAAATAAAGTATTGTTGTTTTTGTATTCGTGTCTCCTCTGAATCTTTGTGGGAACTAACCTGTGTCCCATTTATATTTCCCTGGGTGTAATTCCCAGGGTGGCGTAGTCCGTTACAAAGACTTGGGTGTTTAGAAATCTTTTAAGAGGTTCCGAATAGTACCTTGTTAGAGGTAAATTGTGTGTAGAATAACACCTCTGGGTGCAACACTGTCAGATGGTATTGACACTGCTATGTTCTTGCTTACTACTGGTAAAGCTGATCTTAATGATCTTCCACTTATTTGTGTTCCTGATAATCATTCCCTGTTTAACGCTCTTCAGTCTACAAAGCAGGTCACAGAGAAGAGATTAAGATTAGAAATAAAGTGGTGTCAAAGAGCTTCTACATGCTAATAAAATCGAAGTGCGTTGGTCAGAAGCCAAGTCACAACTTGCTGACTGTTTGATACAGAAAAGGTGCTTCCTCACTTGTGCTTCTTAAAGCACTGTATGAGGGTGTATGGAAACTATATTATCGGGAGAGCCAGTGAGACTGGGGAGAGGAAGTTGTTCTCGGTTTGTAGGGTGTAACCAATGTGGCGAAATGGGCTTAAAACGGAATAACAATCTTTCCTTGGAACTATGTTGCATCTATAGTTATTTACACACACAACACCTATTATTGCTAAAATAAATTTAAAATGAATGTGATCATAAGCATGTTTGTCTTGTCATTTGTTTAAGAATAAGTAAAACAGCTGCTCCACAAAAAAAGATGCACAAGTACATAAACATTTTTCTTTTATATATATTTTTTAAATAACATTGCTAAAAGATTCAATCTATCCTTTTTTATGTGTTGAATTTGAAATGCTTTTCATATTTATCGTACATCTTACGCAGATTGCCCTCGTATAATGAGAATACATAACTCTGACAGATTTTACGTATCACATCCGCTTAAAAAGGTGCAATCTAATGTTGTTTACATGAAATAAGCCTGCTCCCGAGCTGGTTTAATCTTACGGACCGGTTGCTATGACAGCAACTCTAGGATGAGTTTCGAAGAACTAAATAATTCAAGATCAAGACAAATCGACAACAATCAAATCCAGCTGACTGATTAATCCACATATGAAGAACAGACCCCAGATATACTGTTGACATAATATTACCTGCAATGTGAGGTCATGAGCCTGTGGTACGGTCACATCAGGACATTCATCCTCAAGGTCTTCATCCAAGATCTCAGGCAGGATGTCAGCATTACCAGTCTGCTGGCTCAGAAGATCTCCTCTGTTGGATTGTGCCAGAAGATATTCAACAGCAATTCGCTCTCCTGCAATAGATATTCATCAAGGGAAAAATTGTTTACTTGCGTACCATGTCACAGTATAGGTCTGATCATCAACAGCAGACTTTTCTTACCTGTAGGTTTCCCAGGGGGGATAAACTCTGGAAGAAGAGGTTTTCCCAAGACTTTGTTGCTGAGCGCATTTACATTGGACATCAAACGAATGTCATACAGCTTTGTCCTGGATGTCTCAGTCATTGAAAGTGCTTGTGCTGACCGGTTTAAATTCCACCTTGACACACCCTCAAGCATGTACATCTGAGTGTGCAATGCATTGCATCTCCACCCTACTCAGACAAAAAACAGGATCACTGATTACAACAAATTACAACAATATTATGTCAACATTCAATAGCAAAATATACCATGTGTGTGTGTGAGGTTTTAACATGCCTGGAATGAAAGCACACTGGTGCTTATGAAAGCTTTCCAAAGAGGAGGACCCTCTGGCGCATCTTAGAACATCCAGTGTCTTGTCTCCTTTCTCCAGCCCTGACCCAATGTTAGTATAAAGCTGCACTCCTGGTGGATCCTGGATGCAGGCAAGGTGTTTTTGCTGTACCTTCCACACTTCAGACATGCGCTCGTGGTTAATAAGGTGTAGCCCAGTGCCGTCCACAAGGTTCCACATGGAGTCAAGGAGACTTTTGATGAGGGCACGGGTCTCCTCCACTCCCCGGGTTTTCCTGCGGCAGTGCTTGGCTAGTTCTTTAGGGCTGATGCTCGCCAACACCTGGGCATCTGTTGGCTCATAGCCCTGATGCTTTTGCCTCAGCTCTGACCGCTTCGCCTCCTTCAGATTACTGATGTCCTGGTAATCCCACTCAAAAATGCAGCTCGACAATTTGGAGCAGAACGTACCATAGAGTGGATGGTGTTCCGTGATGAGACCTTTGGTGAATCGCCTCATAAAGTGGAACACATCCAACCGCACAGTGGACGTCCATGGCCGAAACCAATGGAGAACTGGGCTCACCCCTGTGTAAATTCACAAGATCATGAATAAAAAAAAATTCCTCACAACATGTATGCATTCGTCATGTGTGTGGCTTGTCATTTCAAAATATGTGTTCGGTGGGTCGAGTGAATGTGAATCTATGTGCATCACGTGTTTTGTCAAAATAAGTGCCTGCTGCAGGGTTTATGGGTTTATAAAAAAGACACTTGTGTTTGCCAGATACTCATATAATCTCAAGTTCACTGTAAGGGAGTGTCTTGTGTGTATTTTGTGAATGTGAGCGTCTCTTTTATCATAAACGGTTTTGACACGTGTGGAGCAGGCACTTATTTTGACAAAACACGTGATGCACATGGTAGGGCTGCACGATTCGGAGAAAAAATCTAATTGCGATTTTTCTGATCAAAATTGCGATTCGCGATTTAAAGTGCAATTCATTAGTATATAATAAAAGAGGTACATCCAGGTTTGTTGTGGTGGTTTTAAAGCGTAACTAAACCCCTAGTCAGAGCCTGACTCCAACCACTGGCAATATTTGAAAAATGCAAGAAAAGTGGGCAGATCCCAACGGAGATAGAGGGGACGAACTTAAGTGTGTAATGAGATCGTAACAAGGGCGTGGTGAGCTTGAATCTGCTTACGTCACGAGTTACTTTTTGGACCCAACATCCAATAGGAAAATTCAACTGCAGTAGCTATCGTTCAACCTGAAGAGGTCAGCACTCAGACGTTTTTACACCATATTTTATAGTGTTGAAACACTTTATATCCTAATGTCAAAAAACTTACTAAAATCAATGAACAGCACTAATAAAGCATCATTCTTACAGATCATTAACTAAAAAAAGTTGGTTTAGGGTTTAGTTACTCTTTAATAGCAACAAAGAAAGATGCTGTGCTACTGTTTATTTAAAACCCCTTAAACATTGTACCAAGTTGTCTGCAGGACTTTGCTATTCTGCAGACAAACTTTTTTTTTAATCTAAGAACATTAAAAAAAATACAATTTAAAATTTTTTTTTGAAAGTTTTATTTAAAATAACATATAGGCCAATGTATTTTGGCTGTCACTACAACAATGCATCTGATAAGCAAATGTTTAGTTTTTCTTTTAATCATAAGACTATACTCATCTTGTTTTACTTTTCAGGCATCTGTAATAAATGTAAATATATTAGTTATTAGAATCTATGATTTAACATAAGCAAAAAATACAAATAAAAGACTGCACAGTCCTCACTGTAGGATTTTAAATGTGGAGCTGCAGAAGCTTGTTCAGTTAAGAGTAAGGAGTGATTTTAATTTTTGGTGTGTAATAAACATTTCTGACACAGAAAGCACCAGGTTACTGTCACTTTAAAACACAAGACAGCTTTAAAACTGCTCTGCTTCAATATAGCCTACTGATAAACATCCAGCTGTTTATGTTCACTTAGACAAGAAAGAAAACTTAAGTTTAGTGATCACGCGTGTGCTGACTGCTCTGTGTGTGCGCGCTTCATGAACCCTCATGCCTGTAAATATTCAAAGCGGCGCAGATGTGCGCGTGCAAGAAAGTATAATGTACCTCTTTCGTCTGCTGTGTTCCGGGCTTTAATGAAACCTGCTTATAGTCTGATGAGGCGCTTGTCATTGTTTGCGATGCATGACGAGAAACGGACGTATATACACCTTTCTTTAAGTCCAACATTACACAAAAGGGAAATGTTTTCGCGCATTTCTGTCCTTTCATTTGCCGGTTAATGAGTTATAATGCGTTTTTAAAATGACTGAATCCAAAATCTGCCAACTTCATGACATTCCGCGTTGTGCAGTTAATTCCATTTGTATGCATTTCGCGATTCTGTCCGTGTTTTCCGCATCGCGGAAATCATATGGCCGTACACTTTGTTGAGGAGTTGAACTGCTGCTCGCTCATGTTTTCCTAATGGTGTTATCTGACGTGTAGTCAGCACCTCAGTGTTCATGCCCTCTATTGGTCTAAACTGCATCAAACGTAAAATGCGCATGAAGCGAACTGTCAAAAACTGCGTACTAGATGATTGTTATATTTAATAGTTTTGAATCGAAATAATCGCATTTCTTGCGATTCGAAAATCGCATCCATTCACATCGCGATTTCGGTTTTAAAACGATTAATCGTGCAGCCCTAGCACATGGTTCACATTTTTTGAAACCACAAGCGACACACATGACACTCCAAACCCATATTTTGAATTTGTGCCCCTCAGAAGAGCAGTCACCAGCAGCCACTGGTTTCTAGTGTCATCAACTGCATTATTTGGCAAAAAAACATCAACCCAAATTACAGGTAACCCACCTCTGTCACTGCAACAGTCTCTATCCACATAGATGGCGGCTGGCTGTGGCTCACCAGCATCCCTGTACCGTTGGACGATCCCTTGGCACAGGTCATCCAGTCCAGCCCCCTCGCCAGTTGTGAGGACAGAGTTGAGGACCTGACCATACTCGTTCCCAACATTGGTCATCCATGTTGCCGTGTTCTCAATACCACCAGCCAGTTTTTTGGTCACCTGTTATAACAAAAGAATATACATCATTAGCACATGTATTCTTATTAAACCCTAAAAGAACAAATGAGCTCAAGCTTATACAGGTTTACTTTTACCTTCTTAGTGGAATCGAGCTTCAGAATTCTGCCAAACGTTGAAGTGATGACACCTTTGAGTTCATCAAGGTGGCCGACAACATCGTTGGCATGCACTGTCTCAAACCACTGGGCCAGGGGCAAGGGAATGAAGGGTGGTGGCGGGGAATAATCAGCCTGGGACTGCTTCAGGCAGGATCTTTTGTGAATTTCACAATCTGTGAAATAGTCACAGGATCTCCTGGCCCACTCCTCACTGTGTGCCTCTTGAAAGGCCTGCTGCAGGTAACTGGAGCTATTCCCTGCTGTTCTAGGACGCAAAAGTGTCACACATTTTCTGTCCAGTGCCAAATGTGTAGTCAACACAGCAGGGAATTTGTTGCGGTTAGAGGGGTCCAGTTGCTTTAAAATATCACTACTCCAAGGACAGACAGGTAGTTTGCACTGGCTGCACCTTGGGTAATCTCCCCCTATTAAATAGTACTTGCTGTCCACATCAATGACCTCTCTGACCTTGGTGTAAATGCCAGAGTGGTGCATCTTTCGGTTGCACTGATTACATTTCAAAGGTATGCCCCACATGCGCATTGGTGCCCACAGGAACATCCTCTGACGAAAGTAATCATGTGGGTTTGGAGGTGCCACAGATCTGATTGGGCTTGGGGGGTGGTGCCAATTTTCCCTGACATTTTGTTTCAGCTGCCCTCTTGCGTCATAGAGAATGTGGGCAATCCACTCCAAATCACCTGGCTTGATGACCCGGAGGAATGGCTTTGGTAAAAACCTGGCCCGGCTTACCTCTGGAAAGCGCAGAGGGACTGGTAGTCCTGGTGCTGCTGGAGGAGGAGCAGAAGCAGGAGAAGATGGAAGTGGTGTGCCACTCTGAGTCGCTGGTGCCATCTCAGATAGGGTTGGAGGGGTAGGAGCAGGAGGAACTTGGAGACAGATGGTTGGTGTCGTCTCCTGGGCTGTGAGGCAGACTGTAGCTGGAGCATCTCGGGGAGAGACGATTGGTGTCGGTGTCATCTCTTGGGCTGGGGTAGTGGAGGGACGGGCTGAAGGTGAGGTTAAGACATGACACTTCTCAAGGTGCTCTGATAACCTGACAGAACCCATGGCCTTTGTGCCACAGTGCTCACACTCCTCCTGGACATGGAAGTCTGACAGATGCTGTGTAAACTGGTCAGAGAGCACTTCCTGAGCACAAAGGGAGCATGTCATTGTATTACCACTGGTCCCTGTCTGCTGTGGACCTGCTGCGCTCCCTGTCTGCTGTGGACCTGCTGCGGTCCCTGTCTGCTGTGGACCTGCTGCGCTCCCTGTCTGCTGTGGACCTGCTGCGGTCCCTGTCTGCTGTGGACCTGCTGCGGTCCCTGTCTGCTGCGGACCTGCTGCGGTCCCTGTGTGCTGTCCTGACTGGGGGAAACAACATTTTGTATTTACTCTCTATATCCTCTTATTCTCTAAATCACACAAAACTCTGCATCAAAACAAGTCATTTGGAGAATCAAGCACATACAGCGAAGAACCAGCCATGGGGAACAGCTGTAAAGGAAGCATTTGTCAGCATCGTTGTCTCACATCATATGTTTAAGGATTCAATGACATTACTTACATCATGGTAGCCACATTTGCAGGGAATATTTTTCCCAAAAATATCTTTTTTTCTGACCGTTAGGCCATATGCAGGGGTCAGCGGACAATTCTTTATCCTCTCTAACACTGCCTTCCAACGTCTGCTCCCGGGTCTCTGGCCAGTGGAAAATTTATATTTCCCCTGGGCAAACAGCATCATGACGCCGCTCCAGAATGAATCTGGCTTTCCTTGCTTTGGCATCTATAGGGCGAGAGGCAGTCATTTAGGCTGAGTATGCAACATGTAGGCCTACATGCACAGACAGATAAACAGACAGACAGGTAGATAGATAGGAAATTAAGCAGCTACAATATAAGGTTGTATGTTTTTTACAGTCTTAACTTAATATTTTAGTCTTAAGTGTGTCAAAATTCTAAGAATAATGTCATTTTACTCTTATTCCTAGACTTAAGCATAAGTTTGATTTATAAAGCCTCCTAAGTGTTAAGACTAGGTCTCAGATCCTTAATTATTTAAGAAAGCTGGAGAGGTCTTATGCACTTAGCAACAAAGAATGTGTTAGAATTACTTTAATTCAAATGTATTTCTATGGATGGTTTTAGCAGTAACAACATAAACACGCAGCTTTCGTGGTCATCACATAACTTCTGGTAAACTCTGCGTAGAATAATTAAAATCAAAGTCCTTTAAAAGTAGTTTATATATGTACAATGAGCAGAAAATAGACAGTAGATAGGAATTAATATAACATTATGAAATATAAAGAGTATAGGGTTTTTTATACAATGTATATTATATTACACTATATAATATACAGTATAAGATGTATATTAGTGAAACTTATTCAAGTGCTTGCACAGTACCGAGATTTTTTATGAGATTATCAAGACAGCATACTTAAAGGTATATAAATTTGCATAATATATACTGTAAAAAGTTAAAGTTGGATCAAATAATTGATATTGCCTAAAAATGTAATGTTTTTTCAACTTACATTTTCTGAGTTTAAGTGAAATAAATAAAGTTAAAATGTTTAATTATTAGGTGTTACTAATTGAAGTAAGTTTTTTTTAAGTAGAGACGCTTTTGGTTTTACAGTTTATGACAGGTAAATAAAATACCATAAAATGTAAATAACAACTACAATAGCATTATCAACCTAAAAAATTGTGAAGTATCTACAAGATTGCAGTGACATCATTACATGTAAAGTGATATTAATAGTGTCATGATTCTGCCCTCTTGTCATTGCTTTATTCTAGTCTTGAGGCAGAATCATGATAGACTCATGTTTTGTGTGCCTGTACGTGGCCTTTTTGTCTCGTCACTTTATCCCCGCTCCCTTGTCATCCTCTTGTCTTCATTGACTAATCCTTTTCACCTGTTCCCCTCATTATTTTACCCCTATTTAAGCTCCTTGTGCTCTGTGTTCTGTCTGGTATCGTTAGCTCTGTTCCTGATCCGTTCCTGTGTGAAGTGAAGTGAAGTGAAGTGAAGTGAAGTGAAGTGAAGTGAAGTGAAGTGAAGTGAAGTGAAGTGAAGTGAAGTGAAGTGAAGTGAAGTGAAGTGAAGTGAAGTGAAGTGAAGTGAAGTAAGCCAAGTCTAGTAAGCCAAGTTCTTTGAATGTTGTTATTGTGTTGTCTAGTCAAGTTCAGTCTAGTTAATGTCAAAGTCTAGTCAAGTTTAGTGTTAGTCAGTACTAGTTATTGTTGCTTGTTTAATGTTTTGCTCCCACGTGGGCTCTGTTTACTTATTAATAAAGTCATCTTTGTTTTCCATCTGTCTGCGCTTGGGTTCGTTCTCATTCTAATCATGACAAATGGAGTATAAAACCCTAACCCCAAACATAATGTTACAATATTAGCAATGAGCAAGCCAAATGTGAAAGTGACAAGATGGCAAAAATTACAATTGTGTTTAAGTGGAGAAATTCAGCTTAACTTGATCATCTTGTTCAGGCTTGATCATCAAAGTATTTTTTATCTAAGTGTTTGCAAACTTTTGTATTTTCTTATATACACCTTGTCAGTGAAATGAAAATGATATGATTCATCATCTTAATTTTTTAAATAGCACTACGTTTGTCTATTTCATTAACATGTTATAATCTTAATCAAAATGGTGCAAAATCTTGTAAAATAAATGTATGTACTTATTTGTAATATTGTTAAACTTTTCTTGAAGCAAATTTAAATTAATATATTTAAATACTAATATAATTGTAATGTCTTCATGATTCATGAATGTATGGTGTCACATGCTGCTGTGAATGTACCGTTGCCGGCTTTCTGGCTTTCTGGCCCCCTCAGATTCAGAGGTTAAGGGCGGCCATTTTAGGTTGAAATCATTGTAGTCCTCAGTTTGCAGCACTTAAGTCAGCACTTAAGAATGAGTCTTACACTTTACTGAAAGTTGCTTTCAGCCTCTTAATAAATGTCTCCTATTCTCAGACTGCTCCTACTCCTTACTAAGAATTTTCTGACACTTAAGCCATAGCTTAAGACTATTCTTAAGAGCATTTCTGAGAAGTTTTATACATACGGGCCCAGGAATTTTTTAAGTCTTCAGTTTCTGAAACACTGTTTCATTTACATTGTTAAGATCACATTAGATGGCATGAACTCACCCTGATGGTTGTCGGTTATTAAAAAATGTAATCAAAACAGTTTAGTGATGAAAGAAATGGGGAAAATGATACTCTCTTACTCACAATCTCTCTATTGTATGATAACTGAACTAAAATCACAACACAAGTCAATCCTGTTTCTTCATTGATGTTATGAAATGTTTTTTTTTGATACAGAATATGATGAATGACATGAATATATATTAAAATATCCATTTCAGTTTACCTTGATGGCTATTTTCTGTTTCGATCTCTTGTCCTATTGCTGCAGACGTTATGGTCAAGTGGTGTAACCAGTGTTTTGTCTGAAAGACTAATATTATACAAAAAAGATCATATGAATAATAATGTAATACTCTACTACACTGTAATAATGGGTATTTCAACGATTTGTACTTAAATGGTCAAAGAATAGGACAAGATGTTTACAGCATATGGTCTTACTCAGTACAATGAAAAACGCATACAATTTAAATTTAGAAATAAATATAACAAAAAACATATTCTCATAGAATATTACTAATTAAAGTACTAATTTCATGAGAACTCTTGAGGTGTAAAAGATTAGATATTAGTCATTTTTTGTGACTATCTATCTATTGACAACATATTTTGTTAAAAATAGTATACATGTCATATTAAATAATAATTAACCGCGTTATCCTTAAGGTTTTGTGACCGTCTTATCAAACTTAACAGCGACATAAACACTCGACACAGACACAAAATTGAGCATCTCTGTTCTAGTTTAATTTGATGAACAAAAGACAGACACACAAAAGACACTTAAAAACGTCCAGTAAAAAAAATAATTAATATAGCGATTAGCATTATCCCTTAAGGTTTTGTGACCGTCTTATCAAACTTAACAGCGACATAAACACTCGACACAGACACAAATTTGAGCATCTCTGTTCTAGTTTAATTTGATGAACCAAAGACAGACACACAAAAGACACTTAAAAACGTCAAGTAAAGAAAATAATTAATATAGCGATTAGCATTATCCCTAAAGGTTTTGTGACCGTCTTATCAAACTTCACGAAAAACATCCAACGTTTATCAGAGCAGAATTATTTACAAAAACAACAAATACTTTTACGATTTCACTTTAGTGATTTATAATTATATTCAGATAATTTAGTAAGTTCTACTTACTTTTAGTGTCTAGAGATATTCGCCGACGGTAAATACAGTTACCTGAGGATGAACTGTAACATCGTCTCCGTCAGTAACCTATCAGAACACTGCTTGCACGGGGCACCTGTTTCGACGCATATAATTGGCTCTTTTGCCCCCCTTGGAGCGGCAATTTTTTTGAAGCATATGATTGGCTCTTTTGCCACGCTGTTGTTAGGACTCTGTTCGGATTTGTTAGGAACTGTTAGGACCTTGTTAGGACTTGTTAGGACTTGTTAGGAACTGTTAGGACTTTGTTAGGAATTGTTAGGAATTGTTAGGACTTGGTTAGGACTTGTTAGGACTTCTTAAAGCAGTCCAATTAGTGGAGGGTACGGCCACCTCGTCCTGTGAAGCTGTCCTGTGAGACTTTCCCGTAACCCCTGCTGTGGGGCATTTTGCGATTCCTAAATTACCACCAAGTACGTAGTAGCGTGCATCAAATTGTTTCCGTTGTTGGTGTAATTAAACGTTATCTTTTAGAAAGCGTTCATTTTGGCCTGACAGAAGGGAAACGCCTGAAGAGAACTGTGCATGAGCAATCCATCGCCTTAGACATGTTTAGAAATAATTTCAAAGACTGACCTTTAATTGATTCGGGTTCTTTTTCAAAATAGTTTTCATCGGATTTCGACATGAAACAGGCAAAAACCAAAGGAGACATTCAAGACTTTATTTAAAGGGAACAAGAGGTTTTCATTGGCTTATGTACACAGCCAACTGGCTGGGTAATGTTGACTAAACCTCAGTACACTTACCTGCCGTCCGTTCAACTAACACTAACCGACGATCAGGTTTACAATAACGTGCATCAAACTGATGTAACTGTTGAGGTTGTTAAATCAACATGACCAAAACCCTGTCATATCTCTAACAAAGTGTTTATTTCAGTCGAACCGAGGACATTTGTGATAACCACATCACCACAGAAACCTGTTCCTTTGGATTCTATGTTTATTTTGATAGATTTGGACACACACTTTCTCTCTGTGCAACACTTCCCAAAGGGGCAATGCTTTTCGCCCACTTGAGAACTGGCCACCTTTCATGCGTGAAGCGAATGTGACGGGCGGAACTGTGTGTAACTTTAAAAGTGCTTCATGATACAAGGAGTAACGTGGCTCAAGAAAGGAATTTAACTTGCAGCGTATCAAAAGGAACACACTGTTTCTGCCCGGTTTCGAACCGAGGACCTTTCGCGTGTTAGGCGAACGTGATAACCACTACACTACAGAAACCCACATGCTCTGACACTTGGTTGTATCAACGCATTTTGTCACATATTTTGCGATCGTTAGACGCAGAATAACGCAGATATTTCCAAACCTGCTGCTGGTCGGCTACTGTCCTGCAGACTTCAGTTTCAACCCACCTCCAACACAACAGTCTGTAATTATCAAGCAACCTTGAACACCTTGATAAGCTGCTTCAGCTAAGTTTCATTGGGGTTGGAGCTAAAATCTGCAGGGCGGAAGCTCACCAGGAGCAGGGTCAAAGACCCCTGCTATAGTGTGAGCACACAATTTGTGAACTTTGGCTTCACATCGCATGGGATTTACTCGTATAGTGTACGTTGGCATTTAGCCACGACTGTGCTGAAATGGCACAGTGTATGCTCGTCTTTAGCGTTAGAACAGGGGTAGGCAACGCCGGTCCTGAAGTGCCGCAATGCTGCAGATTTTATTTCCAACCCTGAATAAACCTCATCCACCTGTGGTTCTCAGGTGACCTTTAGACCTTGGTTAGCCTGTTCATGTGGGCCTGATTGGAGCTGAACTCTGCAGGACTGCTGCACTCCAGGACCTACGTGAAAAGGATCCATGATGAACTTTGAGTCCGAAAGATTAACGCGGCAAACTACCGCAAAAGGTTACGGACATACAGGCTTAAGGGGGCACCCGGATTTGAACCGGGGACCTCTTGATCTGCAGTCAAATGCTCTACCACTGAGCTATACCCCCTATGAGAACACACGTGACTGAAGAATTGAAAAACCAACATGTGTTATGCTTCACCACAGTTAAAGCTGTCTTGATAATGTCCAAGTGAACGGTTAGACCTCCCTATCTGCGTTTAAACGCTCTAGCACTGACCTATAAAAATTGTGCTAGAGACAACGTATGTTTTCAACCATTCCGCTAAGGTTTTTCAGTTGTTATAATTCCTGTTCTGTTCCTCTTACAGCAAACATCAACAAAGGAAAATCCGCTCAACCCAGTCTTTACCACTTTCTAGACATTTGGCACATAGTCTGAAACTTTAAAGTCTGAAAACACTCAAGTGTCCATCAGAGACTCTGGATTGTAAGCACTTCAAAACTGGTGCAACGAAAACACGTTGCTTTGTCTAATGGGTAGCAGATCACTCCTAGAGGTGTGAGAAACAACGCAATGTTGCGTCTTAAAGAAAGTTCAACGTCACAACGACGAGGATGGGATTCGAACCCACGCGTGCAGAGCACAATGGATTAGCAGTCCATCGCCTTAACCACTCGGCCACCTCGTCCTGTGAGGCTGTCCTGTGAGACTTTCCCGTAACGCCTGCTGTGGGGCATTTTGCGATTCCTAAATTACCACCAAGTACGTAGTAGCGTGCATCAAATTGTTTCCGTTGTTGGTGTAATTAAACGTTATCTTTTAGAAAACGTTCATTTTGGCCTGACAGAAGGGAAACGCCTGAAGAGAACTGTGCATGAGCAATCCATCGCCTTAGACATGTTTAGAAATAATTTCAAGGACTGACCTTTAATTGATTGGGGTTCTTTTTCAAAATAGCTTTCATCGGATTTCGACATGAAACAGGCAAAAACCAAAGGAGACATTCAAATTTTTTTTAAAGGGAACAAGAGGTTTTCATTGGCTTATGTACACAGCCAACTGGCTGGGTAATGTTGACTAAACCTCAGTACACATACCTGCCGTCCGTTCAACTAACACTAACCGACGATCAGGTTTACAATAACGTGCATCAAACTGATGTAACTGTTGAGGTTGTTAAATCAACATGACCAAAACCCTGTCATATCTCTAACAAAGTGTTTATTTCAGTCGAACCGAGGACATTTGTGATAACCACATCACCACAGAAACCTGTTCCTTTGGATTCTATGTTTATTTTGATAGATTTGGCCACACACTTTCTCTCTGTGCAACACTTCCCAAAGGGGCAATGCTTTTCGCCCACTTGAGAACTGGCCACCTTTCATGCGTGAAGCGAATGTGACGGGCGGAACTGTGTGTAACTTTAAAAGTGCTTCATGATACAAGGAGTAACGTGGCTCAAGAAAGGAATTTAACTCGCAGCGTATCAAAAGAACACACTGTTTCTGCCCGGTTTCGAACCGAGGACCTTTCGCGTGTTAGGCGAACGTGATAACCACTACACTACAGAAACCCACATGCTCTGACACTTGGTTGTATCAACGCATTTTGTCACATATTTTGCGATCGTTTGAAGGGACCGCACAAACTGTATGAGAAAGGCGGTGCATTTCCCAGAAATGCATGGATGCTTCTTCTGAAACCGGCAAACAGCTACACACTTCTTAGTTTGGATATCTCTCCGATTTGTTTCAGAGATGACGTGTGAGCAGTCAAGTCTCAGCTCTGCGATCTGACCGAATAACGCAGATATTTCCAAACCTGCTGCTGGTCGGCTACTGTCCTGCAGACTTCAGTTTCAACCCACCTCCAACACAACAGTCTGTAATTATCAAGCAACCTTGAACACCTTGATAAGCTGCTTCAGCTAAGTTTCATTGGGGTTGGAGCTAAAATCTGCAGGGCGGAAGCTCACCAGGAGCAGGGTCAAAGACCTTTGCTATAGTGTGAGCACACAATTTGTGAACTTTGGCTTCACATCGGATGGGATTTACTCGTATAGTGTACGTTGGCATTTAGCCACGACTGCTGAAATGGCACAGTGTATGCTCGTCTTTAGCGTTAGAACAGGGGTAGGCAACGCCGGTCCTGAAGTGCCGCAATGGTGCAGATTTTATTTCCAACCCTGAATAAACCTCATCCACCTGTGGTTCTCAGGTGACCTTTAGACCTTGGTTAGCCTGTTCATGTGGGCCTGATTGGAGCTGGAGCTAAACTCTTCAGGACTGCTGCACTCCAGGACCTACGTGAAAAGGATCCATGATGAACTTTGAGTCCGAAAGATTAACGCGGCAAACTACCGCAAGAGGTTACGGACATACAGGCTTAAGGGGGCACCCGGATTAGAAACCAGGGAACTCTTGATCTGCAGTCAAATGCTCTACCACTGAGCTATACCCCCTATGAGAACACACGTGACTGAAGATTTGAAAAACCAACATG
The DNA here is from genome assembly GCF_030506205.2 of Paramisgurnus dabryanus. Lineage (NCBI taxonomy): Eukaryota > Metazoa > Chordata > Actinopteri > Cypriniformes > Cobitidae > Paramisgurnus > Paramisgurnus dabryanus. The sequence continues at coordinate 31,687,899 of NC_133350.1, read as the reverse complement.
TGTTATGCTTCACCACAGTTAAAGCTGTCTTGATAATGTCCAAGTGAACGGTTAGACCTCCCTATCTGCGTTTAAACGCTCTAGCACTGACCTATAAAAATTGTGCTAGAGACAACGTATGTTTTCAACCATTCCGCTAAGGTTTTTCAGTTGTTATGATTCCTGTTCTTTTCCTCTTACAGCAAACATCAACAAAGGTAAATCCGCTCAACCCAGTCTTTACCACTTTCTAGACAGTTGGCACATAGTCTGAAACTTTAAAGTCTGAAAACACTCAAGTGTCCATCAGAGACTCTGGATTGTAAGCACTTCAAAACTGGTGCAACGAAAACACGTTGCTTTGTCTAATGGGTAGCAGATCACTCCTAGAGGTGTGAGAAACAACGTAAGCTTCGGAAATGTTGCGTCTTAAAGAAAGTTCAATGTCACAACGACGAGGATGGGATTCGTACCCACGCGTGCAGAGCACAATGGATTAGCAGTCCATCGCCTTAATCACTCGGCCACCTCGTCCTGTGAGGCTGTCCTGTGAGACTTTCCTGTAACCCCTGCTGTGGGGCATTTTGCGATTCCTAAATTACCACCAAGTACGTAGTAGCGTGCATCAAATTGTTTCTGTTGTTGGTGTAATTAAAAGTTATCTTTTAGAAAGCGTTCATTTTGGCCTGACAGAAGGGAAACGCCTGAAGAGAACTGTGCATGAGCAATCCATCGCCTTAGACATGTTTAGAAATAATTTCAAGGACTGACCTTTAATTGATTGGGGTTCTTTTTCAAAATAGTTTTCATCGGATTTCGACATGAAACAGGCAAAAACCAAAGGAGACATTCAAGACTTTATTTAAAGGGAACAAGAGGTTTTCATTGGCTTATGTACACAGCCAACTGGCTGGGTAATGTTGACTAAACCTCAGTACACTTACCTGCCGTCCGTTCAACTGACACTAACCGACGATCAGGTTTACAATAACGTGGATCAAACTGATGTAACTGTTGAGGTTGTTAAATCAACATGACCAAAACCCTGTCATATCTCTAACAAAGTGTTTATTTCAGTCGAACCGAGGACATTTGTGATAACCACATCACCACAGAAACCTGTTCCTTTGGATTCTATGTTTATTTTGATAGATTTGGCCACACACTTTCTCTCTGTGCAACACTTCCCAAAGGGGCAATGCTTTTCGCCCACTTGAGAACTGGCCACCTTTCATGCGTGAAGCGAATGTGACGGGCGGAACTGTGTGTAACTTTAAAAGTGCTTCATGATACAAGGAGTAACGTGGCTCAAGAAAGGAATTTAACTCGCAGCGTATCAAAAGAACACACTGTTTCTGCCTGGTTTCGAACCAAGGACCTTTCGCGTGTTAGGCGAACGTGATAACCACTACACTACAGAAACCCACATGCTCTGACACTTGGTTGTATCAACGCATTTTGTCACATATTTTGCGATCGTTTGAAGGGACCGCACAAACTGTATGAGAAAGGCGGTGCATTTCCCAGAAATGCATGGATGCTTCTTCTGAAACCGGCAAACAGCTACACACTTCTTAGTTTGGATATCTCTCCGATTTGTTTCAGAGATGACGTGTGAGCAGTCAAGTCTCAGCTCTGCGATTTGACCGAATAACGCAGATATTTCCAAACCTGCTGCTGGTCGGCTACTGTCCTGCAGACTTCAGTTTCAACCCACCTCCAACACAACAGTCTGTAATTATCAAGCAACCTTGAACACCTTGATAAGCTGCTTCAGCTAAGTTTCATTGGGGTTGGAGCTAAAATCTGCAGGGCGGAAGCTCACCAGGAGCAGGGTCAAAGACCCCTGCTATAGTGTGAGAAAGGGAAACTAGCATTTTCGCGGGAGTTGAGCCTATTCATATAGATTGCCATCGTACCACTAGTCACTCGGTGGGCTCGTAGACCTTTCGTGTACCTCCATAGACCGCTCAAATAAGCTACGACCGGGTCTTTCTGCCCTTTCGGTGGTTTAGGTGCCGTTTTCCCGCATAGGCCCTGTACGGACACCTCTAGGGGAGCCCTCGTCACACGGGGTAGTCCCGCGGCAAGCCTACTCGTCCACCTGATCGCCTACCATACATTATATGGGGCCCGCGGGAAGCCTATTCGTCCCCCTGACCGCATTTTTTCTTCATCTCGTCCACCGAGCGCCTACACTTCCCTCTGACCGTCGACCCTTCACCGTAGTCTTCCTCGCTCCCGCGGAAAGCCTATTCGACAGCCTACGTGTCCCCCTGACCACTTATTTTTCTTCATCTCGTCCAGGCAGTGCCTAATCCTCCCCCTGACCCCCTAGCCTCACCGGAGTCTTCCTCACCCGCGGAAAGCCTATTCGTCCCCCTGACCGCTTAGTTTCTTCATCTCGTCCAGGGAGCGCCTATTCGTCCCCCTGACCCCCTAGCCTCACCGGAGTCTTCCTCATCCTGCGGAAAGCCTATTCGTCCCCCTGACCGCTTATTTTTCTTCATCTCGTCCAGGCAGTGCCTATTCCTCCCCCTGACCCCCTAGCCTCACCGGAGTCTTCCTCGGTCCGCAGACGTCCTATTTCGTCCCCCTGACCGCCTACCCATCCCCCACACTCCCGTCTACTGTCGAATAAGCGGCGAACGTAAGGCGACGTATCTAGGCGACCGTAGGTCGTGGGGCCTCGAGACGGGGCTCGTTTTTCTCGTCGCGACCCACCGGCCCCGCGTATAAAGTTCCGCGTGCCCCGGGCCCCGTTAAGCGCTCGATCGGCCCCAAAAGCCAGCAAAAGCCTATTTTCTTAGGCTGTTACAGGACGCCGCGTATCTCTAAGGTCGAAGGTCGCGGGAGCCTCCAGATTTGGGTCGGTGGCACCTGAGGGGCCCCCGAACTGGCCCCTGAAGTTTCGGCCCTCTGCGTCGTTCCTAAGTATGGTTTTTGGCCTCTTGAGCAAAAATTAAATTTTAGAAATTTTTTGCCATTCAAAAGGGTCTGGAGGGTTTAGCCTGATAGAGCACACGAGAGATTTCTTTGCAAGGGGCAAAATTTTTTCGCCTAGCACCCAGGGAGCCGCCGCTCGGGTATGACGGGCGGGGGCCCCAGCCGAACCAGGGCGCAAAGTCTGGGGCCCCTCGGGCGCTCGGGGGCCGTACGGGACCCCCTGACGCCCCCAACTTACGCCATTATACGGTAGGCCGTCGGAGGTAGGGCTAGGGTTCGGGAGGCCCCGGGGCCCCGGGCCCCGGAATGCAACACGTCGGGTCCTCCGGGGCCCCTCTGTCGGGGCCCCGAGTTTCGCGGCTCCCGGTGCCCTCCCTGCGAACCAGGAAGTCCCACCTGTAACTTATTAGACGGCAGACGGACAGGCCTATATCTCAGGGGTCAAAGGTCGCAGGGGGCCCGAAACACGACTCGGCGTATCGACTCGGGACCACCTGTCGGGGCCCGGTGTTCCGCGTCTCCTGGCCCTTCCGAAGCGCGTTTCGTGGCAAAAAAAAAACGCTCCGCGAGCACATGGTGCTAGTGAGACCATGTGGTGCGGAGGTGTAAGAACGGATAACGAAAAACACTTTCTCGCGCCTGCCGTCCGTCGAGGGCCGCGCGACGTAAACACGTGCGAAGTTTGGGGCCCTTCGGGCCCTCGGGTGCCGTACGGGAGCCTTGTCCGTTTGGCGTCAAACAAGTGGCCGTTGGGAGTTTCCTGTTTGGCAGGAAGGTCGCAGGGGCCCGGAACTCGGCACGTCGCACCGCCTGGGGCCCCAGAGTCGGGGCCCCGAGTTCCACGGCCCCAGGCGCGACGGGAAGTCCCACCTGTAACTTATTAGACGGCAGACGGACAGGCCTATATCTCAGGGGTCAAAGGTCGCAGGGGCCCGAAACTCGGCACGGTGTAACGGCGAGGGCCCACGGGTCGGGGCCCGGAGTTCCGCGGCTCCAGGCCCCTCCCGACCCTGTTTTGTACCGTGAAGAAAATGCCTTCACGAGCACATGGTCTCATAGAGGCCTATGTAAGGAACAGAGACGTATGAAAAATAATAAAAAATACTTTTTTGCACCACAGGGACGCGACTCCGCCGTTCGTGGTCGAGGGCCACGCGACGCAACTTTCTGTAAAGTTTGGGGCCCTTCGGGCCCTCGGGTGCCGTACGGGAGCCGTGTCCGTTTGGCGTCAAACAAGTCGCCGGTGGGAGTTTCCTGTTTGGCAGGAAGGTCGCAGGGGCCCGGAACTCGGCACGTCGCACCGCCTGGGGCCCCAGAGTCGGGGCCCCGAGTTCCACGGCCCCAGGCGCGACGGGAAGTCCCACCTGTAACTTATTAGACGGCAGACGGACAGGCCTATATCTCAGGGGTCAAAGGTCGCAGGGGCCCGAAACTCGGCACGGTGTAACGGCAGGGGCCCACGGGTCGGGGCCCGGAGATCCGCGGCTCCAGGCCCCTCCCGACCCTGTTTTGTACCGTGAAGAAAATGCCTTCACGAGCACATGGTCTCATAGAGGCCTATGTAAGGCAGAGAGACTTATGAAAAATAATAAAAAATACTTTTTTGCACCTCAGGGACGCGACTCCGCCGTACGCCGTCGAGGGCCACGCGACGCAACTTTTTGTGAAGTTTGGGGCCCTTCGGGCCCTCGGGTGCCGTACGGGAGCCGTGTCCGTTTGGCGTCAAACAAGTCGCCGGTGGGAGTTTCCTGTTTGGCAGGAAGCTAGCAGGGGCCCGGAACTCGGCACGTCGCACCACCTGGGGCCCCAGAGTCGGGGCCCCGAGTTCCACGGCCCCAGGCGCGACAGGAAGTCCCACCTGTAACTTATTAGACGGCAGACGAACAAGCCTATATCTCAGGGGTCAAAGGTCGCAGGGGCCCGAAACTCGGCACGGCGTAACGGCGAGGGCCCCCAGTTTGGGGCCCAGAGTTCCACGGCTCCTGGCCCTTCCCGAGCCTGTTTGTTATTGGCTAATATTTTACAATTGGAGATGATTACTTAAAAAACTCTAAGTCCAAAACAGCATCCCGGTCGTAACTTAAATGCCATCCCAGTCATGGCTTAATTTACTTGAAATAAACATCCCAGTCATTGCTTAAATAAGCTTCAAATGTACATGATGTGCAAAAAAACTCTAAGTCCAAAACAGCATCCCAGTCGTAACTTAAATGCCATCCCAGTCATGACTTAATTTACTTGAAATTAACATCCCAGTCATAGCTTTTTCAGCTTAAGTTCTATAAGCTGTCATTGTACATCCCGACTGTAACTTAATCAAAAGGGCCTAAATAGGCTGTCATTGTACATCCTGACTGTAACTTATTTGACAGGACCCAAATAGGCTGTTATTGGACAAGCCGTTTTTAGCCTAATTATGCATAATTAAAATATGCAAATTACCCTATGACGTTAGACACGCCCCCCTGTAGGCGTGGGAACGAAAAAACGCCGTTTGAATTATGAATTTTGGCGAGTTAACCCTCTATTTAACACTGTCCAGCAACAGCCTATTTGGGCCCTTTCGAATAAGTTACAGCTGGGATGTACACCAACAACCTATTTTGGTTGCGTCGAATGAGTTACAGTCGGGATGTACAACAACAGCCTATTTCGGTCGCGTCAATTAGGTTACGGCCGGGATGTCCAACGACAATCTAATCGACCATGTCAAATAAGTTGCATTTGGGATAAAAATTCAAAAAATCATCCCGACTGTAACTTAATCTAAAGGGCCTAAATAGGCTGTTGCTGTACATCCCGACTGTAACTTAATCAAAAGCGACTAAAAAGGCTGTTGTTGTACATCCCAAACATAGCTTATTTGACAGGGCCCAAATAGGCTGTTTCTGGACAAGCCTTTTTTAGCCTAATTATGCAAAATTAAAATATGCAAATTACCCTATGACGTTAGACACGCCCACCTGTAGGCGTGGGAACGAAAAAACGCCATTTGAATTATGAATTATGACGAGTTAACACTCTAATTAACACTGTCCAGCAACAGCCTATTTGGGCCCTTTCGAATAAGTTACAGTCGGGATGTACATCAACAGCCTATTTCCATGGTGTCAAATGAGTTACAGTCGGGATGTACAACAACAGCCTATTTCGGTCGCGTCAAATAGGTTACGATCGGGATGTCCAATGGCAACTTAATCCACCATGTCGAATAAGTTGCAGTTGGGATAAAAATTCAAAAAATCATCCCGACTGTCACTTAATCTAAAGGGCCTAAATAGGCTGTTGCTGTACATCCCGACTGTAACTTAATCAAAAGGGCCCAAATAGGCTGTTGTTGTACATCCCAAACATAGCTTATTTGACAGGGCCCAAATAGGCTGTTGCTGGACAAGCCTTTTTTAGCCTAATTATGCAAAATTAAAATATGCAAATTACCCTATGACGTTAGACACGCCCCCCTGTAGGCGTGGGAACGAAAAAACGCCATTTGAATTATGAATTATGACGAGTTAACACTCTAATTAACACTGTCCAGCAACAGCCTATTTGGGCCCTTTCGAATAAGTTACAGTCGGGATGTACATCAACAGCCTATTTCCATGGTGTCAAATGAGTTACAGTCGGGATGTACAACAACAGCCTATTTCGGCCACGTCAAATAGGTTACGATCGGGATGTCCAATGGCAACTTAATCAACCATGTCGAATAAGTTGCAGTTGGGATAAAAATTCTAAAAATCATCCCGACTGTCACTTATTAGACGCGACCGACATAGGCTGTTGTTGTACATCCCGACTGTAACTTAATCAAAAGGGCCCAAATAGGCTGTTGTTGTACATCCCAAACATAGCTTATTTGACAGGGCCCAAATAGGCTGTTACTGGACAAGCCGTTTTTAGCCCAATTATGCATAATTAAAATATGCAAATTACCCTATGACATCAGACACGCCCCCTTGTACACTTGTGAACGAAAAAACGCCATTTGAATTATGAATTATGACGAGTTAACACTCTAATTAACACTGTCCAGCAACAGCCTATTTGGGCCCTTTCGAATAAGTTACAGCCGGGATGTCCAATGACAACCTAATCGACCATGTCGAATAAGTTGCGATTGGACTCTGGCAGGAGGTCCACCTTCGTGATCCAGGGTGCTCGACCCTTCCGACCAGGGAGCCCCATGGCCGGATACGGTGGTGTCCGACAACAGCCTATTCTGGTCGCGTCAAATAAGTTGCAGTTGGACACCACTTCCATGCCTCGGGGTGCTCGACCCAGCCAGCCCATCCGACCAGGGAGCTCCACGATCGTGTCCAACAACAGCCTATTCGGGTCTCGTCAAATAAGTTGCAGGTGGACACGGGCGGCTCATCCACATCCATGATCCAGGGGCTCGACCCACCCAGCCCTTCCGACCGGGGAGCCCCACGGTTACAACAGGACGAGATCAGCAAAAAAACTCTAAGTCCAAAAGAGCATCCCGTTCGTAGCTTTTTCACATGGTCAAAATAAGCTGATACCGGGATCGACCAACGCTCCAAAACCTAAGTCGATGGGGGTTGACCAACTGTGGGAAATCTTTTCGGGTTGACCAACGGTCGGAATTTCCATAAGGGCCGGGAGGATGGGGCTTTGTCCGGAGGGGGGGTGCTTAAGAGTGGGATGCCAGGGCCCAAACGGAGAGCCGGGTACGGTCTCTATGGAGCCCCAGGGTGTCCGACTCGGGGTCCGAGGGACCCCATGGTCGGGGACGGTGGTGTCCACCGACAGCCTATTCTGGTCGCGTCAAATAAGTTACAGTTGGACACGGGCAGCTCATGCACATCCATGATCAAGGGGTGCTCTACCCACCCAGCCCTTCCGACCGGGGAGCCCCACGGCTACAACAGGACGAGATCAGCAAAAAAACTCTAAGTCCAAAAGAGCATCCCGTTCGTAGCTTTTTCACATGGTCAAAATAAGCTGATACCGGGATCGACCAACGCTCCAAAACCTAAGTCGATGGGGGTTGACCAACTGTGGGAAATCTTTCGGGTTGACCAACGGTCGGAATTTCCGTAAGGGCCGGGAGGATGGGGCTTTGTCCGGAGGGGGGGTGCTTAAGAGTGGGATGCCAGGGCCCAAACGGAGAGCCGGGTACGGTCTCTATGGAGCCCCAGGGTGTCCGACTCGGGGTCCGAGGGACCCCATGGTCGGGGACTGTGGTGTCCACCGACAGCCTATTCTGGTCGCGTCAAATAAGTTGCAGTTGGACACGGGCAGCTTATGCACATCCATGATCCAGGGGGGCTCTACCCGCCCAGCCCTTCCGACCAGGGAGCTCCAGGATCGTGTCCACCGACAGCCTATTCTGGTCGCGTCAAATAAGTTGCAGTTGGACACGGGCAGCTTATGCACATCCATGATCCAGGGGGGCTCTACCCGCCCAGCCCTTCCGACCAGGGAGCTCCAGGATTGTGTCCACCGACAGCCTATTCTGGTCGCGTCAAATAAGTTGCAGTTGGACACAGGCTGGAGATCCACCTCCGTGACCCAGGGTGCTCGACCCACCCGACCAGGGAGCGAGCCCCATGGCCGGATACGGTGGTGTCCAACGACAGCCTAGTCTGGTCGCGTCGAATAAGTTACGACCGGACAAGATCGGCTTAAAAACTCTAAGTCCAAAACAGCATCCCGTTCGTAACTTTTTACACGATCAAAATAAGCTGTCACCGGGATCGACCAACGCCACATCCATGATCCAGGGCGCTCGACCCACCCAGCCCATCCGACCAGGGAGCACCATGGCCGGATACGGTGGTGTCCAAAACAGCATCCCGCACGTAGCTTATTTTGACCCGTGGAATAAGTTACGACCGGACAAGATCGGCTTAAAAACTCTAAGTCCAAAACGGCATCCCGTTCGTAACTTTTTACACGATCAAAATAAGCTGTCACCGGGATCGACCCACACCACATCCATGATCCAGGGTGCTCGACCCACCCAGCCCTTCCGACCAGGGAGCACCATGGTCGGATAGACCGTGTCCAACAACAGCTTATGCTGAGTCCATCAAATAAGTTACAACTGGACAAGCTGACCAAGAAACCTCTCTAACATCTGTCACTGGGTTCGACCAATGCCACATCCACGATCCAGGGCGCTCGACCCACCCAGCCCATCCGACCAGGGAGCACCATGGCCGGATACGGTGGTGTCCAAAACAGCATCCCGTTCATAACTTATTACATGGGGAAAATAAGCTGTTACTGGACAACGTTAACGGGGTCGTATCTCGGCCGGGGAAGGTGCTACGGACACGGGGCACGGCTCGTCGGAAAGGTCTCTCGGCGGGGCGTCCGTGGGTGCCGGTCCCGAAGACCTCGGTCGAACGGGGCCGGAGCTACGGCCGTGGGAAAATCAAGGGAGGGACGCCGTATCTCGGCCGGGGAAGGTGCTACGGACACGAGGCACGGCTCGTCGGAAAGGTCCCTCCGCGGGGCGTCCGTGGGTGCCGGTCCCGATCGGCTAGAGTGAACGGTGCCGGAGCTACGGCCGTTGGAATACTAGGCTGTTTTTGTTCAGTTCATCCCGCGCGTAGCTTATTTTGACCCGTGGAATAAGTTACGACCGGACAAGATCGGGTGAAAAACTCTAAGTCCAAAACAGCATCCCAGTCATAGCTTAAATTGCTTAGGGATTTCGCGTCAAATACGTTACAGTCGGGATGTACAATGACAACCTATTCAACCGTGTCGAATAGGGTACATTTGGGATACAATTTCAAAAGATCATCCCGACTGTAACTTATTTGACGAGACTGAAATAGGCTGTTATTGTACATCCCGAATGTAGCTTATTTTGACCTGTAAAATAAGTTACGACCGGACAAGATCGGGTGAAAAACTCTAAGTCCAAAACAGCATCCCAGTCATAGCTTATTCAGCTTAAGTTCCGTAAGCTGTCATTGTACATCCCGACTGTAACTTATTTGACAGGACCCAAATAGGCTGTTGCTGGACAAGCCGTTTTTAGCCTAATTATGCATAATTAAAATATGCAAATTACCCTATGACGTTAGACACGCCCCCCTGTAGGCGTGGTAACGAAAAAACGCCATTTGAATTATGAATTATGACGAGTTAACACTCTAATTAACACTGTCCAGCAACAGCCTATTTGGGCCCTTTCGAATAAGTTACAGTCGGGATGTACATCAACAGCCTATTTATATGGTGTCAAATGAGTTATAGTCGGGATGTACAACAACAGCCTATTTCGGTCGCGTCAAATAGGTTACGGTCGGGATGTCCAATGGCAACTTAATCAACCATGTCAAATAAGTTGCATTTGGGATACAAATTCAAAAAATTATCCCGACTGTAACTTATTTGACGAGACTGAAATAGGCTGTTATTGTACATCCCGAATGTAGCTTATTTTGACCTGTAAAATAAGTTACGACCGGACAAGATCGGGTGAAAAACTCTAAGTCCAAAACAGCATCCCAGTCATAGCTTATTCAGCTTAAGTTCCATAAGCTGTCATTGTACATCCCGACTGTAACTTATTTGACAGGACCCAAATAGGCTGTTTCTGGACAAGCCGTTTTTGGCCTAATTATGCATAATTAAAATATGCAAATTACCCTATGACGTCAGACACGCCCCCCCGTAGGCGTGGGAACGAAAAAACGCCGTTGGACTTAGGAATTTTGACGAGTTAACCCTCTATTTAACGCTGTCCAGCAACAGCCTATTTGGGCCCTTTCGAATAAGTTACAGCCGGGATGTACAACGGCAGCCTATTTTGGTAGCGTCAAATAGGTTACGGCCGGGATGTCCAACGACAACCTAATCGACCATGTCAAATAAGTTGCATTTGGGATACAAATCCCGGTCGCTGTACATCCCGGCCGCAACCTATTTTGACCCTTGAAATAAGTTACGACCGGACGAGATCGGATGAAAAACACCAAGTCCAAAACTGCATCCCGGTCGTGGCCTAAATTGACCCGTGAAATAAGTTGCGACCGGCATCCCGGTCGTGGCCTAAACTGCCAGTCAAATGAGTTACGGTCGGGATGACCGCTGGCAACCTAATCGACCGTGTGAAATAAGTTACGTTTGGGATAGAAATTGAAAAATGGATCCCGACCGTAACCTATTTGACGCGACTAAACTAGGCTGTCGTTGTACATCCCGGTCGCAACCTATTTTGACCCTTAGAATAAGTTACGACCGGACAAAGGTTGTTGTTGTACCTCCCGGCCATAGCCTATTTTGACGAGGCGGAATAAGTTGCGACCGGACGAGATCGGTCGAAAACTCTAAGTCCAAAACGGCATCCCGTTCATAACTTATTCACCCGGTCAAAATAAGCTACGGCCGGACACGTCTCTGGCGGTCAGGGGGACGAAAGGCCGTCGTTTGGGTGGCGGACGGGAGCTAAGCGGTCAGGAGGACGGATAGGCCTTCCGCGGGAGAGCGTAGGCGGTCAGGGGGACGAATAGGCCTTCCGCGGGAGGCCCAAGGCGGACAGGGGGATGACCTCTGGGTCGTTTAAGCTGCTTCCGGGTCGTAGTCGGTCAGGGGGATGTTTAGGCCTTCCGCGGGATGCCCGTAAGCGACCCGCGGGAGTTTTAGGCCTTCCGCGGGAGGGAAGGCGACGGTAGGTGGCGAACGGGATGCAAAGCCGTCGGATAAGTTGCGGGCGGGCCCTTGCGAAAGCGCACCAAGGGGGACGATAGGCGCTCGGCGGACGTCCCGGCCGTCACCTAAACTGATCGGTCGCCTAGGCCGCTGCCGGGAGGCGGGGCGCCCCCCTGTGGCGACCGCAGGCCACTGCGGCCGCCCCTTGCCAAAAGCGCACCAAGGGGGACGATAGGCGTTCGGTGGGATGACACCCCCCACCTAATCGACGACGTCGACTAAGCTGTGGCCGGGAGTGGTGGCGCCACCCCGTGGCCGAGGCCCGAACTGCCCCTGACTCGACGTTCCGCAGGCCGTTTTTGGAAATTCGCCAGGACCCCCCCTTGGGGTCTCGAGCCCCGAAAACCCCTCCGCATCGTGCCAGGGGTGGGGTACTACCCCCCTGAGGCGTTTTGGGGGCGGGGAAAAATCATCTAGGGGGCGGTGCGCAACGTCCAAGACAAGCCTACCGTTCGCCGTCATTTAAGCAGCTCAGAGTCCCCTCAACGGATTTGCTTCCCTAAGGCGAGCACACAATTTGTGAACTTTGGCTTCACATCGCATGGGATTTACTCGTATAGTGTACGTTGGCATTTAGCCACGACTGTGCTGAAATGGCACAGTGTATGCTCGTCTTTAGCGTTAGAACAGGGGTAGGCAACGCCGGTCCTGAAGTGCCGCAATGCTGCAGATTTTATTTCCAACCCTGAATAAACCTCATCCACCTGTGGTTCTCAGGTGACCTTTAGACCTTGGTTAGCCTGTTCATGTGGGCCTGATTGGAGCTGGAGCTAAACTCTGCAGGACTGCTGCACTCCAGGACCTACGTGAAAAGGATCCATGATGAACTTTGAGTCCGAAAGATTAACGCGGCAAACTACCGCAAGAGGTTACGGACGTACAGGCTTAAGGGGGCAACCGGATTTGAACCGGGGACCTCTTGATCTGCAGTCAAATGCTCTACCACTGAGCTATACCCCCTTTGAGAACACACGTGACTGAAGAATTGAAAAACCAACATGTGTTATGCTTCACCACAGTTAAAGCTGTCTTGATAATGTCCAAGTGAACGGTTAGACCTCCCTATCTGCGTTTAAACGCTCTAGCACTGACCTATAAAAATTGTGCTAGAGACAACGTATGTTTTCAACCATTCCGCTAAGGTTTTTCAGTTGTTATGATTCCTGTTCTGTTCCTCTTACAGCAAACATCAACAAAGGAAAATCCGCTCAACCCAGTCTTTACCACTTTCTAGACAGTTGGCACCTAGTCTGAAACTTTGAAGTCTGAAAACACTCAAGTGTCCATCAGAGACTCTGGATTGTAAGCACTTCAAAACTGGTGCAACTTAAACACGTTGCTTTGTCTAATGGGTAGCAGATCACTCCTAGAGGTGTGAGAAACAACGTAAGCTTCGGCAATGTTGCGTCTTAAAGAAAGTTCAACGTCACAACGACGAGGATGGGATTCGAACCCACGCGTGCAGAGCACAATGGATTAGCAGTCCATCGCCTTAACCACTCAGCCACCTCGTCCTGTGAGGCTGTCCTGTGAGACTTTCCCGTATCGCCTGCTGTGGGGCATTTTGCGATTCCTAAATTACCACCAAGTACGTAGTAGCGTGCATCAAATTGTTTCCGTTGTTGGTGTAATTAAACGTTATCTTTTAGAAAACTTTCATTTTGGCCTGACAGGAGGGAAACGCCTGAAGAGAACTGTGCATGAGCAATCCATCGCCTTAGACATGTTTAGAAATAATTTCAAGGACTGACCTTTAATTGATTGGGGTTCTTTTTCAAAATAGTTTTCATCGGATTTCGACATGAAACAGGCAAAAACCAAAGGAGACATTCAAGACTTTATTTAAAGGGAACAAGAGGTTTTCATTGGCTTATGTACACAGCCAACTGGCTGTGTAATGTTGACTAAACCTCAGTACACTTACCTGCCGTCCATTCAACTAACACTAACCGACGATCAGGTTTACAATAACGTGCATCAAACTGATGTAACTGTTGAGGTTGTTAAATCAACATGACCAAAACCCTGTCATATCTCTAACAAAGTGTTTATTTCAGTCGAACCGAGGACATTTGTGATAACCACATCACCACAGAAACCTGTTCCTTTAGATTCTATGTTTATTTTGATAGATTTGGCCACACACTTTCTCTCTGTGCAACACTTCCCAAAGGGGCAATGCTTTACGCCCACTTGAGAACTGGCCACCTTTCATGCGTGAAGCGAATGTGACGGGCGGAACTGTGTGTAACTTTAAAAGTGCTTCATGATACAAGAAGTAACGTGGCTCAAGAAAGAAATTTAACTCGCAGCGTATCAAAAGGCATACACTGTTTCTGCCCGGTTTCGAACCGAGGACCTTTCGCGTGTTAGGCGAACGTGATAACCACTACACTACAGAAACCCACATGCTCTGACACTTGGTTGTATCAACACATTTTGTCACATATTTTGCGATCGTTTGAAGGGACCGCACAAACTGTATGAGAAAGGCGGTGCATTTCCCAGAAATGCATGGATGCTTCTTCTGAAACCGGCAAACAGCTACACACTTCTTAGTTTGGATATCTATCCGATTTGTTTCAGAGATGACGTGTGAGCAGTCAAGTCTCAGCTCTGCGATCTGACCGAATAACGCAGATATTTCCAAACCTGCTGCTGGTCGGCTACTGTCCTGCAGACTTCAGTTTCAACCCACCTCCAACACAACAGTCTGTAATTATCAAGCAACATTGAACACCTTGATAAGCTGCTTCAGCTAAGTTTCATTGGGGTTGGAGCTAAAATCTGCAGGGCGGAAGCTCACCAGGAGCAGGGTCAAAGACCCCTGCTATAGTGTGAGCACACAATTTGTGAACTTTGGCTTCCCATCGCATGGGATTTACTCGTATAGTGTACGTTGGCATTTAGCCACGACTGTGCTGAAATGGCACAGTGTATGCTCGTCTTTAGCGTTAGAACAGGGGTAGGCAACGCCGGTCCTGAAGTGCCGCAATGCTGCAGATTTTATTTCCAACCCTGAATAAACCTCATCCACCTGTGGTTCTCAGGTGACCTTTAGACCTTGGTTAGCCTGTTCATGTGGGCCTGATTGGAGCTGGAGCTAAACTCTGCAGGACTGCTGCACTCCAGGACCTACGTGAAAAGGATCCATGATGAACTTTGAGTCCGAAAGATTAACGCGGCAAACTACCGCAAGAGGTTACGGACATACAGGCTTAAGGGGGCACCCGGATTTGAACCGGGGACCTCTTGATCTGCAGTCAAATGCTCTACCACTGAGCTATACCCCCTATGAGAACACACGTGACTGAAGAATTGAAAAACCAACATGTGTTATGCTTCACCACAGTTAAAGCTGTCTTGATAATGTCCAAGTGAACGGTTAGACCTCCCTATCTGCGTTTAAACGCTCTAGCACTGACCTATAAAAATTGTGCTAGAGACAACGTATGTTTTCAACCATTCCGCTAAGGTTTTTCAGTTGTTATGATTCCTGTTCTGTTCCTCTTACAGCAAACATCAACAAAGGAAAATCCGCTCAACCCAGTCTTTACCACTTTCTAGACATTTGGCACATAGTCTGAAACTTTAAAGTCTGAAAACACTCAAGTGTCCATCAGAGACTCTGGATTGTAAGCACTTCAAAACTGGTGCAACGAAAACACGTTGCTTTGTCTAATGGGTAGCAGATCACTCCTAGAGGTGTGAGAAACAACGCAATGTTGCGTCTTAAAGAAAGTTCAACGTCACAACGACGAGGATGGGATTCGAACCCACGCGTGCAGAGCACAATGGATTAGCAGTCCATCGCCTTAACCACTCGGCCACCTCGTCCTGTGAGGCTGTCCTGTGAGACTTTCCCGTAACGCCTGCTGTGGGGCATTTTGCGATTCCTAAATTACCACCAAGTACGTAGTAGCGTGCATCAAATTGTTTCCGTTGTTGGTGTAATTAAACGTTATCTTTTAGAAAACGTTCATTTTGGCCTGACAGAAGGGAAACGCCTGAAGAGAACTGTGCATGAGCAATCCATCGCCTTAGACATGTTTAGAAATAATTTCAAGGACTGACCTTTAATTGATTGGGGTTCTTTTTCAAAATAGCTTTCATCGGATTTCGACATGAAACAGGCAAAAACCAAAGGAGACATTCAAATTTTTTTTAAAGGGAACAAGAGGTTTTCATTGGCTTATGTACACAGCCAACTGGCTGGGTAATGTTGACTAAACCTCAGTACACATACCTGCCGTCCGTTCAACTAACACTAACCGACGATCAGGTTTACAATAACGTGCATCAAACTGATGTAACTGTTGAGGTTGTTAAATCAACATGACCAAAACCCTGTCATATCTCTAACAAAGTGTTTATTTCAGTCGAACCGAGGACATTTGTGATAACCACATCACCACAGAAACCTGTTCCTTTGGATTCTATGTTTATTTTGATAGATTTGGCCACACACTTTCTCTCTGTGCAACACTTCCCAAAGGGGCAATGCTTTTCGCCCACTTGAGAACTGGCCACCTTTCATGCGTGAAGCGAATGTGACGGGCGGAACTGTGTGTAACTTTAAAAGTGCTTCATGATACAAGGAGTAACGTGGCTCAAGAAAGGAATTTAACTCGCAGCGTATCAAAAGAACACACTGTTTCTGCCCGGTTTCGAACCGAGGACCTTTCGCGTGTTAGGCGAACGTGATAACCACTACACTACAGAAACCCACATGCTCTGACACTTGGTTGTATCAACGCATTTTGTCACATATTTAGCGATCGTTTGAAGGGACCGCACAAACTGTATGAGAAAGGCGGTGCATTTCCCAGAAATGCATGGATGCTTCTTCTGAAACCGGCAAACAGCTACACACTTCTTAGTTTGGATATCTCTCCGATTTGTTTCAGAGATGACGTGTGAGCAGTCAAGTCTCAGCTCTGCGATCTGACCGAATAACGCAGATATTTCCAAACCTGCTGCTGGTCGGCTACTGTCCTGCAGACTTCAGTTTCAACCCACCTCCAACACAACAGTCTGTAATTATCAAGCAACCTTGAACACCTTGATAAGCTGCTTCAGCTAAGTTTCATTGGGGTTGGAGCTAAAATCTGCAGGGCGGAAGCTCACCAGGAGCAGGGTCAAAGACCTTTGCTATAGTGTGAGCACACAATTTGTGAACTTTGGCTTCACATCGGATGGGATTTACTCGTATAGTGTACGTTGGCATTTAGCCACGACTGCTGAAATGGCACAGTGTATGCTCGTCTTTAGCGTTAGAACAGGGGTAGGCAACGCCGGTCCTGAAGTGCCGCAATGGTGCAGATTTTATTTCCAACCCTGAATAAACCTCATCCACCTGTGGTTCTCAGGTGACCTTTAGACCTTGGTTAGCCTGTTCATGTGGGCCTGATTGGAGCTGGAGCTAAACTCTTCAGGACTGCTGCACTCCAGGACCTACGTGAAAAGGATCCATGATGAACTTTGAGTCCGAAAGATTAACGCGGCAAACTACCGCAAGAGGTTACGGACATACAGGCTTAAGGGGGCACCCGGATTAGAAACCAGGGAACTCTTGATCTGCAGTCAAATGCTCTACCACTGAGCTATACCCCCTATGAGAACACACGTGACTGAAGATTTGAAAAACCAACATGTGTTATGCTTCACCACAGTTAAAGCTGTCTTGATAATGTCCAAGTGAACGGTTAGACCTCCCTATCTGCGTTTAAACGCTCTAGCACTGACCTATAAAAATTGTGCTAGAGACAACGTATGTTTTCAACCATTCCGCTAAGGTTTTTCAGTTGTTATGATTCCTGTTCTTTTCCTCTTACAGCAAACATCAACAAAGGTAAATCCGCTCAACCCAGTCTTTACCACTTTCTAGACAGTTGGCACATAGTCTGAAACTTTAAAGTCTGAAAACACTCAAGTGTCCATCAGAGACTCTGGATTGTAAGCACTTCAAAACTGGTGCAACGAAAACACGTTGCTTTGTCTAATGGGTAGCAGATCACTCCTAGAGGTGTGAGAAACAACGTAAGCTTCGGAAATGTTGCGTCTTAAAGAAAGTTCAATGTCACAACGACAAGGATGGGATTCGTACCCACGCGTGCAGAGCACAATGGATTAGCAGTCCATCGCCTTAATCACTCGGCCACCTCGTCCTGTGAGGCTGTCCTGTGAGACTTTCCTGTAACCCCTGCTGTGGGGCATTTTGCGATTCCTAAATTACCACCAAGTACGTAGTAGCGTGCATCAAATTGTTTCTGTTGTTGGTGTAATTAAAAGTTATCTTTTAGAAAGCGTTCATTTTGGCCTGACAGAAGGGAAACGCCTGAAGAGAACTGTGCATGAGCAATCCATCGCCTTAGACATGTTTAGAAATAATTTCAAGGACTGACCTTTAATTGATTGGGGTTCTTTTTCAAAATAGTTTTCATCGGATTTCGACATGAAACAGGCAAAAACCAAAGGAGACATTCAAGACTTTATTTAAAGGGAACAAGAGGTTTTCATTGGCTTATGTACACAGCCAACTGGCTGGGTAATGTTGACTAAACCTCAGTACACTTACCTGCCGTCCGTTCAACTGACACTAACCGACGATCAGGTTTACAATAACGTGGATCAAACTGATGTAACTGTTGAGGTTGTTAAATCAACATGACCAAAACCCTGTCATATCTCTAACAAAGTGTTTATTTCAGTCGAACCGAGGACATTTGTGATAACCACATCACCACAGAAACCTGTTCCTTTGGATTCTATGTTTATTTTGATAGATTTGGCCACACACTTTCTCTCTGTGCAACACTTCCCAAAGGGGCAATGCTTTTCGCCCACTTGAGAACTGGCCACCTTTCATGCGTGAAGCGAATGTGACGGGCGGAACTGTGTGTAACTTTAAAAGTGCTTCATGATACAAGGAGTAACGTGGCTCAAGAAAGGAATTTAACTCGCAGCGTATCAAAAGAACACACTGTTTCTGCCTGGTTTCGAACCAAGGACCTTTCGCGTGTTAGGCGAACGTGATAACCACTACACTACAGAAACCCACATGCTCTGACACTTGGTTGTATCAACGCATTTTGTCACATATTTTGCGATCGTTTGAAGGGACCGCACAAACTGTATGAGAAAGGCGGTGCATTTCCCAGAAATGCATGGATGCTTCTTCTGAAACCGGCAAACAGCTACACACTTCTTAGTTTGGATATCTCTCCGATTTGTTTCAGAGATGACGTGTGAGCAGTCAAGTCTCAGCTCTGCGATCTGACCGAATAACGCAGATATTTCCAAACCTGCTGCTGGTCGGCTACTGTCCTGCAGACTTCAGTTTCAACCCACCTCCAACACAACAGTCTGTAATTATCAAGCAACCTTGAACACCTTGATAAGCTGCTTCAGCTAAGTTTCATTGGGGATGGAGCTAAAATCTGCAGGGCGGAAGCTCACCAGGAGCAGGGTCAAAGACCCCTGCTATAGTGTGAGCACACAATTTGTGAACTTTGGCTTCACATCGCATGGGATTTACTCGTATAGTGTACGTTGGCATTTAGCCACGACTGTGCTGAAATGGCACAGTGTATGCTTGTCTTTAGCGTTAGAACAGGGGTAGGCAACGCCGGTCCTGAAGTGCCGCAATGCTGCAGATTTTATTTCCAACCCTGAATAAACCTCATCCACCTGTGGTTCTCAGGTGACCTTTAGACCTTGGTTAGCCTGTTCATGTGGGCCTGATTGGAGCTGGAGCTAAACTCTGCAGGACTGCTGCACTCCAGGACCTACGTGAAAAGGATCCATGATGAACTTTGAGTCCGAAAGATTAACGCGGCAAACTACCGCAAGAGGTTACGGACATACAGGCTTAAGGGGGAACCCGGATTTGAACCGGGGACCTCTTGATCTGCAGTCAAATGCTCTACCACTGAGCTAAACCCCCTATGAGAACACACGTGACTGAAGAATTGAAAAACCAACATGTGTTATGCTTCACCACAGTTAAAGCTGTCTTGATAATGTCCAAGTGAACGGTTAGACCTCCCTATCTGCGTTTAAACGCTCTAGCACTGACCTATAAAAATTGTGCTAGAGACAACGTATGTTTTCAACCATTCTGCTAAGGTTTTTCAGTTGTTATGATTCCTGTTCTGTTCCTCTTACAGCAAACATCAACAAAGGAAAATCCGCTCAACCCAGTCTTTACCACTTTCTAGACAGTTGGCACATAGTCTGAAACTTTGAAGTCTGAAAACACTCAAGTGTCCATCAGAGACTCTGGATTGTAAGCACTTCAAAACTGGTGCAACGAAAACACGTTGCTTTGTCTAATGGGTAGCAGATCACTCCTAGAGGTGTGAGAAACAACGTAAGCTTCGGCAATGTTGCGTCTTAAAGAAAGGTCAACGTCACAACGACGAGGATGGGATTCGAACCCACGCGTGCAGAGCACAATGGATTAGCAGTCCATCGCCTTAACCACTCGGCCACCTCGTCCGGTGAGGCTGTCCTGTGAGACTTTCCCGTAACGCCTGCTGTGGGGCATTTTGCGATTCCTAAATTACCACCAAGTACGTAGTAGCGTGCATCAAATTGTTTCCGTTGTTGGTGTAATTAAACGTTATCTTTTAGAAAACGTTCATTTTGGCCTGACAGAAGGGAAACGCCTGAAGAGAACTGTGCATGAGCAATCCATCGCCTTAGACATGTTTAGAAATAATTTCAAGGACTGACCTTTAATTGATTGGGGTTCTTTTTCAAAATAGTTTTCATCGGATTTCGACATGAAACAGGCAAAAACCAAAGGAGACATTCAAGACTTTATTTAAAGGGAACAAGAGGTTTTCATTGGCTTATGTACACAGCCAACTGGCTGTGTAATGTTGACTAAACCTCAGTACACTTACCTGCCGTCCATTCAACTAACACTAACCGACGATCAGGTTTACAATAACGTGCATCAAACTGATGTAACTGTTGAGGTTGTTAAATCAACATGACCAAAACCCTGTCATATCTCTAACAAAGTGTTTATTTCAGTCGAACCGAGGACATTTGTGATAACCACATCACCACAGAAACCTGTTCCTTTAGATTCTATGTTTATTTTGATAGATTTGGCCACACACTTTCTCTCTGTGCAACACTTCCCAAAGGGGCAATGCTTTTCGCCCACTTGAGAACTGGCCACCTTTCATGCGTGAAGCGAATGTGACGGGCGGAACTGTGTGTAACTTTAAAAGTGCTTCATGATACAAGAAGTAACGTGGCTCAAGAAAGAAATTTAACTCGCAGCGTATCAAAAGGCATACACTGTTTCTGCCCGGTTTCGAACCGAGGACCTTTCGCGTGTTAGGCGAACGTGATAACCACTACACTACAGAAACCCACATGCTCTGACGCTTGGTTGTATCAACACATTTTGTCACATATTTTGCGATCGTTTGAAGGGACCGCACAAACTGTATGAGAAAGGCGGTGCATTTCCCAGAAATGCATGGATGCTTCTTCTGAAACCGGCAAACAGCTACACACTTCTTAGTTTGGATATCTATCCGATTTGTTTCAGAGATGACGTGTGAGCAGTCAAGTCTCAGCTCTGCGATTTGACCGAATAACGCAGATATTTCCAAACCTGCTGCTGGTCGGCTACTGTCCTGCAGACTTCAGTTTCAACCCACCTCCAACACAACAGTCTGTAATTATCAAGCAACCTTGAACACCTTGATAAGCTGCTTCAGCTAAGTTTCATTGGGGTTGGAGCTAAAATCTGCAGGGCGGAAGCTCACCAGGAGCAGGGTCAAAGACCCCTGCTATAGTGTGAGCACACAATTTGTGAACTTTGGCTTCCCATCGCATGGGATTTACTCGTATAGTGTACGTTGGCATTTAGCCACGACTGTGCTGAAATGGCACAGTGTATGCTCGTCTTTAGCGTTAGAACAGGGGTAGGCAACGCCGGTCCTGAAGTGCCGCAATGCTGCAGATTTTATTTCCAACCCTGAATAAACCTCATCCACCTGTGGTTCTCAGGTGACCTTTAGACCTTGGTTAGCCTGTTCATGTGGGCCTGATTGGAGCTGGAGCTAAACTCTGCAGGACTGCTGCACTCCAGGACCTACGTGAAAAGGATCCATGATGAACTTTGAGTCCGAAAGATTAACGCGGCAAACTACCGCAAGAGGTTACGGACGTACAGGCTTAAGGGGGCAACCGGATTTGAACCGGGGACCTCTTGATCTGCAGTCAAATGCTCTACCACTGAGCTATACCCCCTTTGAGAACACACGTGACTGAAGAATTGAAAAACCAACATGTGTTATGCTTCACCACAGTTAAAGCTGTCTTGATAATGTCCAAGTGAACGGTTAGACCTCCCTATCTGCGTTTAAACGCTCTAGCACTGACCTATAAAAATTGTGCTAGAGACAACGTATGTTTTCAACCATTCCGCTAAGGTTTTTCAGTTGTTATGATTCCTGTTCTGTTCCTCTTACAGCAAACATCAACAAAGGAAAATCCGCTCAACCCAGTCTTTACCACTTTCTAGACAGTTGGCACCTAGTCTGAAACTTTGAAGTCTGAAAACACTCAAGTGTCCATCAGAGACTCTGGATTGTAAGCACTTCAAAACTGGTGCAACTTAAACACGTTGCTTTGTCTAATGGGTAGCAGATCCCTCCTAGAGGTGTGAGAAACAACGTAAGCTTCGGCAATGTTGCGTCTTAAAGAAAGTTCAACGTCACAACGACGAGGATGGGATTCGAACCCACGCGTGCAGAGCACAATGGATTAGCAGTCCATCGCCTTAACCACTCAGCCACCTCGTCCTGTGAGGCTGTCCTGTGAGACTTTCCCGTATCGCCTGCTGTGGGGCATTTTGCGATTCCTAAATTACCACCAAGTACGTAGTAGCGTGCATCAA
This sequence comes from Paramisgurnus dabryanus, assembly GCF_030506205.2. NCBI lineage: Eukaryota > Metazoa > Chordata > Actinopteri > Cypriniformes > Cobitidae > Paramisgurnus > Paramisgurnus dabryanus. The sequence continues at coordinate 31,665,350 of NC_133350.1, read as the reverse complement.
ATTGTTTCCGTTGTTGGTGTAATTAAACGTTATCTTTTAGAAAACTTTCATTTTGGCCTGACAGGAGGGAAACGCCTGAAGAGAACTGTGCATGAGCAATCCATCGCCTTAGACATGTTTAGAAATAATTTCAAGGACTGACCTTTAATTGATTGGGGTTCTTTTTCAAAATAGTTTTCATCGGATTTCGACATGAAACAGGCAAAAACCAAAGGAGACATTCAAGACTTTATTTAAAGGGAACAAGAGGTTTTCATTGGCTTATGTACACAGCCAACTGGCTGTGTAATGTTGACTAAACCTCAGTACACTTACCTGCCGTCCATTCAACTAACACTAACCGACGATCAGGTTTACAATAACGTGCATCAAACTGATGTAACTGTTGAGGTTGTTAAATCAACATGACCAAAACCCTGTCATATCTCTAACAAAGTGTTTATTTCAGTCGAACCGAGGACATTTGTGATAACCACATCACCACAGAAACCTGTTCCTTTAGATTCTATGTTTATTTTGATAGATTTGGCCACACACTTTCTCTCTGTGCAACACTTCCCAAAGGGGCAATGCTTTACGCCCACTTGAGAACTGGCCACCTTTCATGCGTGAAGCGAATGTGACGGGCGGAACTGTGTGTAACTTTAAAAGTGCTTCATGATACAAGAAGTAACGTGGCTCAAGAAAGAAATTTAACTCGCAGCGTATCAAAAGGCATACACTGTTTCTGCCCGGTTTCGAACCAAGGACCTTTCGCGTGTTAGGCGAACGTGATAACCACTACACTACAGAAACCCACATGCTCTGACACTTGGTTGTATCAACACATTTTGTCACATATTTTGCGATCGTTTGAAGGGACCGCACAAACTGTATGAGAAAGGCGGTGCATTTCCCAGAAATGCATGGATGCTTCTTCTGAAACCGGCAAACAGCTACACACTTCTTAGTTTGGATATCTATCCGATTTGTTTCAGAGATGACGTGTGAGCAGTCAAGTCTCAGCTCTGCGATCTGACCGAATAACGCAGATATTTCCAAACCTGCTGCTGGTCGGCTACTGTCCTGCAGACTTCAGTTTCAACCCACCTCCAACACAACAGTCTGTAATTATCAAGCAACCTTGAACACCTTGATAAGCTGCTTCAGCTAAGTTTCATTGGGGTTGGAGCTAAAATCTGCAGGGCGGAAGCTCACCAGGAGCAGGGTCAAAGACCCCTGCTATAGTGTGAGCACACAATTTGTGAACTTTGGCTTCCCATCGCATGGGATTTACTCGTATAGTGTACGTTGGCATTTAGCCACGACTGTGCTGAAATGGCACAGTGTATGCTCGTCTTTAGCGTTAGAACAGGGGTAGGCAACGCCGGTCCTGAAGTGCCGCAATGCTGCAGATTTTATTTCCAACCCTGAATAAACCTCATCCACCTGTGGTTCTCAGGTGACCTTTAGACCTTGGTTAGCCTGTTCATGTGGGCCTGATTGGAGCTGGAGCTAAACTCTGCAGGACTGCTGCACTCCAGGACCTACGTGAAAAGGATCCATGATGAACTTTGAGTCCGAAAGATTAACGCGGCAAACTACCGCAAGAGGTTACGGACATACAGGCTTAAGGGGGCACCCGGATTTGAACCGGGGACCTCTTGATCTGCAGTCAAATGCTCTACCACTGAGCTATACCCCCTATGAGAACACACGTGACTGAAGAATTGAAAAACCAACATGTGTTATGCTTCACCACAGTTAAAGCTGTCTTGATAATGTCCAAGTGAACGGTTAGACCTCCCTATCTGCGTTTAAACGCTCTAGCACTGACCTATAAAAATTGTGCTAGAGACAACGTATGTTTTCAACCATTCCGCTAAGGTTTTTCAGTTGTTATGATTCCTGTTCTGTTCCTCTTACAGCAAACATCAACAAAGGAAAATCCGCTCAACCCAGTCTTTACCACTTTCTAGACATTTGGCACATAGTCTGAAACTTTAAAGTCTGAAAACACTCAAGTGTCCATCAGAGACTCTGGATTGTAAGCACTTCAAAACTGGTGCAACGAAAACACGTTGCTTTGTCTAATGGGTAGCAGATCACTCCTAGAGGTGTGAGAAACAACGCAATGTTGCGTCTTAAAGAAAGTTCAACGTCACAACGACGAGGATGGGATTCGAACCCACGCGTGCAGAGCACAATGGATTAGCAGTCCATCGCCTTAACCACTCGGCCACCTCGTCCAAGAAACTTTGTCGGAACCCCTGCGGTTCGGCATTGTGCGATTCCTAAATTACCAGCAAGTACGTAGTAGTGTGAATCAAATAGATTCCGTTGTTGATTTAATTAAACGTTACCTTTTTGAAAGTGTTCATTTTGGCCTAACGGAAGGTAAACGCCTGAAGAGAACTGTGCATGAGCAATCCATCGCCTTAGACATGTTTAGAGATATTATCAAGGATTGACCTTTATTTGATTGGGGTTCTTTTTCAAAATTGTTTTCAACGGATTTCAACATGAAAGAGACAAAAAACAAACGAGACATTCAAGACTTTATGTAAAGGGAACAAGAGGTTTTCATTGGCTTGTCTACACAGCCAACTGGCTGGGTAATGTTGACTAAACCTCAGTACACTTTCCTGTCTTACGTTCAACTAACACTAACCGACGATCAGGTTTAAAATAACGTGCATCAAACTGATGTAACTGTTGAGGTACTTAAATTAACATGACCAAAACCCTGTCATAACTCTAACAAAGTGTTTCAGTCGAACCGAGGACTTTTTGTGATAACCACAACACCACAGAAACCTGTTCGTGTGGATTCTTTGGTTATTTTGATAGATTTAGCCACACATTTTCTCTCTGTGCAACACTCCCCAAAGGGGCAATGCTTTTCGCCCACTTGCGAACTGGCCACCTTTCACGCGTGAAGCGAATGTGATGGGCGGAACTGTGTGTAACTTTAAAAGTGCTTCATGACACAAGGAGTAACGTGTCTCAAGAGAGGCTTTTAACTTGCAGCGTATCAAAAGAAACGCGCTGTTTCTGCCCGGTTTCGAACCGAGGACCTTTCGCGTGTTAGGCGAACGTGATAACCACTACACTACAGAAACCTACACGCTGTGGTACTTGGTTGTATAATGGATTTTGCCACATCCTTGCGATCGCTTGAAGGAACCGCACAAACTGTATGAGAAAGGCGGCACATTTCCCAGGAATGCATGGATGCTGATTCTGAAACTGGCAAACAGCCACACACTTCTTAGTTCGGGTATCTCACCGATTTGTTTCAGACGTGAAGTGTGAGCAGTCAAGTCGCAGCTCTGCGATCTGACCGAATTGTGCAGGTATCTCCAAACCTGCTTCTGGTCGGCTACCTTCCTGCAGACTTCAGTCTCTAACCCTAACCCTACTTTGTGGACTGAATTTAAAGCTCATACCTCTGCTGAGACGCTCTCTTTGTTTGCTGCGTCTCATGCGAAGCGTCGGTCTTCTCGTGCTCATTCAGTCCACAAAGTATCCATCCTTAAATCCTTAGCGTAGTCATTGACTATTGTAGTGACAAAAACAGGTTAAGTTTTCTGTTTCCTGTGTCCTTAAACTTTCCTAATCTTTGTTACTTCCTAAAATGATGCACTACAGATGCCTATGATTATATACAGCAGATGATGGTATTTGTATGCATTCTAATACTGTATCATTTTAGGAAGTAACAAAGATTAGGAAAGTTTAAGGACACAGGAAACAGAAAACTTAACCTGTTTTTGTCACTACAATAGTCAATGACTACGCTAAGGATTTAAGGATGGATACTTTGTGGACTGAATGAGCACGAGAAGACCGACGCTTCGCATGAGACGCAGCAAACAAAGAGAGCGTCTCAGCAGAGGTATGAGCTTTAAATTCAACTAATAAAAAGGAAAGCGGACTTTAATCGATGTAACTGGAATGGAAACTAACTACATTTAACAAAGTTTATTTTGAATGTATGAACAATCGTACAATTGAGAGGCTAATTTATTAAAAAGGCTGGGAGAGACCGTAAAGAACAGTGTTTGAGGGTCTGAGTGAAGAAAGTTTGTTTTTACTCGGGGAAAAGGATTAATTGTTTTGAGGAGCATAATGGGTGACTCCGACTCAGATTCAGGAACGGTCTCAAAGCAACTTGAAAATAAGTTAACATTAGAAGAAGAAAGTGCGCGAATGCGGGCTTCAAGAGCTGGTAAAATGTCGCATTTAACAAGGCGCATGAACATTGTTAAGTCTTTGACGGCTGATAAAGAATTCGTTGATGAAGTAAAACAGAACATTATGAAATTCAACGAAATGTTTAGTGAATTTAAAGGTCTTCAGGATGCTTACATTAAAACTTTGAGTGAAGAGGACCGCGAAGAGGACGTTAAAAATTGGTATGAGCCTAAAGTGAAGCAAATGAATACTTTTCTTTCAAATGTGAAGAAGTGGGTTGCTGCAGTTGAATATCCTGACACTAGCAGCACGATTCCAAATGTTGCTACTGACCCCATTTCTATACCTAAATTAAATACAAGCGTTTCTGATGATGATGACAATTCTTCATTTACCTCTTCCAAGGGTAGCCAGCGTTCCATGACCTCAGCAGCACGCATTGTAGCTGAGGCAGAGCGTGCAGCACTACGTCAACAAAGGAAAATCCGCTCAACCCAGTCTTTACCACTTTCTAGACATTTGGCACATAGTCTGAAACTTTAAAGTCTGAAAACACTCAAGTGTCCATCAGAGACTCTGGATTGTAAGCACTTCAAAACTGGTGCAACGAAAACACGTTGCTTTGTCTAATGGGTAGCAGATCACTCCTAGAGGTGTGAGAAACAACGCAATGTTGCGTCTTAAAGAAAGTTCAACGTCACAACGACGAGGATGGGATTCGAACCCACGCGTGCAGAGCACAATGGATTAGCAGTCCATCGCCTTAATCACTCGGCCACCTCGTCCAAGAAACTTTGTCGGAACCCCTGCGGTTCGGCATTGTGCGATTCCTAAATTACCAGCAAGTACGTAGTAGTGTGAATCAAATAGATTCCGTTGTTGATTTAATTAAACGTTACCTTTTTGAAAGTGTTCATTTTGGCCTAACGGAAGGTAAACGCCTGAAGAGAACTGTGCATGAGCAATCCATCGCCTTAGACATGTTTAGAGATATTATCAAGGATTGACCTTTATTTGATTGGGGTTCTTTTTCAAAATTGTTTTCAACGGATTTCAACATGAAAGAGACAAAAAACAAACGAGACATTCAAGACTTTATGTAAAGGGAACAAGAGGTTTTCATTGGCTTGTCTACACAGCCAACTGGCTGGGTAATGTTGACTAAACCTCAGTACACTTTCCTGTCTTACGTTCAACTAACACTAACCGACGATCAGGTTTAAAATAACGTGCATCAAACTGATGTAACTGTTGAGGTACTTAAATTAACATGACCAAAACCCTGTCATAACTCTAACAAAGTGTTTCAGTCGAACCGAGGACTTTTTGTGATAACCACAACACCACAGAAACCTGTTCGTGTGGATTCTTTGGTTATTTTGATAGATTTAGCCACACATTTTCTCTCTGTGCAACACTCCCCAAAGGGGCAATGCTTTTCGCCCACTTGCGAACTGGCCACCTTTCACGCGTGAAGCGAATGTGATGGGCGGAACTGTGTGTAACTTTAAAAGTGCTTCATGACACAAGGAGTAACGTGTCTCAAGAGAGGCTTTTAACTTGCAGCGTATCAAAAGGAACGCGCTGTTTCTGCCCGGTTTCGAACCGAGGACCTTTCGCGTGTTAGGCGAACGTGATAACCACTACACTACAGAAACCTACACGCTGTGGTACTTGGTTGTATAATGGATTTTGCCACATCCTTGCGATCGCTTGAAGGAACCGCACAAACTGTATGAGAAAGGCGGCACATTTCCCAGGAATGCATGGATGCTGATTCTGAAACTGGCAAACAGCCACACACTTCTTAGTTCGGGGTGGTGATAGCGCAGTGGATAAGACACTCGCCTTTGGTGTGGGAGACCCGGGTTCGAATCTACAGTGATACACCATTGTGTCCCTGAGCAAGACACTTAACCCCTAGTTGCTCCAGAGGCGTGCGACCTCTGACATATATAGCAATTGTAAGTCGCTTTGGATAAAAGCGTCAGCTAAATGAATAAGTAAGTAAGTTCGGGTATCTCACCGATTTGTTTCAGACGTGAAGTGTGAGCAGTCAAGTCGCAGCTCTGCGATCTGACCGAATTGTGCAGGTATCTCCAAACCTGCTTCTGGTCGGCTACCTTCCTGCAGACTTCAGTCTCTAACCCTAACCCTACTTTGTGGACTGAATTTAAAGCTCATACCTCTGCTGAGACGCTCTCTTTGTTTGCTGCGTCTCATGCGAAGCGTCGGTCTTCTCGTGCTCATTCAGTCCACAAAGTATCCATCCTTAAATCCTTAGCGTAGTCATTGACTATTGTAGTGACAAAAACAGGTTAAGTTTTCTGTTTCCTGTGTCCTTAAACTTTCCTAATCTTTGTTACTTCCTAAAATGATGCACTACAGATGCCTATGATTATATACAGCAGATGATGGTATTTGTATGCATTCTAATACTGTATCATTTTAGGAAGTAACAAAGATTAGGAAAGTTTAAGGACACAGGAAACAGAAAACTTAACCTGTTTTTGTCACTACAATAGTCAATGACTACGCTAAGGATTTAAGGATGGATACTTTGTGGACTGAATGAGCACGAGAAGACCGACGCTTCGCATGAGACGCAGCAAACAAAGAGAGCGTCTCAGCAGAGGTATGAGCTTTAAATTCAACTAATAAAAAGGAAAGCGGACTTTAATCGATGTAACTGGAATGGAAACTAACTACATTTAACAAAGTTTATTTTGAATGTATGAACAATCGTACAATTGAGAGGCTAATTTATTAAAAAGGCTGGGAGAGACTGTAAAGAACAGTGTTTGAGGGTCTGAGTGAAGAAAGTTTGTTTTTACTCGGGGAAAAGGATTAATTGTTTTGAGGAGCATAATGGGTGACTCCGACTCAGATTCAGGAACGGTCTCAAAGCAACTTGAAAATAAGTTAACATTAGAAGAAGAAAGTGCGCGAATGCGGGCTTCAAGAGCTGGTAATATGTCGCATTTAACAAGGCGCATGAACATTGTTAAGTCTTTGACGGCTGATAAAGAATTTGTTGATGAAGTAAAACAGAACATTATGAAATTCAACGAAATGTTTAGTGAATTTAAAGGTCTTCAGGATGCTTACATTAAAACTTTGAGTGAAGAGGACCGCGAAGAGGACGTTAAAAATTGGTATGAGCCTAAAGTGAAGCAAATGAATACTTTTCTTTCAAATGTGAAGAAGTGGGTTGCTGCAGTTGAATATCCTGACACTAGCAGCACGATTCCAAATGTTGCTACTGACCCCATTTCTATACCTAAATTAAATACAAGCGTTTCTGATGATGATGACAATTCTTCATTTACCTCTTCCAAGGGTAGCCAGCGTTCCATGACCTCAGCAGCACGCATTGTAGCTGAGGCAGAGCGTGCAGCACTACGTGCCAAGGCTGCTAAGCTACAAGAAAAGCACACTTTAGAAAAGGAACAAGAGGAACTTAGAAAAAGAAAGGAAACATTGGAAATCAATACTGAAATAGCAGCTAATTCAGCAAAAATCAATTATCTCCAAAAGGCAGAATGTTCTGTAGATCTACTTGAGAATTACGCAGAAGAAGAACAATCTAATGCAATGAATGAATATTGTGATACAGCAAAGGAGAAAGTATCACTGTTTGATGAACCCAGTGGTCCATATGTAAGGCCAAAGCAGGGTGTACAGGTACAATTTTCTACCTTGCAGGGCGGATATGATGCTCAGCCTTCTGTTTTTACCAGTGGCTATGACCGACAAAATTATTTAGAGCCTCTGCACCATGCTTTCATGCAGACTACTCAAAGCTCAGCTCACCCAGCTCAAACAGACAGTCAGGAAACCAGTCAAGCCAGTGATCAGCCGAGTAGTCGGGACAGACAGTCCAGGTCTGTTCCTTTACCTAACCTATATCAAGAGTCTGCTAATCTTTCTCGTATTCTTACCAGGCAGAACGAATTGACTAATATTCTTGTCAAACAACAAGTTCTTTCTACTTTACCCCAAGGGAATCTTTCACCCTTTGAAGGAGACATTTTCCAATACAAGTCTTTCATTCACTCTTTTGAGCACACAATCGAGAGAAAAACTGATGACAATCAAGATCGTTTACAATTTCTCATTCAGTATACTAAAGGACAAGCTCAGGAGCTAGTGAGAAGTTGTCAACATATGAATCCAAACAGAGGTTATCAGAAAGCAAAGGCTTTATTAAGAGAACACTTTGGAAATGAATATAGAATTTCTTGTGCTTACATGGAGAAAGCTCTTAGCTGGCCCTCTATCAAATCTGAAGACTCAAAGGCATTAAGTAACTTTGCATTGTTCCTTAGAACTTGTTGTAATGCCATGGAAGAACTAGAGTATATGGAAGAACTGGATACCATTTCTAATATGAAGAACATTGTTCTAAAGCTCCCGTACAAGCTCAGAGAAAAATGGCGTGCTAAGGCTTGTGAGCTGCAACGTACTGGTAGAGTGCGAATGGTCAGTTTAGTTTCTTTCATTGAGAGACAAGCCAGCATCATGTCAGACCCAATATATGGCAACATACAAGACTTGAGTTCTGTTAAAGCTAAGCCCAAGTTAATGTTGAAACCCAAGCCAAAAGGAACTTTTGCTACTAATTTGAATGTTAAACCACACCAGGAATCTAGAAACCCAGATAGAAGCCCAGATAATTCATGTCTGTTCTGTAAAGAGGATCATGAACTGAAGTCGTGCATTGAATTTGAGAAAAAGGTACACAAGGAAAAAATCACATTCCTAAAACAGAATGGAATCTGTTTCGGATGTTTAGTGAAGGCTGGACATGTAAGCAAAGATTGCACAGGGCGTCTAAATTGCTCAACATGCAAGAAAAGTCATCCAAGTGTACTACATATTAAGTCTGAACAGTCGTTAGTAAAAGCCCCTGTTAGTAGTGCGCAGGTGTCACTAAGTGGTGGTGAGCATTCTGGGGCCGGGGACAAACACAACACCAAGGAGTGCATGCTTCCCATTGTGCCAGTGAAGGTGAAACACTCCAAAGGAAGCAAGGTGATATACACATACGCTTTTCTTGATGCAGGGAGTTCTGCAACCTTCTGCACAAAGAACCTCATTGACAAGCTGAACATAACAGGGAGAAAAACCAACATCTTGCTCCGAACCATGTCCCAGGAAAAGTCATTGAGCTCAGATATAATCACAGGCTTGGAGGTTTCAGCTATAAATCAAAACACCTTCATTGCACTGCCAGAGGTTTACACCCAAAGGAGCATGCCAGTAGACACAAATAGTATTCCCACTAACGAAGATCTATCTAGATTTACTTACCTTAGAGAGGTGAACATACTCAGAATAGAAGCTGATGTAGAATTGTTGATTGGCAGCAATGTTCCAAAGGCTTTAGAACCGTGGGAAGTGGTCAACAGCCAAGGAGATGGACCATACGCAGTAAAGACCATATTAGGATGGACTGTCAATGGCCAGATATGCTCATGTGACTGTAAATAGAACTTCCATTGGAAACTTAGAAGAGCTGTTGCTGCAGCAATACAGTCATGACTTCAATGAAAGCCAAGACAAAGTTGAAATGTCGCAGGAAGACAAGAAATTCATGACAATAGCAGAAAAATCAGTCAAACTGCAAAATGGCCATTACACTTTGGACTTACCATTCAGGAGAAAAGATATCATTATGCCAGATAATCACCAGGTGGCAGAGCAGCGGTTGTCTAGTCTTAAGAAAAAATTCCAAAAGAACGAAAAATTCAAAGCTGAATATACAGAATTCCTCACAGAAGTTATAAATCGAGGACATGCAGAAGTGGTACCACAGGATGAACTGAAAAGGTGTGATGGTAAAGTCTGGTACATCCCACATCACGGTGTATACCACAGCAAGAAGGGTACAATAAGAGTAGTCTTTGATTGTGGTGTAACATACCGAGGCACATCTTTAAATTCTGAACTTCTGCCAGGTCCAGACTTAACAAGCTCTCTTTTTGGTGTCCTTACCAGATTTCGTCAGGAGCCTGTTGCAGTGATGACTGATATTCAGACAATGTTCCATCAGGTCAAAGTATCAAAGAATGATGTTGACTTTTTGCGATTTCTTTGGTGGCCTAATGGAGACATAAAGAGACCTCCAGGTGAGCATCGCATGTTAGTGCACCTGTTTGGAGCCGTTTCGTCTCCAAGTTGTGCAAACTTTGCACTTAGACAGACAGCTAAAGACAACAAGAACATGTTCCATCCGAACATAATAAGCACAGTTGAGAATAACTTTTATGTTGATGACTGTCTGAAGTCCCTGTCCTCAGAACACGAAGCAGTGCACCTGGTCAAGGAACTTACATCTCTCTGTCAAAAAGGAGGATTTCGTTTGACCAAATGGGTGAGCAACAGCCGAACTGTCCTAATGCATATTCCAAAGGAGGACAGAGCCCATGAGATTAGAGAACTGGACCTAGACAGAGACAAATTGCCAGTGGAAAGAGCACTTGGTTTGCTATGGAGTGTTGAGGATGACCTGTTCAAGTTTAAGATAATTGTGAAAGAGAAGCCTCACACACGAAGAAACATGTTATCCATTGTGAGCTCGATCTATGATCCACTAGGATTCTTGTGCCCCCTCACATTATCTGCAAAGTTGCTGTTACAGGAGCTCTGTAGGAGCAAGCATGACTGGGACAGCAGAATACCTCAAGCTGCATCTGACAAATGGAGTGGATGGATCAATGATCTATGTGTGCTGGAAAACTTCGTGGTGCCTCGGTGCGTTAAACCTTCTGGTTTTGGACCAGTTAAACAGGCTGAGTTACATCATTTTTCCGATGCCAGTGATCATGGATATGGCACAGTGAGTTATCTAAGAATGACTGCAGACAATCATGGTATAAATGTTTCTTTCATGCTTGGTAAAGCAAGAGTGGCTCCTTTGAAACAGATGACCATCCCTCGCATGGAATTGGCAGCTGCAGTGCTGGCAGTTAAAGTGGACAAGATGCTAAGAAAGGAGGTCGACTTCAAACTCTGTCAGTCTACCTTTTGGACTGATAGTCAGTCTGTTTTAAAATATATAGCAAATGAACAAGCAAGATTTCACACTTTTGTGGCGAATAGGATTTCTGTCATTAGAGACAACACAGATATATACCAGTGGAGATATATAGGAACCAAACTAAATCCAGCTGACATGGCGTCAAGAGGCTCCGCGAGGATCCTGGCCTCTGGGAAGAGTACTCCAAGTCCATCCTGGTTCACAAGGTCTAACAAGAACTGTTACTCTCCAAACCAAGTCTGGAGTTTTGATAAGACCAGTATCAAAACTTTGCTTGCTGCTAGAAGCTTCAGAGTTCCCTGAATGAAGATTGGATGACATAATTAGATATAAAGATAAGTGTATTTTCTGTTTACTTCACTTTAATATTTACTTATTATACAAAATGATAATGTGTTGAGTTTCAACACACCTCCAACACACCTCTCTGTAATTATCAAGCAACCCTGAAAACCTTGATAAGCTGCTTCAGCTATGTTTCATTGGGGTTGGAGCTAAAATCTGCAGGGCGGAAGCTCACCAGGAGCAGGGTCGGAGACCCCTGGTAGAGTGTGAGCATGCAATTCGTGAGCTTTGGCTTCACGTCGCATGGGATTTACTCGTTAAGTGTAGGTTGGCATTTAGCCACGACTGTGCTGAAATGGCACAGTGTATGCTCGTCTTTAGCGTAGTACAGGGGTCGGCAACGCCGGTCCAGAAGTGCTGCAGTCCTGGAGATTTTACTTCCAACCCTGATTAAACCTCATCCACCTGTAGTTCTCAGGTGACCCTTTAGACCTTGGTTAGCCTGTTCATGTGTGCTTGATTTGAGCTGGAGCTAAACTCTGCAGGACTGCTGCACTCCAGGACCGACGTTTGCCTACCCCTATGTTAAAAGGATCCAGGATGAACTTTGAGTAAGAAATATTAGCGCGCCAAACGACGGACATACAGGCGTATAGCCAAGGGGGCACCCGATTTGTTTCAGACGTGAAGTGTGAGCAGTCAAATGCTCTACCACTGAGCTATACCCCCTCACAGAAGACATGTGGCTGAAGAATTGAAAAAGCATCATGTGTTATACTTCACCACAGTTAAAGCTGTCGTGATAATGTCCAAGTGAACCGTTAGACTGCCCTATTTGCGTTTCAACGCTTTAGCACTGACCTATAGAAATTGTGCTAGAGAAAACGTATGTTTTTAACCATTCCGCTAATGTTTTTCAGTTGTTATGATTACTGTTTTGTTCCTCTTTCATCAAACATCAACAAAGGAACCACTCAACCCTGTCTTTACCACTTTCTAGACAGTTGGCACAAAGCATGGACTTTAAACACTCAAGTGTCCGCCAGAGACTCTGGCGAGTAAGCACTTCAAAACTGGTGAAAAGAAAACACACTGATTTCTCTACTCCTAGAGGTGTGGGAAACAACGTAACCATCTGCAATGTGGCATGTTAAAGACAGTTCAACTTCACAACGACAGACAGACGACGAGGATGGGATTCAAACCCACGCGTGCAGAGCACAATGGATTAGCAGTCCATCGCCTTAACCACTCGGCCACCTCGTCACGTGAAACTTTGTCGGAACCCCTGCGGTTGGGCATTGTGCGATTCCTAAATTACCAGCAAGTACGTAGTAGTGTGAATCAAATAGTTTCCGTTGTTGATTTAATTAAACGTTACCTTTTTGAAAGTGTTCATTTTGGCCTAACGGAAGGTAAACGCCTGAAGAGAACTGTGCATGAGCAATCCATCGCCTTAGACATGTTTAGAGATATTATCAAGGATTGACCTTTATTTAATTGGGGTTCTTTTTCAAAATTGTTTTCAACGGATTTCAACATGAAACAGACAAAAAACAAACGAGACATTCAAGACTTTATGTAAAGGGAACAAGAGGTTTTCATTGGCTTGTCTACACAGCCAACTGGCTGGGTAATGTTGACTAAACCTCAGTACACTTTCCTGTCTTACGTTCAACTAACACTAACCGACGATCAGGTTTAAAATAACGTGCATCAAACTGATGTAACTGTTGAGCTACTTAAATTAACATGACCAAAACCCTGTCATATCTCTAACAAAGTGTTTCAGTCGAACCGAGGACTTTTTGTGATAACCACAACACCACAGAAACCTGTTCGTGTGGATTCTTTGGTTATTTTGATAGATTTAGCCACACATTTTCTCTCTGTGCAACACTCCCCAAAGGGGCAATGCTTTTCGCCCACTTGCGAACTGGCCACCTTTCACGCGTGAAGCGAATGTGATGGGCGGAACTGTGTGTAACTTTAAAAGTGCTTCATGACACAAGGAGTAACGTGTCTCAAGAGAGGCTTTTAACTTGCAGCGTATCAAAAGGAACGCGCTGTTTCTGCCCGGTTTCGAACCGAGGACCTTTCGCGTGTGAGGCGAACGTGATAACCACTACACTACAGAAACCTACACGCTGTGGTACTTGGTTGTATAAACGGATTTTGCCACATATTTTGCGATCGCTTGAAGGAACCGCACAAACTGTATGAGAAAGGCGGCGCATTTCCCAGGAATGCATGGATGCTGATTCTGAAACTGGCAAACAGCCACACACTTCTTAGTTCGGGTATCTCACCGATTTGTTTCAGACGTGAAGTGTGAGCAGTCAAGTCGCAGCTCTGCGATCTGACCGAATTGTGCAGGTATCTCCAAACCTGCTTCTGGTCGGCTACCTTCCTGCAGACTTCAGTTTCAACACACCTCCAACACACCTCTCTGTAATTATCAAGCAACCCTGAAAACCTTGATAAGCTGCTTCAGCTATGTTTCATTGGGGTTGGAGATAAAATCTGCAGGGCGGAAGCTCACCAGGAGCAGGGTCGGAGACCCCTGGTAGAGTGTGAGCATGCAATTCGTGAGCTTTGGCTTCACGTCGCATGGGATTTACACGTTAAGTGTAGGTTGGCATTTAGCCACGACTGTGCTGAAATGGCACAGTGTATGCTCGTCTTTAGCGTAGTACAGGGGTCGGCAACGCCGGTCCAGAAGTGCTGCAGTCCTGGAGATTTTACTTCCAACCCTGATTAAACCTCATCCACCTGTAGTTCTCAGGTGACCCTTTAGACCTTGGTTAGCCTGTTCATGTGTGCTTGATTTGAGCTGGAGCTAAACTCTGCAGGACTGCTGCACTCCAGGACCGACGTTTGCCTACCCCTATGTTAAAAGGATCCAGGATGAACTTTGAGTAAGAAATATTAGCGAGCCAAACGACGGACATACAGGCGTATAGCCAAGGGGGCACCCAGATTTGAACCTCTTGATCTGCAGTCAAATGCTCTACCACTGAGCTATACCCCCTCACAGAAGACATGTGGCTGAAGAATTGAAAAAGCATCATGTGTTATACTTCACCACAGTTAAAGCTGTCGTGATAATGTCCAAGTGAACCGTTAGACTGCCCTATTTGCGTTTCAACGCTTTAGCACTGACCTATAGAAATTGTGCTAGAGAAAACGTATGTTTTTAACCATTCCGCTAATGTTTTTCAGTTGTTATGATTACTGTTTTGTTCCTCTTTCATCAAACATCAACAAAGGAACCACTCAACCCTGTCTTTACCACTTTCTAGACAGTTGGCACAAAGCATGGACTTTAGAGTCTGAAAACACTCAAGTGTCCGCCAGAGACTCTGGCGAGTAAGCACTTCAAAACTGGTGAAAAGAAAACACACTGATTTCTCTACTCCTAGAGGTGTGGGAAACAACGTAACCATCGGCAATGTGGCATGTTAAAGACAGTTCAACTTCACAACGACAGACAGACGACGAGGATGGGATTCGAACCCACGCGTGCAGAGCACAATGGATTAGCAGTCCATCGCCTTAACCACTCGGCCACCTCGTCACGTGAAACTTTGTCGGAACCCCTGCGGTTGGGCATTGTGCGATTCCTAAATTACCAGCAAGTACGTAGTAGTGTGAATCAAATAGTTTCCGTTGTTGATTTAATTAAACGTTACCCTAACCCTAACCTAACCCTAACCCTAACCCTAACCCGGATTTGAAGCGGGGACCTCTTGATCTGCAGTCAAATGCTCTACCACTGAGCTATACCCCCTCACAGAAGACATGTGGCTGAAGAAATGAAAAAGC
The DNA here is from genome assembly GCF_030506205.2 of Paramisgurnus dabryanus. Classification (NCBI taxonomy): domain Eukaryota; kingdom Metazoa; phylum Chordata; class Actinopteri; order Cypriniformes; family Cobitidae; genus Paramisgurnus; species Paramisgurnus dabryanus. The sequence goes on along the minus strand of NC_133350.1, from coordinate 31,650,022 downwards.
ATCATGTGTTATACTTCACCACAGTTAAAGCTGTCGTGATAATGTCCAAGTGAACCGTTAGACTGCCCTATTTGCGTTTCAACGCTTTAGCACTGACCTATAGAAATTGTGCTAGAGAAAACGTATGTTTTTAACCATTCCGCTAATGTTTTTCAGTTGTTATGATTACTGTTTTGTTCCTCTTTCATCAAACATCAACAAAGGAACCACTCAACCCTGTCTTTACCACTTTCTAGACAGTTGGCACAAAGCATAGACTTTAGAGTCTGTAAACACTCAAGTGTCCGCCAGAGACTCTGGCGAGTAAGCACTTCAAAACTGGTGAAAAGAAAACACACTGATTTCTCTACTCCTAGAGGTGTGGGAAACAACGTAACCATCGGCAATGTGGCATGTTAAAGACTTCACAACGACGAGGATGGGATTCGAACCCACGCGTGCAGAGCACAATGGATTAGCAGTCCATCGCCTTAACCACTCGGCCACCTCGTCACGTGAAACTTTGTCGGAACCCCTGCGGTTCGGCATTGTGCGATTCCTAAATTACCAGCAAGTACGTAGTAGTGTGAATCAAATAGTTTCCGTTGTTGATTTAATTAAACGTTACCTTTTTGAAAGTGTTCATTTTGGCCTAACGGAAGGTAAACGCCTGAAGAGAACTGTGCATGAGCAATCCATCGCCTTAGACATGTTTAGAGATATTATCAAGGATTGACCTTTATTTGATTGGGGTTCTTTTTCAAAATTGTTTTCAACGGATTTCAACATGAAACAGACAAAAAACAAACGAGACATTCAAGACTTTATGTAAAGGGAACAAGAGGTTTTCATTGGCTTGTCTACACAGCCAACTGGCTGGGTAATGTTGACTAAACCTCAGTACACTTTCCTGTCTTACATTCAACTAACACTAACCGACGATCAGGTTTAAAATAACGTGCATCAAACTGATGTAACTGTTGAGCTACTTAAATTAACATGACCAAAACCCTGTCATATCTCTAACAAAGTGTTTCAGTCGAACCGAGGACTTTTTGTGATAACCACAACACCACAGAAACCTGTTCGTGTGGATTCTTTGGTTATTTTGATAGATTTAGCCACACATTTTCTCTCTGTGCAACACTCCCCAAAGGGGCAATGCTTTTCGCCCACTTGCGAACTGGCCACCTTTCACGCGTGAAGCGAATGTGATGGGCGGAACTGTGTGTAACTTTAAAAGTGCTTCATGACACAAGGAGTAACGTGTCTCAAGAGAGGCTTTTAACTTGCAGCGTATCAAAAGGAACGCGCTGTTTCTGCCCGGTTTCGAACCGAGGACCTTTCGCGTGTGAGGCGAACGTGATAACCACTACACTACAGAAACCTACACGCTACGGTACTTGGTTGAATAAACGGATTTTGCCACATATTTTGCGATCGCTTGAAGGAACCGCACAAACTGTATGAGAAAGGCGGCGCATTTCCCAGGAATGCATGGATGCTGATTCTGAAACTGGCAAACAGCCACACACTTCTTAGTTCGGGTATCTCACCGATTTGTTTCAGACGTGAAGTGTGAGCAGTCAAGTCGCAGCTCTGCGATCTGACCGAATTGTGCAGGTATCTCCAAACCTGCTTCTGGTCGGCTACCTTCCTGCAGATTTCAGTTTCAACACACCTCCAACACACCTCTCTGTAATTATCAAGCAACCCTGAAAACCTTGATAAGCTGCTTCAGCTATGTTTCATTGGGGTAGGAGCTAAAATCTGCAGGGCGGAAGCTCACCAGGAGCAGGGTCGGAGACCCCTGGTAGAGTGTGAGCATGCAATTCGTGAGCTTTGGCTTCACGTCGCATGGGATTTACTCGTTAAGTGTAGGTTGGCATTTAGCCACGACTGTGCTGAAATGGCACAGTGTATGCTCGTCTTTAGCGTAGTACAGGGGTCGGCAACGCCGGTCCAGAAGTGCTGCAGTCCTGGAGATTTTACTTCCAACCCTGATTAAACCTCATCCACCTGTAGTTCTCAGGTGACCCTTTAGACCTTGGTTAGCCTGTTCATGTGTGCTTGATTTGAGCTGGAGCTAAACTCTGCAGGACTGCTGCACTCCAGGACCGACGTTTGCCTACCCCTATGTTAAAAGGATCCAGGATGAACTTTGAGTAAGAAATTTTAACGCGCCAAACGACAGACATACAGGCGTATAGCCAAGGGGGCACCCGGATTTGAACCGGGGACCTCTTGATCTGCAGTCAAATGCTCTACCACTGAGCTATACCCCCTCACAGAAGACATGTGGCTGAAGAATTGAAAAAGCATCATGTGTTATACTTCACCACAGTTAAAGCTGTCGTGATAATGTCCAAGTGAACCGTTAGACTGCCCTATTTGCGTTTCAACGCTTTAGCACTGACCTATAGAAATTGTGCTAGAGAAAACGTATGTTTTTAACCATTCCGCTAATGTTTTTCAGTTGTTATGATTACTGTTTTGTTCCTCTTTCATCAAACATCAACAAAGGAACCACTCAACCCTGTCTTTACCACTTTCTAGACAGTTGGCACAAAGCATGGACTTTAGAGTCTGAAAACACTCAAGTGTCCGCCAGAGACTCTGGCGAGTAAGCACTTCAAAACTGGTGAAAAGAAAACACACTGATTTCTCTACTCCTAGAGGTGTTGGAAACAACGTAACCATCGGCAATGTGGCATGTTAAAGACAGTTCAACTTCACAACGACAGACAGACGACGAGGATGGGATTCGAACCCACGCGTGCAGAGCACAATGGATTAGCAGTCCATCGCCTTAACCACTCGGCCACCTCGTCACGTGAAACTTTGTCGGAACCCCTGCGGTTGGGCATTGTGCGATTCCTAAATTACCAGCAAGTACGTAGTAGTGTGAATCAAATAGTTTCCGTTGTTGATTTAATTAAACGTTACCTTTTTGAAAGTGTTCATTTTGGCCTAACGGAAGGTAAACGCCTGAAGAGAACTGTGCATGAGCAATCCATCGCCTTAGACATGTTTAGAGATATTATCAAGGATTGACCTTTATTTGATTGGGGTTCTTTTTCAAAATTGTTTTCAACGGATTTCAACATGAAACAGACAAAAAACAAACGAGACATTCAAGACTTTATGTAAAGGGAACAAGAGGTTTTCATTGGCTTGTCTACACAGCCAACTGGCTGGGTAATGTTGACTAAACCTCAGTACACTTTCCTGTCTTACGTTCAACTAACACTAACCGACGATCAGGTTTAAAATAACGTGCATCAAACTGATGTAACTGTTGAGCTACTTAAATTAACATGACCAAAACCCTGTCATATCTCTAACAAAGTGTTTCAGTCGAACCGAGGACTTTTTGTGATAACCACAACACCACAGAAACCTGTTCGTGTGGATTCTTTGGTTATTTTGATAGATTTAGCCACACATTTTCTCTCTGTGCAACACTCCCCAAAGGGGCAATGCTTTTCGCCCACTTGCGAACTGGCCACCTTTCACCCGTGAAGCGAATGTGATGGGCGGAACTGTGTGTAACTTTAAAAGTGCTTCATGACACAAGGAGTAACGTGTCTCAAGAGAGGCTTTTAACTTGCAGCGTATCAAAAGGAACACGCTGTTTCTGCCCGGTTTCGAACCGAGGACCTTTCGCGTGTGAGGCGAACGTGATAACCACTACACTACAGAAACCTACACGCTGTGGTACTTGGTTGTATAAACGGATTTTGCCACATCCTTGCGATCGCTTGAAGGAACCGCACAAACTGTATGAGAAAGGCGGCGCATTTCCCAGGAATGCATGGATGCTGATTCTGAAACTGGCAAACAGCCACACACTTCTTAGTTCGGGTATCTCACCGATTTGTTTCAGACGTGAAGTGTGAGCAGTCAAGTCGCAGCTCTGCGATCTGACCGAATTGTGCAGGTATCTCCAAACCTGCTTCTGGTCGGCTACCTTCCTGCAGACTTCAGTTTCAACACACCTCCAACACACCTCTCTGTAATTATCAAGCAACCCTGAAAACCTTGATAAGCTGCTTCAGCTATGTTTCATTGGGGTTGGAGCTAAAATCTGCAGGGGGGAAGCTCACCAGGAGCAGGGTCGGAGACCCCTGGTAGAGTGTGAGCATGCAATCCGTGAGCTTTGGCTTCACGTCGCATGGGATTTACTCGTTAAGTGTAGGTTGGCATTTAGCCACGACTGTGCTGAAATGGCACAGTGTATGCTCGTCTTTAGCGTAGTACAGGGGTCGGCAACGCCGGTCCAGAAGTGCTGCAGTCCTGGAGATTTTACTTCCAACCCTGATTAAACCTCATCCACCTGTAGTTCTCAGGTGACCCTTTAGACCTTGGTTAGCCTGTTCATGTGTGCTTGATTTGAGCTGGAGCTAAACTCTGCAGGACTGCTGCACTCCAGGACCGACGTTTGCCTACCCCTATGTTAAAAGGATCCAGGATGAACTTTGAGTAAGAAATATTAGCGCGCCAAACGACGGACATACAGGCGTATAGCCAAGGGGGCACCCGGATTTGAACTGGGGACCTCTTGATCTGCAGTCAAATGCTCTACCACTGAGCTATACCCCCTCACAGAAGACATGTGGCTGAAGAATTGAAAAAGCATCATGTGTTATACTTCACCACAGTTAAAGCTGTCGTGATAATGTCCAAGTGAACCGTTAGACTGCCCTATTTGCGTTTCAACGCTTTAGCACTGACCTATAGAAATTGTGCTAGAGAAAACGTATGTTTTTAACCATTCCGCTAATGTTTTTCAGTTGTTATGATTACTGTTTTGTTCCTCTTTCATCAAACATTAACAAAGGAACCACTCAACCCTGTCTTTACCACTTTCTAGACAGTTGGCACAAAGCATGGACTTTAGAGTCTGAAAACACTCAAGTGTCCGCCAGAGACTCTGGCGAGTAAGCACTTCAAAACTGGTGAAAAGAAAACACACTGATTTCTCTACTCCTAGAGGTGTGGGAAACAACGTAACCATCGGCAATGTGGCATGTTAAAGACTTCACAACGACGAGGATGGGATTCGAACCCACGCGTGCAGAGCACAATGGATTAGCAGTCCATCGCCTTAACCACTCGGCCACCTCGTCACGTGAAACTTTGTCGGAACCCCTGCGGTTGGGCATTGTGCGATTCCTAAATTACCAGCAAGTATGTAGTAGTGTGAATCAAATAGTTTCCGTTGTTGATTTAATTAAACGTTACCTTTTTGAAAGTGTTCATTTTGGCCTAACGGAAGGTAAACGCCTGAAGAGAACTGTGCATGAGCAATCCATCGCCTTAGACATGTTTAGAGATATTATCAAGGATTGACCTTTATTTGATTGGGGTTCTTTTTCAAAATTGTTTTCAACGGATTTCAACATGAAACAGACAAAAAACAAACGAGACATTCAAGACTTTATGTAAAGGGAACAAGAGGTTTTCATTGGCTTGTCTACACAGCCAACTGGCTGGGTAATGTTGACTAAACCTCAGTACACTTTCCTGTCTTACGTTCAACTAACACTAACCGACGATCAGGTTTAAAATAACGTGCATCAAACTGATGTAACTGTTGAGCTACTTAAATTAACATGACCAAAACCCTGTCATATCTCTAACAAAGTGTTTCAGTCGAACCGAGGACTTTTTGTGATAACCACAACACCACAGAAACCTGTTCGTGTGGATTCTTTGGTTATTTTGATAGATTTAGCCACACATTTTCTCTCTGTGCAACACTCCCCAAAGGGGCAATGCTTTTCGCCCACTTGCGAACTGGCCACCTTTCACGCGTGAAGCAAATGTGATGGGCGGAACTGTGTGTAACTTTAAAAGTGCTTCATGACACAAGGAGTAACGTGTCTCAAGAGAGGCTTTTAACTTGCAGCGTATCAAAAGGAACGCGCTGTTTCTGCCCGGTTTCGAACCGAGGACCTTTCGCGTGTTAGGCGAACGTGATAACCACTACACTACAGAAACCTACACGCTGTGGTACTTGGTTGTATAAACGGATTTTGCCACATCCTTGCGATCGCTTGAAGGAACCGCACAAACTGTATGAGAAAGGCGGCGCATTTCCCAGGAATGCATGGATGCTGATTCTGAAACCGGCAAACAGCCACACACTTCTTAGTTCGGGTATCTCACCGATTTGTTTCAGACGTGAAGTGTGAGCAGTCAAGTCGCAGCTCTGCGATCTGACCGAATTGTGCAGGTATCTCCAAACCTGCTTCTGGTCGGCTACCTTCCTGCAGACTTCAGTTTCAACACACCTCCAACACACCTCTCTGTAATTATCAAGCAACCCTGAAAACCTTGATAAGCTGCTTCAGCTATGTTTCATTGGGGTTGGAGCTAAAATCTGCAGGGCGGAAGCTCACCAGGAGCAGGGTCGGAGACCCCTGGTAGAGTGTGAGCATGCAATTCGTGAGCTTTGGCTTCACGTCGCATGGGATTTACTCGTTAAGTGTAGGTTGGCATTTAGCCACGACTGTGCTGAAATGGCACAGTGTATGCTCGTCTTTAGCGTAGTACAGGGGTCGGCAACGCCGGTCCAGAAGTGCTGCAGTCCTGGAGATTTTACTTCCAACCCTGATTAAACCTCATCCACCTGTAGTTCTCAGGTGACCCTTTAGACCTTGGTTAGCCTGTTCATGTGTGCTTGATTTGAGCTGGAGCTAAACTCTGCAGGACTGCTGCACTCCAGGACCGACGTTTGCCTACCCCTATGTTAAAAGGATCCAGGATGAACTTTGAGTAAGAAATATTAGCGAGCCAAACGACAGACATACAGGCGTATAGCCAAGGGGGCACCCGGATTTGAAGCGGGGACCTCTTGATCTGCAGTCAAATGCTCTACCACTGAGCTATACCCCCTCACAGAAGACATGTGGCTGAAGAATTGAAAAAGCATCATGTGTTATACTTCACCACAGTTAAAGCTGTCGTGATAATGTCCAAGTGAACCGTTAGACTGCCCTATTTGCGTTTCAACGCTTTAGCACTGACCTATAGAAATTGTGCTAGAGAAAACGTATGTTTTTAACCATTCCGCTAATGTTTTTCAGTTGTTATGATTACTGTTTTGTTCCTCTTTCATCAAACATCAACAAAGGAACCACTCAACCCTGTCTTTACCACTTTCTAGACAGTTGGCACAAAGCATGGACTTTAGAGTCTGAAAACACTCAAGTGTCCGCCAGAGACTCTGGCGAGTAAGCACTTCAAAACTGGTGAAAAGAAAACACACTGATTTCTCTACTCCTAGAGGTGTGGGAAACAACGTAACCATCGGCAATGTGGCATGTTAAAGACAGTTCAACTTCACAACGACGAGGATGGGATTCGAACCCACGCGTGCAGAGCACAATGGATTAGCAGTCCATCGCCTTAACCACTCGGCCACCTCGTCACGTGAAACTTTGTCGGAACCCCTGCGGTTCGGCATTGTGCGATTCCTAAATTACCAGCAAGTACGTAGTAGTGTGAATCAAATAGTTTCCGTTGTTGATTTAATTAAACGTTACCTTTTTGAAAGTGTTCATTTTGGCCTAACGGAAGGTAAACGCCTGAAGAGAACTGTGCATGAGCAATCCATCGCCTTAGACATGTTTAGAGATATTATCAAGGATTGACCTTTATTTGATTGGGGTTCTTTTTCAAAATTGTTTTCAACGGATTTCAACAGGAAAGAGACAAAAAACAAACAAGACATTCAAGACTTTATGTAAAGGGAACAAGAGGTTTTCATTGGCTTGTCTACACAGCCAACTGGCTGGGTAATGTTGACTAAACCTCAGTACACTTTCCTGTCTTACGTTCAACTAACACTAACCGACGATCAGGTTTAAAATAACGTGCATCAAACTGATGTAACTGTTGAGCTACTTAAATTAACATGACCAAAACCCTGTCATATCTCTAACAAAGTGTTTCAGTCGAACCGAGGACTTTTTGTGATAACCACAACACCACAGAAACCTGTTCGTGTGGATTCTTTGGTTATTTTGATAGATTTAGCCACACATTTTCTCTCTGTGCAACACTCCCCAAAGGGGCAATGCTTTTCGCCCACTTGCGAACTGGCCACCTTTCACGCGTGAAGCAAATGTGATGGGCGGAACTGTGTGTAACTTTAAAAGTGCTTCATGACACAAGGAGTAACGTGTCTCAAGAGAGGCTTTTAACTTGCAGCGTATCAAAAGGAACGCGCTGTTTCTGCCCGGTTTCGAACCGAGGACCTTTCGCGTGTTAGGCGAACGTGATAACCACTACACTACAGAAACCTACACGCTGTGGTACTTGGTTGTATAAACGGATTTTGCCACATCCTTGCGATCGCTTGAAGGAACCGCACAAACTGTATGAGAAAGGCGGCGCATTTCCCAGGAATGCATGGATGCTGATTCTGAAACTGGCAAACAGTCACACACTTCTTAGTTCGGGTATCTCACCGATTTGTTTCAGACGTGAAGTGTGAGCAGTCAAGTCGCAGCTCTGCGATCTGACCGAATTGTGCAGGTATCTCCAAACCTGCTTCTGGTCGGCTACCTTCCTGCAGACTTCAGTTTCAACACACCTCCAACACACCTCTCTGTAATTATCAAGCAACCCTGAAAACCTTGATAAGCTGCTTCAGCTATGTTTCATTGGGGTTGGAGCTAAAATCTGCAGGGCGAAAGCTCACCAGGAGCAGGGTCGGAGACCCCTGGTAGAGTGTGAGCATGCAATTCGTGAGCTTTGGCTTCACGTCGCATGGGATTTACTCGTTAAGTGTAGGTTGGCATTTAGCCACAACTGTGCTGAAATGGCACAGTGTATGCTCGTCTTCAGCATAGTACAGGGGTCGGCAATGCCGGTCCAGAAGTGCTGCAGTCCTGGAGATTTTACTTCCAACCCTGATTAAACCTCATCCACCTGTAGTTCTCAGGTGACCCTTTAGACCTTGGTTAGCCTGTTCATGTGTGCTTGATTTGAGCTGGAGCTAAACTCTGCAGGACTGCTGCACTCCAGGACGGACGTTTGCCTACCCCTATGTTAAAAGGATCCAGGATGAACTTTGAGTAAGAAATATTAGAGCGCCAAACGACAGACATACAGTCGTATAGCCAAGGGGGCACCCGGATTTGAACCGGGGACCTCTTGATCTGCAGTCAAATGCTCTACCACTGAGCTATACCCCCTCACAGAAGACATGTGGCTGAAGAATTGAAAAAGCATCATGTGTTATACTTCACCACAGTTAAAGCTGTCGTGATAATGTCCAAGTGAACCGTTAGACTGCCCTATTTGCGTTTCAACGCTTTAGCACTGACCTATAGAAATTGTGCTAGAGAAAACGTATGTTTTTAACCATTCCGCTAATGTTATTCAGTTGTTATGATTACTGTTTTGTTCCTCTTTCATCAAACATCAACAAAGGAACCACTCAACCCTGTCTTTACCACTTTCTAGACAGTTGGCACAAAGCATGGACTTTAGAGTCTGAAAACACTCAAGTGTCCGCCAGAGACTCTGGCGAGTAAGCACTTCAAAACTGGTGAAAAGAAAACACACTGATTTCTCTACTCCTAGAGGTGTGGGAAACAACGTAACCATCGGCAATGTGGCATGTTAAAGACAGTTCAACTTCACAACGACGAGGATGGGATTCGAACCCACGCGTGCAGAGCACAATGGATTAGCAGTCCATCGCCTTAACCACTCGGCCACCTCGTCACGTGAAACTTTGTCGGAACCCCTGCGGTTCGGCATTGTGCGATTCCTAAATTACCAGCAAGTACGTAGTAGTGTGAATCAAATAGTTTCCGTTGTTGATTTAATTAAACGTTACCTTTTTGAAAGTGTTCATTTTGGCCTAACGGAAGGTAAACGCCTGAAGAGAACTGTGCATGAGCAATCCATCGCCTTAGACATGTTTAGAGATATTATCAAGGATTGACCTTTATTTGATTGGGGTTCTTTTTCAAAATTGTTTTCAACGGATTTCAACAGGAAAGAGACAAAAAACAAACAAGACATTCAAGACTTTATGTAAAGGGAACAAGAGGTTTTCATTGGCTTGTCTACACAGCCAACTGGCTGGGTAATGTTGACTAAACCTCAGTACACTTTCCTGTCTTACGTTCAACTAACACTAACCGACGATCAGGTTTAAAATAACGTGCATCAAACTGATGTAACTGTTGAGCTACTTAAATTAACATGACCAAAACCCTGTCATATCTCTAACAAAGTGTTTCAGTCGAACCGAGGACTTTTTGTGATAACCACAACACCACAGAAACCTGTTCGTGTGGATTCTTTGGTTATTTTGATAGATTTAGCCACACATTTTCTCTCTGTGCAACACTCCCCAAAGGGGCAATGCTTTTCGCCCACTTGCGAACTGGCCACCTTTCACGCGTGAAGCAAATGTGATGGGCGGAACTGTGTGTAACTTTAAAAGTGCTTCATGACACAAGGAGTAACGTGTCTCAAGAGAGGCTTTTAACTTGCAGCGTATCAAAAGGAACGCGCTGTTTCTGCCCGGTTTCGAACCGAGGACCTTTCGCGTGTTAGGCGAACGTGATAACCACTACACTACAGAAACCTACACGCTGTGGTACTTGGTTGTATAAACGGATTTTGCCACATCCTTGCGATCGCTTGAAGGAACCGCACAAACTGTATGAGAAAGGCGGCGCATTTCCCAGGAATGCATGGATGCTGATTCTGAAACCGGCAAACAGCCACAAACTTCTTAGTTCGGGTATCTCACCGATTTGTTTCAGACGTGAAGTGTGAGCAGTCAAGTCGCAGCTCTGCGATCTGACCGAATTGTGCAGGTATCTCCAAACCTGCTTCTGGTCGGCTACCTTCCTGCAGACTTCAGTTTCAACACACCTCCAACACACCTCTCTGTAATTATCAAGCAACCCTGAAAACCTTGATAAGCTGCTTCAGCTATGTTTCATTGGGGTTGGAGCTAAAATCTGCAGGGCGGAAGCTCACCAGGAGCAGGGTCGGAGACCCCTGGTAGAGTGTGAGCATGCAATTCGTGAGCTTTGGCTTCACGTCGCATGGGATTTACTCGTTAAGTGTAGGTTGGCATTTAGCCACGACTGTGCTGAAATGGCACAGTGTATGCTCGTCTTTAGCGTAGTACAGGGGTCGGCAACGCCGGTCCAGAAGTGCTGCAGTCCTGGAGATTTTACTTCCAACCCTGATTAAACCTCATCCACCTGTAGTTCTCAGGTGACCCTTTAGACCTTGGTTAGCCTGTTCATGTGTGCTTGATTTGAGCTGGAGCTAAACTCTGCAGGACTGCTGCACTCCAGGACCGACGTTTGCCTACCCCTATGTTAAAAGGATCCAGGATGAACTTTGAGTAAGAAATATTAGCGAGCCAAACAACGGACATACAGGCGTATAGCCAAGGGGGCACCCGGATTTGAAGCGGGGACCTCTTGATCTGCAGTCAAATGCTCTACCACTGAGCTATACCCCCTCACAGAAGACATGTGGCTGAAGAATTGAAAAAGCATCATGTGTTATACTTCACCACAGTTAAAGCTGTCGTGATAATGTCCAAGTGAACCGTTAGACTGCCCTATTTGCGTTTCAACGCTTTAGCACTGACCTATAGAAATTGTGCTAGAGAAAACGTATGTTTTTAACCATTCCGCTAATGTTTTTCAGTTGTTATGATTACTGTTTTGTTCCTCTTTCATCAAACATCAACAAAGGAACCACTCAACCCTGTCTTTACCACTTTCTAGACAGTTGGCACAAAGCATGGACTTTAGAGTCTGAAAACACTCAAGTGTCCGCCAGAGACTCTGGCGAGTAAGCACTTCAAAACTGGTGAAAAGAAAACACACTGATTTCTCTACTCCTAGAGGTGTGGGAAACAACGTAACCATCGGCAATGTGGCATGTTAAAGACAGTTCAACTTCACAACGACGAGGATGGGATTCGAACCCACGCGTGCAGAGCACAATGGATTAGCAGTCCATCGCCTTAACCACTCGGCCACCTCGTCACGTGAAACTTTGTCGGAACCCCTGCGGTTCGGCATTGTGCGATTCCTAAATTACCAGCAAGTACGTAGTAGTGTGAATCAAATAGTTTCCGTTGTTGATTTAATTAAACGTTACCTTTTTGAAAGTGTTCATTTTGGCCTAACGGAAGGTAAACGCCTGAAGAGAACTGTGCATGAGCAATCCATCGCCTTAGACATGTTTAGAGATATTATCAAGGATTGACCTTTATTTGATTGGGGTTCTTTTTCAAAATAGTTTTCATCGGATTTCGACATGAAACAGGCAAAAACCAAAGGAGACATTCAAGACTTTATTTAAAGGGAACAAGAGGTTTTCATTGGCTTATGTACACAGCCAACTGGCTGGGTAATGTTGACTAAACCTCAGTACACTTACCTGCCGTCCGTTCAACTAACACTAACCGACGATCAGGTTTACAATAACGTGCATCAAACTGATGTAACTGTTGAGGTTGTTAAATCAACATGACCAAAACCCTGTCATATCTCTAACAAAGTGTTTATTTCAGTCGAACCGAGGACATTTGTGATAACCACATCACCACAGAAACCTGTTCCTTTGGATTCTATGTTTATTTTGATAGATTTGGACACACACTTTCTCTCTGTGCAACACTTCCCAAAGGGGCAATGCTTTTCGCCCACTTGAGAACTGGCCACCTTTCATGCGTGAAGCGAATGTGACGGGCGGAACTGTGTGTAACTTTAAAAGTGCTTCATGATACAAGGAGTAACGTGGCTCAAGAAAGGAATTTAACTCGCAGCGTATCAAAAGGAAAACACTGTTTCTGCCCGGTTTCGAACCGAGGAACTTTCGCGTGTTAGGCGAACGTGATAACCACTACACTACAGAAACCCACATGCTCTGACACTTGGTTGTATCAACGCATCTTGTCACATATTTTGCGATCGTTTGAAGGGACCGCACAAACTGTATGAGAAAGGCGGTGCATTTCCCAGAAATGCATGGATGCTTCTTCTGAAACCGGCAAACAGCTACACACTTCTTAGTTTGGATATCTCTCCGATTTGTTTCAGAGATGACGTGTGAGCAGTCAAGTCTCAGCTCTGCGATCTGACCGAATAACGCAGATTTTCCAAACCTGCTGCTGGTCGGCTACTGTCCTGCAGACTTCAGTTTCAACCCACCTCCAACACAACAGTCTGTAATTATCAAGCAACCTTGAACACCTTGATAAGCTGCTTCAGCTAAGTTTCATTGGGGTTGGAGCTAAAATCTGCAGGGCGGAAGCTCACCAGGAGCAGGGTCAAAGACCCCTGCTATAGTGTGAGCACACAATTTGTGAACTTTGGCTTCACATCGCATGGGATTTACTTGTATAGTGTACGTTGGCATTTAGCCACGACTGTGCTGAAATGGCACAGTGTATGCTCGTCTTTAGCGTTAGAACAGGGGTAGGCAACGCCGGTCCTGAAGTGCCGCAATGCTGCAGATTTTATTTCCAACCCTGAATAAACCTCATCCACCTGTGGTTCTCAGGTGACCTTTAGACCTTGGTTAGCCTGTTCACGTGGGGCTGATTGGAGCTGGAGCTAAACTCTGCAGGACTGCTGCACTCCAGGACCTACGTGAAAAGGATCCATGATGAACTTTGAGTCCGAAAGATTAACGCGGCAAACTACCGCAAGAGGTTACGGACATACAGGCTTAAGGCGGCACCCGGATTTGAACCGGGGACCTCTTGATCTGCAGTCAAATGCTCTACCACTGAGCTATACCCCCTATGAGAACACACGTGACTGAAGAATTGAAAAACCAACATGTGTTATGCTTCACCACAGTTAAAGATGTCTTGATAATGTCCAAGTGAACGGTTAGACCTCCCTATCTGCGTTTAAACGCTCTAGCACTGACCTATAAAAATTGTGCTAGAGACAACGTATGTTTTCAACCATTCTGCTAAGGTTTTTCAGTTGTTATGATTCCTGTTCTGTTCCTCCTACAGCAAACATCTACAAAGGTAAATCCGCTCAACCCAGTCTTTACCACTTTCTAGACAGTTGGCACATAGTCTGAAACTTTAAAGTCTGAAAACACTCAAGTGTCCATCAGAGACTCTGGATTGTAAGCACTTCAAAACTGGTGCAACGAAAACACGTTGCTTTGTCTAATGGGTAGCAGATCACTCCTAGAGGTGTGAGAAACAACGTAAGCTTCGGAAATGTTGCGTCTTAAAGAAAGTTCAACGTCACAACGACGAGGATGGGATTCGAACCCACGCGTGCAGAGCACAATGGATTAGCAGTCCATCGCCTTAACCACTCGGCCACCTCGTCCTGTGAAGCTGTCATGTGAGACTTTCCGGTAACCCCTGCTGTGGGGCATTTTGCGATTCCTAAATTACCACCAAGTACGTAGTAGCGTGCATCAAATTGTTTCCGTTGTTGGTGTAATTAAACGTTATCTTTTAGAAAGCGTTCATTTTGGCCTGACAGAAGGGAAACGCCTGAAGAGAACTGTGCATGAGCAATCCATCGCCTTAGACATGTTTAGAAATAATTTCAAAGACTGACCTTTAATTGATTCGGGTTCTTTTTCAAAATAGTTTTCATCGGATTTCGACATGAAACAGGCAAAAACCAAAGGAGACATTCAAGACTTTATTTAAAGGGAACAAGAGGTTTTCATTGGCTTATGTACACAGCCAACTGGCTGGGTAATGTTGACTAAACCTCAGTACACTTACCTGCCGTCCGTTCAACTAACACTAACCGACGATCAGGTTTACAATAACGTGCATCAAACTGATGTAACTGTTGAGGTTGTTAAATCAACATGACCAAAACCCTGTCATATCTCTAACAAAGTGTTTATTTCAGTCGAACCGAGGACATTTGTGATAACCACATCACCACAGAAACCTGTTCCTTTGGATTCTATGTTTATTTTGATAGATTTGGACACACACTTTCTCTCTGTGCAACACTTCCCAAAGGGGCAATGCTTTTCGCCCACTTGAGAACTGGCTACCTTTCATGCGTGAAGCGAATGTGACGGGCGGAACTGTGTGTAACTTTAAAAGTGCTTCATGATACAAGGAGTAACGTGGCTCAAGAAAGGAATTTAACTTGCAGCGTATCAAAAGGAACACACTGTTTCTGCCCGGTTTCGAACCGAGGACCTTTCGCGTGTTAGGCGAACGTGATAACCACTACACTACAGAAACCCACATGCTCTGACACTTGGTTGTATCAACGCATTTTGTCACATATTTTGCGATCGTTAGACGCAGAATAACGCAGATATTTCCAAACCTGCTGCTGGTCGGCTACTGTCCTGCAGACTTCAGTTTCAACCCACCTCCAACACAACAGTCTGTAATTATCAAGCAACCTTGAACACCTTGATAAGCTGCTTCAGCTAAGTTTCATTGGGGTTGGAGCTAAAATCTGCAGGGCGGAAGCTCACCAGGAGCAGGGTCAAAGACCCCTGCTATAGTGTGAGCACACAATTTGTGAACTTTGGCTTCACATCGCATGGGATTTACTCGTATAGTGTACGTTGGCATTTAGCCACGACTGTGCTGAAATGGCACAGTGTATGCTCGTCTTTAGCGTTAGAACAGGGGTAGGCAACGCCGGTCCTGAAGTGCCGCAATGCTGCAGATTTTATTTCCAACCCTGAATAAACCTCATCCACCTGTGGTTCTCAGGTGACCTTTAGACCTTGGTTAGCCTGTTCACGTGGGGCTGATTGGAGCTGGAGCTAAACTCTGCAGGACTGCTGCACTCCAGGACCTACGTGAAAAGGATCCATGATGAACTTTGAGTCCGAAAGATTAACGCGGCAAACTACCGCAAGAGGTTACGGACATACAGGCTTAAGGGGGCACCCGGATTTGAACCGGGGACCTCTTGATCTGCAGTCAAATGCTCTACCACTGAGCTATACCCCCTATGAGAACACACGTGGCTGAAGAATTGAAAAACCAACATGTGTTATGCTTCACCACAGTTAAAGCTGTCTTGATAATGTCCAAGTGAACGGTTAGACCTCCCTATCTGCGTTTAAACGCTCTAGCACTGACCTATAAAAATTGTGCTAGAGACAACGTATGTTTTCAACCATTCCGCTAAGGTTTTTCAGTTGTTATGATTCCTGTTCTGTTCCTCTTACAGCAAACATCAACAAAGGTAAATCCGCTCAACCCAGTCTTTACCACTTTCTAGACAGTTGGCACATAGTCTGAAACTTTAAAGTCTGAAAACACTCAAGTGTCCATCAGAGACTCTGGATTGTAAGCACTTCAAAACTGGTGCAACGAAAACACGTTTGTTTTATGGGTAGCAGATCACTCCTAGAGGTGTGAGAAACAACGTAAGCTTCGGAAATGTTGCGTCTTAAAGAAAGTTCAACGTCACAACGACGAGGATGGGATTCGAACCCACGCGTGCAGAGCACAATGGATTAGCAGTCCATCGCCTTAACCACTCGGCCACCTCGTCCTGTGAGGCTGTCCTGTGAGACTTTCCGGTAACCCCTGCTGTGGGGCATTTTGCGATTCCTAAATTACCACCAAGTACGTAGTAGCGTGCATCAAATTGTTTCCGTTGTTGGTGTAATTAAAAGTTATCTTTTAGAAAGCGTTCCTTTTGGCCTGACAGAAGGGAAACGCCTGAAGAGAACTGTGCATGAGCAATCCATCGCCTTAGACATGTTTAGAAATAATTTCAAGGACTGACCTTTAATTGATTGGGGTTCTTTTTCAAAACAGTTTTCATCGGATTTCGACATGAAACAGGCAAAAACCAAAGGAGACATTCAAGACTTTATTTAAAGGGAACAAGAGGTTTTCATTGGCTTATGTACACAGCCAACTGGCTGGGTAATGTTGACTAAACCTCAGTACACTTACCTGCCGTCCGTTCAACTAACACTAACCGACGATCAGGTTTACAATAACGTGCATCAAACTGATGTAACTGTTGAGGTTGTTAAATCAACATGACCAAAACCCTGTCATATCTCTAACAAAGTGTTTATTTCAGTCGAACCGAGGACATTTGTGATAACCACATCACCACAGAAACCTGTTCCTTTGGATTCTATGTTTATTTTGATAGATTTGGACACACACTTTCTCTCTGTGCAACACTTCCCAAAGGGGCAATGCTTTTCGCCCACTTGAGAACTGGCCACCTTTCATGCGTGAAGCGAATGTGACGGGCGGAACTGTGTGTAACTTTAAAAGTGCTTCATGATACAAGGAGTAACGTGGCTCAAGAAAGGAATTTAACTCGCAGCGTATCAAAAGGAAAACACTGTTTCTGCCCGGTTTCGAACCGAGGAACTTTCGCGTGTTAGGCGAACGTGATAACCACTACACTACAGAAACCCACATGCTCTGACACTTGGTTGTATCAACGCATCTTGTCACATATTTTGCGATCGTTTGAAGGGACCGCACAAACTGTATGAGAAAGGCGGTGCATTTCCCAGAAATGCATGGATGCTTCTTCTGAAACCGGCAAACAGCTACACACTTCTTAGTTTGGATATCTCTCCGATTTGTTTCAGAGATGACGTGTGAGCAGTCAAGTCTCAGCTCTGCGATCTGACCGAATAACGCAGATTTTCCAAACCTGCTGCTGGTCGGCTACTGTCCTGCAGACTTCAGTTTCAACCCACCTCCAACACAACAGTCTGTAATTATCAAGCAACCTTGAACACCTTGATAAGCTGCTTCAGCTAAGTTTCATTGGGGTTGGAGCTAAAATCTGCAGGGAGGAAGCTCACCAGGAGCAGGGTCAAAGACCCCTGCTATAGTGTGAGCACACAATTTGTGAACTTTGGCTTCACATCGCATGGGATTTACTTGTATAGTGTACGTTGGCATTTAGCCACGACTGTGCTGAAATGGCACAGTGTATGCTCGTCTTTAGCGTTAGAACAGGGGTAGGCAACGCCGGTCCTGAAGTGCCGCAATGCTGCAGATTTTATTTCCAACCCTGAATAAACCTCATCCACCTGTGGTTCTCAGGTGACCTTTAGACCTTGGTTAGCCTGTTCACGTGGGGCTGATTGGAGCTGGAGCTAAACTCTGCAGGACTGCTGCACTCCAGGACCTACGTGAAAAGGATCCATGATGAACTTTGAGTCCGAAAGATTAACGCGGCAAACTACCGCAAGAGGTTACGGACATACAGGCTTAAGGCGGCACCCGGATTTGAACCAGGGACCTCTTGATCTGCAGTCAAATGCTCTACCACTGAGCTATACCCCCTATGAGAACACACGTGACTGAAGAATTGAAAAACCAACATGTGTTATGCTTCACCACAGTTAAAGCTGTCTTGATAATGTCCAAGTGAACGGTTAGACCTCCCTATCTGCGTTTAAACGCTCTAGCACTGACCTATAAAAATTGTGCTAGAGACAACGTATGTTTTCAACCATTCCGCTAAGGTTTTTCAGTTGTTATGATTCCTGTTCTGTTCCTCCTACAGCAAACATCTACAAAGGTAAATCCGCTCAACCCAGTCTTTACCACTTTCTAGACAGTTGGCACATAGTCTGAAACTTTAAAGTCTGAAAACACTCAAGTGTCCATCAGAGACTCTGGATTGTAAGCACTTCAAAACTGGTGCAACGAAAACACGTTGCTTTGTCTAATGGGTAGCAGATCACTCCTAGAGGTGTGAGAAACAACGTAAGCTTCGGAAATGTTGCGTCTTAAAGAAAGTTCAACGTCACAACGGGATTCGAACCCACGCGTGCAGAGCACAATGGATTAGCAGTCCATCGCCTTAACCACTCGGCCACCTCGTCCTGTGAAGCTGTCATGTGAGACTTTCCGGTAACCCCTGCTGTGGGGCATTTTGCGATTCCTAAATTACCACCAAGTACGTAGTAGCGTGCATCAAATTGTTTCCGTTGTTGGTGTAATTAAACGTTATCTTTTAGAAAGCGTTCATTTTGGCCTGACAGAAGGGAAACGCCTGAAGAGAACTGTGCATGAGCAATCCATCGCCTTAGACATGTTTAGAAATAATTTCAAAGACTGACCTTTAATTGATTCGGGTTCTTTTTCAAAATAGTTTTCATCGGATTTCGACATGAAACAGGCAAAAACCAAAGGAGACATTCAAGACTTTATTTAAAGGGAACAAGAGGTTTTCATTGGCTTATGTACACAGCCAACTGGCTGGGTAATGTTGACTAAACCTCAGTACACTTACCTGCCGTCCGTTCAACTAACACTAACCGACGATCAGGTTTACAATAACGTGCATCAAACTGATGTAACTGTTGAGGTTGTTAAATCAACATGACCAAAACCCTGTCATATCTCTAACAAAGTGTTTATTTCAGTCGAACCGAGGACATTTGTGATAACCACATCACCACAGAAACCTGTTCCTTTGGATTCTATGTTTATTTTGATAGATTTGGACACACACTTTCTCTCTGTGCAACACTTCCCAAAGGGGCAATGCTTTTCGCCCACTTGAGAACTGGCTACCTTTCATGCGTGAAGCGAATGTGACGGGCGGAACTGTGTGTAACTTTAAAAGTGCTTCATGATACAAGGAGTAACGTGGCTCAAAAAGGAATTTAACTTGCAGCGTATCAAAAGGAGCACACTGTTTCTGCCCGGTTTCGAACCGAGGACCTTTCGCGTGTTAGGCGAACGTGATAACCACTACACTACAGAAACCCACATGCTCTGACACTTGGTTGTATCAACGCATTTTGTCACATATTTTGCGATCGTTAGACGCAGAATAACGCAGATATTTCCAAACCTGCTGCTGGTCGGCTACTGTCCTGCAGACTTCAGTTTCAACCCACCTCCAACACAACAGTCTGTAATTATCAAGCAACCTTGAACACTTTGATAAGCTGCTTCAGCTAAGTTTCATTGGGGTTGGAGCTAAAATCTGCAGGGCGGAAGCTCACCAGGAGCAGGGTCAAAGACCCCTGCTATAGTGTGAGCACACAATTTGTGAACTTTGGCTTCACATCGCATGGGATTTACTCGTATAGTGTACGTTGGCATTTAGCCACGACTGTGCTGAAATGGCACAGTGTATGCTCGTCTTTAGCGTTAGAACAGGGGTAGGCAACGCCGGTCCTGAAGTGCCGCAATGCTGCAGATTTTATTTCCAACCCTGAATAAACCTCATCCACCTGTGGTTCTCAGGTGACCTTTAGACCTTGGTTAGCCTGTTCACGTGGGGCTGATTGGAGCTGGAGCTAAACTCTGCAGGACTGCTGCACTCCAGGACCTACGTGAAAAGGATCCATGATGAACTTTGAGTCCGAAAGATTAACGCGGCAAACTACCGCAAGAGGTTACGGACATACAGGCTTAAGGGGGCACCCGGATTTGAACCGGGGACCTCTTGATCTGCAGTCAAATGCTCTACCACTGAGCTATACCCCCTATGAGAACACACGTGGCTGAAGAATTGAAAAACCAACATGTGTTATGCTTCACCACAGTTAAAGCTGTCTTGATAATGTCCAAGTGAACGGTTAGACCTCCCTATCTGCGTTTAAACGCTCTAGCACTGACCTATAAAAATTGTGCTAGAGACAACGTATGTTTTCAACCATTCCGCTAAGGTTTTTCAGTTGTTATGATTCCTGTTCTGTTCCTCTTACAGCAAACATCAACAAAGGTAAATCCGCTCAACCCAGTCTTTACCACTTTCTAGACAGTTGGCACATAGTCTGAAACTTTAAAGTCTGAAAACACTCAAGTGTCCATCAGAGACTCTGGATTGTAAGCACTTCAAAACTGGTGCAACGAAAACACGTTTGTTTTATGGGTAGCAGATCACTCCTAGAGGTGTGAGAAACAACGTAAGCTTCGGAAATGTTGCGTCTTAAAGAAAGTTCAACGTCACAACGACGAGGATGGGATTCGAACCCACGCGTGCAGAGCACAATGGATTAGCAGTCCATCGCCTTAACCACTCGGCCACCTCGTCCTGTGAGGCTGTCCTGTGAGACTTTCCGGTAACCCCTGCTGTAGGGCATTTTGCGATTCCTAAATTACCACCAAGTACGTAGTAGCGTGCATCAAATTGTTTCCGTTGTTGGTGTAATTAAAAGTTATCTTTTAGAAAGCGTTCCTTTTGGCCTGACAGAAGGGAAACGCCTGAAGAGAACTGTGCATGAGCAATCCATCGCCTTAGACATGTTTAGAAATAATTTCAAGGACTGACCTTTAATTGATTGGGGTTCTTTTTCAAAACAGTTTTCATCGGATTTCGACATGAAACAGGCAAAAACCAAAGGAGACATTCAAGACTTTATTTAAAGGGAACAAGAGGTTTTCATTGGCTTATGTACACAGCCAACTGGCTGGGTAATGTTGACTAAACCTCAGTACACTTACCTGCCGTCCGTTCAACTAACACTAACCGACGATCAGGTTTACAATAACGTGCATCAAACTGATGTAACTGTTGAGGTTGTTAAATCAACATGACCAAAACCCTGTCATATCTCTAACAAAGTGTTTATTTCAGTCGAACCGAGGACATTTGTGATAACCACATCACCACAGAAACCTGTTCCTTTGGATTCTATGTTTATTTTGATAGATTTGGACACACACTTTCTCTCTGTGCAACACTTCCCAAAGGGGCAGTGCTTTTCGCCCACTTGAGAACTGGCCACCTTTCATGCGTGAAGCGAATGTGACGGGCGGAACTGTGTGTAACTTTAAAAGTGCTTCATGATACAAGGAGTAACGTGGCTCAAGAAAGGAATTTAACTCGCAGCGTATCAAAAGGAAAACACTGTTTCTGCCCGGTTTCGAACCGAGGAACTTTCGCGTGTTAGGCGAACGTGATAACCACTACACTACAGAAACCCACATGCTCTGACACTTGGTTGTATCAACGCATCTTGTCACATATTTTGCGATCGTTTGAAGGGACCGCACAAACTGTAGGAGAAAGGCGGTGCATTTCCCAGAAATGCATGGATGCTTCTTCTGAAACCGGCAAACAGCTACACACTTCTTAGTTTGGATATCTCTCCGATTTGTTTCAGAGATGACGTGTGAGCAGTCAAGTCTCAGCTCTGCGATCTGACCGAATAACGCAGATTTTCCAAACCTGCTGCTGGTCGGCTACTGTCCTGCAGACTTCAGTTTCAACCCACCTCCAACACAACAGTCTGTAATTATCAAGCAACCTTGAACACCTTGATAAGCTGCTTCAGCTAAGTTTCATTGGGGTTGGAGCTAAAATCTGCAGGGCGGAAGCTCACCAGGAGCAGGGTCAAAGACCCCTGCTATAGTGTGAGCACACAATTTGTGAACTTTGGCTTCACATCGCATGGGATTTACTTGTATAGTGTACGTTGGCATTTAGCCACGACTGTGCTGAAATGGCACAGTGTATGCTCGTCTTTAGCGTTAGAACAGGGGTAGGCAACGCCGGTCCTGAAGTGCCGCAATGCTGCAGATTTTATTTCCAACCCTGAATAAACCTCATCCACCTGTGGTTCTCAGGTGACCTTTAGACCTTGGTTAGCCTGTTCACGTGGGGCTGATTGGAGCTGGAGCTAAACTCTGCAGGACTGCTGCACTCCAGGACCTACGTGAAAAGGATCCATGATGAACTTTGAGTCCGAAAGATTAACGCGGCAAACTACCGCAAGAGGTTACGGACATACAGGCTTAAGGCGGCACCCGGATTTGAACCGGGGACCTCTTGATCTGCAGTCAAATGCTCTACCACTGAGCTATACCCCCTATGAGAACACACGTGACTGAAGAATTGAAAAACCAACATGTGTTATGCTTCACCACAGTTAAAGCTGTCTTGATAATGTCCAAGTGAACGGTTAGACCTCCCTATCTGCGTTTAAACGCTCTAGCACTGACCTATAAAAATTGTGCTAGAGACAACGTATGTTTTCAACCATTCTGCTAAGGTTTTTCAGTTGTTATGATTCCTGTTCTGTTCCTCTTACAGCAAACATCAACAAAGGTAAATCCGCTCAACCCAGTCTTTACCACTTTCTAGACAGTTGGCACATAGTCTGAAACTTTAAAGTCTGAAAACACTCAAGTGTCCATCAGAGACTCTGGATTGTAAGCACTTCAAAACTGGTGCAACGAAAACACGTTTGTTTTATGGGTAGCAGATCACTCCTAGAGGTGTGAGAAACAACGTAAGCTTCGGAAATGTTGCGTCTTAAAGAAAGTTCAACATCACAACGACGAGGATGGGATTCGAACCCACGCGTGCAGAGCACAATGGATTAGCAGTCCATCGCCTTAACCACTCGGCCACCTCGTCCTGTGAGGCTGTCCTGTGAGACTTTCCTGTAACCCCTGCTGTGGGGCATTTTGCGATTCCTAAATTACCACCAAGTACGTAGTAGCGTGCATCAAATTGTTTCCGTTGTTGGTGTAATTAAAAGTTATCTTTTAGAAAGCGTTCCTTTTGGCCTGACAGAAGGGAAACGCCTGAAGAGAACTGTGCATGAGCAATCCATCGCCTTAGACATGTTTAGAAATAATTTCAAGGACTGACCTTTAATTGATTGGGGTTCTTTTTCAAAACAGTTTTCATCGGATTTCGACATGAAACAGGCAAAAACCAAAGGAGACATTCAAGACTTTATTTAAAGGGAACAAGAGGTTTTCATTGGCTTATGTACACAGCCAACTGGCTGGGTAATGTTGACTAAACCTCAGTACACTTACCTGCCGTCCGTTCAACTAACACTAACCGACGATCAGGTTTACAATAACGTGCATCAAACTGATGTAACTGTTGAGGTTGTTAAATCAACATGACCAAAACCCTGTCATATCTCTAACAAAGTGTTTATTTCAGTCGAACCGAGGACATTTGTGATAACCACATCACCACAGAAACCTGTTCCTTTGGATTCTATGTTTATTTTGATAGATTTGGACACACACTTTCTCTCTGTGCAACACTTCCCAAAGGGGAAATGCTTTTCGCCCACTTGAGAACTGGCCACCTTTCATGCGTGAAGCGAATGTGACGGGCGGAACTGTGTGTAACTTTAAAAGTGCTTCATGATACAAGGAATAACTTGGCTCAAGAAAGGAATTTAACTCGCAGCGTATCAAAAGGAACACACTGTTTCTGCCCGGTTTCGAACCGAGGAACTTTCGCGTGTTAGGCGAACGTGATAACCACTACACTACAGAAACCCACATGCTCTGACACTTGGTTGTATCAACGCATTTTGTCACATATTTTGCGATCGTTTGAAGGGACCGCACAAACTGTATGAGAAAGGCGGTGCATTTCCCAGAAATGCATGAATGCTTCTTCTGAAACCGGCAAACAGCTACACACTTCTTAGTTTGGATATCTCTCCGATTTGTTTCAGAGATGACGTGTGAGCAGTCAAGTCTCAGCTCTGCGATCTGACCGAATAACGCAGATATTTCCAAACCTGCTGCTGGTCGGCTACTGTCCTGCAGACTTCAGTTTCAACCCACCTCCAACACAACAGTCTGTAATTATCAAGCAACCTTGAACACCTTGATAAGCTGCTTCAGCTAAGTTTCATTGGGGTTGGAGCTAAAATCTGCAGGGCGGAAGCTCACCAGGAGCAGGGTCAAAGACCCCTGCTATAGTGTGAGCACACAATTTGTGAACTTTGGCTTCACATCGCATGGGATTTACTTGTATAGTGTACGTTGGCATTTAGCCACGACTGTGCTGAAATGGCACAGTGTATGCTCGTCTTTAGCGTTAGAACAGGGGTAGGCAACGCCGGTCCTGAAGTGCCGCAATGCTGCAGATTTTATTTCCAACCCTGAATAAACCTCATCCACCTGTGGTTCTCAGGTGACCTTTAGACCTTGGTTAGCCTGTTCACGTGGGGCTGATTGGAGCTGGAGCTAAACTCTGCAGGACTGCTGCACTCCAGGACCTACGTGAAAAGGATCCATGATGAACTTTGAGTCCGAAAGATTAACGCGGCAAACTACCGCAAGAAGTTACGGACATACAGGCTTAAGGGGGCACCCGGATTTGAACCGGGGACCTCTTGATCTGCAGTCAAATGCTCTACCACTGAGCTATACCCCCTATGAGAACACACGTGACTGAAGAATTGAAAAACCAACATGTGTTATGCTTCACCACAGTTAAAGCTGTCTTGATAATGTCCAAGTGAACGGTTAGACCTCCCTATCTGCGTTTAAACGCTCTAGCACTGACCTATAAAAATTGTGCTAGAGACAACGTATGTTTTCAACCATTCCGCTAAGGTTTTTCAGTTGTTATGATTCCTGTTCTTTTCCTCTTACAGCAAACATCAACAAAGGTAAATCCGCTCAACCCAGTCTTTACCACTTTCTAGACAGTTGGCACATAGTCTGAAACTTTAAAGTCTGAAAACACTCAAGTGTCCATCAGAG
Source organism: Paramisgurnus dabryanus (assembly GCF_030506205.2). Classification (NCBI taxonomy): domain Eukaryota; kingdom Metazoa; phylum Chordata; class Actinopteri; order Cypriniformes; family Cobitidae; genus Paramisgurnus; species Paramisgurnus dabryanus. The sequence goes on along the minus strand of NC_133350.1, from coordinate 31,624,578 downwards.
ACTCTGGATTGTAAGCACTTCAAAACTGGTGCAACGAAAACACGTTGCTTTGTCTAATGGGTAGCAGATCACTCCTAGAGGTGTGAGAAACAACGTAAGCTTCGGAAATGTTGCGTCTTAAAGAAAGTTCAAAGTCACAACGACGAGGATGGGATTACCACCAAGTACATAGTAGCGTGCATCAAATTGTTTCCGTTGTTGGTGTAATTAAACGTTATCTTTTAGAAAGCGTTCATTTTGGCCTGACAGAAGGGAAACGCCTGAAGAGAACTGTGCATGAGCAATCCATCGCCTTAGACATGTTTAGAAATAATTTCAAGGACTGACCTTTAATTGATTGGGGTTCTTTTTCAAAATAGTTTTCATCGGATTTCGACATGAAACAGGCAAAAACCAAAGGAGACATTCAAGACTTTATTTAAAGGGAACAAGAGGTTTTCATTGGCTTATGTACACAGCCAACTGGCTGGGTAATGTTGACTAAACCTCAGTACACTTACCTGCCGTCCGTTCAACTAACACTAACCGACGATCAGGTTTACAATAACGTGCATCAAACTGATGTAACTGTTGAGGTTGTTAAATCAACATGACCAAAACCCTGTCATATCTCTAACAAAGTGTTTATTTCAGTCGAACCGAGGACATTTGTGATAACCACATCACCACAGAAACCTGTTCCTTTGGATTCTATGTTTATTTTGATAGATTTGGACACACACTTTCTCTCTGTGCAACACTTCCCAAAGGGGCAATGCTTTTCGCCCACTTGAGAACTGGCCACCTTTCATGCGTGAAGCGAATGTGACGGGCGGAACTGTGTGTAACTTTAAAAGTGCTTCATGATACAAGGAGTAACGTGGCTCAAGAAAGGAATTTAACTCGCAGCGTATCAAAAGGAACACACTGTTTCTGCCCGGTTTCGAACCGAGGACCTTTCGCGTGTTAGGCGAACGTGATAACCACTACACTACAGAAACCCACATGCTCTGACACGTGGTTGTATCAACGCATTTTGTCACATATTTTGTGATCGTTTGAAGGGACCGCACAAACTGTATGAGTAAGGCGGTGCATTTCCCAGAAATGCATGGATGCTTCTTCTGAAACCGGCAAACAGCTACACACTTCTTAGTTTGGATATCTCTCCGATTTGTTTCAGAGATGACGTGTGAGCAGTCAAGTCTCAGCTCTGCGATCTGACCGAATAACGCAGATATTTCCAAACCTGCTGCTGGTCGGCTACTGTCCTGCAGACTTCAGTTTCAACCCACCTCCAACACAACAGTCTGTAATTATCAAGCAACCTTGAACACCTTGATAAGCTGCTTCAGCTAAGTTTCATTGGGGTTGGAGCTAAAATCTGCAGGGCGGAAGCTCACCAGGAGCAGGGTCAAAGACCCCTGCTATAGTGTGAGCACACAATTTGTGAACTTTGGCTTCACATCGCATGGGATTTACTTGTATAGTGTACGTTGGCATTTAGCCACGACTGTGCTGAAATGGCACAGTGTATGCTCGTCTTTAGCGTTAGAACAGGGGTAGGCAACGCCGGTCCTGAAGTGCCGCAATGCTGCAGATTTTATTTCCAACCCTGAATAAACCTCATCCACCTGTGGTTCTCAGGTGACCTTTAGACCTTGGTTAGCCTGTTCACGTGGGGCTGATTGGAGCTGGAGCTAAACTCTGCAGGACTGCTGCACTCCAGGACCTACGTGAAAAGGATCCATGATGAACTTTGAGTCCGAAAGATTAACGCGGCAAACTACCGCAAGAAGTTACGGACATACAGGCTTAAGGGGGCACCCGGATTTGAACCGGGAACTCTTGATCTGCAGTCAAATGCTCTACCACTGAGCTATACCCCCTATGAGAACACACGTGACTGAAGAATTGAAAAACCAACATGTGTTATGCTTCACCACAGTTAAAGCTGTCTTGATAATGTCCAAGTGAACGGTTAGACCTCCCTATCTGCGTTTAAACGCTCTAGCACTGACCTATAAAAATTGTGCTAGAGACAACGTATGTTTTCAACCATTCCGCTAAGGTTTTTCAGTTGTTATGATTCCTGTTCTTTTCCTCTTACAGCAAACATCAACAAAGGTAAATCCGCTCAACCCAGTCTTTACCACTTTCTAGACAGTTGGCACATAGTCTGAAACTTTAAAGTCTGAAAACACTCAAGTGTCCATCAGAGACTCTGGATTGTAAGCACTTCAAAACTGGTGCAACGAAAACACGTTGCTTTGTCTAATGGGTAGCAGATCACTCCTAGAGGTGTGAGAAACAACGTAAGCTTCGGAAATGTTGCGTCTTAAAGAAAGTTCAAAGTCACAACGACGAGGATGGGATTACCACCAAGTACATAGTAGCGTGCATCAAATTGTTTCCGTTGTTGGTGTAATTAAACGTTATCTTTTAGAAAGCGTTCATTTTGGCCTGACAGAAGGGAAACGCCTGAAGAGAACTGTGCATGAGCAATCCATCGCCTTAGACATGTTTAGAAATAATTTCAAGGACTGACCTTTAATTGATTGGGGTTCTTTTTCAAAATAGTTTTCATCGGATTTCGACATGAAACAGGCAAAAACCAAAGGAGACATTCAAGACTTTATTTAAAGGGAACAAGAGGTTTTCATTGGCTTATGTACACAGCCAACTGGCTGGGTAATGTTGACTAAACCTCAGTACACTTACCTGCCGTCCGTTCAACTAACACTAACCGACGATCAGGTTTACAATAACGTGCATCAAACTGATGTAACTGTTGAGGTTGTTAAATCAACATGACCAAAACCCTGTCATATCTCTAACAAAGTGTTTATTTCAGTCGAACCGAGGACATTTGTGATAACCACATCACCACAGAAACCTGTTCCTTTGGATTCTATGTTTATTTTGATAGATTTGGACACACACTTTCTCTCTGTGCAACACTTCCCAAAGGGGCAATGCTTTTCGCCCACTTGAGAACTGGCCACCTTTCATGCGTGAAGCGAATGTGACGGGCGGAACTGTGTGTAACTTTAAAAGTGCTTCATGATACAAGGAGTAACGTGGCTCAAGAAAGGAATTTAACTCGCAGCGTATCAAAAGGAACACACTGTTTCTGCCCGGTTTCGAACCGAGGACCTTTCGCGTGTTAGGCGAACGTGATAACCACTACACTACAGAAACCCACATGCTCTGACACGTGGTTGTATCAACGCATTTTGTCACATATTTTGTGATCGTTTGAAGGGACCGCACAAACTGTATGAGTAAGGCGGTGCATTTCCCAGAAATGCATGGATGCTTCTTCTGAAACCGGCAAACAGCTACACACTTCTTAGTTTGGATATCTCTCCGATTTGTTTCAGAGATGACGTGTGAGCAGTCAAGTCTCAGCTCTGCGATCTGACCGAATAACGCAGATATTTCCAAACCTGCTGCTGGTCGGCTACTGTCCTGCAGACTTCAGTTTCAACCCACCTCAAACACAACAGTCTGTAATTATCAAGCAACCTTGAACACCTTGATAAGCTGCTTCAGCTAAGTTTCATTGGGGTTGGAGCTAAAATCTGCAGGGCGGAAGCTCACCAGGCGCAGGGTCAAAGACCCCTGCTATAGTGTGAGCACACAATTTGTGAACTTTGGCTTCACATCGCATGGGATTTACTCGTATAGTGTACGTTGGCATTTAGCCACGACTGTGCTGAAATGGCACAGTGTATGCTCGTCTTTAGCGTTAGAACAGGGGTAGGCAACGCCGGTCCTGAAGTGCCGCAATGCTGCAGATTTTATTTCCAACCCTGAATAAACCTCATCCACCTGTGGTTCTCAGGTGACCTTTAGACCTTGGTTAGCCTGTTCATGTGGGCCTGATTGGAGCTGGAGCTAAACTCTGCAGGACTGCTGCACTCCAGGACCTACGTGAAAAGGATCCATGCTGAACTTTGAGTCCGAAAGATTAACGCGGCAAACTACCGCAAGAGGTTACGGACATACAGGCTTAAGGGGGCACCCGGATTTGAACCGGGGACCTCTTGATCTGCAGTCAAATGCTCTACCACTGAGCTATACCCCCTATGAGAACACACGTGACTGAAGAATTGAAAAACCAACATGTGTTATGCTTCACCACAGTTAAAGCTGTCTTGATAATGTCCAAGTGAACGGTTAGACCTCCCTATCTGCGTTTAAACGCTCTAGCACTGACCTATAAAAATTGTGCTAGAGACAACGTATGTTTTCAACCATTCCGCTAAGGTTTTTCAGTTGTTATGATTCCTGTTCTTTTCCTCTTACAGCAAACATCAACAAAGGTAAATCCGCTCAACCCAGTCTTTACCACTTTCTAGACAGTTGGCACATAGTCTGAAACTTTAAAGTCTGAAAACACTCAAGTGTCCATCAGAGACTCTGGATTGTAAGCACTTCAAAACTGGTGCAACGAAAACACGTTGCTTTGTCTAATGGGTAGCAGATCACTCCTAGAGGTGTGAGAAACAACGTAAGCTTCGGAAATGTTGCGTCTTAAAGAAAGTTCAACGTCACAACGACGAGGATGGGATTACCACCAAGTACATAGTAGCGTGCATCAAATTGTTTCCGTTGTTGGTGTAATTAAACGTTATCTTTTAGAAAGCGTTCATTTTGGCCTGACAGAAGGGAAACGCCTGAAGAGAACTGTGCATGAGCAATCCATCGCCTTAGACATGTTTAGAAATAATTTCAAGGACTGACCTTTAATTGATTGGGGTTCTTTTTCAAAACAGTTTTCATCGGATTTCGACATGAAACAGGCAAAAACCAAAGGAGACATTCAAGACTTTATTTAAAGGGAACAAGAGGTTTTCATTGGCTTATGTACACAGCCAACTGGCTGGGTAATGTTGACTAAACCTCAGTACACTTACCTGCCGTCCGTTCAACTAACACTAACCGACGATCAGGTTTACAATAACGTGCATCAAACTGATGTAACTGTTGAGGTTGTTAAATCAACATGACCAAAACCCTGTCATATCTCTAACAAAGTGTTTATTTCAGTCGAACCGAGGACATTTGTGATAACCACATCACCACAGAAACCTGTTCCTTTGGATTCTATGTTTATTTTGATAGATTTGGACACACACTTTCTCTCTGTGCAACACTTCCCAAAGGGGCAATGCTTTTCGCCCACTTGAGAACTGGCCACCTTTCATGCGTGAAGCGAATGTGACGGGCGGAACTGTGTGTAACTTTAAAAGTGCTTCATGATACAAGGAGTAACGTGGCTCAAGAAAGGAATTTAACTCGCAGCGTATCAAAAGGAACACACTGTTTCTGCCCGGTTTCGAACCGAGGGACTTTCGTGTGTTAGGCGAACGTGATAACCACTACACTACAGAAACCCACATGCTCTGACACTTGGTTGTATCAACGCATTTTGTCACATATTTTGCGATCGTTTGAAGGGACCGCACAAACTGTATGAGAAAGGCGGTGCATTTCCCAGAAATGCATGGATGCTTCTTCTGAAACCGGCAAACAGCTACACACTTCTTAGTTTGGATATCTCTCCGATTTGTTTCAGAGATGACGTGTGAGCAGTCAAGTCTCAGCTCTGCGATCTGACCGAATAACGCAGATATTTCCAAACCTGCTGCTGGTCGGCTACTGTCCTGCAGACTTCAGTTTCAACCCACCTCCAACACAACAGTCTGTAATTATCAAGCAACCTTGAACACCTTGATAAGCTGCTTCAGCTAAGTTTCATTGGGGTTGGAGCTAAAATCTGCAGGGCGGAAGCTCACCAGGAGCAGGGTCAAAGACCCCTGCTATAGTGTGAGCACACAATTTGTGAACTTTGGCTTCACATCGCATGGGATTTACTTGTATAGTGTACGTTGGCATTTAGCCACGACTGTGCTGAAATGGCACAGTGTATGCTCGTCTTTAGCGTTAGAACAGGGGTAGGCAACGCCGGTCCTGAAGTGCCGCAATGCTGCAGATTTTATTTCCAACCCTGAATAAACCTCATCCACCTGTGGTTCTCAGGTGACCTTTAGACCTTGGTTAGCCTGTTCACGTGGGGCTGATTGGAGCTGGAGCTAAACTCTGCAGGACTGCTGCACTCCAGGACCTACGTGAAAAGGATCCATGATGAACTTTGAGTCCGAAAGATTAACGCGGCAAACTACCGCAAGAGGTTACGGACATACAGGCTTAAGGGGGCACCCGGATTTGAACCGGGGACCTCTTGATCTGCAGTCAAATGCTCTACCACTGAGCTATACCCCCTATGAGAACACACGTGGCTGAAGAATTGAAAAACCAACATGTGTTATGCTTCACCACAGTTAAAGCTGTCTTGATAATGTCCAAGTGAACGGTTAGACCTCCCTATCTGCGTTTAAACGCTCTAGCACTGACCTATAAAAATTGTGCTAGAGACAACGTATGTTTTCAACCATTCCGCTAAGGTTTTTCAGTTGTTATGATTCCTGTTCTGTTCCTCTTACAGCAAACATCAACAAAGGTAAATCCGCTCAACCCAGTCTTTACCACTTTCTAGACAGTTGGCACATAGTCTGAAACTTTAAAGTCTGAAAACACTCAAGTGTCCATCAGAGACTCTGGATTGTAAGCACTTCAAAACTGGTGCAACGAAAACACGTTTGTTTTATGGGTAGCAGATCACTCCTAGAGGTGTGAGAAACAACGTAAGCTTCGGAAATGTTGCGTCTTAAAGAAAGTTCAACGTCGAGGATGGGATTCGAACCCACGCGTGCAGAGCACAATGGATTAGCAGTCCATCGCCTTAACCACTCGGCCACCTCGTCCTGTGAGGGTGTCCTGTGAGACTTTCCGGTAACCCCTGCTGTGGGGCATTTTGCGATTCCTACATTACCACCAAGTACGTAGTAGCGTGCATCAAATTGTTTCCGTTGTTGGTGTAATTAAAAGTTATCTTTTAGAAAGCGTTCCTTTTGGCCTGACAGAAGGGAAACGCCTGAAGAGAACTGTGCATGAGCAATCCATCGCCTTAGACATGTTTAGAAATAATTTCAAGGACTGACCTTTAATTGATTGGGGTTCTTTTTCAAAACAGTTTTCATCGGATTTCGACATGAAACAGGCAAAAACCAAAGGAGACATTCAAGACTTTATTTAAAGGGAACAAGAGGTTTTCATTGGCTTATGTACACAGCCAACTGGCTGGGTAATGTTGACTAAACCTCAGTACACTTACCTGCCGTCCGTTCAACTAACACTAACCGACGATCAGGTTTACAATAACGTGAATCAAACTGATGTAACTGTTGAGGTTGTTAAATCAACATGACCAAAACCCTGTCATATCTCTAACAAAGTGTTTATTTCAGTCGAACCGAGGACATTTGTGATAACCACATCACCACAGAAACCTGTTCCTTTGGATTCTATGTTTATTTTGATAGATTTGGACACACACTTTCTCTCTGTGCAACACTTCCCAAAGGGGCAATGCTTTTCGCCCACTTGAGAACTGGCCACCTTTCATGCGTGAAGCGAATGTGACGGGCGGAACTGTGTGTAACTTTAAAAGTGCTTCATGATACAAGGAGTAACGTGGCTCAAGAAAGGAATTTAACTCGCAGCGTATCAAAAGGAACACACTGTTTCTGCCCGGTTTCAAACCGAGGAACTTTCGCGTGTTAGGCGAACGTGATAACCACTACACTACAGAAACCCACATGCTCTGACACTTGGTTGTATCAACGCATTTTGTCACATATTTTGCGATCGTTTGAAGGGACCGCACAAACTGTATGAGAAAGGCGGTGCATTTCCCAGAAATGCATGGATGCTTCTTCTGAAACCGGCAAACAGCTACACACTTCTTAGTTTGGATATCTCTCCGATTTGTTTCAGAGATGACGTGTGAGCAGTCAAGTCTCAGCTCTGCGATCTGACCGAATAACGCAGATATTTCCAAACCTGCTGCTGGTCGGCTACTGTCCTGCAGACTTCAGTTTCAACCCACCTCCAACACAACAGTCTGTAATTATCAAGCAACCTTGAACACCTTGATAAGCTGCTTCAGCTAAGTTTCATTGGGGTTGGAGCTTAAATCTGCAGGGCGGAAGCTCACCAGGAGCAGGGTCAAAGACCCCTGCTATAGTGTGAGCACACAATTTGTGAACTTTGGCTTCACATCGCATGGGATTTACTCGTATAGTGTACGTTGGCATTTAGCCACGACTGTGCTGAAATGGCACAGTGTATGCTCGTCTTTAGCGTTAGAACAGTGGTAGGCAACGCCGGTCCTGAAGTGCCGCAATGCTGCAGATTTTATTTCCAACCCTGAATAAACCTCATCCACCTGTGGTTCTCAGGTGACCTTTAGACCTTGGTTAGCCTGTTCACGTGGGGCTGATTGGAGCTGGAGCTAAACTCTGCAGGACTGCTGCACTCCAGGACCTACGTGAAAAGGATCCATGATGAACTTTGAGTCCGAAAGATTAACGCGGCAAACTACCGCAAGAGGTTACGGACATACAGGCTTAAGGGGGCACCCGGATTTGAACCGGGGACCTCTTGATCTGCAGTCAAATGCTCTACCACTGAGCTATACCCCCTATGAGAACACACGTGGCTGAAGAATTGAAAAACCAACATGTGTTATGCTTCACCACAGTTAAAGCTGTCTTGATAATGTCCAAGTGAACGGTTAGACCTCCCTATCTGCGTTTAAACACTCTAGCACTGACCTATAAAAATTGTGCTAGAGACAACGTATGTTTTCAACCATTCCGCTAAGGTTTTTCAGTTGTTATGATTCCTGTTCTGTTCCTCTTACAGCAAACATCAACAAAGGTAAATCCGCTCAACCCAGTCTTTACCACTTTCTAGACAGTTGGCACATAGTCTGAAACTTTAAAGTCTGAAAACACTCAAGTGTCCATCAGAGACTCTGGATTGTAAGCACTTCAAAACTGGTGCAACGAAAACACGTTTGTTTTATGGGTAGCAGATCACTCCTAGAGGTGTGAGAAACAACGTAAGCTTCGGAAATGTTGCGTCTTAAAGAAAGTTCAACGTCACAACGACGAGGATGGGATTCGAACCCACGCGTGCAGAGCACAATGGATTAGCAGTCCATCGCCTTAACCACTCGGCCACCTCGTCCTGTGAGGCTGTCCTGTGAGACTTTCCGGTAACCGCTGCTGTGGGGCATTTTGCGATTCCTAAATTACCACCAAGTACGTAGTAGCGTGCATCAAATTGTTTCCGTTGTTGGTGTAATTAAAAGTTATCTTTTAGAAAGCGTTCCTTTTGGCCTGACAGAAGGGAAACGCCTGAAGAGAACTGTGCATGAGCAATCCATCGCCTTAGACATGTTTAGAAATAATTTCAAGGACTGACCTTTAATTGATTGGGGTTCTTTTTCAAAACAGTTTTCATCGGATTTCGACATGAAACAGGCAAAAACCAAAGGAGACATTCAAGACTTTATTTAAAGGGAACAAGAGGTTTTCATTGGCTTATGTACACAGCCAACTGGCTGGGTAATGTTGACTAAACCTCAGTACACTTACCTGCCGTCCGTTCAACTAACACTAACCGACGATCAGGTTTACAATAACGTGCATCAAACTGATGTAACTGTTGAGGTTGTTAAATCAACATGACCAAAACCCTGTCATATCTCTAACAAAGTGTTTATTTCAGTCGAACCGAGGACATTTGTGATAACCACATCACCACAGAAACCTGTTCCTTTGGATTCTATGTTTATTTTGATAGATTTGGACACACACTTTCTCTCTGTGCAACACTTCCCAAAGGGGCAATGCTTTTCGCCCACTTGAGAACTGGCCACCTTTCATGCGTGAAGCGAATGTGACGGTCGGAACTGTGTGTAACTTTAAAAGTGCTTCATGATACAAGGAATAACTTGGCTCAAGAAAGGAATTTAACTCGCAGCGTATCAAAAGGAACACACTGTTTCTGCCCGGTTTCGAACCAAGCCTTTCGCGTGTTAGGCGAACGTGATAACCACTACACTACAGAAACCCACATGCTCTGACACTTGGTTGTATCAACGCATTTTGTCACATATTTTGCGATCGTTTGAAGGGACCGCACAAACTGTATGAGAAAGGCGGTGCATTTCCCAGAAATGCATGGATGCTTCTTCTGAAACCGGCAAACAGCTACACACTTCTTAGTTTGGATATCTCTCCGATTTGTTTCAGGGATGACGTGTGAGCAGTCAAGTCTCAGCTCTGCGATCTGACCGAATAACGCAGATATTTCCAAACCTGCTGCTGGTCGGCTACTGTCCTGCAGACTTCAGTTTCAACCCACCTCCAACACAACAGTCTGTAATTATCAAGCAACCTTGAACACCTTGATAAGCTGCTTCAGCTAAGTTTCATTGGGGTTGGAGCTAAAATCTGCAGGGCGGAAGCTCACCAGGAGCAGGGTCAAAGACCCCTGCTATAGTGTGAGCACACAATTTGTGAACTTTGGCTTCACATCGCATGGGATTTACTCGTATAGTGTACGTTGGCATTTAGCCACGACTGTGCTGAAATGGCACAGTGTATGCTCGTCTTTAGCGTTAGAACAGGGGTAGGCAACGCCGGTCCTGAAGTGCCGCAATGCTGCAGATTTTATTTCCAACCCTGAATAAACCTCATCCACCTGTGGTTCTCAGGTGACCTTTAGACCTTGGTTAGCCTGTTCACGTGGGGCTGATTGGAGCTGGAGCTAAACTCTGCAGGACTGCTGCACTCCAGGACCTACGTGAAAAGGATCCATGATGAACTTTGAGTCCGAAAGATTAACGCGGCAAACTACCGCAAGAGGTTACGGACATACAGGCTTAAGGGGGCACCCGGATTTGAACCGGGGACCTCTTGATCTGCAGTCAAATGCTCTACCACTGAGCTATACCCCCTATGAGAACACACGTGGCTGAAGAATTGAAAAACCAACATGTGTTATGCTTCACCACAGTTAAAGCTGTCTTGATAATGTCCAAGTGAACGGTTAGACCTCCCTATCTGCGTTTAAACGCTCTAGCACTGACCTATAAAAATTGTGCTAGAGACAACGTATGTTTTCAACCATTCCGCTAAGGTTTTTCAGTTGTTATGATTCCTGTTCTGTTCCTCTTACAGCAAACATCAACAAAGGTAAATCCGCTCAACCCAGTCTTTACCACTTTCTAGACAGTTGGCACATAGTCTGAAACTTTAAAGTCTGAAAACACTCAAGTGTCCATCAGAGACTCTGGATTGTAAGCACTTCAAAACTGGTGCAACGAAAACACGTTTGTTTTATGGGTAGCAGATCACTCCTAGAGGTGTGAGAAACAACGTAAGCTTCGGAAATGTTGCGTCTTAAAGAAAGTTCAACGTCACAACGACGAGGATGGGATTCGAACCCACGCGTGCAGAGCACAATGGATTAGCAGTCCATCGCCTTAACCACTCGGCCACCTCGTCCTGTGAGGCTGTCCTGTGAGACTTTCCGGTAACCCCTGCTGTGGGGCATTTTGCGATTCCAAAATTACCACCAAGTACGTAGTAGCGTGCATCAAATTGTTTCCGTTGTTGGTGTAATTAAAAGTTATCTTTTAGAAAGCGTTCCTTTTGGCCTGACAGAAGGGAAACGCCTGAAGAGAACTGTGCATGAGCAATCCATCGCCTTAGACATGTTTAGAAATAATTTCAAGGACTGACCTTTAATTGATTGGGGTTCTTTTTCAAAACAGTTTTCATCGGATTTCGACATGAAACAGGCAAAAACCAAAGGAGACATTCAAGACTTTATTTAAAGGGAACAAGAGGTTTTCATTGGCTTATGTACACAGCCAACTGGCTGGGTAATGTTGACTAAACCTCAGTACACTTACCTGCCGTCCCTTCAACTAACACTAACCGACGATCAGGTTTACAATAACGTGCATCAAACTGATGTAACTGTTGAGGTTGTTAAATCAACATGACCAAAACCCTGTCATATCTCTAACAAAGTGTTTATTTCAGTCGAACCGAGGACATTTGTGATAACCACATCACCACAGAAACCTGTTCCTTTGGATTCTATGTTTATTTTGATAGATTTGGACACACACTTTCTCTCTGTGCAACACTTCCCAAAGGGGCAATGCTTTTCGCCCACTTGAGAACTGGCCACCTTTCATGCGTGAAGCGAATGTGACTGGCGGAACTGTGTGTAACTTTAAAAGTGCTTCATGATACAAGGAGTAACGTGGCTCAAGAAAGGAATTTAACTCGCAGCGTATCGAAAGGAACACACTGTTTCTGCCCAGTTTCGAACCAAGGAACTTTCGCGTGTTAGGCGAACGTGATAACCACTACACTACAGAAACCCACATGCTCTGACACTTGGTTGTATCAACGCATTTTGTCACATATTTTGCGATCGTTTGAAGGGACCGCACAAACTGTATGAGAAAGGCGGTGCATTTCCCAGAAATGCATGGATGCTTCTTCTGAAACCGGCAAACAGCTACACACTTCTTAGTTTGGATATCTCTCCGATTTGTTTCAGAGATGACGTGTGAGCAGTCAAGTCTCAGCTCTGCGATCTGACCGAATAACGCAGATATTTCCAAACCTGCTGCTGGTCGGCTACTGTCCTGCAGACTTCAGTTTCAACCCACCTCCAACACAACAGTCTGTAATTATCAAGCAACCTTGAACACCTTGATAAGCTGCTTCAGCTAAGTTTCATTGGGGTTGGAGCTAAAATCTGCAGGGCGGAAGCTCACCAGGAGCAGGGTCAAAGACCCCTGCTATAGTGTGAGCACACAATTTGTGAACTTTGGCTTCACATCGCATGGGATTTACTCGTATAGTGTACGTTGGCATTTAGCCACGACTGTGCTGAAATGGCACAGTGTATGCTCGTCTTTAGCGTTAGAACAGTGGTAGGCAACGCCGGTCCTGAAGTGCCGCAATGCTGCAGATTTTATTTCCAACCCTGAATAAACCTCATCCACCTGTGGTTCTCAGGTGACCTTTAGACCTTGGTTAGCCTGTTCACGTGGGGCTGATTGGAGCTGGAGCTAAACTCTGCAGGACTGCTGCACTCCAGGACCTACGTGAAAAGGATCCATGATGAACTTTGAGTCCGAAAGATTAACGCGGCAAACTACCGCAAGAGGTTACGGACATACAGGCTTAAGGGGGCACCCGGATTTGAACCGGGGACCTCTTGATCTGCAGTCAAATGCTCTACCACTGAGCTATACCCCCTATGAGAACACACGTGGCTGAAGAATTGAAAAACCAACAGGTGTTATGCTTCACCACAGTTAAAGCTGTCTTGATAATGTCCAAGTGAACGGTTAGACCTCCCTATCTGCGTTTAAACGCTCTAGCACTGACCTATAAAAATTGTGCTAGAGACAACGTATGTTTTCAACCATTCCGCTAAGGTTTTTCAGTTGTTATGATTCCTGTTCTGTTCCTCTTACAGCAAACATCAACAAAGGTAAATCCGCTCAACCCAGTCTTTACCACTTTCTAGACAGTTGGCACATAGTCTGAAACTTTAAAGTCTGAAAACACTCAAGTGTCCATCAGAGACTCTGGATTGTAAGCACTTCAAAACTGGTGCAACGAAAACACGTTTGTTTTATGGGTAGCAGATCACTCCTAGAGGTGTGAGAAACAACGTAAGCTTCGGAAATGTTGCGTCTTAAAGAAAGTTCAACGTCACAACGACGAGGATGGGATTCGAACCCACGCGTGCAGAGCACAATGGATTAGCAGTCCATCGCCTTAACCACTCGGCCACCTCGTCCTGTGAGGCTGTCCTGTGAGACTTTCCGGTAACCGCTGCTGTGGGGCATTTTGCGATTCCTAAATTACCACCAAGTACGTAGTAGCGTGCATCAAATTGTTTCCGTTGTTGGTGTAATTAAAAGTTATCTTTTAGAAAGCGTTCCTTTTGGCCTGACAGAAGGGAAACGCCTGAAGAGAACTGTGCATGAGCAATCCATCGCCTTAGACATGTTTAGAAATAATTTCAAGGACTGACCTTTAATTGATTGGGGTTCTTTTTCAAAACAGTTTTCATCGGATTTCGACATGAAACAGGCAAAAACCAAAGGAGACATTCAAGACTTTATTTAAAGGGAACAAGAGGTTTTCATTGGCTTATGTACACAGCCAACTGGCTGGGTAATGTTGACTAAACCTCAGTACACTTACCTGCCGTCCGTTCAACTAACACTAACCGACGATCAGGTTTACAATAACGTGCATCAAACTGATGTAACTGTTGAGGTTGTTAAATCAACATGACCAAAACCCTGTCATATCTCTAACAAAGTGTTTATTTCAGTCGAACCGAGGACATTTGTGATAACCACATCACCACAGAAACCTGTTCCTTTGGATTCTATGTTTATTTTGATAGATTTGGACACACACTTTCTCTCTGTGCAACACTTCCCAAAGGGGCAATGCTTTTCGCCCACTTGAGAACTGGCCACCTTTCATGCGTGAAGCGAATGTGACGGTCGGAACTGTGTGTAACTTTAAAAGTGCTTCATGATACAAGGAGTAACGTGGCTCAAGAAAGGAATTTAACTCGCAGCGTATCAAAAGGAACACACTGTTTCTGCCCGGTTTCGAACCGAGGAACTTTCGCGTGTTAGGCGAACGTGATAACTACTACACTACAGAAACCCACATGCTCTGACACTTGGTTGTATCAACGCATTTTGTCACATATTTTGCGATCGTTTGAAGGGACCGCACAAACTGTATGAGAAAGGCGGTGCATTTCCCAGAAATGCATGGATGCTTCTTCTGAAACCGGCAAACAGCTACACACTTCTTAGTTTGGATATCTCTCCGATTTGTTTCAGAGATGACGTGTGAGCAGTCAAGTCTCAGCTCTGCGATCTGACCGAATAACGCAGATATTTCCAAACCTGCTGCTGGTCGGCTACTGTCCTGCAGACTTCAGTTTCAACCCACCTCCAACACAACAGTCTGTAATTATCAAGCAACCTTGAACACCTTGATAAGCTGCTTCAGCTAAGTTTCATTGGGGTTGGAGCTAAAATCTGCAGGGCGGAAGCTCACCAGGAGCAGGGTCAAAGACCCCTGCTATAGTGTGAGCACACAATTTGTGAACTTTGGCTTCACATCGCATGGGATTTACTCGTATAGTGTACGTTGGCATTTAGCCACGACTGTGCTGAAATGGCACAGTGTATGCTCGTCTTTAGCGTTAGAACAGTGGTAGGCAACGCCGGTCCTGAAGTGCCGCAATGCTGCAGATTTTATTTCCAACCCTGAATAAACCTCATCCACCTGTGGTTCTCAGGTAACCTTTAGACCTTGGTTAGCCTGTTCACGTGGGGCTGATTGGAGCTGGAGCTAAACTCTGCAGGACTGCTGCACTCCAGGACCTACGTGAAAAGGATCCATGATGAACTTTGAGTCCGAAAGATTAACGCGGCAAACTACCGCAAGAGGTTACGGACATACAGGCTTAAGGGGGCACCCGGATTTGAACCGGGGACCTCTTGATCTGCAGTCAAATGCTCTACCACTGAGCTATACCCCCTATGAGAACACACGTGACTGAAGAATTGAAAAACCAACATGTGTTATGCTTCACCACAGTTAAAGCTGTCTTGATAATGTCCAAGTGAACGGTTAGACCTCCCTATCTGCGTTTAAACGCTCTAGCACTGACCTATAAAAATTGTGCTAGAGACAACGTATGTTTTCAACCATTCCGCTAAGGTTTTTCAGTTGTTATGATTCCTGTTCTGTTCCTCTTACAGCAAACATCAACAAAGGTAAATCCGCTCAACCCAGTCTTTACCACTTTCTAGACAGTTGGCACATAGTCTGAAACTTTAAAGTCTGAAAACACTCAAGTGTCCATCAGAGACTCTGGATTGTAAGCACTTCAAAACTGGTGCAACGAAAACACGTTTGTTTTATGGGTAGCAGATCACTCCTAGAGGTGTGAGAAACAACGTAAGCTTCGGAAATGTTGCGTCTTAAAGAAAGTTCAACGTCACAACGACGAGGATGGGATTCGAACCCACGCGTGCAGAGCACAATGGATTAGCAGTCCATCGCCTTAACCACTCGGCCACCTCGTCCTGTGAGGCTGTCCTGTGAGACTTTCCGGTAACTCCTGCTGTGGGGCATTTTGCGATTCCTAAATTACCACCAAGTACGTAGTAGCGTGCATCAAATTGTTTCCGTTGTTGGTGTAATTAAAAGTTATCTTTTAGAAAGCGTTCCTTTTGGCCTGACAGAAGGGAAACGCCTGAAGAGAACTGTGCATGAGCAATCCATCGCCTTAGACATGTTTAGAAATAATTTCAAGGACTGACCTTTAATTGATTGGGGTTCTTTTTCAAAACAGTTTTCATCGGATTTCGACATGAAACAGGCAAAAACCAAAGGAGACATTCAAGACTTTATTTAAAGGGAACAAGAGGTTTTCATTGGCTTATGTACACAGCCAACTGGCTGGGTAATGTTGACTAAACCTCAGTACACTTACCTGCCGTCCGTTCAACTAACACTAACCGACGATCAGGTTTACAATAACGTGCATCAAACTGATGTAACTGTTGAGGTTGTTAAATCAACATGACCAAAACCCTGTCATATCTCTAACAAAGTGTTTATTTCAGTCGAACCGAGGACATTTGTGATAACCACATCACCACAGAAACCTGTTCCTTTGGATTCTATGTTTATTTTGATAGATTTGGACACACACTTTCTCTCTGTGCAACACTTCCCAAAGGGGCAATGCTTTTCGCCCACTTGAGAACTGGCCACCTTTCATGCGTGAAGCGAATGTGACGGGCGGAACTGTGTGTAACTTTAAAAGTGCTTCATGATACAAGGAGTAACGTGGCTCAAGAAAGGAATTTAACTCGCAGCGTATCAAAAGGAACACACTGTTTCTGCCCGGTTTCAAACCGAGGAACTTTCGCGTGTTAGGCGAATGTGATAACCACTACACTACAGAAACCCACATGCTCTGACACTTGGTTGTATCAACGCATTTTGTCACATATTTTGCGATCGTTTGAAGGGACCGCACAAACTGTATGAGAAAGGCGGTGCATTTCCCAGAAATGCATGGATGCTTCTTCTGAAACCGGCAAACAGCTACACACTTCTTAGTTTGGATATCTCTCCGATTTGTTTCAGAGATGACGTGTGAGCAGTCAAGTCTCAGCTCTGCGATCTGACCGAATAACGCAGATATTTCCAAACCTGCTGCTGGTCGGCTACTGTCCTGCAGACTTCAGTTTCAACCCACCTCCAACACAACAGTCTGTAATTATCAAGCAACCTTGAACACCTTGATAAGCTGCTTCAGCTAAGTTTCATTGGGGTTGGAGCTAAAATCTGCAGGGCGGAAGCTCACCAGGAGCAGGGTCAAAGACCCCTGCTATAGTGTGAGCACACAATTTGTGAACTTTGGCTTCACATCGCATGGGATTTACTCGTATAGTGTACGTTGGCATTTAGCCACGACTGTGCTGAAATGGCACAGTGTATGCTCGTCTTTAGCGTTAGAACAGTGGTAGGCAACGCCGGTCCTGAAGTGCCGCAATGCTGCAGATTTTATTTCCAACCCTGAATAAACCTCATCCACCTGTGGTTCTCAGGTGACCTTTAGACCTTGGTTAGCCTGTTCACGTGGGGCTGATTGGAGCTGGAGCTAAACTCTGCAGGACTGCTGCACTCCAGGACCTACGTGAAAAGGATCCATGATGAACTTTGAGTCCGAAAGATTAACGCGGCAAACTACCGTAAGAGGTTACGGACATACAGGCTTAAGGGGGCACCCGGATTTGAACCGGGACCTCTTGATCTGCAGTCAAATGCTCTACCACTGAGCTATACCCCCTATGAGAACACACGTGGCTGAAGAATTGAAAAACCAACATGTGTTATGCTTCACCACAGTTAAAGCTGTCTTGATAATGTCCAAGTGAACGGTTAGACCTCCCTATCTGCGTTTAAACACTCTAGCACTGACCTATAAAAATTGTGCTAGAGACAACGTATGTTTTCAACCATTCCGCTAAGGTTTTTCAGTTGTTATGATTCCTGTTCTGTTCCTCTTACAGCAAACATCAACAAAGGTAAATCCGCTCAACCCAGTCTTTACCACTTTCTAGACAGTTGGCACATAGTCTGAAACTTTAAAGTCTGAAAACACTCAAGTGTCCATCAGAGACTCTGGATTGTAAGCACTTCAAAACTGGTGCAACGAAAACACGTTTGTTTTATGGGTAGCAGATCACTCCTAGAGGTGTGAGAAACAACGTAAGCTTCGGAAATGTTGCGTCTTAAAGAAAGTTCAACGTCACAACGACGAGGATGGGATTCGAACCCACGCGTGCAGAGCACAATGGATTAGCAGTCCATCGCCTTAACCACTCGGCCACCTCGTCCTGTGAGGCTGTCCTGTGAGACTTTCCAGTAACCCCTGCTGTGGGGCATTTTGCGATTCCTAAATTACCACCAAGTACGTAGTAGCGTGCATCAAATTGTTTCCGTTGTTGGTGTAATTAAAAGTTATCTTTTAGAAAGCGTTCCTTTTGGCCTGACAGAAGGGAAACGCCTGAAGAGAACTGTGCATGAGCAATCCATCGCCTTAGACATGTTTAGAAATAATTTCAAGGACTGACCTTTAATTGATTGGGGTTCTTTTTCAAAACAGTTTTCATCGAATTTCGACATGAAACAGGCAAAAACCAAAGGAGACATTCAAGACTTTATTTAAAGGGAACAAGAGGTTTTCATTGGCTTATGTACACAGCCAACTGGCTGGGTAATGTTGACTAAACCTCAGTACACTTACCTGCCGTCCGTTCAACTAACACTAACCGACGATCAGGTTTACAATAACGTGCATCAAACTGATGTAACTGTTGAGGTTGTTAAATCAACATGACCAAAACCCTGTCATATCTCTAACAAAGTGTTTATTTCAGTCGAACCGAGGACATTTGTGATAACCACATCACCACAGAAACCTGTTCCTTTGGATTCTATGTTTATTTTGATAGATTTGGACACACACTTTCTCTCTGTGCAACACTTCCCAAAGGGGCAATGCTTTTCGCCCACTTGAGAACTGGCCACCTTTCATGCGTGAAGCGAATGTGACGGGCGGAACTGTGTGTAACTTTAAAAGTGCTTCATGATACAAGGAGTAACGTGGCTCAAGAAAGGAATTTAACTCGCAGCGTATCAAAAGGAACACACTGTTTCTGCCCAGTTTCGAACCGAGGAACTTTCGCGTGTTAGGCGAACGTGATAACCACTACACTACAGAAACCCACATGCTCTGACACTTGGTTGTATCAACGCATTTTGTCACATATTTTGCGATCGTTTGAAGGGACCGCACAAACTGTATGAGAAAGGCGGTGCATTTCCCAGAAATGCATGGATGCTTCTTCTGAAACCGGCAAACAGCTACACACTTCTTAGTTTGGATATCTCTCCGATTTGTTTCAGAGATGACGTGTGAGCAGTCAAGTCTCAGCTCTGCGATCTGACCGAATAACGCAGATATTTCCAAACCTGCTGCTGGTCGGCTACTGTCCTGCAGACTTCAGTTTCAACCCACCTCAAACACAACAGTCTGTAATTATCAAGCAACCTTGAACACCTTGATAAGCTGCTTCAGCTAAGTTTCATTGGGGTTGGAGCTAAAATCTGCAGGGCGGAAGCTCACCAGGCGCAGGGTCAAAGACCCCTGCTATAGTGTGAGCACACAATTTGTGAACTTTGGCTTCACATCGCATGGGATTTACTCGTATAGTGTACGTTGGCATTTAGCCACGACTGTGCTGAAATGGCACAGTGTATGCTCGTCTTTAGCATTAGAACAGGGGTAGGCAACGCCGGTCCTGAAGTGCCGCAATGCTGCAGATTTTATTTCCAACCCTGAATAAACCTCATCCACCTGTGGTTCTCAGGTGACCTTTAGACCTTGGTTAGCCTGTTCATGTGGGCCTGATTAGAGCTGGAGCTAAACTCTGCAGGACTGCTGCACTCCAGGACCTACGTGAAAAGGATCCATGCTGAACTTTGAGTCCGAAAGATTAACGCGGCAAACTACCGCAAGAGGTTACGGACATACAGGCTTAAGGGGGCACCCGGATTTGAACCGGGGACCTCTTGATCTGCAGTCAAATGCTCTACCACTGAGCTATACCCCCTATCAGAACACACGTGACTGAAGAATTGAAAAACCAACATGTGTTATGCTTCACCACAGTTAAAGCTGTCTTGATAATGTCCAAGTGAACGGTTAGACCTCCCTATCTGCGTTTAAACGCTCTAGCACTGACCTATAAAAATTGTGCTAGAGACAACGTATGTTTTCAACCATTCCGCTAAGGTTTTTCAGTTGTTATGATTCCTGTTCTGTTCCTCTTACAGCAAACATCTACAAAGGTAAATCCGCTCAACCCAGTCTTTACCACTTTCTAGACAGTTGGCACATAGTCTGAAACTTTAAAGTCTGAAAACACTCAAGTGTCCATCAGAGACTCTGGATTGTAAGCACTTCAAAACTGGTGCAACGAAAACACGTTGCTTTGTCTAATGGGTAGCAGATCACTCCTAGAGGTGTGAGAAACAACGTAAGCTTCGGAAATGTTGCGTCTTAAAGAAAGTTCAACGTCACAACGACGAGGATAGGATTCGAACCCACGCGTGCAGAGCACAATGGATTAGCAGTCCATCGCCTTAACCACTCGGCCAAAAATGGGGCAAAAGGGACTGCTATGGGTGGGGGAAAAGAAAAAATGAGGAAAAAACAAGGGGGAAAAGGGAAAAATGAGGAAAGACTGAAAAATTTGTTAAAAATGTAAATTGAAAGAGAAAATTGAAGAGATTTTTTTCTTTTTACCAGTTTTTCTCCTTTTCACTTCTTTTAACTAAGAAATTACAACTATATCATTATATATAATATAATTTATATTATATAATAGTATAACTAAGTCAATATTTTAACCTATTTTACTTTATAACAAAACAACTCCTAATATTCCTAGTTTTTCTCCTTTTCACTTCTTTTAACTAAGAAATTACAACTATATCATTCTATATAATATAATATATATAATATATTAGTATAACTAAGTCAATATTTCAACCTATTTTACTTTATAACAAAACAACTCCTAATATTCCTTGTGGTAAAACTGAAAAATAAAACATACAAAACATAATTCAACAAATATGGTTTATTTTAAAAGCAAATGTATACGTAACAATAATTAGAAGAAATGTATAAACAAACACAAAATAATATATATATATATATATATATATACAAACATACATACATACATACATAAGGGCCGGCCTGGAAACTGCACTAATCTTAAGGGCCGGACTGGAGCCTGCACTGATCTGAGGGGCCGGCATAGAGACTGCACTGATCTTAAGGGCTGGGCTGGAGCATGCACTGATCTGAGGGGCCGGGCTGGAGAATGCACTGATCTGAGGGCCGGGCTGGAGAATGCACTGATCTGAGGGCCCGAGCTGGAGCATGCACTGATCTGAGGGCCGGGATGGAGAATGCACTGATCAGAGGGGCCGGACTGGAGCATGCACTGATCTGAGGGGCCGGCACAGACACTAATGTTCTTTAGTGTAACGCTTCTTTGGTGGCTCCCCTCTTGCCATACTTTCCTGATCCGCAAGTGCTGCCTTGTGCAGTCTCCAAGCACGTTGTCGGTTCCGAGGAGGTGGTGGAGCTGATAGCTGTTGGCCTGGCGGAAAGGAAGACCATCCCTGAGAGTGTGGTGGTGGTGCTGATGGCTGTTGGCCTGGTGGAAGGGAAGACCATCCCTGAAAGTGCGGTGGTGGTGCTGATGGCTGTTGGTCTGACGGAAAGGAAGACCTTCCTTGAGAGTATGGTGGTGGTGCTGATGGCTGTTGGCCTGGTGGAAGGGAAGACCACCCGTGAGGCATTGGTGGAGCCGGTGGTGGATGGAAAGACAAACCATGATGTGGTGGATACAGCGGAGAAGACCAGTCAGAATATCCAGGCCAGGTATGCAACCCTGGAAGTTGCTGGGCTTCTGCTGCAGGAGAATAGCCTGTGCCAAATGGCGATGTGTCTCCTAGCCCTAGCTCTGTGTGTGTAATAGAAGACATTGCAGTTCCAGTTCGTGCATATTTACGCTGACGAATAACTGCCTCACCCTCCCGATTTTCAGGCTCCTGGAATTCAATGGCAACATGTCCATGTTGTACAGGTGCAGATGGGAGCTCTTTAGGCTTTGGAAGCGGCTCATTTGCCAAACCAACATGCTGATGGAATTGCACTCCTTGCAGCAAGGTGTCTCGACCCGTTCTTGTTTTCCTGTCAAGAAGCCTGGGAAAGAAAAACAAACATCAGGTTTGAAGAGAGCAAAACTACTTTCAAAATTAAAAATTTACTATTTAGTACACTCAAATAATGTTATGTACTACATAGCAATATCTCAAATGATTGTTTATTCAAACAATTAAAATTGTATGAGAAATAAACTAAGCTGGGCCGGGTTTCCCAAAAGCATCGTAAGGCTAAGTAGATCGTAAAAACGATCGTACGAATCATCTTAGAATTACGGGCTGTTTCCCAAAAGCTTCGTAACTTAAGTTGCACTTGAAAATCATCGTAGATCTACGAGTGGTCTGGAGTAATCGTTCATTCATAAGTGCATCGTAAGACAACAGACTTACAAGGTCACCTACAGGACAACCAGCAAATTTCACTCCTGCAATGACGATAATGTAATGTTTTTCATGTTTATTTATTTATTGGGTTTTTCTTTGTTTATTTTATATTAATTATATAATATAATATATTTACAATTCAAATGAGAAATCAAATTTAAATGACTAAACATAAATGAATAAAGAAGGAAAACGTATTTTGTACAAGTTGGTAAAAGTTTTTTGTATTTTGGTAAAAGTTGGTATAGCAAATTGATAAATGGTTCATACCGATAGCTGCTATAATTAATCTAAACATTGTTTTGAAGGGAAATGGCATCTAATTAAAGAAACCAAATAAATATTTACGGTACAATGCAATAATCCATAATAATAAATAAACATATAGAATAAACAACAAATAATAATAATAATCTAAACTATAATAGAAACGCAGAAGGCATTTCGCAGTGGGACGAGTCCTAACTAAATACGGAAAAGAATATTTAACAAATTATTAAAACATTTAAAAAGTCATTGAACAATAATGAAAATATATTATTAAAAATATTAGTGCACATCTGCTGAAGATCATTAGCCTAAACAAGCTTCTGCTACAAATTCGAGTCATTCTATTGGTGACATTTCAGCACTTGACAAATGGATAGCGACTCGTAAGTAGCACTTAAAACCCAGCTGCGAGCGATTGTTTCACGTGCATCTTTGGGAAACACACGTAAATGAACAACGAATGTTCGTTATGTAGCTCGTAGAAAGCGCTCTTAAGTGCTAAGTTCAATCGTTATCGGGAAACCCGGCCCTGGATGATAACGATAAAGTAATTTCACAATTTGATTACTTTGCAGTTATTAAATGGATTTGAATCAACATTAAGCTGGCTTCAGCCGAACAATTACAGTTTTTTTCCTTTTAGTAGCTGCTTCACACTAGAATTTAACTCTGAAACATTTTTTTTTGTGGTTATCACAGTAAAGGTACTTTGAATCAGTAGTGCAATAGAAATAAAGGTGACTTGACAAAGTCTAAATAATAAATGTACAGATCTGTCAATTTTTGTAAAACAAATTCAAAATATGTGGACATATTCAGGACAGTCTTTATTATTTTTATGTATATGATTCGGTGATAAACAGCTGGATATACATTGTCTGAAATATTTTATTGTTATTCATCAGTTGCAACATTCTGAGGTCTGTTATTCTTTAATACTTACTTTAGTTTATAATAATATAATTACATTGTGCACAGTATGCAAAAATAGATGAATATAGATGAATACTTTTTTCAATACAATTGATAACTACAACAAAATGAAGTAAATAAATGCAATGAAAAAATATACAATTTGCAGTGTGATTCAATAGACCTATAAGAAGTGCTGGCTTTAAATACCTATATTAGCCATCTGATATACACAACTGTTAATGATGACCATTATTGTGGAGAAACTGACATTGCAATGGCACAGCTGATCACCTTGACAACAAATATATTTGCAATTAAGAACAGTTAGTTCTGTAGATACTTCTGTACGTGCTGTCGTTGATAGGAATATACTACTGAAGTGATTCTAGGAAGCCAAAACAAAACTTACCAAGACGACACTGTAGTGTTGTTGACCGTAACTAGCACCAAGTTGGTCTTCTCCAGTATCTCTCTGCAGTCTTCAAGCAGCTGCTTAATGTGACTGTATGTCATCACAATCGCCTGAGGAATGGCAAAGACTTTGCCCTTGTTGTCTCTGGGCCTGTTTCTTGCTTCATTGAACTCCTTCAAAAGCTTGAGTGCGACACATTCTGAAATCCTGTTGGCATCAGGTCTCTCGGCAGCCTGGCCATGAATCATGAACAGTCTGTGGATATAAATATGCTTTGATGGAATTATGTATGATTGGTATACTATGGCTCATTATAGCTTTGTAGGCATATAGACTACTTATATTTTTAAATTTTACACAGATAAAGCCCACACACTGAAAAAAGTCCAAGATCTCATGATTATCTGACTCTAAAATGTTTTTTTTAGCCTTAGTAAGGAATTAAATTACTACACAGGCAGCATGAAACAAGACTAGAGACATCTGTGCTGTACAGCTTAACTTACCTCTCAGCTGCTTGCTGGCCAGGGGCTGAGCCACTACGCTTCCGTGAAGCTCTCCAAGGACCTTCCAAGATCTTTTTCTTGCACTTAAGGGAATACTTGGAGGAGGACTGATCAATGGCATGCAGACACGAATATAACCTTAAAATCTCTGCTATCTCGTTGGTTGACAAAGCAGTGATAGTGCGGTTGAGGCTGACAAGGAACCTTGCAAGGTTATCCACTGCCTCCCATCCAGGAACACCCCTTGAATCACATCTACTGTCCTGAAAAAGGAAACAAAAAAAAACTAAGCTCTACATTACAAAATAGTTTATAAAAGGATAGTTCTCCAAAAATGAAGATTCTGTCATCATTTACTCCCCCTTAAGTTGTTACAAACCTATATACATTTCTTTGTTTTAATAAACACAAAAGAAGATATTTTGATGTAACCAAACCATTCATGAGCCTTATTCAATTCCATACTATTATTTTATCCTAGTATGAAAGTGAATGGGGCTCATGATTGGTTTGGTTACAAAACATTCCTCAAAATATCTTCCTTCATGTTCATCAGAAAAAAACACATTTATACAGGTTGATAACAACATGAGAGTGAAAAAATAATGACAGAATTTGTATTTTTGGGTGAACTATTCCTTTAACAGTTCTATGATAAACCATTCTTTACAAATTACAACCATTCGCATCAATTATTAGAAACTTTACCGGAGCTGATGTGCTAGGCTCAGCACAGAAAATGTCTTCAACATCAGGACTGCAAGAGCCATCTATTGGAACACTGGCTTCCTAGATATTTTTTAAACATTTGTAAGAGAAGAATAAATTAGAGCTACAACACCTATTGTTCAAAACATTTACTAGTATTAATAATTTGTGAAACTTAACAATAATGGTTAATATTTTTATTAATTTAATGCATTAATATCTACAGTAAGACTAAGCAATTCTTTAGTTACAGTACTTGTTCATCTTTGTTAACATACATAATAAAGCTGTTCTTTTGTTAGTTAATGTCAGTTCAGGTTCATTTATTTTCATAGATACAACTCTGATTTTAACCATGTATTAGTAAATGCTGAGATTAACAGAAACTAAGATCAATAAATGCTTTATAAAATGTGGTTATTGCTACACTGTAAGCCCGGATAAGTTGAATATACTTAAAAAAATGAAGCAAACTTGTTTCCCTAAAAACTTTAAGTAATGATTACTTAAAAACTTTAAGTAATGATTACTTAAACATATAAACTGTTCTAACAACAATTTTAAGTTGAATAGACTTCTTCCAATATTCCTGCACTCTTAACCCAGATTAGTTGACATTACTAGAAATTTGTGAGGAAACCCCTTGCATATAACTTTTGTTTTTATCACTTTATATTACTTTTGATGTTATAAATGGTATTATAACACAGAATTGATGACTGATTTAAGTCAGTCATTGAATAAACGTGATTCTCTACAGAAACACACACAAAACTGTGTTTTTGACATGCATTGTCAGTACTATGGAGAGAAATACGATAAAGTGTTCTGAACAGTGTTCATGTACAGAAACACTGATCACCTGAACGGTGACTTTAAAAAATTATAATTTACAACAAAACAACATCAATAATATAAGAGCTTAAACCTATATGACATTTTATTAACAAATATTTAAGTAGTAAAAGTTCTTATCAGTTTTTATTCTGTGAAAAAGCAGAAATTAATCAAAGGATTCAGGCGCAAAGGATTATGGGTATTCCTCACAACATGAACTAATAATTTTAAGTTCATTCTACTTGAATGTTTTAGTTTAATGGATTTTGTAAGCTTAAAAGTTAAATCAACTAAACTTTTTTAAGCTTTGGCTTCAAAACAGAAAATATTAAGTGATGTTTATTTGATTGTTTAAGTAAAGACAATATCTGGGTTAACAGTGTATACTTCATTTTAACTGATGTAGTCAACAAATGTTAACAAATTTTGTAAGGGGTTAATAAAAAGTTTAATCATGAATCATAATAAACTAGTAAAGTAACATTTCTATGTAATTTAAATGACAAAAGATCAAGACAACTGACATTACCAGAGAGGAGCTTAATGAATCATGACTACTTGATCTGCCAAGGATGTGGGTATCTAAACTGATGTCGGCTGCATCACATATTGTGACATCCAGACACTCATCCTCCTGAACCTCAACCTGCATCTCTGGCAGAGTTACGCCCACTTCACCATGCTCCAGTGGAGAGAGCAGGTCTCCTCTGTCAGACTGTGCCAGCAAGTACTCCACAGCTATACGTTCATCTGCAATAAAGAGTCATTAAACATTTAGTAATAAGATAAATATATCAGGCTAATAATCAATTATTTGCAAGAAACACATGAAAGTAAAATAAATCAACAACGTGGAATGGAAAAACTAAATCGAATACTTGTAACCTCACAGACACATCTAATAACCACATTCACATTACATTACCATTTAGCAGACTTACAAAGCGACTTACAAGAATTAGGAAACAAATAGTTATCATAGGAGGGCAAAACAATAATAAAATAAGTGCTTATAGATGGTTTCATCGGGCGCACGTGAGGTGAAGCGATAAGCGTCTGGTCCAAACTTTACTTCCGGTTTCTGTTTGTTTAATGGTCCGACTAGTTGCTGAAACTGAACAAGTTTTAGTGTTCAGGCGTGATGAAAAGCTTTTGAAACACACTGGTGCCTAAAATCACAATTTTAAGAGAATGTACAATAATGAATCCTACCAGTGGGTTTCCCAGGGGGTGTAAATTCTGGAAGGAGTGCACA
Organism: Paramisgurnus dabryanus; assembly: GCF_030506205.2. Lineage (NCBI taxonomy): Eukaryota > Metazoa > Chordata > Actinopteri > Cypriniformes > Cobitidae > Paramisgurnus > Paramisgurnus dabryanus. Next base: position 31,596,927 of record NC_133350.1, on the reverse strand, counting down.
TCCAAGGACTCTGTTGCTGAGTATGTTCATGTAGGACATTAAACGTGCGTCATACATTTTGGTATGCGATACACCACTTATGTCCACAGCCTGATGAGCCCGGTTGATGTTCCATCTTGATGCACCCTCAAGCATGTACATCTGAGTATGAAGAGCATTACATCTCCACCCTGAAATACATAAGGTTTCATATGGTTAAAATACCATCATAAACCCAATTGATATAACACTTATTCAGTTGTTAATTTATTTCTGACCAAAATCTGTTTAAATTTTATGCCTTTAATTTTGTGGCAATTTTCCCATGTAATTTTAAAATGGTAATTGATGTTTTTCGAGGTATTGTTTTAAAGTTAGAAATTTCAGTATTGTGACAACACATCCTTAAATATACACATACTGTCATATTATTTCAATTTACCTGGAATAAAAGTGCACTGATGGCGATGAAAGCTTTCCAGAGAAGAGGACCCTCTGCCACACCTCAGTACATCCAGAACCTTGTCTCCCTTCTGTAACCCTGAGCCCAGTTTTGTGTAAAGCTGAACCGGGTGGATCTTGAATGCAGGGTAAATGTTTCTGCTGTACCTCCCACACGCGTGTCATGCTCTCTGGATTGACAAGGCGCAAGCCAGTCGTGTCGGTCAGTTCCCACATGGAGTCCAGCAGTCCTTGAATCAAGGCACGAGTTTCTTCAACTCCGCGTGTCCTCCTCCTGCAGTGCTTGGCTAGCTCACTGGAAGTAATGCTTGAGAGGATTTGGGCCTCTGTTGGAATATGCCCCCCATGCATTGTCTTTTTTGCCTCTTTAAGACGAGAGATGTCATCCTTGTCCCATTCAAAGATACAGCTGGACAACTTGGAGCAGAAAGTGCCATACAAGGGATGGTGCTCTGTTGTGAGACCAGCAGTGAACCGTCGCATGAAGTGGAATACATCAAGACGCACTGTGACCTTCCATGGTCGAAACCAGGTAAGAACTGGAGTCACACCTAGACAAATAAGAAACAAGGAAAGGTTAAGCCTTTTCTTACATTTAAATTTACATAATTAAACAATTATGCTTTTTCTGAATTAAATACATTTGTGTTTACTTGACTGCAAACAGTGAACTGGGGTTCTCATGCTATATTTCCATTTTGGTAACACTTTAGTATTGGGACCAATTCTTACGTTTAACTAGTGTCTTATTAGGTTACATATTGGCTGTTCATTAGTGCTTATAAAGGACATATTAATGCCTTGTTCTGCATGACCATATTGTACATCCCTTTACCCAATCCAATACCTAAACCTAACGGCTACAACAACAACTACCTTATTAGCTAATTATTAGCAGTAAATTGAAAGGTTAACTGATACAAAAGTCATAATTTATAATCAATAAGTGTTCCCCATACTAAAGTGTTACCCTGTTACCAATTTTGTGGTAACCATGCAGATCTGTGATTTATTCTCATTCTGAAATTTACCTAATATACTTGCTAATACAAATCATGCATTTATAACCACTATAAATGCATACACATTCCTATTAGGAATAGTTAAAAAGCTACAAACCTGTCTTGCTGCAGCAGTCCCTATCAACATAAATCACAGCTGGTTCTGGCTCCCCAGCATCCTTGTATCGCTTCACAATGCCCTGACACAAGTCGTCTAGAGCAGCTCCCTCACCAGTGGTTAGGACACAGTTTAGGACTTGGCCAAACTCATTTCCAACGTTGGTCATCCAGGTAGCGGTGTCCGCAATGCCACCAGCAAGCTTTTTAGCGATCTATATAATTACATAAACACATAAGGTATAATCACTGAACATCAATTTAAGTTTATATGCATATTTATAAAAAATATATAAACACACACATAAACACACACACACATTTACCTTTTTGGTAGAATCAAGCTTCAGGATGCTACCATATGTTGATGTTATGACACCCTTTAGCTCATCATGGTGACTCAGAATTTCGTTGGCATGGGCGGTCTCAAACCACTGTGCTAGAGGTAGGGGGCAATAGGGTGGTGGCTGCTCATAAACCACTTCTAGTTGGGTCAGGGCACATTTTTTTTTATGGAACTCACAGTCTGTCAGGTAATCTATAGTCCGTCTTGCCCACTCCTCACTATGAATTTCTTCCAGCGCTTGCTGCAAGTAACTAGAACTGTTTCCTGCAGTTCTAGGCTTAAGCAAGGTTACACACTTCCTGTCAAGGGCAAGGTGAGTGGTCAGAACAGCTGGGAATTTATTTCTGTGGGAGGGATCCAGTTGTTTTAGGATCTCCGAACTCCAAGGGCAGACAGGAATCATACATTTACTGCAGTGAGGGTAGTCTGCTCCAATTAGGTAATACCTGGAGTCAACATCAATTACTTCCCTCACTTTAGTGTAGATCCCTGAATGGTGCATCTTCCTATTGCACTGTGTACACTTCAGAGGAATACCCCACATCCTCATAGGGCCCCACAGAAACATTCGCCGCCTGAAGTAATTGCCTGGATTAGGTGGTGTAGTAGTAGGCCTGCTGGGACTTGGTGGATGAAACCAGTTTTGGGAAAACTGTTGCTTCAGTCGGCCGGTGCTGTCATACAGACACTGAGCTATCCATTTCTGGTCTGCTGGTTTGATCACTCGACAAAACTGCTTGGGGAGAAAACTCACCCAATTCACTTCAGGAGGCCTCATTAATGAAGTGTGAAAGGTAGTTTGTGAAGCTCCTTGCTGCTCTTCGATGTATGCATGTGACTGAGCAGTCGATGTTGCTGGTGGAGCTCCTTGCTGCTCTTTGATGTATGCATGTGACTGAGCAGTCGATGTTTCTGGTGGAGCTCCTTGCTGCTCTTCGGTGTCTGCATGTGACTGAGCAGTCGATGTTGCTGGTGGATCCACAGATTGTTGATCTTGGTCTGAAAGACTAGTCAAACGATGATGATTTTCAATGTGGTGAAGCAGTCCAACTGCACCCCACACGTTTGCACCACATTGGTCACAACATTCTTGGACATGGTAGTCTGACAGATGTTCAGTGAAACCCTCCACAACAACATCTTCACTACAAAGAGAACACTTAATTAAATTGCTGCTTTGAGGGGCTGGCCTGGAGGCTGTACTGCTCTGTGGTTTGGAGGCTGCACTGATCTGAGGGGCTGGCCTGGAGACTGCACTCCTTTGAGGGGCTGGGCTGGAGCCTGTACTTCTTTGAGGGGCTGGGCTGGAGCCTGCACTTTTTTGAGGGGCTGGGCTGGAGCATGCACTGATCTGAGGGGCTCGTCTGAAGCCTGCACTAATCTGAGGGGCTGGAGCCTGCACTTCTTTGAGGGGCCGGGCTGGACCCTGCACTTCTTTGAGGGGCCGGGCTGGAGCCTGCACTTCTTTGAGGGGCTGTGCTGGAGCCTGCACTTCTTTGAAAGGCCGGGCTGGAGCTTGCACTGATCTGAAGGGCTGGGCTGGAGCCTGCACTGATCTGAGGGGCCAGCCTGGAGCCTGCACTGTTCTGAGGGGCTGGTCTGAAGCCTGCACTTCTTTGAGGGGCAGAGCTGGAGCACACACTGATCTGAAGGGCTGGGCTGGAGCCTGCACTGATCTGAGGGGCCGGGTTGGAGCCTGCACTGCTGAGGGGTCCTGCCTGCATGCCTAATGCTGTCTGCTCAGCTGACTGTAAACAAAAAGATTAGTTTTTCCCTAGGCTTGAGAATATTGCCAGTGCAGTAAACAATGTTGTTTTTAGCCTTATAAAGGTGCATCATTTGGTACACAAATATCTAATACCTCTGAATTATAAAAATAAAACATTGTTGAAAAACATGTTGTGCATTACTGCATGCCTTCTGTCATTTGATTCACACCTCACATTTTTGGGAACTGAAGGAGCTTTTAGAATAGTTGCAAAAACACCCACCTTCAGGTATTCATGCATGTAGAATTTCACAAATTATACTGAGGTTATCATAATATATAACACACACACACACACACACACACACACACACACACACACATTCTGGTTTCCATGTTTTGTGGGGACATTCCATAGACGTAATGCATTTTATACCATACAAACTGTATATTCTATTCCCCTTACCTGCCCCATTCCCTAACCCCAACCATCACAAAAACCTTTCTTGTACCTTAGATTTTCAATAAACATCATCTTGTTTGATTTATAAGCTTGTTTCCTCATGGGGACATCAAAATGTCCCCACAAGGTCACAAAAACACTGGTATTCCTATCTTTGTGGGGACAATTGGTCCCCACAACGTGATAATTACCAGGTACACACACACACACACACACACACACACACACACACACACACACACACACACACACACACACACACACACACACACACACACACACACACACACACACACACACACACACACGCACGCACGCACACACACACACACACAAACACACACACAACATTTTCTGACTTATATTTTTAATGTAAAGCTTTACAACACAAATCATTTAACTGTACAATGACTTGTCCATCAGTCCACCAAATTAAATGTTTTTAAACAATACTTAGCACATAGTCTACAAAGCTTTTTATACTCATAGGAGTTTTGACATACTTCAGGCTTCTAAATAATGTTTCTGGCCTTACAACAGAAATCATGCGCATTTTTCTGTTATGTTTTTAACCTAGGTTGGTAAGCATGACTATTCACATTTATCTGTACCTACCTTATGATACCCGCAGTTGCAGAGGATTCTTTTTCCAAAGATATCATAAATGCTGGTCTGTCTGTGTAATGGGCAGTTATTAATTTTCTCCAAGGCAGCTTTCCACTTCTTTGCCCCTGGCTTCTTGCCTGTGGTGAAGTGGTACTTCCCTTGGGCATACTTCAGCATGATATAATGCCAGTAGGAATCAGGGGCCTCATTTATAAAATGCTGCGTAAAAACCATCCTAAATTTGATCTTACGATCATTTAACAAAAATGCGTACGTGTGATTCATAAACCGAACGTACGCGCAGAAAACGCGCGTACCCCTTTCAAATCTATAAATCAGAAATGAACTTGAACTTGTGCGCGCAGCCGAGCAGTTTCAGATCTCCGCCTTTAAACGATGCGTAATTAATGTCAGACATATAAAAAGCGCTTGTCAATGTTTAAACCCAGTTTCAAACAGCAAGAACGGCTTATATTTCCTAACACCTGCAGCAATCAGACAAGCAAAAGTGCGTACGTCTGCTCAGACCCTGACGTGGCGCTAAGCAGTTTTCCACGTCAAAGACGGTTTTTATAAATATGGACTTTGCCGTGGATTTTCGCCTACGCACACTTTACGATCAAATCTGTGCGTACGCACGCTTTATAAATGAGGCCACAGGTTTACCTGTCTTAGTCATGTCTACCAATATAAAACAACAGGGTAAATATCAGACCACTTGAGACAGATACAAGGAAAAAATGTATTTTTTTGGTGGTTTTAACCTATGGATGCTTGTTTGATTATATGACTGTATAGTATGTTGTATGAATAGTAATATGAAAGCATGGTAAAACTAGTCAAACTTTTCAAAGCATTTGCAAGTAAACAATAAACAAAGTTAATCATTAATAATAGTTAATACCAAACATTAAAAGTAAAAATATGTGTATATTTGGGTGGTTTATTGCATGTACTGATGCTGATATTATACAAAAAATATTAAAACGAATTACAGACAACATACAGCATAGAACATTTAATGCAAGTTAATGTTTATAATATTTTATTGTGGTTTTGTCCGTCTCTGCAAGTAAGAATGTTTATAATGGGAAAAAACTGAATCCGTTCTGACAAGCACTAAGCGGCACATTCAGTTGACGAGCATGATGCGTTGCCTTGGAAACAAAAATATCCTTTAAAAAAAAACTCACTCCAGTCTGGAGTAAGTTTTAATAACGGCTGTTTTGGTTTCCATGGCAACGCATCATGCTCGTCAACGGAAGGAACTGTTAAACTTACGTGTAAAAATGTTTATTGTAGCGTGCATTTATAAAAAGCAAATATATAGTAATTACGTAAAAATTATAAAAAATAACATTACTAAAGTTATTTTCTAGTATTAAAACATACATCTTCATTTAAATAACTTACTGCTTTCTTTTCCTCAAAAGATAACCTGTTTTGTTCACATAAAATAGTCGCTAAGAAGATGGAAACTTTAATAAATTCGGGTTGGATTTTATTTATTTATTACACTGGAAACACAAAATATGTACACACTGTATTTTTACATTAGTAATCATCATATCATCGTTGTATATACTAAAAAAAACTGCCTATGTTGTTCCAAAATGAAAAGCCACCACTATTTATACCACCATATTGTCCAAATATAACCTCTTATAACTAACGTTATATAAATTAAGCATTAAACCACCAAGTTAAGAACCGTTATCTAAATTAAACGAATGCAACGTAAACGGTTGAGACTGAACCAAGTCAAACGTTCCGCTTTTCTTTCACGTAATACTGTAAAGTTACTTACCTGAAATCTTAGGATTGTTAGGATTTGCATTAGGAATTGGTTCGCAAGTGTTAGGACTTATTTAGAATGTGTTAGGAAGTGTAACAAATTGTTAGGAATGGTTAGGCTGTCCGATCGCCGGCGGGTACGGCCACCTCGTCCTGTGAGATTTTCCCGTAACCCCTGCTGTGGGGCATTTTGCGATTCCTAAATTACCACCAAGTACGTAGTAGCGTGCATCAAATTGTTTCCGTTGTTGGTGTAATTAAACGTTATCTTTAAGAAAGCGTTCATTTTGGCCTGACAGAAGGGAAACGCCTGAAGAGAACTGTGCATGAGCAATCCATCGCCTTAGACATGTTTAGAAATAATTTCAAGGACTGACCTTTAATTGATTGGGGTTCTTTTTCAAAATAGTTTTCATCGGATTTCGACATGAAACAGGCAAAAACCAAAGGAGACATTCAAGACTTTATTTAAAGGGAACAAGAGGTTTTCATTGGCTTATGTACACAGTCAACTGGCTGGGTAATGTTGACTAAACCTCAGTACACTTACCTGCCTTCCGTTCAACTAACACTAACCGACGATCAGGTTTACAATAACGTGCATCAAACTGATGTAACTGTTGAGGTAGTTAAATCAACATGACCAAAACCCTGTCATATCTCTAACAAAGTGTTTATTTCAGTCGAACCGAGGACTTTTTGTGATAACCACATCACCACAGAAACCTGTTCCTTTGGATTCTATGTTTATTTTGATAGATTTGGCCACACACTTTCTCTCTGTGCAACACTTCCCAAAGGGGCAATGCTTTTCGCCCACTTGAGAACTGGCCACCTTTCATGCCTGAAGCGAATGTGACGGGCGGAACTGTGTGTAACTTTAAAAGTGCTTCATGACACAAGGGGCCCTATTTTAACGATCTGAAACGCAAGTGCGAAGCGCAACCCGCAAGTGAGTTTGTGGGCGGATCTTGGGCGCTGTTGCTATTTTCCCGGCGTGAGAAATAACTCTTGCGCCGGGCGCAAATCAATAAGGGGTTGGTCTGAAGTAGGTTCATTATTCATAGGTGTGGTTTGGGCGTAACGTCAAATAAACCAATCAGAACGCTAGCCAACATTCCCTTTAAACGCAAGGGCGCAAGTTCCATGGCGGGTTGCTATTATTATGACGGATTTACCAGGCGCACGCCAGGAGCGGTTCACAGCCGAGGAGACCGACGTCCTTGTACGGGGGAATCCCACGCTTGCCAGCATAAATCGGGCATGCCGTGTAACGGGAGGTGGATCTGCCTCAGTACTTGACGCCAGCAGAGGACATCGCTGCGTCCACCCTCACCGCTGAAAGGGTTTGGGGGCTTTGAAATCGGACCCAAGAAACGCAAGCAAGGTCCAACCCCAAAGTACTCTTACAAATCAAGTTCATATACATTAAGGTTTCTTATGAAAACATTTTAATTATTATTTACATAAAATAAACGTAATACAGCCACACAACAAAGTTATGAAAATATTTTAATCGTTATTTGCATGAGAATAAATAAAAACTATCACCACAATGCTTACCACTATGATTCCCCTTATCTCGTGTATTAATATTTTTAAGTGTAACAATTTATGATTTGCAAAAATAACTGTTGCATCTGTGTAGATTAGATAAGCAAAGTGTATGCGCGTTGTGCACCCTATACATTATGGTCAAGCATGCGCCCTTAAAATAGCATAATGAACAACGCGCAACGCGCCACTGACTTTAAACTTTTTTTTTCTGGTCAGTGGCGCAATTGTTTTTTGAAACTGCAAAATAGCATCAGGGATGGTTTGCGCCGGAACACGCCTCTTTTTTTGCGCTGAACCACCCAGGGAGCGCAAGTTCATTCCCTAGTTTGCCGACGTGCTTCTGTGACGGGAAAAACCCGCTGTGCGCCGGGGCAAAATACGAATGATACATGCGTCACGGACAAAGTCAATTGCGCTGGGTGCAAGATAGAGCCCAAGGAGTAACGTGTCTCAAGAAAGGAATTTAACTCGCAGCGTATCAAAAGGAACACGCTGTTTCTGCCCGGTATCGAACCGAGGACCTTTCGCGTGTTAGGCGAACGTGATAACCACTACACTACAGAAACCCACATGCTGCGACACTTGGTTGTATCAACGGATTTTGTCACATATTTTGCGATCGTTTGAAGGGACCGCACAAACTGTATGAGAAAGGCGGTGCATTTCCCAGAAATGCATGGATGCTTCTTCTGAAACCGGCAAACAGCCACACACTTCTTAGTTTGGGTATCTCTCCGATTTGTTTCAGAGGTGACGTGTGAGCAGTCAAGTCTCAGCTCTGCGATCTGACCGAATAACGCAGGTATTTCCAAACCTGCTGCTGGTCGGCTACTGTCCTGCAGACTTCAGTTTCAACCCACCTCCAACACAACAGTCTGTAATTATCAAGCAACCCTGAACACCTTGATAAGCTGCTTCAGCTAAGTTTCATTGGGGTTGGAGCTAAAATCTGCAGGGCGGAAGCTCACCAGGAGCAGGGTCAGAGACCCCTGCTATAGTGTGAGCACACAATTTGTGAACTTTGGCTTCACATCGCATGGGATTTACTCGTTTAGTGTACGTTGGCATTTAGCCACGACTGTGCTGAAATGGCACAGTGTATGCTCGTCTTTAGCGTTAGAACAGGGGTAGGCAACGCTGGTCCTGAAGTGCTGCAATGCTGCAGATTTTATTTCCAACCCTGATTAAACCTCATCCACCTGTGGTTCTCAGTGACCTTTAGACCTTGGTTAGCCTGTTCATGTGGGCCTGATTGGAGCTGGAGCTTAACTCTGCAGGACTGCTGCACTCCAGGACCTACGTGAAACGGATCCATGATGAACTTTGAGTCCGAAAGATTAACGCGGCAAACTACAGCAAGAGGTTACGAACATACAGGCTTAAGGGGGCACCCGGATTTGAACCGTGGACTTCTTGATCTGCAGTCAAATGCTCTACCACTGAGCTATACCCATTATGAGAATACACGTGACTGAAGAATTGAAAAACCAACATGTGTTATACTTCACCACAGTTAAAGCTGTCTTGATAATGTCCAAGTGAACGGTTAGACCTCCCTATCTGCGTTTAAACGCTCTAGCACTGAGCTATAAAAATTGTGCTAGAGACAACGTATGTTTTCAACCATTCCGCTAAGGTTTTTCAGTTGTTATGATTCCTGTTCTGTTCCTCTTACAGCAAACATCAACAAAGGTAAATCCGCTCAACCCAGTCTTTACCACTTTCTAGACAGTTGGCACATAGCATGGACTTTAAAGTCTGAAAACACTCAAGTGTCCATCAGAGACTCTGGATTGTAAGCACTTCAAAACTGGTGCAAAGAAAACACGTTGCTTTGTCTAATGGGTAGCAGAGGTGTGGGAAACAACGTAAGCTTCGGCAATGTTGCGTCTTAAAGAAAGTTCAACATCACGACGACGAGGATGGAATTCGAACCCACACGTGCAGAGCACAATGGATTAGCAGTCCATCACCTTAACCACTCGGCCACCTCGTCCTGTGAGACTTTCCTGTAACCCCTGCTGTGGGGCATTTTGTGATTCCTAAATTACCACCAAGTACGTAGTAGCGTGCATCAAATTGTTTCCGTTGTTGGTGTAATTAAACGTTATCTTTTAGAAAGCGTTCATTTTGGCCTGACAGAAGGGAAACGCCTGAAGAGAACTGTGCATGAGCAATCCATCGCCTTAGACATGTTTAGAAATAATTTCAAGGACTGACCTTTACTTGATTGGGGTTCTTTTTCAAAATAGTTTTCATTTGATTTTAACATGAAAAAGCAAAAACCAAAGGAGACATTCAAGACTTTTTGTAAAGGGAACAAGAGGTTTTCATTGGCTTATGTACACAGCCAACTGGCTGGGTAATGTTGACTAATCCTTAGTACATTTACCTTCCGTCCGTTCAACTAACACTAACCGACGATCAGGTTTACAATAACGTGCATCAAACTGATGTAACTGTTGAGGTAGTTAAATCAACATGACCAAAACCCTGTCATATCTCTAACAAAGTGTTTATTTCAGTCGAACCGAGGACTTTTTGTGATAAACACATCACCACAGAAACCAGTTCCTTTGGATTCTATGTTTATTTTGATATATTTGGCCACACATTTTCTCTCTGTGCAACACTTCCCAAAGGGGCAATGCTTTTCGCCCACTTGAGAACTGGCCATCTTTCAGGCGTGAAGCGAATGTGACGGGCAGAACTTTGTGCAACTTTAAAAGTGCTTCATGACACAAGGAGTAACGTGTCTCAAGAAAGGAATTTAACTCGCAGCGTATCAAAAGGAACACGCTGTTTCTGCCCAGTTTCGAAGCGAGCACCTTTCACGTGTTAAGCGAACGTGATAACCACTACACTACAGAAACCTACATGCTATGACACTTGGTTGTATCAACGGATTTTGTCACATATTTTGCGATCGTTTGAAGGGACCGCACAAACTGTATGAGAAAGGCGGTGCATTTCCCAGAAATGCATGGATGCTTCTTCTGAAACCGGCAAACAGCCACACACTTCTTAGTTTGGGTATCTCTCCGATTTGTTTCAGAGGTGACGTGTGAGCAGTCAAGTCGCAGCTCTGCGATCTGACCGAATAACGCAGATATCTCCAAACCTGCTGCTGGTCGGCTACTGTCCTGCAGACTTCAGTTTCAACCCACCTCCAACACACCAGTCTGTAATTATCAAGCAACCCTGAACACCTTGATAAGCTGCTTCAGCTAAGTTTCATTGGGGTTGGAGCTAAAATCTGCAGGGCGGAAGCTCACCAGGAGCAGGGTCAGAGACCCCTGCTATAGTGTGAGCACACAATTTGTGAGCTTTGGCTTCACATCGCATGGAATTTACTCGTTTAGAGTAAGTTGGCATTTAGCCACGACTGTGCTGAAATGGCACAGTGTATGCTCGTCTTTAGCGTTAGAACAGGGGTAGGCAACGCCAGTCCTGAAGTGCCGCAATCCTGCATATTTTATTTCCAACCCTGAATAAACCTCATCCACCTGTGGTTCTCTGGTGACCTTTAGACCTTGGTTAGCCTGTTCATGTTACACGTTACTGAAGAATTAAAAAACCAACACGGATTTAACCTCCCACCGCGTTTAGGGACGGGGTAACTGAGAGAATGAAGCTTCTCGCGGGATGAGCATAATGACAAATGTAGCAGCGGCACAGAAAGCACAAGACACACTTGTCAGTGGTATGGGTAACAGAACACAATGGGTATTGGGCGTGGCCTCAAACATGCTGTGTTTGAGGAGCTGCACTCTAAAAAAATAATCCATAAAATAACGGATAATGTCCTGTCAGAAAATTACCCGTACGTTTTCCGTTATTTCACAGACATTTCCATTTATTCAAAAACAGAACATTATGTAGATTTTCAGAACACTGTCCATAGATTTACAGGGCATTGTCCGTAGCCTTTAGGGACACTTCAATCTGCCTATGAAACGCAACAATGGTGACAATCAACAACAAAGATTCATGCCGCAATGCATGCTGGGTACCAGGATTGTGGAAAACTCTCTTAACATTTACTCTCACCATTGTTGAAATTTGTATCCAAAGTGTTAATGTCTCTGAAGCAAAACCCACAGCTGACACATTTGCAGCAATCTTATTCAATACAGTGTCTTATTAGGTCAGCATAGAGTGTCACTCTTATACATTTCAGTTCTTCATTCTTATTTTATCATTTCATATTTAAATGCTAGGCATAATAACATAAAAACAACCAAGCTTAGATGACAATATAGACACTTCACCTTACTCAAGGAACTAACAAGTTGTAATTGCTACAAGCAAAAACACTGTTGCAATATTAAAAGAGCAGAGTCAGTTCTGAAAGTCAAGGGACAAAAGCCCAACTAAAGGGAACAGCAATCACCATAGTGGTGACTTCAAAGGAATCTACAAACACAAACTGTAGACTTAATGTGATAAATGTTGTGGTAAATATCCATTTGACTTACACGTCACGTCAGAAAGAAGATTTGTCTACTAAATCACATGTGTGGATGCTGGAATATTTGAACACTTGTATCTTGTTCTGACAGTATTTGTTTAGAAGTTAAACATCATCCATGTTAGAAAAGAACTCTGCAAGCAAGTTGTAATTTAGGTTTCAAACAGAGATGGTGATAGAGAGGCAAAAGTGAAAGATTGCAGCAGGTGTTATTGCACCCATAATGCAACATGTTTAAAAAAAACGCCTGTAAAACATAAATACGGAAAATTCCTTCATATTTACACAGTAGATAGATAGATAGATAGTTTTATTGTCCTGTAAACAGGAAATTTGTTTTCACAAACTGTCATACAGTACACGCAGCTAGTACAAACATATATACACAAAAACAACAACAACAAAACACAAGATGGTGAATGTTCAGCTTTGTAGATTATTGAGGATTGAGATCGCCGATGGTACAAAGCTCTTTTTGAAACGAGCCCTTCTCCATTTCAGGGTCCTATACCTGCGGCCTGAGGGTAGGAGAGTGAAGTTGAAGTTGAGGGGATGCTCTGGGTCCGTTGTTATAGATTGGGCAAGGCGGGCTATTGCTCTGTCATTAAGTTCTGAAATGTTAGGTGTAGAGGAATGTATTATTTTTGAAGCTATGTGTGTGATTTTACTGAGTTTGTTTTTGTTAGTGACTGACAGCATAGTGTAAAAACTAGTGGAGCAGTATAACAAAATGGGCTTTGTCCCATTTTTAACGGATTTTTTTTAGAGTGTGCCTCAAACAAAAGAAAGTTGTCTGTTAAACCGTCTTAACTGCGTCTGCATCCATTCATACTGAAAGCAGGCCACAAACCCTTCTTCTTTCCAAGACTTGGCAAAACCTTTAAGCAAAGCAATTTGAAGCATCTGCCAAACGGATACATGTAAATGTAAGTGTGCTGTACTGTAACGAGTTTAGCAAGATGGTCTGCTTGTCCTCACCACCTGCCTGAGAGCTCACTGAGAAACGAGGCATATAGCGACCTTGTTAGATTAGGCATCCAAAATTCTCTTAAAGTCAATTTCGGGCTACCTACCCATAAGAAAGGTATGAAATTTTTATCGCAGCAACCAATTTGATAACTTTTGTATATTGGCATAACACTTGGTATTTTTCATCACTGCCATTATCTTAGACTAAATTGATGATTTTGCCACAATGCCGCTTAGTGGTCTGATGATATGAAAAATGGCTTTTTTGCTTGTTTCCTTTTTTGCCCTTGGTGGACTTGACTACTGTTTGCAGCTATATTCATTATTATATTTTTTTAGCATGGGCCTTTATACCTGAGATGCCATGATGCTGAGTAAATGATTAGAGAACTTTTTATTTGAGGTGTAGTTTACCTTTAATATTTTACATCTGTCTACATCAAAATATAGTTGAAACTTTATATCATTACAAATAGTATTATATATTGACTGCAGGAAAATTAATGTCCCAGGTTTTTACAAAACACCTGCAGAATTCTCTAATTTATGTACATTTGTAAACAAAAGAGATTCTAAAATCAACTGGCAATAGTTTTTTATTTAAAATTATAATAAAATGTAATTATCTTTATTTAAATAGCTTAGTTGTGCTTCAAAAGGTTGTGGTTAGCCAAAAACTGAAATAACACACCTTTCTTTACAACCACAGCCAGTTTAAAGCATTAAAGTGCACCTATTTCATTGCTAAAAACAACGTTATTTTATGTATTTGGTATAATACAATTTTTTGTGTGATTTATTGTAAAAAAAACATTATTTTTCACATACCATAAATTTTTGTAGCTCCAGATTTCATTCTCTTCCTGAAATGCACTGATGTTGAACAAAACTCATCGATTTGAAATTGATCGGAAACGTGAGGTTCCTTACCATGTATGAAAAATTTGCTCACAATGCAATGCTAACAGGAGTTAACTTACAGGCTGTGAATCCAAGCAGGAGGAATTATGATAATATTGTCCAAGAAAAGAGTTTTACGTTTTGAGACGAAAACTCGCATCTTTATTTACTTTGGGGTTTGTTGAAGTTCAAGTAATTTAGTATATCCAAATCTTCATGTTTTGGACTGTGGGAGTGTACACAGAAAGGTTTCATAAACAAAGTCTGTCTCTGACCTAGCCCTTGCTTGAACCAGATACTTTTTTGCTGTGAGGCAACAATAATGCGCGCAACCACACTGTGCTGCCGTCTACAATGAACACACACTTCCCAATCATGGTAACAATGAACAAACATCATTCTTTCAAAATTACTCCAAATACAACATATAACTAACATTAACTACATCACAATATAAATAATGCCAGCAAACATTAAAACAGTCATCTTTTTGAGTAAATATTTACCAAAGAAGTGAACATGTCGCATGCTGGGAACTTGCTTTCAAACCAATGTTTTTTTTTAATTGCTTGTTCAGATTACTCAGTTTGGCACGATGGGTGAACGAATTGGACAAAAACTTATATATACAGGTTCTTCTCAAAAAATTAGCATATTGTGATAAAGTTCATTATTTTCCATAATGTAATGATAAGAATTAAACTTTCATATATTTTAGATTCATTGCACACCAACTGAAATATTTCAGGGCTTTTATTGTTTTAATACTGATGATTTTGGCATACAGCTCATGAAAACCCAAAATTCCTGTCTCAAAAAATTAGCATATCATAAAAAGGTTCTCTAAACGAGCTATTAACCTAATCATCTGAATCAACTAATTAACTCTAAACACCTGCAAAAGATTCCTGAGGCTTTTAAAACTTCCCAGCTTGGTTCATTACTCAAAACCAATCATGGGTAAGACTACTGACCTGACTGCTGTTCAGAAGGCCATCATTGGCCCCCTCAAGCAAGAGGGTAAGACACAGAAAGAAATTTCTGAACAAATAGGCTGTTCCCAGAGTGCTGTATCAAGGCACCTCAGTGAGAAGTCTGTGGAAAGGAAAAAATGTGGCAAAAAACGCTGCACAACGAGAAGAGGTGACTGGACCCTGAGGAAGATTTTGGAGAAGGACTGATTCCAGACCTTGGGGGACCTGCGGAAGCAGTGGACTGAGTCTGGAGTAGAAACATCCAGAGCCACCGTGCAGAGGCGTGTGGAGGAAATGGGCTACAGGTGCCGCATTCCCCAGGTCAAGCCACTTTTGAGCTAGAAACAGTGGCAGAAGCACTGGACTTCAGGCATTTTGGCATTTCTTCTCCCCAGTCTTCCTCCAGACTCTGGCACCTTGATTTCCGAATGACATGCAAAATTTGCTTTCATCCGAAAAAAGTACTGAGCAACAGTCCAGTTTTGCTTCTCTGTAGCCCAGGTCAGGCGCTTCTGCCGGTGTTTCTGGTTCAAAAGTGGCTTGACCTGGGGAATGCGGCACTTGTAGCCCATTTCCTGCACATGCCTGTGCACGGTGGCTCTGGATGTTTCTACTCCAGACTCAGTCCACTGCTTCCGCAGGTCCCCCAAGGTCTGGAATCGGTCCTTCTCCACAATCTTCCTCAGGGTCCGGTCTTACGCCGATTATGCTTAATAAACTGATAACACGCAGGGTCATGTAAACGCGTAAAACGTGTTTTCTTTATGGGGGAAAGCCCATAAACGGCGTAAGCAAAAACCGATCGGCACAGGTAGTTTTTTGCTCATTACGCCAATTTCGCGTGGCATGTAAACACCTTAACTCGCTTTCTCATGGTTTTGTCCATGTGCGCATGTCCCCGCGTATGAAAGATGAACGTCACACGCGGAAGTAAGCGCAAAGTAACGCATCAAAGTCTCCGCTGGACTGAAGCAGTTGGCATAGAAACTGTGAAAATAGAAGCTCATGTTACATTTACAGGTTCTGAAGACCTGAGAAGAGATACAACTGTACAGCTTAAGACAGATATGCCGTTGGCTTTTTGATCGACTACTATGTACTATAGGCGGTGACATTACCGCCTGCGTGAAAGCTGATAATTATCCTAGTCCCACATAAACGCAGTTGTCTGGAGAGCAGGTTTATTGATTTGCATGTAAAACGCATGAAAACAGTTTTCTATAATAAGCAGAGTTTTGATAGTTATCTGTTTATTCTGTGCATGTAAACTTACTCAATGACTTTAGCAACATTACCTCTCCCTCTGCTCTAAAAGATATGTTTTATAAACATAATGAACAAAAGAAGACTAACTCTAAACTTCAAGACCCAAGTGCCCAACTAATGGAAACACTAATCGGCACAATGGTGACTCAATTTATTAATAAGAATGACAGCTGTTGTAAAGAGATTTAACTTATCATTCATATAATTCTACAAGCAAGTTGTAATTTTAAGTTTCAAACAGAGATGATGAGAGGAAAAAGTGAAAGATTCAGTGTTACTTTTTAAAACTCTGTAAGATGGAGTCATACACACAGCAGTGTTCATTTAACTGAACATTTCATCTATTGCATTTAATATTTTGACCTTTTTCATCAGTTTAGTATTACTTTCTCCAAAAAAGAAAATAAAAACTTAGAGAAAGAAACAATTCTGAAATTAAGTTGATTTGACACGGAATGACCCGCAGGTGTTCACCATTAATGTCTTAATCATCACTTCATTATCTCATTAACTTTAACACTGCTTCAGTGTTAATTTAACACTCTGTAGATTGGGACCATATATACTCCCATCAGTGCTAATCTAACACTGGGAGTTTTGATAGCTGGGATTGAAAACATTTTTACACAGCGGGGTTATTTGTAACACATGGTTACAGCTAAGCCTCCAGTATACAATGATAACGAAATGAAAACAATGCAAATACTATTAATCAAGATGATAATACAATATCAGGGTAAATAACTATATATACTATATAAACAATATCCACCTTTAGTATAGACAGAATTTTATTGAATTATCTGTGTTTAAACCAATTTTTCTAGTAGGTATTACAACAAACCCTCTGTTTGTTACAATTAACCCCATCTATGGGGTAAGTTGTAACGTTTGCACTCCTGTCTCTTTCTGTATAATTGTACAATAACGGTAGGTCCCACAAACAAACTTTAAGTGTTCATTTGTAGTAGAAAGTTGTGTGTTGATTGTGTAATTTTTTTTTAATCTATTTAAATATTTTTTGAATGATATAGCCAAAGTCAAAAAGCGTTAGCTTGTGCCCGCTCTCCCCTACATGATAGAAAATGTTACTGTCAAAAGTCATTCATTCTCTTCCATTGCCAAAAATCTGTAGCAGGTATGTAAACAAGTACACAATGTCAGTAGTTGTATGGGGGCAGCATTCGTCAAACTTTTATGACCCCCTCCCCCACCCGGTGACAGTTGCTGTCTGACAGGTCGTTTTTATGACCCTTTGACAGGGGGGCGGGACCATCAATCAAAATCTGTACAAGTTGTCAACTTTAGACAGAAAGTATTTAATGGTTTTATTGCCGGTCATTTAGAGTGATTGTTTTTCCTGAGTGTGTTTTATGTCAAGCGTATGGTGTCATGTTTAATGACGGCTCGTATTTCGACATTTGCTGTTTATTGACATTTGATGTCAGATCTCAACCATCCTCCCACCTTTGCTCGCCCCGTGCGCTTCTCAATACTGACTTTCACACCGCGGGTGTGTTGTTGAATCTAAAGTTTTGCAACAGCATAAGTTTATTTAAAGGCAAGCACTAATCATATATATATATATATTAGATGTACCTGGCTACGCTTAAAGCCGATGTTTTCTATCGAGCTATAGTTTCTGATCAGACACAAAGTCTGAACTAAATAAAATTTTAAACGGTTCACGAAGTCCGGGAATCTTTTCATGACCTGGTCTACAGTTTCACGCGTATTAAAGATCCGACGGTGTCTGACAAAGCGTCGGGTGATTGTTCATATCTGTCATTTAAATTAAAGTTAATAAATGTAATTCTGTCCACTATGGCAAAATAGGAATTTATTTTAGATTTAGGGGGATCTTTAACCATGTCTCTGATTAAAACTTTTGATTGTAACATCACAAGTTATTTAATTAAATATTCCGTATACGGGTATAGTTTAAGCAATGACCTGAGCCATTACCTTCGGAGCCGTCAATACTACAATCTTTAGACGATAGTCTAAACTAAATAAATTTTTTCAACGGTTCAGGAATTCCGTGAATCTTTTCAT
Source organism: Paramisgurnus dabryanus (assembly GCF_030506205.2). Classification (NCBI taxonomy): domain Eukaryota; kingdom Metazoa; phylum Chordata; class Actinopteri; order Cypriniformes; family Cobitidae; genus Paramisgurnus; species Paramisgurnus dabryanus. The sequence continues at coordinate 31,578,259 of NC_133350.1, read as the reverse complement.
AACCTACACTATAGTTTCACGCGTATTAAAGATCCGTCGGTGCCTGACAAAGCGCCGGGTGAGCGTTCATATCTGCCATTTTTAAAATAATGTTAATAAATGTAATTCTGTCCACTATGGCAAAATAGGATTTTATTTTAGATTTAGGGGAATCTTTAACCAAGTCTCTGATTAAGACATGTGTATACGTGCACAGATGGTGACAGAGAAACTTATATATGACGTTAATAAACTTTTAAATGTTTTTAAGACGTATACACCCCATTTTGGGGTTTTATTTTTAATTAAAGGCTTCTTAAAACATGTGTGAATATGTGTATATTATACAAAGAGTCTTATATTGTCTGCTCTGACAAAAATAAAAAATTATTATTTTAGACTTAGGGGAATTGACTGCGTGTGTCTTATAAATACAACTTGATAATACGTTTGTTTTGTAAAGAGACTTCTTTAAAGTCACGCAAGAATAAAATATTTTAGTTGTAACTGGCTAAACTTAAATCTGTTATTATCTATTTAACTATAAGCTGTATTTTTCTGATAAGACACAAAGTTTTTGATGCTGAACTTATGACCGTGTGTGATAGATATTTCACAGCAGGGTCGGGTTGTAATCTAGGTAGAGTCTTTTAAAACTGTAGTGGTAAAATGTAATATGGTAACTCTGTCAAAAAAAGTAAAAGGTTTATTTTAGATCATAATCTATTTATGGCAAACATTACTGTATCTAAAGTTTTTAACAACACAATTTATTTAATGAAATACGCAGTACGTGTATAGCAAGGAATTGTACCAAAACCCCCGTAGGTCGACATTTCTTTAGACTAAATCCTATTTATTTTAAACTATATAAAAGCTGATTCGCTTCACGAGATCTGTGAAGCATTTCAAGCAGGGGGTTCTGTTCAAGCCATTAAAGATCCGGCGATGCCTGACAAAGCGCAGGGTGAGCGTTCATATCTGCCATTTTAAAATAATGTTAATAAATGTAATTCTGTCCACTATGGCAAAATAGGATTTTATTTTAGATTTGGGACTTTCTTTAACCAAGTCTCTGATTAAAACATGTGAATGCGTGTACCAACGTTGCCAGAAAACGTACGCTGATGCGCACATATATCTGGCGTTAAGAGCCTTTTAAACGTTTTAAGACATTTCACACCCTATTTTGAGTTTAATTCATTAATGTCATCTAATATCAAAGTGTGTACATGTCTATTTACGATAAATGTAACACGGTAAACATTGCCAAAATAAAAGGGTTCTTGAACATGTTATTCCAGGGGGTGTTTTTTGTTTTGCGAGTGTTCGACATATTTATTGATGTGGAAAAAGTTTGTTGTTTGGACGAACAGTTTCAGTCTCTCTCTCTCTCTCTCTCTCTCTCTCTCTCTCTCTCTCTCTCTCTCTCTCTCTCTCTCTCTCTCTTTCTCTCTCTCTCTCTCTCTCTCTATCACCAGTCCGCTATCAACCAGCAGACAACCCCCCAGATGTCTGGACAGAGGGAGTGTTGGTAAAATAAAAGAAACTCAGCCCCCATTGACAAAAAGTAATAGGTTTATTTTAGATTTTCAGGCTTCATTACTCAGATACAGATTAAAGCATGTTATTTCTTATTCGTAATTTAAAGAAACTTAGAAGTTTTAAGACATTTTATCACACATCCTATGATGACATAAACCCTTGTGTTAGCCCTTAGAGGACAACAAAACGGGTGCAAATATTATTTATCAACGTTTGATGTTGTTATAAACCAGGGTGTCACATACGTGACAACAATCATTGCTTTAAAGACAAAACATTTAACAAATTTGACATTTTGTTAAACATGGTTGTGTGCGTCCATAAACACAACAACAGCTAGGACATGGTTCTACATAATATTAAAATCACGGGCGTACGTTAAATAGGTAAACCTTAATTTTTACTAAATAAAATAAAAATAAACTATTTGAACATCTTAACCGACATTAGGTTAGGTTTAAGATGAATCAGTGTCTATAGCTTTACGAATTACATCGTAAAACCCCCCAGAGGATATGGTATGTGTGTGTGTGTGTGTGCGCGTGTGTGTGTGCAATGGATGTTATCACGTGGTGCGGACCAAACGACCAACGCTGCGGGGGTTGTGAAGCGAAGAATGAGTTCTGAACACAGAACCTTTACCAAAAACGTAACACGGATTAACACATCACAGAACAATTTGAACAACCGTGTCGGATTCGTACACACCAGAGGTCTGTTTTATGTTTTGCAGAAACTGTGGAAACTTTTGATGCTGCCAAGGTGTCCGAGTTCGCAAACAAACTATCAAACGCAACGCGGCGGAAACAGTGGACACGAGCCTTTTGTTGCTGAGAAGGCGATTGAACTCAGAAACAAACAAGCAAGCAAAGTTGTCTACGAAACTACAGATTCTTGAAAAAGATGTCACAAAGATCATTCGAACGACTACGCAATGGCCAGATGGGGTATGTGTACGGGACCGACCTTTTTAAAGATATGCTTAAAAAGAACTACAAGCGCGAGATGTCCAATCTACTATGTACTGTGATATACAAAGAGGCCAATGTGTGCATGCCTCCAAACTATTGCGAATCTAACGCCGGTCGTGTAACCAGACTCAAGGAAAAAACAGATGGTGTGAAAAGTATAGATGGAACTCTTAATAACATGGTACAGACAGTTGTACAGGCCCAAGAGGAACCCCGTGTGATTATTAGAAAGGCCCTAGAGATATTTTATGAATGTGACGAGGCCGAGTTCTACATCATCAATATCATACTTATGTCGGCCTTTGTAATTGACGTATGCATTGATATCCTTGTAAAGAAACGAGAAATTAATGTGTGTGAAATCATAGAAAATGCCGTAGATTTCATGTTTGAAAAGGGTCTTGGATCATGCATGCACTATCTATGGTATCTAGATAATATCATAACGGTTAATGATGACTAAAAAACCATACCTGTGAGCCAATGGTATATTTTACGCAAGTTTTACAGTTGTTTTTTAGTTTTCCAAAAGTTTCATTCTGTTTTATTTTTACTCAACATTATGATGGCAAGCCATGTCCGTCAACAATTGTATACTTTAACAAAAACTACGTTCTAGTAGTTTCAATGTATGGTCACTGTTGTTTTTCATCATTGATTTTGTTAACTGCTTATGTTTTTGTATGTTTTGATGTACCGATTTCATAAAAACAAAAAATATACAAGGATTTTTGGTCTTAATGTCTGTGTTGCTACCATTAGAACATTTAGACATCTTGTTCAGACAACGTGTGACATTGCTCATTCTTCATATGTTTTTGCAAATCCACACAGAGAAATGTGAAAGATTAATAGAAATTACATGTGGCTACATCACATGTTTTTTCAGAGGCGTAAAAATAAAAGTCAACAGTGTTAGTATGGGGATCTAAAACAGCACAGGCACGATATGATCCTAATTTTGATACCTGACGTCTGTCACATAGCCAAAGATCATCTACTTCATGTCTCTACGAATCCTGACAGAGCTTTAGTTTCATATACACAACACATCAAATGTAAACCACGGTAAACTAAATACATTTGACAGTCAAGATCTCTAATTTTCTGACAACCCCCAAAAAAGATGATGGGGTCATCATCAAACATCACTCACTTTTTAGGTAGCGAAAGGTTTTTGTTTATTTTAGTATAACTCAACACTGAAATTTTAGTTAAGCACACAGAAATGCACAGATTTTACGTTTTCAGTATACATGTGTACATCACACAGTGATTTCAGTCTCAACTAGATCGATGATCTATCAATATTAGCCACAAATGTTGTTTGTATGCGTGCTCTGATTTCACAAAACATCCATTTACATTCAAAACCTTTTGGATTCAACGCCTTAAAGTCATCAATGTTATTTCGTTCACATCAACCGTACCAACATTTTTAGAATGTGCAAACTGTTTTACTTCGTTTTAAACATGTTTGGGTGGTTTCGGTCTAGATTTTATAGAAAACTTCAGAACATGACACCATTTTAACATTTACAAAATGATGAAGCATTTTACTTTTAAGTGTCTCCCATGATCATGTGGGGGTGTGACAATTACTTTTGTTTGTTTGGAAATTATATGAATGCAGAGAAACAACGCAAAAGTTTTGAACTTTAACATAATTTATATGCGTCCTGATTTTTAAAAACAGTAAGCTGTAATGTTTCTTACACACAGATCTAAACACATCACAAGTCTCAATGTTTAATAACATAAAAACCTGTATGCAAAGGTTTGTTGGCGTATTTTTTAGACACAAGCTGTTTATTTTCATCTTTAAACAAATGTGTATGACAAAAGTTGTTCTGCCTGAACTGACACTAAGGATCGATGCCGAAATGTTAAATCTAAGTATTTGCAAAACAACCTTCACCGTCATATAGATGTTTTCAATCTAATGGTACCTGTTTAAATGTGACCATACTGTTTCAAACATTACCAAGTTGTAGATGGTTGTGACTCAAGTTACAAAGGTTTTAACAAACATTACTGTTTGTCACGGTGTGTTTCATCGCATTGCTGTTGTATGCAACAGACTCTCAAGTTTTATGTTAAAAGGATTACTAAAAATAAAAAACTAAGCATTCTGTATTATGTTGACACTGATGATTTTACAAGTTTTACAGTTTCAAACATTTTTTGCTATATTCGCTGTGAAAGATTTAGTAAATAAATCTAAAACATAAACAGTGTTGAAGCGTTACCTTAATCTTCTAGCAACAATTTTCAAGAGATTACCAACATGTATGATGTACTAACTGTCAGGGGATCTGTGATATTATTTTCTGAAGTAATTAGCTATCTAATGGCTACTGCACAATAACTTATGCGATAAAGAGTTTGACAAATGTTACATAAACTATAGAAACGAAACAAGATAAATTACAAAGTCACTGGCATGAGGTTTACACTTAAATAAATCACGCAGATGTTTAAAGTGGTACATGTGTTTTATTTCTTATCAAGTAATAGAAATACATAATTTGTTATCATTGTAGTGTAGAAATATCACAACGTTTTTCACGACCGGTTCATTTCACAAACAGCAATTTGATCATTATTTGATATTGTAAACACACACAAACACACAGTAATAGTCTCTAAAGATTCTACAGAATACCATTAGCTTTTTGTCATCAAGTTTGTAACAGATGTATCACGAAGCCTGTTTCATGATCTTGAAACCAAACAGTCTGTGGAATCGATACACGCAATGTGTATTGATTCATCAGGCATTGTCGTATCCTTCTTGGGGACACAGGTCCATTGGAACATCATCAGACATTACTTGAGCCGTACAAAGGGGTGTGTTGTTGTTGTAGGTTGATGGTCCCCCATCAGATACTGTGGAGGACTTATTGAGTGCACAGGTCCAACTGTAGGTTCTCTCATATACATATTGCTCTGGGGTGGGGGGTAGCGTGAATGTGTTGGTGTAGCAGTAGGAGTCCATAGTTTCTTGAAACTTGTTAGGCAATTGTGTTTGAATGAATCATACTGGCGCCGATTTAATGACTGTAACTGATAGGTGGAGATAGGAGTCCTGGAGTTAGGAACACTCCTCTCTGAGGGGTAACAACTGCACTTTAAACATCTGCGTGATTTATTTAAGTGTAAACCTCATGCCAGTGACTTTGTAATTTATCTTGTTTCGTTTCTATAGTTTATGTAACATTTGTCAAACTCTTTATCGCATAAGTTATTGTGCAGTAGCCATTAGATAGCTAATTACTTCAGAAAATAATATCACAGATCCCCTGACAGTTAGTACATCATACATGTTGGTAATCTCTTGAAAATTGTTGCTAGAAGATTAAGGTAACGCTTCAACACTGTTTATGTTTTAGATTTATTTACTAAATCTTTCACAGCGAATATAGCAAAAAATGTTTGAAACTGTAAAACTTGTAAAATCATCAGTGTCAACATAATACAGAATGCTTAGTTTTTTATTTTTAGTAATCCTTTTAACATAAAACTTGAGAGTCTGTTGCATACAACAGCAATGCGATGAAACACACCGTGACAAACAGTAATGTTTGTTAAAACCTTTGTAACTTGAGTCACAACCATCTACAACTTGGTAATGTTTGAAACAGTATGGTCACATTTAAACAGGTACCATTAGATTGAAAACATCTATATGACGGTGAAGGTTGTTTTGCAAATACTTAGATTTAACATTTCGGCATCGATCCTTAGTGTCAGTTCAGGCAGAACAACTTTTGTCATACACATTTGTTTAAAGATGAAAATAAACAGCTTGTGTCTAAAAAATACGCCAACAAACCTTTGCATACAGGTTTTTATGTTATTAAACATTGAGACTTGTGATGTGTTTAGATCTGTGTGTAAGAAACATTACAGCTTACTGTTTTTAAAAATCAGGACGCATATAAATTATGTTAAAGTTCAAAACTTTTGCGTTGTTTCTCTGCATTCATATAATTTCCAAACAAACAAAAGTAATTGTCACACCCCCACATGATCATGGGAGACACTTAAAAGTAAAATGCTTCATCATTTTGTAAATGTTAAAATGGTGTCATGTTCTGAAGTTTTCTATAAAATCTAGACCGAAACCACCCAAACATGTTTAAAACGAAGTAAAACAGTTTGCACATTCTAAAAATGTTGGTACGGTTGATGTGAACGAAATAACATTGATGACTTTAAGGCGTTGAATCCAAAAGGTTTTGAATGTAAATGGATGTTTTGTGAAATCAGAGCACGCATACAAACAACATTTGTGGCTAATATTGATAGATCATCGATCTAGTTGAGACTGAAATCACTGTGTGATGTACACATGTATACTGAAAACGTAAAATCTGTGCATTTCTGTGTGCTTAACTAAAATTTCAGTGTTGAGTTATACTAAAATAAACAAAAACCTTTCGCTACCTAAAAAGTGAGTGATGTTTGATGATGACCCCATCATCTTTTTTGGGGGTTGTCAGAAAATTAGAGATCTTGACTGTCAAATGTATTTAGTTTACCGTGGTTTACATTTGATGTGTTGTGTATATGAAACTAAAGCTCTGTCAGGATTCGTAGAGACATGAAGTAGATGATCTTTGGCTATGTGACAGACGTCAGGTATCAAAATTAGGATCATATCGTGCCTGTGCTGTTTTAGATCCCCATACTAACACTGTTGACTTTTATTTTTACGCCTCTGAAAAAACATGTGATGTAGCCACATGTAATTTCTATTAATCTTTCACATTTCTCTGTGTGGATTTGCAAAAACATATGAAGAATGAGCAATGTCACACGTTGTCTGAACAAGATGTCTAAATGTTCTAATGGTAGCAACACAGACATTAAGACCAAAAATCCTTGTATATTTTTTGTTTTTATGAAATCGGTACATCAAAACATACAAAAACATAAGCAGTTAACAAAATCAATGATGAAAAACAACAGTGACCATACATTGAAACTACTAGAACGTAGTTTTTGTTAAAGTATACAATTGTTGACGGACATGGCTTGCCATCATAATGTTGAGTAAAAATAAAACAGAATGAAACTTTTGGAAAACTAAAAAACAACTGTAAAACTTGCGTAAAATATACCATTGGCTCACAGGTATGGTTTTTTAGTCATCATTAACCGTTATGATATTATCTAGATACCATAGATAGTGCATGCATGATCCAAGACCCTTTTCAAACATGAAATCTACGGCATTTTCTATGATTTCACACACATTAATTTCTCGTTTCTTTACAAGGATATCAATGCATACGTCAATTACAAAGGCCGACATAAGTATGATATTGATGATGTAGAACTCGGCCTCGTCACATTCATAAAATATCTCTAGGGCCTTTCTAATAATCACACGGGGTTCCTCTTGGGCCTGTACAACTGTCTGTACCATGTTATTAAGAGTTCCATCTATACTTTTCACACCATCTGTTTTTTCCTTGAGTCTGGTTACACGACCGGCGTTAGATTCGCAATAGTTTGGAGGCATGCACACATTGGCCTCTTTGTATATCACAGTACATAGTAGATTGGACATCTCGCGCTTGTAGTTCTTTTTAAGCATATCTTTAAAAAGGTCGGTCCCGTACACATACCCCATCTGGCCATTGCGTAGTCGTTCGAATGATCTTTGTGACATCTTTTTCAAGAATCTGTAGTTTCGTAGACAACTTTGCTTGCTTGTTTGTTTCTGAGTTCAATCGCCTTCTCAGCAACAAAAGGCTCGTGTCCACTGTTTCCGCCGCGTTGCGTTTGATAGTTTGTTTGCGAACTCGGACACCTTGGCAGCATCAAAAGTTTCCACAGTTTCTGCAAAACATAAAACAGACCTCTGGTGTGTACGAATCCGACACGGTTGTTCAAATTGTTCTGTGATGTGTTAATCCGTGTTACGTTTTTGGTAAAGGTTCTGTGTTCAGAACTCATTCTTCGCTTCACAACCCCCGCAGCGTTGGTCGTTTGGTCCGCACCACGTGATAACATCCATTGCACACACACACGCGCACACACACACACACACATACCATATCCTCTGGGGGGTTTTACGATGTAATTCGTAAAGCTATAGACACTGATTCATCTTAAACCTAACCTAATGTCGGTTAAGATGTTCAAATAGTTTATTTTTATTTTATTTAGTAAAAATTAAGGTTTACCTATTTAACGTACGCCCGTGATTTTAATATTATGTAGAACCATGTCCTAGCTGTTGTTGTGTTTATGGACGCACACAACCATGTTTAACAAAATGTCAAATTTGTTAAATGTTTTGTCTTTAAAGCAATGATTGTTGTCACGTATGTGACACCCTGGTTTATAACAACATCAAACGTTGATAAATAATATTTGCACCCGTTTTGTTGTCCTCTAAGGGCTAACACAAGGGTTTATGTCATCATAGGATGTGTGATAAAATGTCTTAAAACTTCTAAGTTTCTTTAAATTACGAATAAGAAATAACATGCTTTAATCTGTATCTGAGTAATGAAGCCTGAAAATCTAAAATAAACCTATTACTTTTTGTCAATGGGGGCTGAGTTTCTTTTATTTTACCAACACTCCCTCTGTCCAGACATCTGGGGGGTTGTCTGCTGGTTGATAGCGGACTGGTGATAGAGAGAGAGAGAGAGAGAGAGAAAGAGAGAGAGAGAGAGAGAGAGAGAGAGAGAGAGAGAGAGAGAGAGAGAGAGAGAGAGAGAGAGAGACTGAAACTGTTCGTCCAAACAACAAACTTTTTCCACATCAATAAATATGTCGAACACTCGCAAAACAAAAAACACCCCCTGGAATAACATGTTCAAGAACCCTTTTATTTTGGCAATGTTTACCGTGTTACATTTATCGTAAATAGACATGTACACACTTTGATATTAGATGACATTAATGAATTAAACTCAAAATAGGGTGTGAAATGTCTTAAAACGTTTAAAAGGCTCTTAACGCCAGATATATGTGCGCATCAGCGTACGTTTTCTGGCAACGTTGGTACACGCATTCACATGTTTTAATCAGAGACTTGGTTAAAGAAAGTCCCAAATCTAAAATAAAATCCTATTTTGCCATAGTGGACAGAATTACATTTATTAACATTATTTTAAAATGGCAGATATGAACGCTCACCCTGCGCTTTGTCAGGCATCGCCGGATCTTTAATGGCTTGAACAGAACCCCCTGCTTGAAATGCTTCACAGATCTCGTGAAGCGAATCAGCTTTTATATAGTTTAAAATAAATAGGATTTAGTCTAAAGAAATGTCGACCTACGGGGGTTTTGGTACAATTCCTTGCTATACACGTACTGCGTATTTCATTAAATAAATTGTGTTGTTAAAAACTTTAGATACAGTAATGTTTGCCATAAATAGATTATGATCTAAAATAAACCTTTTACTTTTTTTGACAGAGTTACCATATTACATTTTACCACTACAGTTTTAAAAGACTCTACCTAGATTACAACCCGACCCTGCTGTGAAATATCTATCACACACGGTCATAAGTTCAGCATCAAAAACTTTGTGTCTTATCAGAAAAATACAGCTTATAGTTAAATAGATAATAACAGATTTAAGTTTAGCCAGTTACAACTAAAATATTTTATTCTTGCGTGACTTTAAAGAAGTCTCTTTACAAAACAAACGTATTATCAAGTTGTATTTATAAGACACACGCAGTCAATTCCCCTAAGTCTAAAATAATAATTTTTTATTTTTGTCAGAGCAGACAATATAAGACTCTTTGTATAATATACACATATTCACACATGTTTTAAGAAGCCTTTAATTAAAAATAAAACCCCAAAATGGGGTGTATACGTCTTAAAAACATTTAAAAGTTTATTAACGTCATATATAAGTTTCTCTGTCACCATCTGTGCACGTATACACATGTCTTAATCAGAGACTTGGTTAAAGATTCCCCTAAATCTAAAATAAAATCCTATTTTGCCATAGTGGACAGAATTACATTTATTAACATTATTTTAAAAATGGCAGATATGAACGCTCACCCGGCGCTTTGTCAGGCACCGACGGATCTTTAATACGCGTGAAACTATAGTGTAGGTTATGAAAAGATTCACGGAATTCCTGAACCGTTGAAAAAATTTATTTAGTTTAGACTATCGTCTAAAGATTGTAGTATTGACGGCTCCGAAGGTAATGGCTCAGGTCATTGCTTAAACTATACCCGTATACGGAATATTTAATTAAATAACTTGTGATGTTACAATCAAAAGTTTTAATCAGAGACATGGTTAAAGATCCCCCTAAATCTAAAATAAATTCCTATTTTGCCATAGTGGACAGAATTACATTTATTAACTTTAATTTAAATGACAGATATGAACAATCACCCGACGCTTTGTCAGACACCGTCGGATCTTTAATACGCGTGAAACTGTAGACCAGGTCATGAAAAGATTCCCGGACTTCGTGAACCGTTTAAAATTTTATTTAGTTCAGACTTTGTGTCTGATCAGAAACTATAGCTCGATAGAAAACATCGGCTTTAAGCGTAGCCAGGTACATCTAATATATATATATATATGATTAGTGCTTGCCTTTAAATAAACTTATGCTGTTGCAAAACTTTAGATTCAACAACACACCCGCGGTGTGAAAGTCAGTATTGAGAAGCGCACGGGGCGAGCAAAGGTGGGAGGATGGTTGAGATCTGACATCAAATGTCAATAAACAGCAAATGTCGAAATACGAGCCGTCATTAAACATGACACCATACGCTTGACATAAAACACACTCAGGAAAAACAATCACTCTAAATGACCGGCAATAAAACCATTAAATACTTTCTGTCTAAAGTTGACAACTTGTACAGATTTTGATTGATGGTCCCGCCCCCCTGTCAAAGGGTCATAAAAACGACCTGTCAGACAGCAACTGTCACCGGGTGGGGGAGGGGGTCATAAAAGTTTGACGAATGCTGCCCCCATACAACTACTAATGTCCAAATAGAGACTTAGAGTTGCAAAGATATATTCCTCAGGACTTATGCTGTATTGCTTATTTCCCATCAGCAGCTGTGTATCAAAGGCCAGGAACTAAAACAGAGTAAGAAATACATGAGGAGACAAATAGATTATTTAATGTTATATCACCTTAACGACAAATGACAAAATTAAAACCATAATCCTATCTAGGCTAATCTGTACTTCTTACCATGGTGAAAACAACAGCTCCAATGCTGGCATAGACGGCATGTAACCAAGGGACCTTTGTAAAAGAGACAGCAGTTAGAATGGGAATACAGCATTTAGCTGTAGAAATGTTAATGGTTTTGCATTGGTTAATCTCAATAATAACCTGTCAATGAATGCCCAAAATGAAGAGGTTGTTTTAGTCTTTATTTTATTACTAAATACTCACATAGCCAAAGGGAACTATCAATCCCATTACAATAGCACAGAAAAACATAACCATGCACAGAATGAAGAGAATGCCTTGGAATGATGTGACATCAATCTATGGAGAAATGAATACACAAAAATCAGTCTCTGTGTGTACCTAATGAATGGTAGGCCACTACCAGGTGGTACCCACTCGACTAACTGGACTTTGGACTTTTACTTTACTTTTGTTTTCACTTCCTGTTCTTTGTGTATATAACCATGCCATTTACTCATTCACACTGTGAAGTATTGTTGTTGTAACCCGCATTACCAAGCCTTGTTCATTGCCATATTCATTGTTTCATGTTTTGGATTTTGACCTGTGCCTTATTTGGATTACGTATATTGGATTACCCTTTTGCCTTGTTTGCATGGCTTTTTAATAAACTTCTGCATTTGGATTCTACCATTAGTCTCAGCTTGTTACAACCTACTTAACCATATTTTGGGGAAAAACTGTCTAAAAGTGGGCAAAACCTCTTTTTTAAAGACATCCTCATTATTAAAACATCCTTATTATGCAATAAAATGTAGTAAAAATGTTTTTTAAATTGCAAGAAGAAGAAATTATTTTAGGGTAAATGTATTTATAATTATTAAAACATAAAGTCTATCCTTTTAGATAGCTAAGTAAATCAATGTAATATGTGTGCGTGCGGCGCATGTGTGTGTGTGTGTGTGTGTGTGTGTGTGTGTGTGTGTGTGTGTGTGTGTGTGTGTGTGTGTGTGTGTGTGTGTGTGTGTGTGTGTGTGTGTGTGTGTGTGTGTGTGTGTGTGCATGCGTGCATGTGTGTGATTTGATGATTTTCTCACCTTGCTCTGAAAACTAAAGATGGTGACACACAAACAAACCACAGCAGTGATACCAACACAAAGCACTACAGACTTTGTATTGTAGAAACTGTTGGAGTTAACATAATAGAACATTATGGTAAGTACATTAGTATGTTAAAGAAAGTGTGTTTTACAGTGTGTGTTTAAGAACACGTGTAAATAAAAAATCATATATGAGAAACATACAATACAAATGTCATTACCTGGAAATAAAGCCCAACATGCAAGCCATGCTCAGTGTCTGCAGGCCACAATGTTTGAAAGAACAAACAAAATAAATAACAGAAAAAAATCAGAATTAAAAGAATGTTTATGTAATATGATGCTATATGAAGGAATTGAGGCACTAGAAAAAAATTCATTTACTAGATTTCTATGTACTGTACACAGTAAAACTCCTAGGGGTGGTTTCACAGACAGGGATTAGCTGAAACCAGGACTAGGCCTTAGTTTAATTAGGAATTATAACTAGTTTTATACTGTATCTAGAACGGGATTCGGGTGTAATGATCCTTTTCCTTTGTTCAGTTAATTTTATATACGTGACGCAAACGCTGCTGTTACCCATACTGGTCGAGAGCGGTGAACGTTAAAAGATTTGTGCAGCACACTGCATGTGAGTGTATGTTGTTTAATAAGATCTTTTATACTCAGAATAAGATTGCATAATTGTGTTTTCTTTTTTTGTCCTATTCTATGTGTGTGCATTTTAGATATTGTTGACAGTTAATACTGGTGGTAAAGGGGAACACTGAAAGACCTATCAGCTGCATTGTATTTTGCTAAACGCGAGGCTGCAGCAACTCTCTGTTGGGTCTGGTATGCATTAAAAGAAACTGTAAAATGGTATGTTTGTTTAACTGATTTGTGTATTGGGATTTTAATGATTATAATAAATTAATGTTTTTAAATGGGTTTAAGATATACTGTGAAGCATTGTTTTATTTAGAGATTGGATTAATACCTTTATTTGGAATTATGTAATGGTGCTGTGTAACATGGGTTAATGTGTTATATTTGTGTATTTAATTCCATATATTGTCTTTTTTGTAGAGTGCTATGTGCTCGTAGTCCTGTTGATCACTGTTTTCCCTACCTTAATATTTTGTGTAGTTTATTTGGTTCATTGGATTTGAAGCTGATTATTTACTTTCAGTTTTGTTTGTCTGATTTATTTTCTATCGGCCCGTGGTTACTTTGTCTCCGTACTGACTTATAGTGCTCTTAACATCAGTAGGACAATACTACATCAGGTTGCGGACTATCTATGACAATCAGAGGGGGGGGTATTCACTATTAATTTTACAAGTGTGGTGTGTATTGTGTGGGTTTTGTTTTGCACTTTGGTTTATCTGATTTGTTTCTTTATATCCTTTTTTGAAGTGTATTGTGAAGTGGCTAACCCCTCGTTAGAAATAACCTTTGTGCACGTATGCTGGTTTAAGTCCTGAGTACGATTAAGTCAAGAGAGAAACCCATTAAATAAATGTATTGATTTAATGCAATATTGGTCTGAGTGCATTCATTTATTTGAATAACTGTGCGGGAAGCCCTTTGTGGGATCTCCTACCCATGTAAATTGGAGTGGCGTAGTCACTGACAGTTAGAGTCACCTATCTGGCTACAGTGTGTATATATGATTCTATCTTACAGAGTTTCAAAAAGTAACACTAAAGCAGAGTCAAAAGCTGCAATCTTTCACTTTTGCCTCTATATCACCATCTCTGTTTGAAACCTAAAATTACAACTTGCTTGTAGAGTTATTTTGTAGAGAATGATAAGTTTAACTTCTAAACAACTGTTGTCAGAACAAAATACAAGTGCTCAACTATTCCAGCATCCACACATGTGATATAGTAGACAAATCTTCTTTCTGATGTGATGTAATCACAAGTCAAATGGATATTTCTCACAAAAATGATCACAATTAATCTCCAGTTTGTGTTTTAGATTCATTTGAAGTCACCATTGTGGTGATTAGTGTTTCCTTTAGTTAGGCATTTGTCCTCTGACTTTCTCTGAACTAATGCTCCACTTTTAAAAATTGCAACAGCGTTTCAATAAGAGCACTTATGCGTTGCTTGATGTAGAATAAATCCTATCATCTCATCTAAAATTGCTTGTTTAAAAACATTAATATATGAAGTGAATATATAAGAGAAATGTATAGAATAAAGCATAAAAATATGATTCTCTATGCAAATGACACAGTTTTGAATAAGAGTGCTTTGATGCTATAGTGTGGTTTTTTTGGGTTCAGAGAGACTTTATGACTTCTGATACAAATCTCAACAATGGTGACAGTAAAAGGTAAGGAAGTTGCACAATTTTGTAACATGAAGTTGCAACATGAAGTTGTTGATTGTCACCATGGTTGAGGTTTACAGGCTGATTGTTGATGTCTCAGGGTGTCTGACTGAAACCACAGATTAGATTTTTGTAAAAAATTAACTCTTAAGGTTATGGATTTACAGCACAGGAACATCACAGGTTTGACAGAACATAAAATTATAACTTACATTTAGTGATTTTTTTAGTTTGAGATCATTGAATCACAATACTTAACAACTAGTATACCAACAGTTTAAGACTTCATATATGTTACCTCCCTCTGCTCTAACAGATGTGTTTTATAAATACAATGAATAAAAGAAGAGTAACTCAAAACTTTAAGACCCAATTGCCCAACTAATGGAAACACTAATCAGTACAATGGTGACTCACTTTTAAAAAAATTAAAAGCAATGTTTCTCTATCATTTACATAACAGTCAAACAAGTCAGCATAATAAACAGTTGTTGTTTTAAACATTGTGTGAACATTAAAACATGACATTGTCATAACGTTTAAAAATGGTAAAATGTAACATTCCTCTAACGTTGAGACAACACAAAAACGTCCTTAGAACGTCAAGAAAACTGGACACTTTTTCCGTTGGCAGAACGTTTTTGGGAACCTTGGGAACTTTCAGGGAACGTTCTTAGAACTTTTTTCTGTTAGCTGGGATGGAGTCATCCTGTATACACACACAGCAGTGTTAATTTAACTCTGGGGATTTCAGCTATTGCATTTAATATTTTGACCTTCTTCATCATTTTACTATTACTTTCTACAAAAAAATTAAATAAAAATCTAGCAGGAACAATTCAAGAGTTTGGTTCCAAAACGCAATAATTCCATTTTGACAAATTTTGGTAAAAACGTGTTTTCTATACCAAGAAAGTGTCAAGATGAAAACCACTATTTTCTGTTACAAACTTTCACATAGCATCTTTAGGTTATAAAAACATAAAAAATTCAAATCCATAACTTTATTTTCAAAGATTAAGGCAATAAAGGCAATAAATCCATGACAAGTTTTTATTCAAAATGCTATAAATCTATTGAATCAATAGCCTATATAAATGTGCATTCATCTTTGCCATGTTATATTCATTTAGTTGAACAGTTGTACACACTGATTAAAAAAATAAACATTAATGTCATTAATCAAAACACTTACTTTGTCATATTAAGAACACTGTCATTGCTGCGATTATACTTGACGTCGTCGCTTAACGTTTTTTACAGCGATCAGCTGTACAATATTTTGGTCCTGCTCGATTTTCGTTGACTTTGAGTAAAATTATGGAAAGTTTTTCATAAGATCCCCTGGGGTCAATGTGTTATCATGACAGAAACTTAATGCTGTCGGCCCGGGCAAACAAGCGATCGTCTCCCGAGTGCCTCTTGCGTAAATTATTAGATGTTGATGGCGTACGTTTCTTTCCCGTCACAGAAAACCATCACAGGTTTATCAATGGTATTAAAGTATTATTTTGTTTTTGTTTGTTTGTTGATCACGAAGTACAAAGTAGATGAGGAAAACTAGGACTCCGTGTACTCAACGCGCCGCCATTGTTTGTTTACATTGCGTGAATGGCGCTGTAGTTTCTGGAACGGATTTATTGCGTTCTGTAAAAAAGGAGGAGTGGCGTTTATTGCGTTTTGGGAAAAAAGGGAGAAAAGATGAAAGAATAACATGGCGGATATTGGATTTTGCGTAAAATTAAGAATTTACTTTTTAATACTGACCTGATATAATACTGATTCTTGCAGTAACTCATTTTTTTTTCAAAAATGGCGTTTATTGCGTTTTGGAACCAAACTCTTCAATTCTAA
The DNA here is from genome assembly GCF_030506205.2 of Paramisgurnus dabryanus. Taxonomy (NCBI): domain Eukaryota; kingdom Metazoa; phylum Chordata; class Actinopteri; order Cypriniformes; family Cobitidae; genus Paramisgurnus; species Paramisgurnus dabryanus. The sequence goes on along the minus strand of NC_133350.1, from coordinate 31,561,322 downwards.
AATTAAGTTGATTTGACACGGAATGACCAGCAGGTGTTCACCATTAATGTCTTAATCATCACTCCATTATCTCATTAACTTTAACACTGCTTCAGTGTTAATTTAACACTCTGTAGATTGGGACCATATATACTCCCAGCAGTGTTAATTTAACACTGGGAGTTTTACTGTGTAATAACGACTTAAACACATGGTCAAACTTCTTTGGTGCATGGGACTCTTATCCTAGCAGGCATGCATGCAAGTGTTAATAGAATAAATTTTGAATACCGTTAAAACGTTTTGGGTCGCTCTATCATAATTTTTCCTACATTTTAGTACGGCGATCAACAGAAGTCATCATACTACAATATATGAAAACACACACAAACAGAAAAAACACCAGAAAATTGTGATGCATCCAGGGGCGTTGCTAGACATAAAGCTGAACTGTGGAACGTGCCCCCATTAACTTACTTTTTCTCAAAAGCCTGTTGCGTGCAGAAGTGTGCAGTACAATAGTTGCTAACCTATTATCCCTACACTGCAACAAATAATAGGAAATTAGAGGTTCTCAGCCATATAGTTACTGCCAACTTTTTATGTAGTGTCCTTAACTTATGAATTAAATATAAATGTTATATCTGAATCTCAGATCTCGCACCTGGGGCCTCATTTATCAAGCGTTCGTAAGCACAGAAGTGTGCGTAAAGTGTGCGTAGAAATGTGTGTAAATATACGCACACCTCGGAGTATGCGTATGCAGAGCATCTAGTGGTAGAATAGCGATACTACACAGGACCGTCCATCCCCAGCGTTAAAAGAACACTTTGTCTATTTATTATCCACCCCCAGGTGTTAAAATTGATTACTGTTAATAAAGTTAATAAAGATTACTGCAAATCAGTGTTGAATTTAATTAATTAAATTAGTGTCTAACCCTATGTAAGAAAGCTCCGTCAAATGCTTGACACAGTGCAATGGCTTATCTTGCATTATTGAAAGACTTGGCAAATAATCCATTCCGCCGGGAGCGCGTTTTCAAAGATCGCGCCGATGATGATGGTTATGCGGCTGTCCAAGTTTGTCATTGTCTGTCCTCCTACATTTTTTTTTTTTTTTTGGCTGATAATTTAATGTCAAACCACTTTTTTATTTCTAGAAGTGTTCTCATACCCAATGGAATTAAACTCACTGGTAACATGTTCCCATGCAGATTTGTTTTCTTTTGTTAGTCATTCCTCCCGCACTAAGTGAACCAAACAGGATGTGTTATTAGGATTAAACCTCATCCACCAGTAACTCAATTTCTGTGTCTGTAAAGTTCCTCTTTTATGCTCTCTTTGCCATTATTGCGATGAGGGAAGGTGTTGTCACCATATATGGTTCATCGGAGGGGTTTCGGAATGCAAATGACCATGAACGTGCACGAGCATGGTGCTTAAGGACACATGGGATTTATCATTAAGGATTTCTTACTGATGTGCGTACGGACCACATGCGCACGTTTGACAAATCCCGATTTTTTTGTACTTAGGCACATTCTAAATTTCATTCGTATGAACAAATATAGAGCATTTTCTACGCAATGTTGATAAATGAGGCCCCTGGACTTCTGTGTTTGCGACTGCAAGGGTTGCCAGATCAAAACCAGCCCAATGATTATTAAAAACTATTCCAAAAGCATTCCAATGACCATTCACAGTCCAATCACCAGCAAATTCTGAATGAAATCCTTCCATCTTCAATCCACTGAAAAAATCAGAAACAGTTTAAAAGTAGCCACATTCTTAAAGTCGCAATAAAACTGAAATTAAAAAATTGTAATTTGTTTTGGAATTATTTTTTTTACAAATAACTTTTCTGTAAGCTTTATATTTTTTTTGATTATGTCAAAAATGCAGATTTCCTCCCCTCCTCGAAACGATCTCTCTTTATTTCTCGTCATATGGTATGGCAGGTGGGCGGGGGCTGGGAAAAGATTGCAGCGATTAGCAAATAGCAACATGACCCAACTTCAAATGATCCAACCAGTTCTTGATGGGCAAATTCAAGCCCCGGCCTACCTTTTTACATTTCAGAAGCCATTTCACTCAGATATATGTCACCACGGGGGAAAAAAGACAATCGCTATGTCCATTTTTTATTGCAACTTTAACTCTGCATAAGAAGCAGCGGACCTGGCAACACTGTCACGCGTCGACATTGATTTCTCCATGCGTTTTGGGTTACTACTATGTTGCAATGCATACAGATTTTTTTTGTGCAGCAATTATCAATGTAAATTAATACACCAACAATTCAAGTAAATTGTTAAAATAAAAACTTGTGCCCCAGTAAAAGGGGTCTAGCGATGCCCCTGGATGCTTCTTAATCAGTTTGACAGAACAGGCACAGCAAACACAACCAAATTATGTTTCAAGGGGATGCCAGCAAATGGTTAACACAGCTGGGGTTCATTACTTGTTGCCTCCTCTGTAATCTTTTCCAGAATTTGTAAAAATGTATTCTTGAGCTTGACCTTATCAATCTGCGCTCATATTGACTAATTTGTCTTCTTTATTATTATTTAAACATATACCTTTAACATTTTCACATATTAAAATAAACATTTTTAACAGATACTCACAAAAATTGTAAGTAGAATGAGATTCCAGGGAAACTGCCTCCTGTATCACAGAAACAAAAAAATGAACACTATTACATTATAATGTTTTCCTTATGTCCCATATGTGGAATTATGTGTTTAATCAGTATATAACCACAACAACTGACCTTAAATCACCACAGCAAGCCAATGAGATATAAGTGACAAGAAACAGAAGACTGCAAAATAAAAACAACTATTGTTAAAGATCAGTTGTTATCACATATAAAAACATTGGCTATAGTTTTATTCTTGGTAAAAAAATATTAACACAGTGCCTCTGGTACAATAAGTACATTAGAATAATTTATTGCATTTAATACCATATACATTTATTACATTTTCAATAATTTATTGAAATAAATAAAAGTGTGACATACTTGGATATGGAGTATAAAACGGGATGTGTTTGAATATACATCCTTACTGGAGTACTAAAAAAAGGCAGATAAAGAATTAGGACCATGGGAAATCAATTACTGGGCAATTGCAAAAATAAAATATAAATAAATATGTTTATCGAAGCATACACTAGTATAAAATCAGTATTTTTAATGATAAGAAGAGTTGAAATTACTCACTAGAATGTAAAGAGAGCAATGACTGCCATTGATGTAAAGAGCTGCAGCATCAAAATCGAATAAACCTGCATTACAGAGTTAGATTTATTATAGACATTTCCAATTTATGTTTCATAGACCATAGAAAGTTTTAGATACCTTTCTTATAAAGATTTGTCTAATGTACATATTGTCCCAGGAAAATGATCCATCACCATAGTAACCAGGACATCCTGTGAGGAATATGGGATGAACATATGACAAGAAAATACAAAGCAAAACACTACAGCAGATTTAATTAAGAAAGAAACGAAACCTGCATTTGCCTCTTCATAGCTTGGAGGCATGTGTCCTTCAACACTTTCAACCGGGGTGACCTGTAAATACAAAGTATATTACAGCTACACAGTAAAAATACATGAACATATACAGTACAATCTGTGGTAAGAAATCCTCAAGTAATGAAAAGTAATTGGGTAAAATAACACCATATTTCTATTTGAGTATACTATAACTGCAGTTTAGTGAAAGCACATGGTTATGATTCAATTATAGAGATTTTCAGACCAAGCCAACTGATACAGAACATAAACATATCTGATGCCTTAACATCAACACAACACAATTTTTAGTTGGAGTCATTTTATTATTTTGTGTATACTGAATAAATTATGTTCTTAACAAAGATTATTTTGTTGTCTCTGCAACTTGAATGCTTGTCCAAAACATGTCCAAATATCTGAAACAGAGTCATCTAAACAAACTACTTTACATTAACCAAGAGTTTGAGAGTTCCCAGTCCCACTATGGTTCAGAGATTGTTTATTTTTTTAACTTAAATACATTTACATACATTTCAATTAATCATTTAGCAGACGCTTTTATCCAAAGCAACTTACAAATAAAGTTAACAATAGAAGCAATTAGAACAACACAAGCAGTGTAATAAAACACAAGGTTATTTATTTATTTATAACAGAAAAAATGTGGAACAGATCCAGAGAAGGTACATGATAGCGATTTAAAGAGCACCAATTATGCTAATAAATTAGCACGTTAGCACGTTATTGTAATATCCCATAGTACATACATGTTATTAAAACTTGAACTAATGCCTTGTGAGTCTTATAAATTGCTTACATACCTCACCGATTTCTGCATGTCTGGAAAACGCTCGGATTTAGTTCCTGTCTCCGCCTCCCAAAATGTCTAGTGTATTCGGATTGGTCAAATGACTACTCAACTGTTATTGGTCAACTGGGTTCGGCGTGTGTTTGAAAGGTTACGCCCCTGACTACGCGTGGATTTTCCGGTTCTGACTGAGAGTCACATGCAACGTAAACAAGCGCTATATTTCTCTATAAACGATGGTGTCTGTACTGCCTTACCACTTCAAGCTCGATCCAGAGAGTTCAGACGGCCGTTACGATGTAAACGATCTCCGTCAATGAACGCGATTGGATTTAACTTTTTTAGGTGTCCTTAGCTCTGCCAGAATGCTAAACGAAGACGAAAATGTGTTGCAAAGACATCCAAAAGGTAATTATAACGTACTACATTACTTTGCAAACTATATGGAAACACCAAATGTAGCACATAGAAGGTTTTATTTGAAATGATTATAAAACTATTTCACTTATTAACATTATTTTACTATAGTAAACTTTATTATAAAAGACCGCTTACATACTATATTACTGTGCAAACTATATGGAAACACCAAATGTAGCACATAGAAAGTATTTGTTGAAATGATTATAAAACTATTTCACTTATTAACATTATTTTACTATTGTAAACTTTATTATAAAAGACTGTTACATAGTATATTACTGTGCAAACTATATGGAAACACCAAATGTAGCACAAAGAAAGTATTAATTGAAATGAATGTTCTACATTATTTCACTATGGTAAAGTTTATTATGAAAAACTGCTTACTTATAAGTGCTATGTTTTTACTTATTAGGTTTTAAGGAGAATGCAACATGTTCCAGGGCCTCTTACCTGCGTGATTCATCATCCAGGTTTTGCACAAATTGTCTAAATCCCTACACACAGAACATTTATTGTACCGACTATAAGCCTTTGAGGTGCAGGACTAGAGTAAGTTTTATTACATTTTTAAACCAATAACACTAAAGTATTATTATAGTAACAAAGTACCCAAAAGAACAAAAGATGCAACTTTAAAGAAAATATAATAGTCAGTCAAAAGTTTTTTTTATTTATTACAAATATATATTTAAATGTTAAACAATATACAAATAAACATACTTTAGTAACCATATTGTGCTCTTCCCACCAAACATGAGACGTCTCCCCGACGTGCAGATCATGTCTATATTAGGTCGGTTGGTCCAGGCCCTTATCTGTACGTCTATACAACGTGCAGATCAGGTACAGTATCTGGACGTCTGACTATGACCCCTCTTGGACGTCAGGTAGACGTCCAAAAGGGGTTCGGGAAATCAATACAAAAACATTTTATACAAATGTGGTCTATGAGTTCTGAGTCAAAAAACATAAACATCACGTGTATTTTTGTAGAAAAATTTTGTAAAGCTGATAAAATAATGTAATCTTTATATATGAATGTGTGTTCAAAAACATAGCACTGCTCATAGATAAAGTTCCACCTTAAATGCTGTCTCTCTCTCTCTCTCTCTCTCTCTCTCTCTCTCTCTCTCGCTCTCTTTAATTAACAGAGATGTATATGCTGACGTTTTATTGAAAATGTTTTGTCACCATAATGACGATCAGTGATTCCTTTAGTTGGGTAGTTTGACTCTTTGACTTTTTGTAGTAGTGTTTGGTCTTTGTAAGAGTGTTTGCTAAAGCATGTTATTTGCTGCAAAGAAAATTTGTTATAAACAAAACTCACATGTGGATCTTACAACTTCATTCAAAGTTTACCAAGAGTAATACCACATATGTGAAGTCCGTAAATTCATTTTGTAAACCATGTAGTATTGTCTCAATTTCTCAGTTGATTTGAGGTGTCACATCCAACTTATTATTTAGGTTCATACCACCACTGGAAAGCGCTTATATACAATTAACAGTCCAGATTTCATTGTCACATATGCAGACATCAAGAATCAGCCCATGAATCGCAACAGTGGTGACAATCTCTGGACTCATGAGTTTTATAATACGCTGGTGCAATGCATTGCAACATTTAGAAAAATCACCATCATTGTGATTCATGAGCTGATTCTTGATGTCTGCATCTGTGTCATTACAGCCACGAGGTTTCATTTTCAGTTACAGTAGGCAGCAATATGCATCGAAGTATGTTCATTGTAGCTCCAAACAAAACTGAGATCGAGGTTTACTTCTAAACTTAATTTATGATGTTTTATCTGTGTTGTTAGTTCAGTTAAGTTATATAATATCATCACTTCTGACCATCAATGTAATTAATGTGAAGCCCCAAGTTAGGTGCATTGGTAACAAACGCTTGGTGCAATAATAATGTGTTTTAAAAAACACCATCATCAAGCACACACACTACAGTATAAAAAAAGAGTCAAACTACCCAACTAAAGGAAACACTGATCACCATGATGGTGACAAAACATGTTCAATAAAACATCAGAATCTTGTAAATTCTCAAAAACGAGCAGGTAGAAATGACAAAATATTGAGTGAATTTGGTTTGTTTAGTCAGTATGGTCCTACTTCAAAACAATGCTTTGTTAAAACAACTTTTTGTAATGGTGATGACATTGTTTTAGAGAATGTACATGTAACAATTATCCAGCGAGAGCAAGTGTGGGAGGGAGAGTGAAGTTCACCTCACTTCACTTCAATAATTGAACGATAGAGAGAGAGAGAGAGAGAGAGAGAGAGAGAGAGAGAGAGAGAGAGAGAGAGAGAGAGAGAGAGAGAGAGAGCGCTTAATTGCACCTTAATGTTTGTTAATATTGTGTTATTGTATGTTTCTCGTTTTATGTATAATGCTTTGGCAATATTGTAAGTGACACAATCATGCCAATAAAGTTCTTTAAATTGAAATTTAATTGAGAGAGAGAGAGCGAGCAAGATTGCAGACGCAGACAGTTAAGGTGGAACTGGTATATTTGGGAATTATCTATAAGCAAAAAAATTTAACATTTATTCATATAGAAAGATTATATATACACATATAATGTTTAAAAAGGCCACATTTTAAATAGTTTTACTTTGCGTGGAGGTCCCCTTTACATCAATCTTGGATGTTCAGAACAGGTCATAAAAAGACGTCATAAAAACTTTCATTCTGGCTCCTCATGGGACGTCGAAATGACGTCTTTTTAAGACGCTTTGCTCAGTGGGTTGTTTCAAAAATTGTTCAATTCATTTCTTACAGCTATCTATTCAGATAAATGGCATATCAAAGCTTTGTCAGCTGGTGCTATTTAAGACGACACTATAAGGTTATCATCCTGTCGTGTGTTGTTCTCCAGATACGCTTGGAGCTTCCTGATCAGATCGGTCACAATTTTGGCTTTCGACGACCCCTGCACTGAAGATGGCATGCAATCACGTCCTCCTTTGAAGGTCTCTCAAACTGTGATGCCAGGTCCATTGGAATCGGGGTTTCCTTCAGCTTATCTTCAAATACCTCATCAAACACAAGCCTGATCACATCCTCCACATAACTTTAGAAATATTGCAGTCAATAAATCTTTTGTTTTGATCATTTATTTCCCTGCTTCATACATTAAGTTTTTAATTATGAATGTATTTGAAATAAAACATTACTGCTTACGGTATGTCACTTGTGTGTTTTGGGAACATAGCCTTGTACTTTTCCTCTCCTGCTTTTGTTACGGCTTGGTGACATTGTAATGGATGGCTGCAAGGTACAAATACCTGTAAAATATAAACAAGCAATTAATTTATTGTAAAAGTAAATACTACTTTATTTAACACAGTTACTAAAATACTTAAATACCTGCACAGCATTCCAATAAATGAGAAAATCAATTTTTTTTGCTGCAAATCTGAAATCTCAGGCTACGGACGGCAAAGGCATCCACTGATGATGATGATGGAAACATTGTGAAACGATGCTACTGCCTGGGTTCCTATTATTATGCAGAGAAAAAAAACTTTGTCATCATCAGTTATACATTTAAGACTGGTAGTGGTTTCACTAGGTAAATACATAATGTGTTAAACACCTTTGCTCCTCATATGCCAGTCTGACTCCTTGTACTGTGTGTAATGATGTTGCATGTTTGCATACAGTGTATAAGGATGTGTACAGCTGCGAATCTAGGATATAGACAAATAAAACAAACATTTATTCAGTCAAAAAGAAATATTATAACAATAGAGTACAACGACTATAAATCGTTAGACTATTCATTAAAACGTTAATGTATTACATATTACATGGCCCAACATTAGCAACACACATTATGTGTTTACTTCGTTTCAAAATCTAAGAAAGCTTCAAGTAAAAACAACAGTAAAATACATATAACTTTAAACAAATCATCTGTACTTAGAGTTTCTTGAGTTTGATCATGAGAACAAATTTTACCGGTAACAGTTTAGCTGGCATTTGTATTTGTATTTATCTTAGCAACTTAGCAAGTTTGTAAACATGTCTAAACCAACATCGATAAAAAAAACGAAAGCCTGCATAATTCAACATACACGTGTGTAAATATGGTACGTTGTTTATGAAATACAGTATTACAACACAAGACAATTAGCTTGCAAGCTTAGCTCTACACGCACATTATGTTAATCTCCGGTTACCGGTTACGTAACGTACAGTAAAAGGCAAATAATAAACATGAATACTTACAGTCTGTGATCCAGAAGTGCACAGTAATCCAACTTTCAAGAGGAGACGTCGCGCAAATCCAGCTTCGGTTCATGAGAAGCAGTTATTGTGAAAACTCCGTGAACAACTTCTGACTGGATTTTTCCGGAACCGTATTAAACATGATGTCCTCTGTGGAAGTCCATAAAGTGCTATTTTGCCCTCGCATCTAAAGAGACAGCGTCTACTCGAGAGATTTAATCGCTTAAACAATGAAACAAGAGTTTGCAAACAGAGTCAAAGCAGGGACTCACAACCTCCGCCATTTTAGCTCTCTTCTGACTCGGCGCTCCCCACCCCCGTCTTTGAGGGCGTACCCAAGCAAAGCAGAGAGGGCTGAACTATGATAATGTTGGTCTTATCTACGTCACTAATCCCAGGAAGTAAACTGTTGCCTACAATCCGAGTGTTTTTTGTAGTCCTCGAACGTTAGAGACGATAACTCGCGTCATCGTTTTCTTTGAGGTATGTACTTTTTGAATATCGTTAGCATGTACTAATGCACACTTACACACAAAAGGATGTTTAAAAACGTGTATCCCATAATAGGTGCTCTTTAAATGACTTAAAGGGGACATATTATGAGATTTTTTTTAAGATGTAAACTAGATCAAAATGTAGGTCTGAGCAAAGTGTGCCGTTTTGGGTGTGTCATTTAAAATGCAAATGAGCGGCTGAAGTGCAAACACTGATCACAATGATGGTGGTTTCTTGTAATTGAAACTCAATTGTGCTGTCAAGTCCTTCTTTTCTTTCTCTTTCTCTTTGAACTAAATGGCAGTGCTGTGGTTGGATAGTGCAGATAAAGGGGGCGGTATTACCTTATTCTAACATCACAATAGGAGCCAAATTACAATGACCTATTTTTTCACATGCTTGGAAAGAATGGTTTACCAAAACTAAGTTACTGGGTTGATCTTTTTCACATTTTCTAGGTTGACAGAAGCACTGGGGACACAACTATAGCAATTAAACATGGAAAAAGTCAGATTTTCATAATATGTCCCCTTTAAATTATTAGGTTTGCTTATTAGGTCACTATATTAAAGGTTTTGATAGGGTCTAAATGCATGAATGGCTAAAGTATATTGTCACCTTACCAATGTTTACGTCTCTCTCAACTTAAAATAAAATAAGCTAAAAATAAACAAAAATGATACTCTATAGTTAGGTTTGGTGATGGATTAGCTGCTTACATTTGTTTAAAAAAACAGAATCAGGATCTATTAATATAGACAAAATATTCCATTTACAGATATATAACAGTGTATAGGCTTTCCACATGACTACACATTGTGTTTAAATTTAGACAAACCACTATTTCATAATATTAATATAATATTTATATTGTTGAGTCTCTTGACTGTTCTATTGTCAGTAAATGATCAAATTTATTCTTACCTTCTTCTGTGTCATCTTTTTTGTAGTTTTGCAAATATTCTTACTGCTCTGTTGTTATCCGATTATATATATATATATATATATATATATATATATATATATATATATTTATATCCAGAGTTAACGTCAATAAAAGTTAAGGGAAATCTATAAATAAATGTCTTTCCTCCAGCTGAATATTGCAGTTGACTCCTTAATGCTGAGATCTGGTCACTTGTCCAGACTACTGCACTGGGAGTGTGTCTTCATTTATAGTATCTATTCAGGTTAATCCTTCTCAAATACACATAACCCCCACCACTCCACCAACACACAAGACTTCACAGGTTCATTCTAGCAATGTCTCAATGTCCCGGATAACACGTTAAGAGTGAGTAGGAATGTACCATCTCCAGCACACAGGGATTAGGCTTACCTTCATCTGTGGTACAACCCTGTTCACACACTATCCTATTGTGCTATATTAAGAGTATTGAAGATTAAAGAAACACATCATCTATGGGTAATCATTAAACGGTAAGACATACTGCATGAAACAGATATAAAGATCATTTCAGGTTTGTTGGATCTGAGTCAAACAGGCGGTTGTAGTATGAATAGGGCATTACGATGAGTAAATACCATGTAAAAAATTTGTTATGCAGCTGTTTGCCAGTAACTTAGTGTAAATTTAAATGTATGTTATTTACTTTTAACAGTTTGTTAGTTAAATGAACATTAAAAAAGTATTTATATTTAGAGAATAAAACTATAAAATAACAGCTTCATGCAAAGCATTCTGGGAACCAGAAGTCCTCATTAACCCTTTTCTGTATTTATTTTATTTCAGATATTGCATGAGGCTGTTATTTTAGTTTTATTCTGTAAAGATAAAGATTTTTGTCAATATTTCATGTTCATTTAACTTTGGACAAACTGTTGCCAGTAAATGACATACATTTTAATCTATAGTAAGTTACTGGTAAACAGCTGCCAGTAGTACTGTCATTTCTACAGATATTTTTTACAGTGTAACAATGAGTGAATAAAACTGAACATATATAATACAGGAATAATAACAGGACATAAACACTGACAAATCAATAGCTTACATGTTGTTATGAATAGCATATTTAGTTAAATTTTGTCCTGATTGTTCCCAGATGATACTAGTCTTTTATATAAGAATGTATTGTAGACTTGTATTTAAACAAGCAAAAAATAAAACTTGCATTTCTTCAGCAGCTATTGAAAGTGGTGGAACAGATGTATTTCAGAAGGGACAAATAGAAAAACACAAGCAAAGAAAACATTTGACCACCAGACCTGACCTGAATCCCATTGAAAGTCTTTTAGTATGTGCTTTAGAGAAAGTATCTCCCATCATCAATAGAAGATATCTGTGAAAAAGAACTCTGAATGGAAACAAATACTGCATTAGGTTTTGAAACAATGATGACACTGAATGTGATTTAAAGCTTGCGGTGCGTAGATAGGAGTTTTCCTTACTCAAACATGTTCTGAGGGCAGAAAGAATGTGATTGGTTCACAAAAACGACCAATCAAAATGCTCGTTACTGGTTTAAGCCCTCGGCGGAGCCTCCAAGGCAGCTTCTGCAGTGAAGCAGTTCGAGCTCACCGTTGGTCAGATGAGTAGCGCAGATATGGTAAGATAGGAACGAGACTGTTTTTGAATTCAGCTCGAAACGTTCCGAGCATTTAAGTGACACGTTTTCACGTGTCCGTGGCACGACTTTCTTTTTCGTGCCAGTTTCACATATTAGTTATTCAATTTTTTTTCCTTTTATCAAACCATTGTTGCTTGGGATTGGGGTTAGATTTGTGGTTTTCGGCACATTATACTGTTTTCGCGCGAGGATAAAGTTTGGTTTGGGTTAGAATGGCATTGATTATACGTTTATTTGTCAGAAATTTAAATTGTTCTTGCTTGGAGTTGGGGTTAGAGTTGGGTTAGGGTGAGGATGTCATTTTATGTAACAGAAAGTTGTTCTAACCTCAATCCCAAGCGACAATGGTAAGAAAATAGGAAAAACAATTGAATAACTAATATGTGAAACTGACACGAAAAAGAAAGTCGTGCCACGGACACGTGAAAACGCGTCACTTAAATGCTCGGAACGTTTCGAGCTGAATTCAAAAACAGTCTCGTTCCTATCTTACCATATCTGCGCTACTCATCTGACCAACGGTGAGCTCGAACTGCTTCACTGCAGAAGCTGCCTTGGAGGCTCCGCCGAGGGCTTAAACCAGTAACGAGCATTTTGATTGGTCGTTTTTGTGAACCAATCACATTCTTTCTGCCCTCAGAACATGTTTGAGTAAGGAAAACTCCTACGTGCTTAAGGTGCACTTCTAAACAAAGTATCAGTTTGCACCATTTTAAATGGCAATAGGTGTGTTCGAGATCATCCGGCGCTGCACAGACCGATCGGCGAGGTTTGCCGCTTGCAGTCGAGGGAGGAACTGAAGACGGAGCCGTCAAGCCGGACACCTGCTGCTTGCCGTAGTGACGTGTGCGCCGTGTTTCCTTGTTTTTAATCGCAAATGAAGTGAATTAAAAGCTGAATTTGATAAAAACAAACCTTTTAATAAAACGTTGCAACCAGAAACATTTTATATCGAATATTTTAATTGCTGCTTATACTGTATACCCGAAAATAACGGGAAACAAGCCTATATTATTAAAATACCAATAGAGTTTGTTATTTTCATTTTTATTTTATAACACGACATAATATAACATATTTAAGCATATTAAAGTGTTTTTTCCCTGTTTTAAAACATGAATTTATAATGTTTATTAGTGGAACTAAAGGTTGGATTAAACTTGAAACGCACGTGATCTTGTCATCAATGAGGCGACCAATCACGTAAAGCTGTTACGTCATCACAACTCCGGGCAGCCGCTCTGGAGAAGCTGCACCGGCTGAGCTAGCCGGCTACTCTCGAAACGCTCTCGCGGTACTTAAAAACCATATGACACAGTCACGTGCCTGCAGCGCCAGCTGAAGTCGGACAAAAATACTAACCGGAATGCACTGCTTCAAGTCAGCCGCCGATCGGTCTGCGCAGCGCCGCATGAAGTCGAACACACCTAGTATGTTTTGTGTCACATGATAAAATTTTAGCAACAAAATCTTTGCCGTGTTCATAGGCTGTTTGTCATTGGTTAAGCTTGTGAAATGTTGACTTTAGTGCTTTTATAATAACAGTGGTTATGAGATACTCGTTAATGCGGTTAAAGGTTTAAGAGTGTATTTCAAAACTGGAAGTTTCCATGCTTTAGAGGTCAAAACTGTAAGAGGATAGATATTTAGTAATGGTTGTAGGCTTTATGTTTATTTATTTATTATTATTTTTTGTCTTTACATTTACGCATTTATTAGCAGAGTGTTTTGTTTTGTCAGTATAATGAGCTTGTTTCTTTTGCTTGTTTTGGTGTCTTTGATTATACCTGTTGATAAGTGATTTTCTTATTCTCATGGGTGGACTTTATACATTTAGATTATATTTACATTTCAGTCACAACAAATCTCAAAATAAACTTTTAGGATTTTAATGGATTTACCTTAGATAATGAGGTGATGAATAAGACATTAATGGTGAACACCTGCTCAACTACATTTTGGAAATGTTCCTGTCTCAAAATTTTTATTTTGATGACTCTACTTTTTCTGTAGAAAGTAATGCTAAAATGTTGAAGAAAGTCAAAATATAAATTACAATAGATGAACACTGTTGGGTGTATGTCTCCAAAAGTAAATTTTCACGTTTGCCTCTCATCTCATCATCTCTGTTTGAAAACTATAACTTGCAGAGTTATTTTCTGAACGGATAAGTTTAACTTTTTAATTGCTGTCAGAACAAAATACAAGTGCTCAACTATTCCAGCATCCACCAGGGACGGACTGGGGCTAAAAACAGCCCTGGACTTTTTCCCAAATAGGCCCATCATCCAGCCATTCGCCCCTAGCCGTGCACAACAGACACAAGGATGTCCTGATACTATGCCACAATACTGTAAGACTATTAGACAAGGATATTTAATATTTTGTCCATGTCATATTAAACTTTGATGTATAATAAGGCTGTGAAATAATGAAAATAGCTAGGCCTATTAATTTTGTCTGTACAGCTTTCACAAACAACCACCAGGTCTTTGCCAATTCCACAATACTAAACATATATGAAAGACAAGGAAAAACTGTACTCTAATGGAAGACAGACAGAAAGTGCAAGCTAGGATTTTTTTGTTAAACTAATATTTGGTCAATTATTTAGCCCCCTTTCTTATTAGCACGTTTAGAGTGGTTGCAATGCATGCCTGATATTTACCCGTTTAATTCAATACCTTAGTCTTCATTGTAGCAGAAAATGTGAGCTCACTACAACCTCTCATATACAATAAAGTCAATGAAAGAAATGAAAACCAATGCAATGCGATTAATGTCCACCCACAGACTGTTTTTAAACGGGGTTGGATAAATATTTTTTGCTTTGATGTGTGTGATTTTGATTAGATGACAGTTGGTTGTACAGTAGGTTACAGTTTGACAAGAGTTTACAGTTTAACAAAAGCAAAATGTTTTGTTTTATTGCGACTGTATACAAATTTAAGCAAACACTTTGCCGTTTGAATTATGTCCCATATGAACAAAATGACAGAGTATGTATTGTTTTTATGTTTCCACTGTTCAATCGCGCCCGCGCCTCTCTCTCTCACACACACACACACGCGCGTGCGCACACACTGACATCACGTCTTTCTCTAACACTAGTTGCGCATTACGTTAATTTTCACGCGAGTTTTATTTATTTTTATATCGTGTATATTATATTATAATGTCACGTGTCCTGCTACTACTGGCACTTAGCTCTTGCTGATGTGAAGTTAACTCGGTCTGTCCCTCATCATGATCAGGCTGTGGATGCTCAGGCTCGCAAACATAGATGCTTGCGAATTCCGGGAATCCGTGGACCAATCACGACTAGTAGGCCGACTCTTCTCCCTCGTTTTTTTACACGTAGCAGCATGGGCGAGGCTAGCCCCTTTTTAGGGGTGCTTCAGCACCCGTAAAATGAGCTCAGCACCCCTAAAACTTGGAGCAAGAAATGTATTTAATCTAAAATGTTCGTTCGTCTTTGACAAGGTTAAATAATGTCCAAAACATACTCCGTAGTTTGTAGTTTAAAATGCATATGTTAAGTTAGAAAATGAAAACCTCCCCGCTTAGCAAATGGTGTCATCCTCTTCTTTTACTTCTCTGTACCTGCATGATGCAACGACCGTCAATCAGCGCGAGACACACGCACAGTGAGAATCAGTTAAAAGTGTTGTGATGCAACTTTTTTGGTCAAATCTTACAAAATGTTTACGTTATGTTTATAATGAGCGAGTACATCACGAATCAATCTTTCAAGCCGTGTTTTTGTCTTATACTGAATCACCATGGTACACGTATAATAAGTGTTTATTTTCGGATTATTTTAGTCCGGCGGGTACCCGCGCGCTGCGGAATAGCACAGTACCTGGGTGACTCGTCCATAGACTTAAACGGAGAGAAGTAGCGCCGGTTACAATGTTCTTCCGCAAGACGCATGCAGTTTTGTGCAAGTACACCTGACTGCAGCTTGCAGATCGGGGCGTGGATGACTCTAGGGAGGACCTGAACAGGCAGCCCCTCCCATAACGCGTATCATTGGTTAGTAGCACAGTAATGACGTCGACGCCACGGTAAACAGGAAATGCGGTTGAAAACTGTGCGATCTTTAAAATGTGCGCTACATCGCGCTGACGTTATGAAATAATACTTTAATAAAACGATTTATTATTAAAGAAAAGTATAAAGTAATAATGGAGTAGAGCATATAGTTTCAATTATGCCTGATCTAATGTGAACTTTTAAGGAATTTCAGAGTATTGTGTAATATCTGTGTAGATTTTAAAAGTTTTTCAGATTATGTCGCACTTCATTGTGTAATTTCAAAATTACCGTAAACATTAATGGCACCTTATATATTTCGTATTTTAATCACTCCTCTAATAGTTCTTGTTTATTTTTGTGCTTAATATAGGCTATTACTAAACATTTATGCCTATAAAGAAGTTAAACTACATACAGTACGTTGTCAATCTCTGTATCCCATAGTATGCATGCAACTCAAAAACACCAAACCCATACCAGTGATAACTTTTATTTCAAAACAAAAATAATTGTTTAAAAGACATAATATACACATACAGATAATCACGTACATTAACCGTACACACACAATCTACACAGCCTGAAGTTCCCCTCCATCATTGAAAAAACAATCAAATGAGCAATAGCCCTGAACCTCCTTGTCGGAATAAAACCCATTCAGGACTCCCCTTCTGCCATCACCTACATATCCAGGTGGGCAGTCCTTGTATATTTCAAAGTCAACGAGTAGGGCACCCGGAGCTCTTGCCCATATTGTCTGGAAAATGCACTCCAGTTCACAACACCTAATTTAGATAAAATACAGAACAAACATTATGTATATGTTACACATAATACAGGAAAATGTTAGACAAAATATACTTGAGTGTTATTGGCTTTGTCTGTAAAGTACCTAAGAGACTCACTTTTTGTTTATGAACAACATAAACCAGTTAAAAAAGTTTGTTAACACAAGCAACACAAGCTTAAATTTGACTTGAGAAAGCCTATCCTAAAAGTTTGAAATAGAAGTTTGAAGAATTTCAGTTTGCAGCAAAGTAGTTTTCAAGCTGAAAGTTTTGAAGGCAATACAGTCTATCAGACACAGACAGATGGACGGATAGACATGACAGATAGGTAGAGATAGATAGACAGACAGATAGATAGGAAAAACAGACAGATAGATAGATTGCACAAACGAACAAACAGAAATAGATGGACAGACAGACAGACAGACTTTCTCAAGTATCTTTTAAAGTACTCACAATTTAGATTTAAAAAACTTACTGTTTGGACATACAAAGGGGACCTTTTCTCTGAACTTGGGCTTGTTGAAAACGTCTCTGAAAACCTTGCATGTCAGGGAAAGTCACCATAAAGCCATATCGTCCTCTTTGTAACGACTCCCATCAGGATCTGCCAGAGGATGTAAGGTCAGGTGGCATCTGTTTAAAGTAGCAAACAGTCAGTCCAAAATGTAACTTTACATACAACTTATTAAAAGTGTAACTGAAAAATTGACAGGAGTTTATAATGCACTTACCTTGGTCGAATAATCCACAGGCCGGGGGATTTCATCACCTCTAAATTGGAGAGTAAGAACAAGAGTAGCATCATTTTCAAACCCCTGTTATTTAGGTTCAAGATTTGAAATGGGAACCAACACCTGCTTCTTTACGCTCCTCTTTTACTGGAGTTGCTCTTTCAGCATCTCTGACCTTCAAAAGTTTAAAATATAAAGTCTCATAAAAACAGTTTGTTCTTAAAGATATCCCTTTTAGGACCAAAATTGAAATCCACTTGTTTAGATCGATACATGTAATTAATTTATCTATAGTTAAAAACATTTATTTTAAAATGCTAAATTTAAGCATTTGGTAATTGAAGCTTCAATGAAAAGTATGTATTAAAAAAAAAAGAAAACAAACAAACAAACATCAAAGGGGGAATTCTCCAAAAGCAGCAGACACTGATGTATGACAGGCTAAGTTAAAAATTAATACTGAGTTAGTTTACTTTTAATTATATGGGGGGTTTCTATTGTATAGGCTATTTCACTAACCTCTGTAAAATCAAAGGTCCCTACTGTCAGAAAGCTCAGTGAATACTGAAATGGTTTCCTGATCAATAAATAAATGTATACTTATCAATAACATATCAAAATAGTTTACATTTAAAAATGTATTCATAGAAAAAAGTCCTAGAATATAACTTTGTTGTTGTTACTATTAACTCTTAAATCCTATATTTCTTCTTTTGGTTCAGTTTTGCTTTGTTTTAATCATAATCCCACCAAACCGCACGCGCGCGCACGCATGCGCGCACACACGCGCGGTCCTAGTTATTTTAACATCACACTAAACGCCACTTCAAAATAAAAAATTGTAAATAAAATAGAACAAAAACAGGAGCTTGTACTCACCATGCAGCGATAAACATCGGAAATGAAAACTTGCTATAATCGACGTCATGACTTCACGCCACTAACCAATGAGAAGCAGTGTGGGCGGGCCTGCACGTGCAGCACCGTCCCAGGTGCATAGTGGGTAGTTGCATATGTGTGTCTCCGTTGTTAAAGTTCATTGTATGATTTATCGTTAATTTGAGACTTATTTTAACAATCGGGAGTCATGTAAACATGACGTCAAGTGCGTCTTTTCTGGTCAGTCGTCATGAAAACATGGTGTTTGGAACAGAGTGAAAACAAACTACATATCACTGTATACCACCAGTACCGGTAAGTTATGTGTGAAATCACTAACTGTCTGACTATCAAACTAGACAATAAATATTTTTTTAGATTGTCACATGTAGATTAATATGAAGGGGATAATGTTTTTAACCCTTAGTGCAGGAGTCACAAGTGTTTTGTTTTAGACATAATAGTAAAAGCAATGGTTCAATTAAAGGACTGTTAAAAGAAAAGCTGCAAATTAACAAATTATTAATAAACCTACCATATGTTGTAGGCATATTTTTATAAATTTGGAGATTTGTCATTTTGACAAAGGCTTAAAACGACACACTGTATATTCACATAAAACCATAAACAGGTCTCCAAAAAAATCTGGATTTTGGAGTTAGTTGAACCAATGTTAAAATGATAGTTATTTTACAATAGACATATTATTGGTTTTTGTAGGAAAAAAGAGTGGGTGGTGGCAGCGGAGCTCATTGGGTGCTCAGCACCCCTAAAGCTCTAACCCTAGAATCGCCTATGCGTAGCATAAGTGATCGTATTAGTGCCTCTGCTGTTGGCTGTTCATATTTATTAGACTTTTTTTGCCATCGGCCGGGCGACGGCCCTCCGTTGAACGGCCGTTCTGGACTTTTTCAGAACGCACAGATTGCCAATCCGTCCCTGGCATCCACACACATGATTTAGTAGACAAATCTTCTTTCTGGTGTGATGTTATCACAAGTCAAATAGACATTTGAAGTCACCATTACCGAGATTAATGTTTCCTTTAGTTGAAATTAATTATCTTTACCCTTGTCCTTCAGTGAATTAGTTATCTTCTATTTGATATTTCAACAGACAAATTGATTACTGGTTGGTAAAGAGGTTGTTTATCTATATATTCTACCCTACAAATTATTAAAACATTTTATCACAAATAAATTAAGTCAATAAAGCATATAAAATATTCCTCTATGCATATGACACTGTTCTGAATAAGATTGCTGTAATGCTTTAACTTTGATTTTTTTGTGTAAAAGAGACTTCATGACTTCTGATACAAATCTCAACAATGGTGACAGTTAATGGTAAGAAAGTTACACAGTTTTGAGTTTTATACTGTAATATAGTAATATATCTGTTTATTGTAGTATGTGCCACTGAGATCTGTCACCAAATGTTATATAGAAAATGACAATACATCCAAAATTGAGCAAAGGCTGTTTTTAATGTTAACATAGGCTCTTGATTCATAATCTGTTAGCCAATCAGCTTGCACCATTCCAAGTGGATTATCTGCAAGATTACCGTAGTAGATGACCGATGAGTAAACTGAGGCAACTGGCTAGCAAATTACATATTGTTTAATTATTATACAACTCTAAACCAGCTTTAATAGAAAATTATTACAAATAAAAAGTATGCAAAAATCAAGTCAAATATATTTTTATTGCCATAAAAAGTGGCTTAACACCACAGAGAAAATAACTACTAATAAAAACATCTTAAACTGTATTATATATCAGTTGCCAATGCACATCGTATCACATAATAGTCATTTATTTATTTTAGTCATTTATTAAAACATGTATATATTTTTCACCAGAATCTAATAACTGAGACTTATTTTTTGACAAAATACATACATTTTCTGTAAAGCAGTTTTAAATCAGTATGAAAAGCGCTACACAAATAAATTAGAAATGAATAAAATTGAATAGAACCTTTGTGTTTCTAATGGTGTAAAAATATCCAGTAATACTTTACAGATAAGGTTGTATTTGTTAACATTAGTTACCTAACATGAACAATGAACAATACTTCATATCAATTTCAACATTTTTAATAATACACACTAAAAAAGTTTATGTTGTACTTAATTTTATAATGACAAGAAAATGCATACAAAAAATTATCTTAATCCATATAATTTTTTTAATTTGAGTGTACTTATAATTTGGAGACTGTCTGGAGAACTTTCTTTTTAAAATAGTCTTATTTTGAATATGATTGCTTAATGGAGTCTTGTATTTCATTAAGAGTTTGACTAAGGTGTCCCAGAAAGCAGACGACTCCAGGCTGGATTTGCACAGGATCAGCTGACTTCGGCCTGGATCCGGTGTGAAGTCGTCTGCTGTCTTGGGTTGCTTTTTGGTGTGGACTGCACTCAAAAAAATAGTTTGTTCATTCAACATAATTGAATTAAGGAAAACTTTTCCACGAAATTAGTTTAGGCTTGTACAACAAGAATACAATAAATTAATTTAAACAAATAATCTTTTGTTGCACCAACTTAATAAATGTATTTTGATTGGTCATAAAAATATCTTGTTCAATAAACTTAATTCAGTTAAGGAAAACTTTTCCACTCAATTAATTCTGGTCTGTTCAACAAAGACAAAACAAGTTCATTCAAGCAAAAAAGTCTATTTAAACCAACTGTCAGTTTCTATATAATACTAATTAGCATAAGCACACGTAGCATGCTAATGACACATTGGATGAACATGTGAAAAGAGACTGATCTTCAAACAGGCATTAACACAGTTAGTGCTCTCTAAAAGAAGTACGTACGTCACATCCACAACTTAACCACAAGCGCCACTCTTCTGCACGATGGTAACCAAACAATTTGTAAAAATATAACACAAAATCTTCTAAATCAATAAGATAAACCAACATTAAACACTATAAAGTCTTTCTCTTTACCTAAAAATGCATAAAATAACACTTAATTAAAAAAATTACTCTCCAAAGGCTGTTGCATGCAAAGCATGCTGGGAAATACAGATTCACGGCCCAGTAAGTAATAGCAACAAAAATCATTCATGTGATCCCAATATAAAATGATTGAGTTCATGTAATTTTTTTTTATTTAAGCAGATTGAACATCATAAAAATAGGTTGAGACAAAAAAAATAAAAATTTGTGTTGTATTAACTTGTTTCATTTAAGTAAATTAGACAAGGTGCAAAAATATTTTTTTTGAGTATAATTCCTGAGTGCTTCACAATAATTTTCACAAATGCGTGTCTCTTAGTGTTTTGGTTGGAGAAGGGTCTATTTCATTTTTTATCAAATCAGATTTCAGATCTCTTAATCTGGTTGAAAATCTCTTTGGGCCTTTTTACACCTGGTCGCTTCATGTGTTTTCTCTGATCGCATAGCTATCTGATTTGTTAAAACAATTTACAAATACATTTACATTTGGCCACATAAATGCGTCTTTGCAAAACGGATATGAATCTGATTTTCTACTCCCGCGCAAAATGCAAATACACTAATCAGTACTCCGCCTGAAATAATAATAATAATAATAATAATGCATTTTATTTCATGGCGCCTTTCAGAACGCTTTTTTTAAGGTCACCTTACAAAAGAAGAAAAAATAAAAATATACAAGTCACTGCATAAGACAAAACACACATCAAAGAAACAGCATACATGTAAATTACATTTAAATCTTAATTAAAACATTCATAAAAAAGCCTGTATAAAAGATATGTCTTAAGACGCTTTTTAAAAGTCAACAAGCACTCGCTATTGCGAACATCAAGAGGAACAGAGTTACATAGGCGGGGGGCAGCATAACTAAAAGATCTGGCACCCATGGTAGTAAGTCGAATCCGGGGTACCACAAGAAAAACTAAGTGCACGTCTTAAAAAACTTAAGACGACATTTATGCAACAACAGGCAGCACTTACTGGATGTTGTACTGTACTGTATGTTGGGCAGGGGATGCGCTCCATAAAGCAACTAGTGTGTCGTTTTTGTTTGTTTGACTCTTTGATGGCTAACTTCCGGGTGACGTGTTTACGTATTGGATGATTTATGTACTGACATATGTGGTTTCATCAACCAGATGTATTTACACTTGTCCAGTTTCATCTGAAATGCGTCCCAGAACAAACTGTAAAAAGTCATTCTGTAGGCTTGTAGATTTGATGAATTTGAATATGTAAACTTTATTTAATACAATTAATTTCATGTAGTTTGGTATTTTTTTGTGTTAGAATTACTTAAAAATGACTGGAATAAAAACGACTTATTGTTTTTGTAAAGGATTTAGCTATTCTTATGGTGTATCTGCGAATGTAGCAAATACCGAATACCGAATAAATCCAACATAATACAAATGAGCTGTTTTAAATTAAAAACCATTTCAGGTTGATATGCAGGTCGTGACCGCTGACCAGCCGGATTTAGGAAATATAACTTAACTGTGCCACAATTAAAAGTTTTGGAAGCATTTTACTCGAGAATGTATGTTTTTTAAACAAGAATCTGCAGTAGGTTCATAAAGATATCGTCTATTTAAACATTTCCATCAAATTTTTGGCGATGGGACCTCCAGATAATCAGCGGGTGCTCAGCGCTCATATATAATGGACAACGGCGCCTCACCTCGGCCAATCTTGCTGAAAATCACCGCTGGCTGAGACGTCAATGTACTTTTTATAAACTGTGGATAAAATTCATTTCGGGTAAATTTAACGGTCAATCTTTGGTCTATACGCAGTGTTTCTTGTATAATTTGTTTTTAATTCATAAATATTAATTACAATAAGGATTAATATCAACTGGGTTTGGATGTAACTTCAGCTTTAGGAACTTAGGAGGTCGCATTTCTAGGATCCATTCATCATTAAGACTGTCTTATTTCACAATATTAACAAGTTGACTTTTATTCGTAGTTAATTATAAATTGTTGTAATATACTTCATTAACGAAAGAGTCCAACTAAAACAAACACTAATCACAATAATGGTGACTTAAAATTAAACAAAACATCAACATCTAAGCCTAATAAGTGAATTGTGTTTTCTACAGCAATATATTTACTGAACATTCAGAAATAATGTTTTATAAAATAATAAAATTCAATGTTTCTCTATCATTTACATAAGAATTAAACAAGTCAATATAATAAACAGTTGTTGTTTTAAACATTGTGTGAACATTAAAACATGACATTGTCATAACGTTTAAAAATGGTAAAATGTAACATTCCTCTAATGTTGAGACAACACAAAAACGTACTTAGAACGTCAAGAAAACTGGACACTTTTTCCGTTGGCAGAACGTTTTTGGGAACCTTGGGAACTTTCAGGGAACGTTCTTAGAACTATTTTCTGTTAGCTGAGTTCCTGCTCTTTTGACTGCAATAAAATAAGAATTGATAAATCTTTGTCTGTCATTCTGAAATCAGATACAGTACTCATTACTAATAATAATATTAATGGATACATTTTAAATCATGATGTTAAATTAAAATAGTATAATTGAATAGTATGTATTGTTTAATGCTAGTTCTTTGTCTAGTATACCCAATATTTTTGTTTAAATTTTAATACATTTTTTAATTGCAAATTGCAGTTTGACTTTTTAAATAGGTTAATATTAAGGAGTTTATTGAGTAAATCTAACTCAATTTGTATTTGTTGAATGTAATTAATGATATTGCTTGTAATCTGTTGCCACAATTTTATTGAGTAGATGGGGCATATAATTTTTTACAGTGCACCTTCTGAAGTGGTTTGAGCGATCGGATTTAAATCCGTTTCGAAAACGCCTTGCAGGGCATTTACACCAGGGGCCTCATTTATAAAGCGTTTTTATGCACAGATTTGATCTTAGACCGTGCGTGCGCTCAAATCCACTCCAACGCTCAGATTTATAAAACTTGTCTTTGACGTGGAAAAGTACTTACCTCCACGTCAGGTTCCGACTTGACTTACGCACGTTTCCTTGTGGCAATATTGCAGTATTGCAGGTAGGCATATTCGAAACTTTTTGTTTTGTACCTTTTGTGGTCAACATACAGAACATTTTTTTTTGGAGTTGTCCTTATTCAAAATATTTTTGGTTAGATTTGTGCTCTTTTGTTACAATTAATATTTTGCTCAGACTTTGTTTGGAAAATATTTAATTCGTTTTTTTCTCTTATGATATCTTATTACATAAGGAATATTATTTGATTTATGTGTTACTTTTGTTGGCAAAGTTTATTATACATAAATGTAAATATGGTGATTATAAACCATTATTCCGTATTTTTCTGTTAGAAGTTAAGCAAAAACTAAAATCTATTTGTAATCTGATAAAAAAGAAAGCTGCTAAATGTATTTTTTTGAAACTTTTACAGCGTCAACATCATCTGTATTACAGTTTAGATCGGGCACAAACAAACCATAACCGAAGCCCCCGCAGGGTGTGTCCAACCCCAGCCCGACCGACACGTTACCGACAATGTTTTAATAGTGCGCCGTGACGTTCTCAACTACAATTCAGAGTTGTTCGAACTACAGAAATCGGTTCAGAATTATCTTAATGGACTAATGCAACAAGGACGAAGCATGTAAACTGCGCTGTTTGTTTATTCAGAATAGAACCGCAAAAACATGCAACAACGATGCACACAGAAAATTAACAAGAATGAACTGTGGTCTGGAGAAGGCCTACTAGGCTACTCAAAAATGATTTAAAGGTTTTAAAATATTTTAAACAAACTTCGTCATCTTTTCAAAATATATTTAAAAATATAGCAAAATTGTTTCCCGGTTTTTAACGCACATGTAAATGTTACAAAACATGTGCTTTATTGAATTAAAGTAAAAATGATCAAATTTAATGATTAAAACAACGTGAAAGGAACCGATTTGTGAAGCCTCGATGTACAATAAGGGACATGCAACATTTAAGAGTGATGGGTAAAACTATATTTAAATGAAACCCGTGAATTGAAAGATCCATCAATAATAGCCTTAACTTCAGTGATGTCAATAAAGTTTCCATGTTAGAATTTATAAATATTAAAAACTTAAGCAAACGATAACAAATATGTTTTCTTACAACTCACCATTGTAGCAGTCAGAGAATTTGGCCTTTGATAATTTCATATTAATATGCTAATGAATTAAATTAGGGGCGTTTACAAGGCGGGGTTCTAAGAGCATTTAGCTGCGCACAATTTTAAGATAATTTGTGATTTATAAACTGCACATCTAGAAAAGAGGCGTATGCACATTTTTTTGTGCGTAGGCTCCTTTTCTCTGAATCACACTTAAGATCATTTCAGAAATGGTCTTAGATGAAATGTAGCACAATTCCTACGTTGCACTTTTATAAATGAGGCCCCAGGTGTCAAAAGCCCCTTTGAAGACGATTGGGTTTCAGGTTGATCAAATTGCAGTACTTTTATTCAGTTTAAAGGGGTCTTTTCTTAAAGAGCACATTAGACACTGGTCCAGTACCCTGTAAAAGTAAAAAGTATGATCAACTTTAAAAACAAGATACTGTAACACCTAAAAAATTAAGTTGTTTCAACTTATGTTTAAGTGAAAAATATATAAAGTGACAATTTTAAGCTAAAACAATTTCCTTTTTTTAAATGTTGCCAATTATACCTTTTCACTTTATACAGTGTGAGGAAGACGTGGTCTGACTGTGAATACACATGAAGAGGAAGGGTCCAAGTCTGTGATGTCATAACACCCTGTGATAGCCATCACACCACTAGAGGTCACAATCAACTGACTATTGGACTGATATGGGACTTCATTGTTTCTTAGATATTGCCCTGTGGCCCTGATTTTTAATGTTCATGTTCTTTGATTTTGAACTTGTTTGACTGGTTTTCATTCTTGTGCTTTATATTTATGTATTATGTCCCTGTCGCTCTTGTTTGGATTATTGTTTGTTTTCAAAGGCTTTGCATTTGGATCCATCATATTTGCCCCGTCTTCTGACATCAAACAGAATCACAAAAATAATTATTCTTTTTAATAGATTTCAAAAGATGCCTATGTCATGATACTCAAACAAAAAAACAAAGTTTATGCAGTGGAGATCTGTAGTGGTTTTTGTGAGAATCAGTCAATGAGTGGCCTATTTAAACCTTTGCACATTAATCTGTAATAAAGTTTTTTAACACCCAAAAATGGCACGCAATACCTTTAATGTAAATTCATAACAGTAATCAGACGCATTACATGAAGGCCTTAGACATTATTTAATAAAATACAGCATTTCTAGATTTAAAGTAATGCTTCTGATAGAAATGTTATAATCGTTTCCATATGTGCATCAGTCTGCTTTTCCACTACTGTAGTTAGACTCCTCCCTACCTTAACCCCAAGCCCACCCCTCCACCACTACCATTACATGTAGAATTTTTAAAACACTTTTATGATGTCTGTCTCAATCAGAACCATCTGGCACATTTTGGCACGGCTACAAACTTATGGAAATGCAATCATGAAAAGAAAGTGAAATAAATGTAAATGGTTAATGAAAGAAGAAAATAAAAAGAGCATTATGAAAACAAAGAGAAACTGTGGTGAGCAGCTTTCTCTCAACTGTGAGGTGACTCGAGCAAAAAATATAAGTTCCGTTAGAGATGGAGGAATGGAAACTAGTGGAGACTTAAATGAGGGAAAATAGCGAAAGAAGGAAAAAGACTGAACTATTGCAAAGCAGATGGCATTGAGACAGTAATGGCAGTTGACAGACATAAGTTCATGGCAGGTTCATGATGACATCATTGGCTGATTTAAGAAGTGTTTATATCTCAGTATATACCGTTCATGAATCTGTGTAACACACACATGCACACACACGAACGCACGGATGCACGCATGGACACACGCACGCACCAAAGCACGCACGTACACACGCACTCGCACACTCTCACAAAACACCCATGCTGCATTCTAAACTAAGCTACTGTAGGCTATAGCAGTGTTTCTCTACCCTGGTCCTCAAGGACCCCCTTCCAGAATGTTTTAGATGTCTCCTTAATTAACACACCTGATTTAAATGATTAGCTTGATAGGGAGACATTCTGGAAGGAGACTGATGAGTTTGTTCAGGTGTTTTAAATAAGGAGACATCTACAACTTTCTGGAAGGGGGTCCTTGAGGACCAGGTTTGAGAAACACTGGGCTAAGTGTTCTTGGTGGTTCCTAAGGTATTTCTAGGACTAATGGGTCATTCAAACCATGAACAGTAACTATGTAGTTTTAAAGATGTTTTTAATGAAAAGAGAATGTCCACACAAATGCTGACACATTTAGACATCATTACTCATCCTTCAAATCTCAACAATGGTGAAAATCAAACAAATTCAGATAAAACGACCAACTGCAATGCATGCTGGGAGTTATAAATTAGATTAGTACTATGATGATACCCAGCATGGATTGCAGCATGAAGCTTTCTTTTGTTGATCGTCACCATTGATGAGATTCATAGACTGATTCATGATGTCAGAGATAGATTCAGTAATTTAATCTTCTAAGTGTGTTTTTATAATCCTCAAAATAACATACCTGACACTGTTTCCAACTAGTACTGTAGTATCCATTTCTTGCACAACTTTAACAGTATTACATTAATATTATTTAGGTGTATCTGAATTAAACAATTAGATAACATTAGATCTTTTTTTATATATATCAGATTTCACGAGTTCACACTTACAAATAAGTTAAAAGAATTAAATTAGTAAACGTATTTGGCGTGCTGTCCGGGGAGAGGGCTCTGAGCAGGGAATGAGCCTGAAACACAGAGTATCCCCCCCCCCGTAAGGAAATAACTTGATAAGTGAGAGGAGACGGGGTGGAGGAGGGATTCTGAAAGATGCGAAGGATTTTCAGTGAGTTCAACTGTGATTTATATATGGCTTGCTTTCGAGCTGATTGGGTGTATTGTTGATTACCGATTGAAAGCGGCTGGTGCCATTGACTACTGATTGAAAACAGGTGAAGTCACTTAGGTATTTTATTTGACATGTTCCTCCCGAACTTTGTTAATAAAACATCATTTTTACGAGTTCACACTTACAAATAAGTTAAAAGAATTAAATTAGTAAACGTATTTGGCGTGCTGTCCGGGGAGAGGGCTCTGAGCAGGGAATGAGCCTGAAACACAGAGTATCCCCCCAAAAGGCAAAATAGATTATTCGGACAGCAGCCGGGAGCTGTGCCCCCCAAACGTAGAAATGATGAGGCTGATGTTTGCGGAGAAGACGTCTGAAATCGGGAGTTTTGAGTCTGTTTCCGATGGAAGATTAATATATGCTGCGCTGTAGGATGGGTGAGCCTGCCACCTCCGATGAGCTGGACGATTTTGGAGGGGCTTTGCGGCATCCGAACGGGAGTTCAATACTCGCTGCGATTGCACGTGTGTAAGCCCTGCTGGCGGTCGGATGGGTAATTTGATTAAATTATGTAAGGAGGCTTTGTGGTGTCCGACGGGAGTTCAATACTCACTGCGATCGGACGGGTAAGCCCCCACGTTGATGGTGGGCAATTTAATAATTTATATAAGAATGCTTTCTAATAGTGCCCGACGGGAGTTCAATACTCACTGCGATCGGACGGGTAAGCACCATTGATGGTGCGCAATTGATAATTTATATTAGTATGCTTTCTAATGGTGCCCGACGGGAGTTCAATACTCACTGCGATCGGACGGGTAAGCCACGTTGATGGAGGGAAATTTAAATATTTATATTAGGAGGCTTTCTAATGGAGCCCGACGGGAGTTCAATACTCGCTGCGACCAGGCGGTAAGCCCTCGCTGATGGTTTGTTTCATGTTTTGAATTTGGGAGGCTTCTGCGGCGTCAGACGGGAGTTCAATACTCGCTGCGATCGGACGTGTAGCCCCCCACTGGTAATGGGGAATTCGCTCATTTAGGAGGCTTAGTGTTGCCCGACGGGAGTTCAATACTCGCTGCGATCGGACGTGTAGCCCCCACTGGTAATGGGGAATTCGCTCATGTAGGAGGCTTAGTGGTGCCCGACGGGAGTTCAATACTCGCTGCGATCGGACAGATAGCCTCGCTGGCGATTAGATAGGCTATTTGATTATTTATATTATGAGGCTTTCTTAGTGGTGCCCGACGGGAGTTCAATACTCGCTGCGATCGGACAGGTAGCCTCACTGGCGATGAGATGGGCAATGATAATTTATATTAAGAGGCTTTCTAGTGGTGCCCGACGGGAGTTCAATACTCACTGCGATCAGACAGGTAGCCTCGCTAGGGATGAGATGGGCCATGATAATTTAAATTAGAAGGCTTTCTAGTGGTGCCCGACGGGAGTTCAATACTCGCTGCGATCGGACAGGTAGCCTCGCTGGCAATGTGATGGGCAATGATAATTTATATTAGGAGGCTTTCTAGTGGTGCCCGACGGGAGTTCAATACTCGCTGCGATCGGACAGGTAGCCTCGCTGGCAATGCGATGGGCAATGATAATTTATATTAGGAGGCTTCTAGTGGTGCCCGACGGGAGTTCAATACTCGCTGCGATCGGACAGGTAGCCTCGCTGGCAATGCGATGGGCAATGATAATTTATATTAGGAGGCTTCTAGTGGTGCCCGACGGGAGTTCAATACTCGCTGCGATCGGACAGGTAGCCTCGCTGGCGATGAGATGGGCAATGATAATTTATTTTAGAAGGCTTTCTAGTGGTGCCCGACGGGAGTTCAATACTCGCTGCGATCGGACAGGTAGCCTCGCTGGCGATGAAATGGGCAATGATAATTTATATTAGGAGGCTTTCTAGTGGTGCCCGACGGGAGTTCAATACTCGCTGCGATCGGACAGGTAGCCTCGCTGGCGATGAGATGGGCAATGATAATTTATATTAGGAGGCTTTCTAGTGGTGCCCGACGGGAGTTCAATACTCACTGCGATCAGACAGGTAGCCTCGCTAGGGATGAGATGGGCCATGATAATTTAAATTAGAAGGCTTTCTAGTGGTGCCCGACGGGAGTTCAATACTCGCTGCGATCGGACAGGTAGCCTCGCTGGCAATGTGATGGGCAATGATAATTTATATTAGGAGGCTTTCTAGTGGTGCCCGACGGGAGTTCAATACTCGCTGCGATCGGACAGGTAGCCTCGCTGGCAATGCGATGGGCAATGATAATTTAAATTAGAAGGCTTTCTAGTGGTGCCCGACGGGAGTTCAATACTCGCTGCGATCGGACAGGTAGCCTCGCTGGCAATGTGATGGGCAATGATAATTTATATTAGGAGGCTTCTAGTGGTGCCCGACGGGAGTTCAATACTCGCTGCGATCGGACAGGTAGCCTCGCTGGCAATGCGATGGGCAATGATAATTTATATTAGGAGGCTTCTAGTGGTGCCCGACGGGAGTTCAATACTCGCTGCGATCGGACAGGTAGCCTCGCTGGCAATGCGATGGGCAATGATAATTTATATTAGGAGGCTTCTAGTGGTGCCCGACGGGAGTTCAATACTCGCTGCGATCGGACAGGTAGCCTCGCTGGCGATGAGATGGGCAATGATAATTTATTTTAGAAGGCTTTCTAGTGGTGCCCGACGGGAGTTCAATACTCGCTGCGATCGGACAGGTAGCCTCGCTGGCGATGAAATGGGCAATGATAATTTATATTAGGAGGCTTTCTAGTGGTGCCCGACGGGAGTTCAATACTCACTGCGATCGGACAGTTAAGCCATGCTGGCAAAGGGTGAGGAAATTTAATCATTTATATTAGAAGGCTTTCTGTTTGTTTTATATTGGGAGGGTTTTGCGAAGTTTTACAGGAGTTCCATACTCGCTGCAATCGGATGGTTAGCCCCCCTTTTGTGATTGGAGTTAATTTAACTGATAAGGGTTTGGTGCGCTTTTTTAATGTGGAAGCGGTTAGATCTGATATAGCTTTTGAAAGCTTCAGATGACCAACGACCAAGAGCTTGGATCTGGTGCCGCGAGAATCCTTTTTGGGCGGCTGTTATTGCAGCACCTATACAGAATGAGTGACCTGAAAGGAGTTCTGCTGGGATGCCCGATTGGATTAGGACTAATTTTTTAAATGTTTTGAAACCAGAAGCGTGTGATTGGATGTTTTGCGTCGTTTATAAATTGGGTCTGAGGGGTCCTTACTTGTTAATTTCCTGAATTGAAGGTAGGATTTGAGAGTTTGGTAAGGTTGGATAGGTGAATGGAGGTTGAAAATATAAATGAAATGGCCTTTTTTGAATTTGTCTGTCTTCCTCTGTTTAATAAAGTAGGAGATAGTTTCATCGTCTACTAGGGATAGATCTGAAATTGTGGGATGAATCTTTGGGTTAAAATTTTAGGTCTTGGTGAGTTCCGAGGACCTGAGAAACCCGAAAAAGCAAAAATAAACATAGCATCCAATGTGCGAGCTGTATTGATGGAATAGCCTAGACACAGGGTATGGATACATTTAGTAAGTAGGTCTAGTGTTAAAGGTTGTCTAGCATCTGGGCGGGTGGGTGGCTTTAATAAGCAGTTTGTGAATTTGTTAGGGGAGGGAGAGCCGAAAATTAATTTATGGAAAAGTTGGATTCCGCTTAGATAGCCTTTAATGGAACTGATTTGTAGGTTTTTTTGGTGTTGTAGAGGTAGGAGATAGACAATGTAATTGTGAGCAGTGAGAAATCTGGGAATGGAAGATTAAAAATTAAATGAAAGGTTTTAAAACATCCCCAGGTTGTTAGATATGATTGGAGAGTTCTGGTGAAAAAGGCTTGGAAAATTGAATTGAGAGAAGCGTCGAGTAATGTTCTCAAGGAATGGTTTACGGGAAGATTAATTCCGAATAGTGAGGTACTGGCTAGGGCGGGGATTTTGATTCGAATTTCAAGAATCGATTAGATTCCGATTCTCCAGATATTGAATCGATTATCATTATTCGATCTGATCCGATCTTTGAGATCTAGATACGTGTTTTTGAAAAAGCATGAAATGGTGCCAGATAGGGGTGGGCGGAATGACCAAAATCTATTCCACGGAATGATTCAGTTTTACCAGTTTTTAAATATGGACAATTTAAAGTTAATAATGTTAAAGTGAAAATGCCCAGATGCTAACAACAGATTAAGTCTTGATAGACAGAGTCTTGAGTTATTAATTTTATAGACTATTGAAGCTATAGTATGCATTGTATTTTGTATTTATGCATACATTACAAAAATAGGCAATATGTAAAATGAACAGGTATAAGTTTAACACGAACAGACAGGATAAATACCTGTATATGAGAGACGGATCTCTAGATATAGATATTATAAATATGACAGGTGCTATGATGTGATGAAGTCTGTTTTAAGGTCTTAACGCTCTTTACTTTCTATTAGACCTTAACATTTGCGTCTCTTTCTCGTCTTTCTGATCAAAGATATTTGTACTATAAGCAAATCAGGCCTCAAACTACATCGCTCAATCGGCGCACGTGTCACTGATATAAACGAGAGTTTTGTCTTAAAGTTCAGAAACTTACAACTATTAGCATTATGTGCGAGAAGAACTCTTTATTTGGGGACCTGTTGCGCGCGCTTCAAGAAACCTCTGCCCGTCAGAGACCGGCTGCATGAGCACAGAGGGGGAGAGAGAGAGAGATTCGCTGCCAGACCCGCGGTGCATTCACTGGCGCTTATTATAAAAATAACACAAATAACTCGTTCATTTGTTATGAGTGGATTATTTTACATGTAGATCGCAGCTTTCAGCGTTTCTGGAGTTTTCAAAACAACCACTTTTGTGGAATACAGTTCAGTGTAGAAAAAATGAGGTGGTCTTGTGCTCGCTGCTGCTGATGGGGTTTGGGAAGCGAACGGGAAGGCGAGAGAGAGTGTTGAGGTGGAAAGTAGATGGGCTGGGCTTGCGCCTCTAGTGGAGGCATCATCGCGCTACCACTTGCCGTAGGCCCTGGCTGAGGAAAAGTGTTAGGGTTTGCTTCGTGAGAAGGACCGGCTAAAACTGTCCGGGCTCGCGGCTCTGGCGGAGGCAGCCTCACGTCAGGAGCCGCGGGCCATGAACAGTGGATATTGGCAGCAGGTTGCGTCTGCTCCGCCAACGGAGGCAGCCTCACGCTGACGGGGAGACGGTCGCTGCTGGTGGCCGGTATATCCGGAGTGGAAGCCTGTGGTGGAGAATAATCCCGAAAAGTTTTCCGGGCTCGCGGCTCTGGCGGAGGCAGCCTCACGTCAGGAGCCGCGGACCGCAGCTGTTTAGTGGCAACAGTTCGCGCCTGCCCCGCCAGCGGAGGCAACCTCACGCTAGCGGAGCGACGGTTACTGTTGGTGGCTGGTAAATCCGGGCGAGGAGTGCTGGAAGCCCCCGCTGAATGACGTGGAGCAGCAGGTTGCTGTGTAGCAGGGGATCGACCCAGGCTTGCTGGGGCTCGTACTCTTACCTGGAGGTCGACTGAGTTTTGGTTTTACTATTCTGAAAGATGCCATTCTGAAAAGCCATTCTGAAAGATGCCATTCTGAAAAGCCATTCTGAAAGATGCCATTCTGAAAGATGCGAAGGATTTTCAGTGAGTTCAACTGTGATTTATATATGGCTTGCTTTCGAGCTGATTGGGTGTATTGTTGATTACCGATTGAAAGCGGCTGGTGCCATTGACTACTGATTGAAAACAGGTGAAGTCACTTAGGTATTTTATTTGACATGTTCCTCCCGAACTTTGTTAATAAAACATCATGTATTTCAAAACACTGCTTCAACAGCCAAAGAAAACTTACCATTAAAACATAAGAGTAATGGTGATTTGTTGAAATTTCAGTATTTTTTCAATATTAATGGAGGGTGCAAACGTGATATTGATTCAATGGTATTAACATTGACAAATCAACAATATTTAAAATTGTTTCAATATCTGGGATAGCTGTAGTACATAGCATAAAATGACCCCAGGTATCCAGCGCTGATGCAGTTGCAGTGAAATTGACTATGTAATGTTTTTATTCTACTACATCAATAATAGAATACACAAACTACATTCACTATTCAGAGATATGTGAAACGAAGCCCGACGATGAGTTCTGCCGGTTATAGCCATTGTAAATGCAACAAAAACATACTAACAAGTTGAATTGCATAATCAATCCCAAAAAGTTTAAATTAAAGGGAACCTACAATATTATCGCCATCGTCCGGTGGGGTGGACGGACGCCAATATAATTATCGTTATAGTTAAAGTCTGAATGGCTCACCCTTAAGTCTTTTCTTAAAAACACTGTGCACAAGCACTGTAGAAGATGTAGCATGTTTATATATAATGGTAATTGTATAGTTGGGTTTCATAAGATTCAATACAGCCTAAGGCACACTTGTGCAATAATCAAGCTGTCTAATCAGCATCTTAGTATGCCACACCTGTGAGGTGGATGGATATGTCAACTAATGCTGGGTCCACACCAAAAGATAATTCCCCCCTTCCGACAATCCTAGCTATGTCCCGATTATCTTGATGGTTCTACAGATTATTTTATCAGATTTTACCTTGGTGTGAGTAGTGTTAAGAGTGTTTAAACCTGATTGGAGGAACGTCGGAGCTGCCCCGATCACAAGTCGTAAATATTAAATAAGTAAGAAATCCTAATGAACCACGAGGACAAATGCGTGCATGCTCTTGAGATTACCACGTGAAACGAAATATCCCATTAGAAAGCAGTCATGGTGCAGCACAAAGTGAAGTTGATGCCGAGTGAAATTGTACAGTCAATGTTCTTGCTGTCTCCAAGACTCAACCCAAACCCTTTTCTTTTTTCCTTTGAATTTTCTGTAAAAATCAGTGAAATTTCTTCCTGCATATTGTCCGCCATGCTTATTCTGAAGTCTCACAAGATTTTGCAAGATTTCCTGTGTTCACAGTCGAGACTCTGGTTGAAAATCTGTTTGTGTGGTGTGCTGTATTTGACACATCATGGCACACCACACACTATAGGAGCAAAAAGTTTTTTTTTTTTGTCCCTGTGTTTGTGGTCTATCACGTTTTGAAAATATTTTGGTGTGTACCCAGCTTAAGGAGAAGTGCTCACTAACACAGATTTAGACAGATTTGTGAACAATATTTTAGAGAAACGGACATAGAAAAAGTCTTAGATTTTTGAGTTCAGCTCATGAAAATGGGGCAAAAACAAAAGTGTTGTGTTTATATTTTGGTTCAGTGTAGTTATAGTAAAAATTTAAATGTCATATTGTCAAAGTATAAAATATTGAAGATGTATACTCCAATTAAACCAGTTTAATGCAATAGTTTGCATACTATCTGGGTAACTTTTATTTTCTTTCACAAGCAGCACACAGAAACAACTTTCTGATAAAGTGACCAAAACAGTCTTTCAAGTGATGAACAAAGACAAAACTGACGATGCATTTATATCTTTTTTTTTAAGGTAAAATGTAAGGCAACATAAACATTTGTTTAATCATTCCTCATAACATTTTAAAGCCACAATCTACAGAACATCACACAAAGATATAAATTTTTTTTTATAATCAAGCCTAAAAAATATTACAAATGTGATCCTGCCTTGGAAACCCCAGCTACAATTCAGTGTTTTTATTTAATTTTACGATTTAGCACGTCAAATCAGTCATGACCAAAACAATTCATTAAATGTTAATTTATAACAAGAAAAACGCTGAAATTCGCTGTTTTATAGACACTGGGCATTATTATTTAGCACAGAAATACCTGCTTGCTTACTTTGACTTTGATCATCTCTACCCAGATAGCATGCAACCATTGAAACAATGTTAAAAATCATTGATTTGTCAATGTTAATACCATTGAATCAGTATCAGGTTTGCACCCTCCATTAATATTGAAAAAATATTGAAATTTCAACAAATTACCATTATAGTGATCAGTGTTTGCTTTAGATGGGCTCTTTACTCTTGGGTTTTAATGTTAAGTTTCCTTTAGCTGTTGAAGCAGTGTTTTAAAATACATCTGCTATTGCAAAGAAAACAAAGATCTAATGTTATCAAGTAGTTATTTCTTGTAGATATACATAAATAATATTAATAAAATGCTGTTAAAGTTGTGCACGAAATGGATATTATAGTACTAGTTGGAAACAGTGGCAGGTCTGTTATTTTGAGGATTATATAAACACATTTGAAAGGTTACATTTCTGAATCTATCTCTGACATCATAAATGCGTCTATGAATCTCATCAATGGTGACGATCAACAAAAGAAAGCTTCATGCTGCAATGCATGCTGGGTATCATCGTAGTACTAAACTAATTTATAACTCCCAGCATGCATTGCAGTTGATTGTTTTAGCTGAATTTGTTTGATGATTGTCACCATTATTGAGATTTGTAGGATGAGTAATGATGTCTGATTGTGTCAGTGTCACAGGGTGACGATCTTTAGGGCGGAACCAAAAGTTGGGAAGTTTGGTTCCGCCCGGATGTTTCCACCCAGACCGGGAAGAGGAAACACCGGACATCCGGTAGCATCGTGAGGGCTGTAATCAGCCAAACAAGGCACAGCTGTGAGTTGTTAAAAGGAGCGCCGGGTGATTGGAAGATTGCAGCACCCAGAAAAGTATTTAAGAGCAGTTTAAACCACAGTTTGTGTTCGTTGTTGGTGTTGCTGGTGTGTATTGAAGTGCTGAGTTGTGCTCGCCTAATACGCTGATCGATCTTTATGCTTGCTCTCTCTCTCGTCTTGTGTCATGGATTTATGTTGATGGAGATACCGAAGACCT
This sequence comes from Paramisgurnus dabryanus, assembly GCF_030506205.2. Taxonomy (NCBI): domain Eukaryota; kingdom Metazoa; phylum Chordata; class Actinopteri; order Cypriniformes; family Cobitidae; genus Paramisgurnus; species Paramisgurnus dabryanus. Next base: position 31,524,030 of record NC_133350.1, on the reverse strand, counting down.
TATAGGTTGAAGAACAAACGAATATTGACATCCAGAGGAGAGAAACAAAGGAAGAAGAAACGTACTGTTGTGAGTATACACCTGTAGAAAAGTGTGTGTTGTGCATCTGGAGTGTTTGTAGTGTGGATTAGCGTAGAGAACGTGAGACGAAGGAAGTGCAGCAGCCGTGAGTAACAAAACCCATTTTATGGAAATGAATTGCATGTACTTGACCTGTAGATCTTTTTGAGTGCCTCCAAGAGAGAGCGGGTGGCCCTACCCCTGAGTCAGTGTGGTGGGTGAGCCGAAGGATCCTTGTATGAAGCAGCTACAGTGATGAAAACAAGCACTAGGCCGTGTTATCATCGCCGTATCTCGCCCAGAGCGAAGTGGAGGAAGACGGGCGTCTTTTGTGTGCACTGAGCGTGGTGGGTGAGTCTTTGGATGTAGAAATTTTCACTTTGAAGTGGTGCTGTGTAATGCCGTGTATTGCAGTGAGATTGCTGTGTCTTGTCAGACGTATCCCCGCCTCCACTCACTCGTCACGGGAAGACGAAGAGAAAGCGGTCCTAGAGCAAACTTGTACATGATTATGCTGTGAGTGTGTTTCAGTCTTGAAAAACGGAGTGGCATCCTGGAGTGTTTTCGCAGCCGAACGCTTGGCGGACGTGTATTTGGGAGTGGCGGTGAAGAACTGTGCAGTTGGCGGTGTGTGAGTATTACAAGTAACATTGCTACCTTACCTGTGTAATTTCATCGTCGCAGAGCTAGAGGCGAAGGAGATCCGCCGCCCCGAGGTCTCTACAAAAGGGCGCCCCTGTCCAGTGTTCGATCGCCCAACGGGTACCGAGGAAAGGGCAGCGCTCGACCCGGTGTGACGGCGTGACGTTCTCGCCCCTCTGCAGACCAACGAGCTCGCCGAGAGGGTTTGGTCCCCGGCGTCGTATAGAGACCACTGTCCAGCTGACACACTGCGGATGCCAGCTGTCGTAAGTCCGCCGCCCTGTAAAGTGCATACTAACCTGCTAAGTCTGCCGATCAACAGAGACGAGGAGTGTGTCGTGTATATCGAGCTGTGAAGGAAGCCACACTTATCAAGAGCTATAGCCGGCGAAGAGGTGAGAGAACAAATTGAGATCGATTCATTGTATTCTTGTGTCCCAGTTGCTGTCTGTGGAGAGAGAGAGAGCCAACGTGAGCGCTAAGAAACCGAGCTGTGAAGAAAACCACACTTACCAAGAGCTGTAGCCAGCGAAGAGGTGAGAGAACCAATTGAGATCGATTCACTGTGTCCTTGTGTCCCAGCTGTCGTCTGTGGAGAAAGAGAGAGAACAAGCGTGAGCGCTAAGGAAACGAGCTGCGAAGGAGAACCATACTTACCAAGAAGCTGTAGCCAGCGAAGAGGTGAGGGAACCATTTGAGATCGATTCACTGTGTCCTTGTGTCCCAGCTGTCGTCTGTGGGGAAAGAGAGAGAACAAGCGTGAGCGCTAAGGAAACGAGCTGTGAAGGAAAGCCATACTTACCAAGAAGCTGTAGCCAGCGAAGAGGTGAGGGAACCATTTGAGATTGATTCACTGTGTCCTTGTGTCCCAGCTGTCGTCTGTGGAGAAAAAGAGAGAACAAGCGTGAGCGCTAAGGAAACGAGCTGTGAAGGAAAACCATACTTACCAAGAAGCTGTAGCCAGCGAAGAGGTGAGAGAACCATTTGAGATCGATTCACTGTGTCCTTGTGTCCCAGCTGCTGTCTGTGGAGAGAGAGAACAGGAGTGAGCATTGAGAGAACGAGCCGTGAGAGAAACTGCATTTACTAAGGGTTGTAGCCAGCAAAGAGGTGAGAGCCATCCCGCCTGATTTAATTGTGTCCTCTGTGTCCCAGTCACTGCCTGTGGAGAGAGAGAGACGGAAAGGAGAGTGAGTCAACGACAAAGAGCTGTGCGAGTCAAGCGGTGAAGTGCAGCGAGCGAAATACAGGTACGCAGACAGGAAAAGCCAATACCAACATTCATTGTATTTTATTCTGCCTCCAGGAAGGAAGAGGAGTGCGCCACGGGCAGAAGGAACCAGAGGCGGGAGCCTGTTCCTCGACGTTACCCCCCCACCCTCTGTCACTCACTCGGCCGTGGCCCCCTGGAGGGCAGAGCCCGAGATTAGTTTTAATTTCCCTTTCCCCAAGTCCCAGTACATTTTAAATATTTAAATAAATAAAGAATATTTTTATACTTACCTGTCCTCGTTTTTGTCTGGTCATTGGGTTGGTTTTGGGGACCTCCTCGAGGCGGAAGTCGAGAAGGGGCGTGGCTATACAATTAGCAGCCAGCCCCTGGCTGGTGACATCAGCATTATTTCTGATTATTTTGTCACAGTGGATTTACAAACCAGAACAATTATAATGGTCGAAAATGGATCAACACAATCATATAAAGCAGCTTAATTTTATATCATCTTGACATCTACAAAAAAACCAATCGGTTTCAACTTAATTTTGAAACACATCTTTCTTTTTCAATGCACATGCGTTTCTACACAAACGAGAAAGAGAAAAGAAAAATTTAACTTAATGAATGTCATGAGTCAAGGACCCAACTAAAGCAAACACTGATCACAACAATGGTGGTTTGTTGAAATTTCAATATTTTTTCCATATTATTGGAGGGTGCAAACCTGATATTGTTTCAATGCAGTTAACATTGACAAATCAACTGTTTTTAACATTGTTTCAATGGTTTGCATGCTATCTGGGTATTCACTTTAGCTACAGAAACAAATGATGATTCTTATATTATTTATTTAAGGAATCTCTTTTCTATCATTTGAAAGTGAACACTGACCATAATATTAAAATCACAAGAAAGACAGTCGTGTCAAGCATAAATATAGCCTAGGTTCGGTGCAGATATTTTCCGTGTCATAACCGAAATTTAAAGAAATGGCTTACCTGTTTGTAGTTTAACTTTTGACAAGAAAACCACCCTGTTTTAAATACATTTTAAAAACTCATACCCATCGAAAAACATCAGTTTTTTTATGTTTAGTTTGATGAACTCCTAAATATGAGAAGCAGCGTTTGGCAAAATTGCATGCGCCAACATCATGGCCAGAACGCAAACAGCGCAATATTAATAACGAGAAGCAATCCAAAATGTACAGACTTAAATTAGATCAGAATTTACGTTTATAATAAATCTATTATAAAATATAATAAATATTTTAAATAAAATAAGGTCAGAAGTAATATGGTGCAGAACAAATTATGTGCAAAATGCCTGAAGTGCACGGAAACAAAACACAAGCCAAATAGTTAAATCAGATAACCCTGAGTGATTTATAAATATTAATAAAAGAAAAGAAAGAAATTATTAAAAGAAAGAAGTATAGCCAGAATTGCCAGCTTTGTCTTTTAAATGTAGAAACAAAGAGGCAATGGTTTGCTAACAGAGAAACCTCTTTAGTGTAGCCCGGTCACAGGGGTTGTTGGATTTATTAACGCATTTTAAAAATATTTATTGAAAGCTGCTACTTCACATATTATTTGCATAGCATTATCATAATAGGCTGTATATTAATATATTGGGATAAAGCTATTATGTGTGAAATCAGATAATGTGCACCCATGTACTGCCAAAATTGAATGATCATCTTTTCATAACTCGTCTGCGAAGATTCGACTGTAAGATTGGTAGTCGAACCAGGCTTCTCCTATCGATGCATCGAATCTTCGACTATTTGGGGTCACCCTTAATGTTTTCCAAAGAAAAACACTAATAAAATACGAATAATTGAAAATGTACTTTTATGTAGAAAGTAAAAATACTGAAGTACTATACAACTGAATGTAATCAATGCAATGACTATTTTTATTGTTCATTTTATCATCCCAAAATCTTGTTGACAAAGAGCACAGGTGTAAGCATTTGCCTCAGAAAGCTTAAACTTCATTTATGTTCCTGTATGATGGTGTATGGCCTTGTGTAAACATGAATAAATGAAAGTGTTTGTGTTAATGCCAGTTGAAATGTAGACATTACTTCGCATTTGGGAATCTGCAGAATGAATGTGTTCTTTCAATGGTTTGTATGTGTGCTTTCAACTCAAAACCTACAACCCAACAAACTCCTTTTCTTTCTACCCCTGTCTATTTCTATTTCATTTTGTCTTCTTGTTTTTGCCAGGTCTCTTTAAATGCAGCACAATGCGTTCTTTGTGCATTTGCCTCCGACTGTGCATGTGTTTTACACTTCTGAGTGTTTACTTTCTGCTTTGTGTTTTTGTTTGTGTGCATGCATTCATTAAAATTATGTTTTTATTTATGCTAAATAACATGCAGTGTGCAGACACAAAACATCACATGACATCAGTCTCTGCGAATTTTGTAATGATCTCACTACTAACAGCTTGCTGTTGATTAAAGCCCCACACAAACACACACACGCACGCACGCACACACGCACGCACGCACGCACACACACACACACACACACACACAGCCTCAGGCTCAGGCTCAATCCATTTTTCTGCAATTTCTTCTCCACTTGCTTCCAAACAGGGCCCAATTTATGTTCTCTACAAACTCACTTAAGCATACTCTTTGTTTTTCTTTTTGCTTCCCTTCTTTCATTCTTCATATCTGCTGATCTGTTTCTTATAGATGTATAAGAATGTATATATAGATGTATGGGGCGGCAGTGGCTCAGTGGTTCATGTAGGTTGTCTACAAGCCGGAAGGTTGGTGGTTCGATCCCCGGCTCCACTGGACCAAGTGTCGAGGTGTCCTTGAGCAAGGCACCTAACCCCAGCTGCTCCCGACGAGCTGGATGGCGCCTTGCATGGCTGACACCGCCGTTGGTGTATGAATGAGTGCGTGAATGGGTGAATGTGAGGCAACATGTACAGCGCTTTGGATGGCCATAGGTCTGTTAAAAGCGCTATATAAATGCAGTCCATTTACCATATAACACAGCAGTGCACAATGCAGGTTTTATATACATATATACATATAAAGAAAAGAGTATGAAAGAACAGAATAATAAGTGCTAGCAGCGTGCAGTCAGATGTAAAAAAAGAGCGGAAACTGTGGGATCATTTGGTTGAAATGAGAGATAGAGTTGTGTCATCAGCACAGCAATGGTTAGAAAAGCCATGTTTGTAAATGAAAGATCCTAAGGATGTCATGTTACAGTTTTTGCCTATTGCTTACACACTAAATCCGAATGCTTAGACCAAAGCCTCAATACCTAAACTTCTTGTAGCATATGCTTAAACACAGTGTAACCATAGCTTAAACACATTGTCAACTTTGCACTTTGTTTGCAATTCTGTAGCACACTTTTTGCGAAACACTACACACGTTTTCTTACATTAGACACATTTTTCAAAAACGAAATCACCTATTATCATTGGGAAAACACTCTGTTCAAAATCCAAAAGTCATCTGGCAATTATAGGCACTTACATACACACCTGAATACACTTGTACAGAAAACAGAACACCAATCGGTCTGAGTCTTAGCACTACAAATAGGCCTCAGGTAAGACATTCTGAGAACTTTGCAAGCATGGAGGCAATGCGAGTAAGAGTAAGAGGAGGACAAAGAGAGAGAGGGGTTGGACGTGGTCCGTGGATGTGAACATGGAAGAGGACAAAGACGAGGACCAGTGCGGAGACGTGTATCGGATGACATCAGGGCTACTCTGGTGGACCATGTCATAAATCATGGCCTATCTATGAGGGAGGCTGGGCAAAGAGTCCACCCTAACCTCAGTCGCTACACAGTAGCGTCAATACTAAGAACATTCCGACTGGAGAACAGGTATATCTTCAAGTTTCTACTCCTGTACCTACTGTATGTGTCACATGATTCTGTATCATATTACAGTATTACTGTACAGTACTATTCAAAAATGAATGTAAAGGAGTATCATTGTAATGTTACAATGAGGTGGGATCCATCCAAGGGTGGATTAGGCACACAAGACGATATTTTCCCCGATGCCCAGCCTGCGAGGACATCGCCTGTGATGTCGACGAGGTCTTGTGCCCAGATACGAACAGAGGGAGGGATCCATAAGACCCCCCAGGCCCCCACCACACACATACATTCGCACACAAACACAAAACAAGTGTGTTTTTCTCCCACAATAGCAGTTTATCCAGTATTTGTTTTGTTTTTTATTTTTGTTTTGTGGCTAAATGTGATGACTTGTGGTTCTATTTTTCTTTATTCCTTTAAGAATGTTTTTTTTGGGGGTAAAAACTCTTGTTTGATTACTGAATAAATTTAAACAAATAAATATATCTTTAAATAAATCTACTTTTGAGTTTTACTAAAGACTGAGTCTAAGAAAATTACGATAAAAATAAAACCACAAAGACTGCAGTGTTATATATAAAGCGGATTAGTGTGTTGCTGGTGGTATGAAAGAGTAATTCAAATGGTGCTTGTGTGTATGGTTTTGTTACAAGAATTTCATTTTTAGAAAGGAGTGCTAAGTTTTGATTGCAGTGTTTCATTTTGGCATGGATGTGAGTTGTTAATCTCCAAGTGCTATGTCTGTGTGGCTTGTGTGTAGAATTTTGACATAATGAGCCAAATTTTGCAAAAAGTGTGTAAGCAATAGGCAAAAACTGTAATTGAGAAGAGCGGTGGCCCAAGTACTGAGCCCTGAGGCACCCCTGTAGTGAGATGATGACACTCAGAGACCTCTCCCTTCCAGGATACCCTGAATGACCTAACTGAGTGGTAAGACTGAAACCACTGGAGCGCTTTTCCTGAGACGCCCATGTTTCTGAGGGTTGACAGGAGGATGTCATGGTTAATGGTGTCAAAAGCAGCAGACAGGTTCAACAGGATGAGAACTGAGGACTAAGAAGCTGCTTTTTGATAGTCTCAGTGCTTCACTGACAGAAAGAAATGCAGTTTCTGTTGAGTGGCTGCTTTTGAGACAGACTGGTTGCTATCCAGGAGGTTATTCTGTGAGAGATAGAAGGAGAGCTGGTCATAAACAACATGCTTAAGTGTCTTTGCACTGAATGCAAGGAGGGACACTGGCCTATATTTTAAAAGTGCAGGATTAAGTGTGGGCTTCTTAAAGGAGTCATCGGACAGTACTTTATTAATATGATTTATTAAGGTCTTCATTAAGTTTTGGTATATGTCACTCTAAATGTTAATGAGGTTCCAGGTGTAGTTGTAGTGCTGCCATGGTAACCGGTGAACATCCCACGTAGAAGGTGACGTTCTCGTGACATTTCGCAACGTTCCCTAAAAGTTCTCTAAAGGGGGTGAAAAGACCTGAACCTTTAGAGAACATTAGGTACATTCCTAAAACGTCCTTTGTTGGTTATAAAAGTCTTGCAGTTCAAGGTTCCTCATGTGACTTTAGGGGGACGCCTGAGACATTAACAGAACATTCCCATATGGTACTATTTTGGTCAGATAACAACGTTCCTGATATGACTGTAGGAAGACGTTCCTTATTGGTTATCCTGTGGTTACATAAGAACGTTACAGAGAGGACATTTGGAACATTAGCAGAACATTCCCACATGGTACTATTTTGGTCATATCATAACTTTCCTGATATGACTGTAGCGGTACGTTCCATATTGGTTATGCTGTGGTCACATAAGAACGTTTTAGAAAGGACATTTGGAACATTAACAGAACATTCCCACATGGTATTACATTGGTCATATCATAACGTTCCTGATATGACTGTAGCGGGACGTTCCATATTGGTTATGCTGTGGTCACATAAGAACGTTTCAGAAAGGACATTTGGAACATTAACAGAACATTCCCACATGGTATTACTTTGGTCATATCATAACGTTCCTGATATGACTGTAGCGGGACGTTCCATATTGGTTATCCTGTGGTCACATAAGAACATTACAGAGAGGACACCTGAGACATTAACAGAACATTCCCACATGGTATTACTTTGGTCATATTATAACGTTCCTGATATAACTTTAGCGGGACGTTCCATATTGGTTATGCTGTGGTCACATAAGAACGTTTCAGAAAGGACATTTGGAACATTAACAGAACGTTCCCACATGGTATTACTTTGGTCATATCATAACGTTCCTGATATGACTGTAGCGGGACGTTCCATATTGGTTATGCTGTGGTCACATAAGAACGTTTTAGAAAGGACATTTGGAAAATTAACAGAACATTCCCACATGGTATTACTTTGGTCATATCATAACGTTCCTGATATGACTGTAGCGGGACGTTCCATATTGGTTATGCTGTGGTCAAATAAGAACGTTACAGAAAGGACATTTGGAACATTAACAGAACATTCCCACATGGTACTATTTTGGTAAGATAAAAACGTTCCTGATATGACTTTAGGGGGACGTCCCATATTGGTTATTCTGTGGTCACATGGCAACATTACAAAGAGGACATTTTGAACATTAATAGAATGTTCCCACATGGTCCTCTGTTGGTCATTTAATAATGTTCCTGATATCACTAGGAGGACAAAATATGAAATTACACTTAGAACATTTTATTTTTATAGGCAGTTAATACAAAGGATGTGTCAATGTGCAATGGCCCATACAAACAAAGTAATAAATAAATGATTTCAGAATGAAGAAAAATAAATGAGTGATTTAGTCTGCACTATCGTACATCAGCTACTAATAAGAATTATGTTGTACTCTCCAAATATGATGATGTAGATTGCATTGCATCTTGGAAACAGTAGTCAGTTAACAGCAACAGCGTTCAATTCGCTTTATGAGAAGGACTACCTTTCCCATAATGCCACAGCTTACAAGAGGACCCGGAAGTCGCATGAAATACAAACTGCCACACATGACGACGTGATGTGATGTAATACTGTAAAGTAAGTTAAGATACTTTTCTTTTTAAGCCTACATAGATTTCACTTGTTGTTCTACAGCGAGTTACATGAATGTTTTTTCTGTTTATTTGCTATTCTTTTATGTTATGTTTTTTATTTCTATGTTAGGCTGTAAGTGCTAGTATTATATTCTCATTTGCCATTTAAAGTATAGCGATAAACATGCATGCTTACAAAACAATATGCATAAAGAGGATGTTAAAGAAATCTATAAGATGTTCGATCTTTACAAAATAAATTAATGCTCAGACTACAAAGAAGCCAACCAAAGATCATATGTTTTGTTTACAAAACAAAAAATCTTTTTGAAAATGCTTTTGTAAAGGAATTTAATACCTAAGAGTCATAAATTTGTGTTTGTCTTACTCTTTTATTTTACTTTTTTACAATTAAAATGAAATCATGTTTGTGTTTGGTTTGCAGAAGTCATGTACCACACTTCGTCAAACCTGAAGAAGAGTATCTTCCTGCAATCTGGGTAAAGAATTATGTAAGTTTAATACACTTTACTTAAAAAACTTAACAGTCATGTTCATTATTTATCTTTGTGCAATTTGATTTAAATTACAATATTGAATGTATTGAATTTGTTAAGTTTTGTATGGGTTAATTTCTTAGATGGGTTAATTTGCCTAATATTAGTATTAGATACAAAAGCACAAGTGTTTTGGCTTAAAAGCTTGCATTGTTTGAAGTAGTAAAGAATAATGGCAAATAATGAAGCAGGTGATAAAAAATACTTGACCAAGAAGTTTTGGAGCTTAACATTTTTGTAGTTTGTAATTGCTTTTTCTTTAAGTTGGTAATTTGAAAATCTATCTGGAAGTCTGAAATCTTCCAACATATTTTTTCACATCTCGATTTGATCGTTAAAAAAAAGTTCTTGGACTTGTGATGTTTTGTACTATGTGTTTTTGCCCTTACTTATGCATTTTATGTAAATTTATTTTTTAACTGGATTTGTATTTGTATTCTGCAGGCTCCAGACCTGGAGATTGAAGTTCCTAAAGGTTGATGTTTATCAAGCTTGTGACCTTATTGCATGGTGTTATTTTTTACATTTGTATATCTAATACACATTTACACATCTGTAAACATAAATTTTATATTTCGTGGGATATCTTTTTATTTTATTTAACCAGTTGTTGTATATTGGATTCTGTCATTACATTTTATGCACTTCAACTGTAAATGTTTTGTTTTAATTGCATCTTTATTGTTTTAAACAATTTAATTAATGTGGGTTTTTGTTAGCTTATATGTTATTCTTGTATTTTTTGGCAATTTATTTGTAGCTTTTTTATTATCATTCTGTTTATTTGCCAGATTTTGACATTCTATTTATTTTTCCTGTAATTCCACTTCGATTATTTTCTGTGTTTTTCAATGATACATTTCTGTCACAGTCCCAGTTTGTTAAAGCTTGTTTCTCCATGTTTCACCGTTCATCACTCATTTTGACTTCATTTCCCATAATCCTCTTCACTCTCTCACCTGAACTCTGTTTGTTATTATCCTCACCTGACAGTCATCCCCCTCATCACTCAATTGTCTAAATACCCTGCTGTTCCCTTTGTCTAGGTCAGTTCTTCTTTATAGTGATGTGTTGTGAGTTTTGCTGTTTACCAGTTGCCATGTGCCTGGTTTAATATTAATTAAAGATTATCATTTTGGATTCATCATCTCTATCTCCTCCTTTATCCTCCACCACACCAACCGTATCAATTTCACAGTATAATTATATATTGGTTGAGTTACGGCTATTTTTGGGGCTTCTGGATAAGTTGTGGGTGAGTCTCAAAACGTTCTGGGAACTTTACTAGGCAATGTCCTTAACACCAGCAGGGTCGTTCTGAGAGCGTTTTGTGAAAGTAAAGTTTACATGAAAAATGGTCCCCTTAACATTTCCAGAATGTCCTGAATGCTCCGTGAAGGTCTGCCAAATAACGTCCTCCAACCCTTTAGGGAACTCCACAACACGTCCGTCTCAGAGCGTTTTGGGAACTTTACTAGGCAACGTCCTTAACACTAGCAGGGTCGTTCTGAGAGCGTTCTGGGAACGTAAAGTCTACATAAAATATGGTCCCCTTAACATTCCCGGGACGTCCTGAATGTTCTGTGGAGGTCTGCCAAATAACGTCCTTTAGCCCTTTAAATAACTCCACAACACGTCCGTCTCATAACGTTCTGGAAATGTTACTAGACAACGTCCTTAACACCAGTGGGGTCGTTTAGAGAACGTTATGGGAACGTGAAATTTCTACCTAAAATATGGTTCTCTTAACATTCCCAGGACGTCCTTAATGTTCTGTGGAGGTCTGCCAAATAACGTCCTCCAACCCTTTAGGGAACTCCACAACACGTCCGTCTCAAAATGTTCTGGGAACTTTACTGGGCAACGTTCTTAACACCAGCGGGGTTGTTTTAAGAACATTATGGGAACGTAAAGTGTACCTAAAATATGGTTCTCTTAACATTCCCGGGACGCCCTGAATGTTCTGTGGAGGTCTGCCAAATAACGTCCTCCAACCCTTTAGGGAACTCCACAACACGTCCGTCTCAAAATGTTCTGGGAACTTTACTGGGCAACGTTCTTAACACCAGCGGGGTTGTTTTAAGAACATTATGGGAACGTAAAGTGTACCTAAAATATGGTTCTCTAAACATTCCCGGGACGTCCCGATTGTTCTGTGGAGGTCTGCCAAATAACGTCCTCCAACCCTTTAGGGAACTCCACAACACGTCCATCTCATAACGTTCTGGGAACTTTACTGGGCAACGTCCTTAACACCAGCGGGGTCGTTCTGAGAACGTTATGGGAACGTAAAATTTCTAGGGGGGCCCAGCTAACAGGGAACGTTCTTATAACTTTGGCTAACGTTCTGTAAAGGTTCTCCCAAAGTTATCCAAAAACGTTCTTGCAATAACATTAGTAGAACGTTTCCCTAACGTTATCTGCAATTAATAAACGTCCTTAAAACGTTAGCATTAGAAACGTTTTTATTGTATTGTTAGTGGAACGTTCTACACACTCAAGCATTGCAAGTGTTACCATTGTGTATGTAATGTAACGTTCTTAAAACGGTAGCATTGCAAACATTATAATTGCATTGTTAGCGGAACGTTCTACATACCCTAGCATTGGAAACGTTACCATTGTGTATGTAATCTAACGTCCTTAAAACGGCAACATTGAAAACATTACCATTTTGTATGTAATATAACGTTCTTAAAACGGTAGCATTGCAAATGTTATAAATGCATTGTTAGCAGAACGTTTTACATACCCTAGCATTTAAAATGTTACCATTGTGTATGTAATGTAACGTTCTTAACTTCTTACACCCTGAAGCTATTTTGGGGATTTTCGCCTGGATTTGGGCTACCCAATTTCAAAAGCATCCCATACCCACATGCTGAGGTTTACATACAAAAGTTTGGTATCATTTTACAGGTAACCCTTTGAAATTACATAAAACACTGTTGAAAGTGCTAAACATGATTGTATGTGATATCAGTCCTCTAATAAACACAAAAATAAATAGGCGCTTTTTGATGTTTTTTTTCTAAAGTTTTTATTTGAAAGTATATAACTCTGGCCCTGGGTATCTCAGGTCCCTGCAGACAGTTTTGTTTGATTCCAGCCATTGTCAGCTTACAGAGGAAAAAGGAATTTTTTCTCTATCATAATATATGCAAAAGTTATTTTACTCCAACTGATGGAAGGAATAATACGCTTTTTGTATACAATTTCTGCCTAAAAACATTTGAAGTGCTCCCATAACCACATACAGTGGAATAAATGCAATTTCTTTATATCATTTTAAAGAAAACCCTTTGAAGTTACACAAAAAGCTGCTGTTTGTGACAAATTTTGTTATTTATGTTGTTTTTCATATGATGAAACACCAAATTTTCTTTTTTTATGTTGTAAACACTGTCTTTGATAGTGTATAACTCTGGTTCTGTGTGCTCTAGCAGACTGCAGACAGTTCTGGTTGTTACCAGCAGCAAACAGTAAACACCCAAAAAAAGAATGAACTCTTTATCATGTCGCATTCAAAAGATATTCTTATTTTACTGAAGGGTGGGACATGTAACATTCTTAAAACGGTAGCATTGCAAACGTTATATATGCTTTGTTATCAGAACATTCTGCACACCCTAGCATTAAAAACGTTACCATTGTGTATGTAATGTAACGTTCTTAAAACGGTAACATTGAAAACGTTACCATTGTGTATGTAATGTAACATTCTTAAAACGGTAGCATTGCAAACGTTATATTTGCTTTGTTATCAGAACATTCTGCACACCCTAGCATTAAAAACGTTACCATTGTGTATGTAATGTAACGTTCTTAAAACGGTAGCATTGCAAACGTTAAAATTGCTTTGTTAGCAGAACATTCTGCACACCCTAGCCTTAAAAACGTTACCATTGTGTATGTAATGTAACGTTCTTAAAACTGTAACATTAAAAACGTTACCATTGTGTATGTAATGTAACATTCTTAAAACGGTAGCATTGCAAACGTTATATTTGCTTTGTTATCAGAACATTCTGCACACCCTAGCATTAAAAACGTTACCATTGTGTATGCAATGTAACGTTCTTAAAACGGTAACATTGAAAACGTTACCATTGTGTATGTAATGTAACATTCTTAAAACGGTAGCATTGCAAACGTTATATTTGCTTTGTTATCAGAACATTCTGCACACCCTAGCATTAAAAACGTTACCATTGTGTATGTAATGTAACGTTCTTAAAACGGTAACATTGAAAACATTACCATTGTGTATGTAATGTAACGTTCTTAAAACGGTAACATTGAAAACGTTACCATTGTGTATGTAATGTAACATTCTTAAAACGGTAGCATTGCAAACGTTCTATTTGCTTTGTTATCAGAACATTCTGCACACCCTAGCATTAAAAACGTTACCATTGTGTATGTAATGTAACGTTCTTAAAACAGCAACATTGCAAACGTTATATTTGCTTTGTTATCAGAACATTCTGCACACCCTAGCATTAAAAACGTTACCATTGTGTATGTAATGTAACGTTCTTAAAACTGTAACATTGAAAACGTTACCATTGTGTATGTAATGTAACGTTCTTAAAACAATAGCATTGCAAACGTTATATTTGCTTTGTTATCAGAACATTCTGCACACCCTAGCATTAAAAAGGTTACCATTGTGTATGTAATGTAACGTTCTTAAAACGGTAGCATTGCAAACGGTAAAATTGCTTTGTTAGCAGAACATTCTGCACACCCTAGCCTTGAAAACGTTACCATTGTGTATGTAACATAACGTTCTTAAAACGGTAACATTGAAAATGTTACCATTGCGTATGTAATGTAACGTTCTTAAAACATTAACATTGAAAATATTACCATTTTGTATGTCATGTAACGTTTTTAAAACGGTAGCATTGAAAATGTTATAATTGCTTTGTTATCAGAACATTCTGCACACCCTAGCATGGAAAACGTTACCATTGTGTATGTAATGTAATGTTCTTAAAACGGCAACATTGAAAACATTACCATTTTGTATGTAATATAATGTTCTTAAAACGGTAGCATCGCAAATAGGGATGCACCGATACCGATACTGGTATCGGGTATCGGCCTCGATACCACATTTTCTAAAGTACTCGTACTCGTTAAAAGTCCCCCGATACCTGGAATCGATACCACGGTCTGAGAAATGTCTATGTTTGAGCGGCCTGTAAGGGGTTAATGCCTCTTGTGTTGTCCAAAGAGGCAGAGTTTACAACAAACTGGAAAACTAGTCCTTTGTTTTTTGTTAAATTATATGACTAAAGCTGTTACCTGTAAATTTAAATCATGTTTTTTTATTAAGTACTCGGTATCGGTATCGGCAAGTACTGAAATGCAAGTACTCGTACTCGTATTCCAAAAAAATGGTATCGGTGCATCCTTAATTGCAAACGTTAAAATTGCTTTGTTAGCAGAACATTCTGCACACCCTAGCATGGAAAACGTTACCATTGTGTATGTAATGTAACGTTCTTAAAACGGCAACATTGAAAACATTACCATTTTGTATGTAAGATAATGTTCTTAAAACGGCAACATTGAAAACATTACCATTGTGTATGTAATGTAACGTTCTTAAAACGGTAACATTGAAAACGTTACCATTGTGTATGTAATGTAACATTCTTAAAACGGTAGCATTGCAAACGTTCTATTTGCTTTGTTATCAGAACATTCTGCACACCCTAGCATTAAAAACGTTACCATTGTGTATGTAATGTAACGTTCTTAAAACAGCAACATTGCAAACGTTATATTTGCTTTGTTATCAGAACATTCTGCACACCCTAGCATTAAAAACGTTACCATTGTGTATGTAATGTAACGTTCTTAAAACTGTAACATTGAAAACGTTACCATTGTGTATGTAATGTAACATTCTTAAAACGATAGCATTGCAAACGTTATATTTGCTTTGTTATCAGAACATTCTGCACACCCTAGCATTAAAAAGGTTACCATTGTGTATGTAATGTAACGTTCTTAAAACGGTAGCATTGCAAACGGTAAAATTGCTTTGTTAGCAGAACATTCTGCACACCCTAGCCTTGAAAACGTTACCATTGTGTATGTAACATAACGTTCTTAAAACGGTAACATTGAAAATGTTACCATTGCGTATGTAATGTAACGTTCTTAAAACATTAACATTGAAAATATTACCATTTTGTATGTCATGTAACGTTTTTAAAACGGTAGCATTGAAAATGTTATAATTGCTTTGTTATCAGAACATTCTGCACACCCTAGCATGGAAAACGTTACCATTGTGTATGTAATGTAATGTTCTTAAAACGGCAACATTGAAAACATTACCATTTTGTATGGAATATAATGTTCTTAAAACGGTAGCATTGCAAATAGGGATGCACCGATACCGATACTGGTATCGGGTATCGGCCTCGATACCACATTTTCTAAAGTACTCGTACTCGTTAAAAGTCCCCCGATACCTGGAATCGATACCACGGTCTGAGAAATGTCTATGTTTGAGCGGCGTGTAAGGGGTTAATGCCTCTTGTGTTGTCCAAAGAGGCAGAGTTTACAACAAACTGGAAAACTAGTCCTTTGTTTTTTGTTAAATTATATGACTAAAGCTGTTACCTGTAAATTTAAATCATTTTTTTTTATTAAGTACTCGGTATCGGTATCGGCAAGTACTGAAATGCAAGTACTCGTACTCGTATTCCAAAAAAAATGGTATCGGTGCATCCCTAATTGCAAACGTTAAAATTGCTTTGTTAGCAGAACATTCTGCACACCCTAGCATGGAAAACGTTACCATTGTGTATGTAATGTAACGTTCTTAAAACGGCAACATTGAAAACATTACCATTTTGTATGTAAGATAATGTTCTTAAAACGGCAACATTGAAAACATTACCATTGTGTATGTAATGTAACGTTCTTAAAACGGCAACATTGAAAACATTACCATTTTGTATGTAAGATAATGTTCTTAAAACGGTAGCATTGCAAACGTTATAATTGCTTTGTTATCGGACTTTCTGCACACCCTAGCATGGAAAACGTTACCATTGTGTATGTAATGTAACGTTCTTAAAACTGTAGCATTGAAAACGTTATAATTGCATTGTTAGCAGAACGTTCTACACACCCTAGCATTGAAAACGTTACTATTGTGTATGATATGTAACGTTCTTCAACCGGTAGCATTGCAAACCTTATATTTGCATAGTTAGCAGAACGTTCTTCATACCCTAGTATTGAAAACGTTACTATTGTGTATTTAATGTACTGTTCTTAAAACTGTAGCATTGAAAACGTTACCATTGTGTATGTAATGTAACGTTCTTAAAAGGGTAGCATTGAGAACGTTTTAATTGCATAGTTAGCAGAACGTTCTACACACCCTAGCATTGAAAACGTTACTGTTGTGGATGTAATGTAAAGTTTTTAAAACTGTAGCATTGAAAACGTTACCATTGTGTATGCAATGTAACTTTCTTACAATGGTAGCATTGAAAACGTTATAATTGTATTGTAAGCATTACAACATTACCATTGCATAGTGGAATATTCTAAAAATGTTAGCATAAAAATGTATCTTCTGGGGATTTAAATTGGGGTGAGCCGATCCGATATGCAGTATCGATATTAGTCCGAAATTGGCAAAAATGGCCAGATCGAATATTGTAGAAGGGAGTACCCCAGCTAACAATTTTACGTTATAAAAACGTTCCCGGAACGTCTTACAAAAGTTTGGAAAACGTTTTTTTTAACGTTCCTACAACGTTAAAAGCGTCCAGTTTTTTAGACGTGGTATTTACTTTAATGTGTGGTTATAAGAACGTTATTAAAAACGTTTTTAGAAAGGTTCAGTCTGTTGTTATATTAATGGTCTAATAACGTTTTTAAAAACGTTATTGAAACGTTCCATTCAACATTATATTCATGTTCTCAGAACGTTTTCCTAACGTTTGTTACAGGTTATAAAAACATTGTTTAAACGTTCTTACACAGTACAAACGTCCAGTTTTTTAGACGTGGTATTAACGTTATGGTTTGGTTACAAGAACGTTTTTAAAAACGTTTCTAGAATGGTCCGGTTTGTTGTTATGTTAATGTTCTAAGCACATGTTTCCAAACGTTATTAAAACATTCCACTCACCATGATATCACTGTTCTAAGGACGTTTTTAAAACCGTTCTTGAAACGTCCCATTTGCCATTACATGAATGTTCTACGAACGTTTTTCTAACGTTTGTAACTGGTTACAAAAACCTTCGGTTGAAACGTTCTTGGAACGTTAAAAACGTCCAGTTTTTTAGACGTAGTATTAACGTTATTGTTTGGTTACAAGAACGTTTTTAAAAACGTTTCTAGAATGGTTCGGTTTGTTGTTATATTAATGTTCTAGGAACAAGTTTAAAAACGTTATTAAAACATTCCATTCACCATGATATTAATGTTCTAAGGACGTTTTAAAAACGTTCTTAAAACATTCTATTCACCATTATATTAATGTTGTCAAAACGTTTTCCTAACGTTTGTGACAGGTTATAAAAACATTGTTTTTAACGTTCTTAGAACGTTACAAGCGTCCAGTTTTTTAGACGTAGTATTAACGTTACTGTTTGGTTACAAGAACGTTATTCAAAACATTTTAGAAAGGTTCAGTCTGTTGTTATATTAATGTTCTAAGAACATTTTTAAAAACGTTATTAAAACGTTCCATTCACCATTACATTCATGTTCTCAGAACGTTTTTCTAACGTTCGTAACAGGTTATAAAAACATTGTTTAAACGTTCTTAGACAGTAAAAGCGTCCTGTTTTTAGACGTAGTATTAATGTTATTGTTTGGTTACAAGAACGTTTTTAAAAATGTTTCTAGAATGGTTCGGTTTGTTGTTATATTAATGTTCTAAGAACGTGTTTCAAAACGTTATTAAAACATTCCAATCACCATGATATTAATGTTCTAAGGACTTTTTTAAAACCGTTCTTGAAACCTTCAATTTGTCATTATATTAACGTTTTAAGAACGTTTTTCTAACGTTTGTAACTGGTTAGGTTTAGGTATCAACAAATACTCAAGGTTATGGTATCGACATCGGTATCAGACATGGAAAAAGTTGTATCGGCCCAGTCCTAGATTTAAAGAAATTTAAGTAAATGTAAGGATGAGAAAAATAAAAAAATGCCTAGTCCTGGATTAATATCCTAATGCTTTTTGGCATAAATCAAAATCTAAAATTTTGAGCTATAAAATGAATTGTTGGCTATTGCTACAAATTTACCTGTGGTACTTATGTATGGTTTTTGTGATTCAGTCACATTTTATTTTAATCTAATTGATTATTTCAATGATCCAGTCTTGACTCAACTGTGGGGTGGGAAGGCTAATGAATAATCTTTAAGCTTTCCATTTTATAATTTCTATATTGGAATTTTAGAGACAAATATAATTGCAATAACATTTACATACAAAAACTTTGAGAATATTTAAGTGAAAGGAATGTTATTTTTTAAAATATATATAAAAAACATTGTTTATATGAGTGATGTAACGGATTTGCCAGGTTTTTCCCTCACTCACTTCACCAGATCAAAATCACCCAATTACTAATCACGATCACCTGGCACACCTTATCATCTCTGCACCATTTAAGACTCTCACACACAAACACCCTGTCCAGTGCTAGCTATGTTTGTATGCTGCATGGACTAATCTGACTCTATCTACCAGAGGCTTTCAGCCATTGTCGTCATTTGTGTTGGATATTTGGATACTCTGGAATACACCTGTGACTGGGTGGTGTGTTTGTGCCTGCTCTTCACCTGGACTTTCATTTTTTTACCATTACAATTTACCACAACTTTTAATAAACTGTTTGATTTTACTCTCTGCCTCTGTTGTCTTCTGTCCCTGACAAGTGACTTGAATGTTCCTCTAAAAATGTTTTGAATAATGTTCTTATAACCAAGAAAACCTTCAGCAAAGTTTTTGTAATTTAATGCAAACGTTAGGAAAAAAGTTAATATAATGGGGATGAAACATTATAATGTTTTAAAGTTATTTGAACATTTTTATAACAAGACTGGAACGTTCTAAAAACTTTCTAATAACGTTATCATAACCAAACAAAGTTTATAAAAATGTCAAAACGTAGTTTTTAACGTTCTAAGAACGTTTAGAACATAATGTTTTTGTAACCTGTTACAAACGTTAGAAAAACGTTCCGAGAACATTAATATAATGGTGAATGGAACGTTTTAATAACGTTTTTAAAAATGTTCTAAGAACATTATTACAACAACAGATTGAACCTTTCTAAAAACGTTTAAATAACGTTCTTATAACCAAACAGTAACGTTAATACTACGTCTAAAAAACTGGACGCTTTTAACGTTCTAAGAACTTTTAAAACAATGTTTTTATAACCTGTCACAAACGTTAGAAAAACGTTTTAAGAACATTAATATAATGGTGAATAGAATGTTTTAAGAACGTTTTTAAAACGTCCTTAGAACAGTAATATCATGGTGAATGGAATGTTTTAATAACGTTTTTAAACTTGTTCCTAGAACATTAATATAACAACAAACCGAACCATTCTAGAAACGTTTTTAAAAACGTTCTTGTAACCAAACAATAACGTTAATACTACGTCTAAAAAACTGGACGTTTTTAACGTTCCAAGAACGTTTCAACCGAAGGTTTTTGTAACCAGTTACAAACGTTAGAAAAACGTTCCTAGAACATTCATGGAATGTCAAATGGGACGTTTCAAGAACGGTTTTAAAAACGTCCTTAGAACAGTAATATCATGGTGAGGGGAATGTTTTTATAACGTTTGGAAACACATGCTTAGAACATTAACATAACAACAAACCGAACCATTCTAGAAACGTTTTTAAAAACGTTCTTGTAACCAAACCATAACGTTAATAGGCTACTACGTCTAAAAAACTGGACGTTTTTAACGTTCCAAGAACGTTTCAACCGAAGGTTTTTGTAACCAGTTACAAACGTTAGAAAAACCTTCCTAGAACATTCATGTAATGGCAAATGGGACGTTTCAAGAACAGTTTTAAAAACGTCCTTAGAACAGTAATATCATGGTGAGTGGAATGTTTTAATAACGTTTGGAAACACGTGCTTAGAACATTAACATAACAACAAACCGAATCATTCTAGAAACGTTTTTAAAAACGTTCTTGTAACCAAACCATAACGTTAATATTACGTCTAAAAAACTGGACGTTTTTAACGTTCCAAGAACGTTTCAACCGAAGGTTTTTGTAACCAGTTACAAACGTTAGAAAAACGTTCCTAGACTATTCATGTAATGGCAAATGGGACGTTTCAAGAACGGTTTTAAAAACGTCCTTAGAACAGTAATATCATGGTGAGTGGAATGTTTTAATAACGTTTGGAAACACGTGCTTAGAACATTAACATAACAACAAACCGAATCATTCTAGAAACGTTTTTAAAAACGTTCTTGTAACCAAACCATAACGTTAATACTACGTCTAAAAAACTGGACGTTTTTAACGTTCCAAGAACGTTTCAACCGAATGTTTTTGTAACCAGTTACAAACGTTAGAAAAACGTTCCTAGAACATTCATGGAATGGCAAATGGGACGTTTCAAGAACGGTTTTAAAAACGTCCTTAGAACAGTAATATCATGGTGAGTGGAATGTTTTAATAACGTTTGGAAACACGTGCTTAGAACATTAACATAACAACAAACAGGACCATTCTAGAAACGTTTTTAAAAACGTTCTTGTACCCAAACAATAACGTTAATACCACGTCTAAAAAACTGGACGTTTGTACTGTGTAAGAACGTTTAAACAATGTTTTTATAACCTGTAACAAACGTTAGGAAAACGTTCTGAGAACATGAATATAATGGTGAATGGAACGTTTCAATAACGTTTTTAAAAACGTTATTAGACCATTAATATAACAACAGACTGAACCTTTCTAAAAACTTTTTTAATAACGTTCTTATAACCACACATTAACGTTAATACCACGTCTAAAAAACTGGACGCTTTTAATGTTGTAAGAACGTTAAAAAAAAAAACGTTCTCCAAACTTTCGTAAGATGTTCCGGGAACGTTTTTATAACGTCAAATTGTTAGCTGGGTAAACACTATAATGGTGACTTTAAATAAAAAATAAAACATCAACATACTAAAAGTGAATAGTGTTTTTATGGACTTTCTTGAACAAAAAATATACCTTTTGCCAGATTTTATAGATGTAAAGATATTGTTTAGGGCAAGACTTTTCATTGGCTCAAGTTATAAAATATAGATGTGAACCATTACCCTAAAAAATCTTTTTTGGATGAAGGAATACATTTTTAGTGAATGTAATTTTTGTGTTGTTAAGACAGTAAGATGTTTTAAGTTTTAAGAATGAATAAATACAAAAACACAGCTGAATCAAAGCCTCAGGTTTAACCTTGTTTTATGTCATGGTTAGTAAGATGTCATTGGCAGACAGTTAAAATGCTTTTGTTTAATACATTTGATTTCCTTAAAAGTCCACCCCTGCTGTTACCCTCACGTCATTAGTAATGAAGGCCTTTTAGAGGTTAATCAAAGGCATCATCTGTTCCACCAGTGATGCCACCATTAATCCTCTACAGTTTGCATACCTAACAGATTGAGTGAGGACACCATCTCACACGTTTTACACTCCACCTTCAACCCCAAGAACCCTGAGAGGCTGCTGTTTCAGCTTTCAACACCATAGTCTCGCACAGACAAGGCTTAGTGATCTCCAGTGTTGGGGATAACGCATTACAAGTAATGTGCATTAAGTAATAATACTGTATTACTTTTCTAAAGTAACGAGTAAAGTAACGCATTACTTTTTAAGTGTACACATAAATGTTTGAGTTACTTTTTAAATTTAATAAATTTGATTTAAAAAATGTATGTACTGAAAAAACTGAACATAGTCACATTATGCCCTCTATGCGTACACGTGGAACAGTGTACAGTTTCATTTTTGTGATGAAATATGCACTTTCTGCATGCAGAACTTTTCAGTGATAAAAAACACCTGCATGGCCTGAAAGAGATTAAGCCTCAGCCAAGAAGAAGTAACGCAAAAGTAACTAAAAAGTAACGTATTACTTTCCATGAAAAGTAACTATATTAGGAAAATATTAGGAAAACAATATTAGGAAAATTAGACCTTTCCTAAATGAGCACACTACGCAGGTCCTGGTCCAAGCTCTTGTCCTGTCCAGGCTGGACTACTGCAATGCGCTACTGACGGGGCTTCCAACCTGCACGACCACACCCCTATAGATGTTTCAGAACGCAGCGGCAAAAGTGGTCTTCAATGAGCCAAAGAGGGTGCATGTTACTCCTCTATTTGTCAAGTTACACTGGCTTCCTATTGCAGCTCGCATCAAATTTAAGGCTCTGCTCCTGGCCTTTTACTGGGTCAGCACCCCCTTACCTTCACTTACTTATAGCGCCTAATGTACCCTCTCGATCCCTGCGCTCTGACACCGAGTGACGGCTTGTGGTGCCATCTCAAAAAGGGAAAAAACACTAGCGCGTACCTTCTCAGGAATTGTCCCACAACTGTGGAATGATCTGCCGGTCATGACACGATCTGCTGACACTGTAGCTGTCTTTAAGACTCGGCTAAAAACCCATCTCTTCCGCCATTACCTCACTTCCTAATAACAGACTTACTATCTTTCCCTATTTACCTTTCTCTTTATCTCTTTCTCTATTTACCTTTCTCTTTATCTCTACATTTCTTTAAAAAAAAATACTAACAAACCCTTGGCTATGTATATTGTGTTGGACTTGATGAGACTATTTCCAGTGCACTTATGTATTGCTTCTATTTGTTTACCTCACTTGTAAGTTGCTTTGGACAATGCATTACTTTTAAAAGTAATTTTCCCCAACACTGGTGATGTCACGGAGTGACTTTATGCAGGCAAAACGAAAATGGTGAAAATGGTTCCGCCCGAACCGATTTCAACGTAAGACCTGGCCGGTTCCGGTCGACTCCGGGCAAAGAAATCGGAGGAGACACGAAACAGGTGTGTAAGGCAGATGTGGCGTTTGATGCGAGAGCGAGTGCGAGTGTGTGGACAAAGAGGCAAGTGGTGGAGAGGACGTAACCTTCATGGAAGGAGTTTGGAAAAAGGAAGACGGAGATTTAGGCTGGAAACACAGAAGAGATAAGTGCTAAGCCCTCTGTTTATGCTGTGCTTTTCATGATTATGTGATGTGTCTTGAAGGAACATTGGATGTTTGGAGGACATAGAAAACGGAGCAAACTGGAGAATTCATCGAAGAAGGAGAGTGAAGTCAATCCGGTTGGTCAATACTTTGGATTATTTTGACATCTGTTATGAGAAGTGAAGTATGCAAAGTTAAAGGAACAGTTTGACGCTTTTGGAACCCCCTCTGCTTGTGTATTGCCATCAGTATTTGTGCTGTTATCGTCACCAAAGCCCATACCCGTGCATCCAACTAAGGTATTTCCTTGTGTATTAAGAGCAGAGCGGAGGACGACTACTGTTTGGTGTGTGGATGCCTTTTCCCTGATGCTACTTTAAGTAAAAGTGTTTATTTATCACCCAGTCTGTTTGTGCCCATGTTTTCTTGTTGGAGGAAACCCGAAGAAAGGAAGAAGGAGTCCCAGGTTCGTGGCCTTAATACCCTCTTGTGTCTCTCCCACGCCCAAGCCTGCTCGATTAGCCAGGACTCGGAGCCCGGCTGGAAACGTGCCACTGACCCTGTATCACCGTGAGTGTGTGTAGTGCGGTGGGTGATTTCTTTGGAGTGTGTACACAAGGAAAAGTGTAGTGCTGTGCTTTTGTCAGTGTCTGTCAGTGATCATGGTGTAGGCCGATGAAAGAGCCCTGCCTGCGAAGAGCCGAGTGCTGGTGTCGGACAGCCGTTCATCATATTTCTATGACTAGGAGCCTTGTTGTCTTGCCTGCATGTCTTCTCCAGTCACCTGAGCATCAAAGGGCTAAAGCCCTGTGTATTTACCCACACGTCTGCCTGTAAGTGTGCTCACCTGTATACCTCCCTGTATGCCCAAAAGCTAAAAGCCCAGTGTACTCACCTGTATCCTCTCCTGTACGCCCAAGAGCTAAGAGCTCAGTGTACTCACCTGTATCTCTCCCTGTACGTCATCTATACCTACCTGTACACCTGATGGGCTGAAGCCTTGTGTACTCCCCTGTATACTTACCTGTACCCCTAAAAGCCAAAGGCCTGTGTGCTCACTTGTGTACTTCTCTGTATGCCCAAAAGCCAAAGCCCTGTGTACTCACCCGTATTGACCTGCAGGCTCAAGAGCTAAAAACTCTGTACCTGTTTGTACGCCCTCTTGTGAGTCCATGAGATTTAGTCCAGAGTACTTACCTGCCAGCCCACTCGTGAGTCAAGGAGACCCAGTTTAGAACACCTACCTGCACCCCCACCTGTCTCCACTTAGTTAACTGAGATGAAAGATTTTCTATTTTTAATTCATTTATAATTCTCTTAGTGTTATAAATGGTATTATAACACAAAACTCATGACTAAGTCAGTCATTGAATAAACTTAATTCTCCACTGAAACACACACAAAACTGCGAAAAATACAATAAAATGTGCTGTTTATGTCGATAAACACTGATCACCTGAACGGTGACTTTCATTTACAAAAATGGTAATTTATAATTTAAAACAAAAACAACATGAATAATATTAGAGCATAAACCTCTATGACATTTTAACAAATATTTAAGTAGTTAAAGTTTTTATTAGTTCTTAATTCTGTAAAAAAGCTTAAATAATCATAATATTCAGGGACAAAGGATTATGGGTATAATATATTTTTAAGTATATGTCCAAAACTCAAAATATTAAGTAATGTTTACATCATTAAGACAATATCTGGGTTAACAGTGTAGCATACTTTGAAAATAAATCAATTCAAGCTACAATTTAAGAGTCTGTAATTTGGCTATACTGATACCAGAGATTTTCTTAAAATCAAAGTTTAAAACCTCTCAGAATGTCACCTGAGTAAAACTCCCCCAGCTGCTACCCTGATTTGCATTTGTATAGCTCACAGCATGTTCATTTACATGTTAAAGCCTCCCCTAGAATTAGGGGAAGGGGGGACAACTTCCAAGCAAGACCCACTTCAACTTCTGACAACTTACGGCAGCAAAACGTGACAACGTGTTGGTGTTATGACACACGAGAGGAAACAAATGCGAGTTAAGAGGTTTATTGAAAACAGAGTAAATTGGTGGATGCAAACAGCTGAGCGGGTGACACAGGCAGTAGAGGTGGCCAGCGTGGAAACAGGAAACTCCGGTCTTGTGAATAATCCAAATCCCAAATTCCAAAACACGACACGAACACGAACACGAGAGCCGGAACACAGGAACACACAGCACGAGACCTCACTGACATCCACAACGATCTGACAAAGAACATGAGAGCTGGGTGAGTATATATAGGTGAGACAATGAGCTGCAGCTGGAGCGAGTTGATGACAATCAGGTGCGCTGGAGGTAAGTGCCACACACGCCCACACCCACACACACAAACACAACACAGCCATGTGAATCAGGAAGGAAACAATGCATTCATAAACCGTGACAGTACCCCTCCCTCTAGGAACGCCGCCTGGCGTTCCCAGACTCCTTTACCTGCCGATTGAAATCATCGATAAGGGAGTGATCCAGTATGTCCCGAGCAGGAACCCAACTTCTCTCCTCCGGACCGTAACCTTCCCAATCCACCAAGTACTGAAATCCGCGTCCCCTCCGCCTAGAGTCCAGAATGCGATTTACCGAATACGTGGTCACCCCATCTACGAGACGAGGCGGGGGGGGAACCGGGGCAGGCGGATTAAGGCGTGAAAAAAACACAGGTTTAATTTTGGAAATATGAAAGGCGGGATGTACTCTCCTGTACGCAGGAGGAAGACTAAGGCGGACAGTCACTGGATTAATGATTTTAGTGACCTTGAACGGGCCAATAAATTTGGGAGCTAACTTATTAGATACGGATCGGAGAGGAATATTCTTGGTAGAAAGCCACACTCTTTGACCAACGACGTACCTCGGAGGCCTAGACCGGTGGCGATCGGCTTTGGCCTTGGTGCGCTCCCGCACCTGGAGTTAAACCTCACGGGTTCTAGTCCAGGTGCGACGACACCTCTGAACAAATGCGTGAGCAGAGGGGACCGTGACTTCGGATTCCAGACTGGGAAAAACAGGTGGTTGGTAACCTACACTACACTGAAACGGCGACAGGCCCGTAGATGATACCGGTAAAGAATTGTGGGCGTACTCCACCATAGAGAGCTGTTGACTCCAGGATGAAGGATTCTTGGAAACCAGACATCGCAACACTCTCTCCAGATCTTGGTTGGCTCTTTCGGTTTGACCATTGGTCTGGGGATGAAACCCGGAGGAAAGACTAACAGTCGCCCCTAGCAACTTGCAAAACTCACGCCAAAATTTGGACACGAACTGGGGACCCCTGTCGGAAACCACGTCTGACGGGAGGCCATGTAAGCGAAAGATGTGGTTTACGACAATCAACGCTGTCTCCTTGGCTGACGGTAATTTGGGCAAGGGAATAAAATGAGTCGCCTTCGAGAATCGGTCCACCACGGTCAAAACAACCGTGTTGCCCTGGGAGGGCGGGAGGGCGGTAACAAAATCTAGAGCGATATGGGACCAGGGTCTCGAAGGGACGGGCAGCGGTTGAAGTAACCCATCAGGAGGACAAGGCGGTCAGAGGTGCGGCTAGCTGGCTGAAATTGCGAATAAAACGCCGGTAAAAATTAGCGAACCCCAGAAACCTCTGCAGGGCCTTACGGGAATCCGGACTTGGCCAATCTACCACAGCCTTAACCCTTTCAGGATCCATACGCACTCCCTCAGTAGAGATGATGTACCCCAGAAATGGTACCGACTGTGCGTGAAACTCGCATTTCTCCGCCTTGACAAAAAGCCCATTCTCTAGCAACCTCTGAAGCAGTCGTCTGACGTGTTGCACATGTTCCTGGAGAGATGAAGAAAAAATCAATATGTCATCCAGGTAGACATATATGAACTGGTCAACCATATCTCGCAACACATCATTGACGAGTGCCTGGAAAACTGCTGGCGAATTTGATAATCCGAAAGGCATCACCAAATATTCAAAATGGCCGCGAGGGGTGTTAAAAGCAGTTTTCCATTCATCCCCCTCCCTTATGCGGACCAAATGATAAGCATTACGTAAGTCCAATTTTGTGAAGACGGATGCTCCCTGCCACCTCTCGAACGCTGAAGACATCAACGGCAAAGGATAAGTATTCTTAACCGTGATGTTGTTCAACCCTCGGTAGTCAATACAAGGTCGCAGAGTACCATCCTTCTTCCCCACAAAAAAGAACCCCGCCCCCGCCGGAGAAGAGGAAGGGCGGATGAACCCGTTTGCTAGAGAATCAGAAATGTATTTCTCCATAGCCTCCCTTTCGGGAATCGAAAGCGAATATAACTTGCCTTTAGGCGGAGACTTACCTGACATTAACTCAATAGCACAGTCATAGGGACGATGCGGAGGGAGAGAAGCAGCACGAGACTTACTGAACACTTCCTTCAGATCGTGGTACTCCGTGGGCACGTTAGATAAATCCACTGCCTCCTCCTGAAACACAGACAAAGGCACAGACGAACAGGCAGAAACAAGACAAGACTCATGACACTTAACACTCCAAGCACACACTGAGTTGCTCTGCCAGTCCACTTTGGGGTTATGAAGCCTTAGCCAGGGGTGTCCAAGTACAACGGGTGCCAGGGGTGAGTCCAGAATGTAAAAAGAAATTATCTCGGTGTGATTGCCAGACGTGATGAGTGTGATGTTCTCGGTGGAAAAAACTATGGTGGGAAGATCCTGTCCGTTGAGTGCATGAACTGAAATCTGTTGTGAAAGGGGTCTGAGTGGTATGTTGTGTTTGATGGCAAATGAATGGTCCATAAAATTACCTTCTGCACCCGAATCCACCAACGCCTGGCAATCGTGATGATATGCTGGCCACCTCAGTCTCACCGGGAGGAGCGTAGATGTAGATGAGGACTTCTCGGCTGAGACCCCGCCCGATAGTAGCCTCAAACTTACTACCGGGCTGGGCCTTTTACTGGACAGTTGTAAGCAAAGTGACCAGTCCCGCCGCAATATAAACAAAGGCCCTGGGATCTCCGCCGCTCCCTCTCCTCCCGGGAGAGTCGGGCTCGACCCACCTGCATGGGCTCGGGATCGTTGGCATGGCCGACCGCGTCTCCACCAGTGACTCTAAGCCCCTCCGTTCTGCTGATGCCGGAGCTGGGTGTGACTCTGCGATTCATTCGAGACAGACGGGAATCGACTCTCAAAGCCAGTTCAATGAGTCCATTGAGTGTAGTGGGTAACTCCATGGTGTAAATCTCCCTATGGACGCGGTCAGCCAGCCCATGCAGGAACCTATCCCACTGCGCCTCCTCATTCCATTGACACTCGGCAGCAAGCGTTCTGAACTCAATCGAATAATCAGAAACGGATCTTTCCCCTTGCTTCAACTCTGCCAGTAGACGAGCCGCTTCCCTACCGGCGAGAGCCCGATCGAAGACTCGCTTCATCTCCGCTGAAAGTGTCTGGAATGAGGCGCAGCATGGATCTTGATTCTCCCACACCGCCGTTCCCCAGAGCGCCGCCCTACCCGTCAAGAGGGTTAACACAAACGCCACCTTGGTTTGTTCATTGTTGAAGGTTCATTGTTGCAAAGAGAAATGCATAGAGCAACGTGTTAGAAACGCTCTACAAAAATTCGGCTCACCAGCATATGATTCAGGAACAGGTAGGCGGGGCTCCGAGGACGTGTTGTTTTCCGGTGGTATGGGTTGGACGGGCGGTGTGGGCGGCGCAGTGGGCATCTGCAGTTGTTGAAATTGTTGGGTGAGCTCCGATACCTGTGCCACCAACGCTTGAACAGCGCGACCCGTCTCACAGAGATTGCGTTCTTGGGATTCCATACGTCGGTTGCTGCGATCAAAGAATTCCTCCATGGATGTAATATTGGAACTCGCTGCTTCCATCAGTTGGTCAGATCGTTCTGTTATGACACACGAGAGGAAACAAATGCGAGTTAAGAGGTTTATTGAAAACAGAGTAAATTGGTGGATGCAAACAGCTGAGCGGGTGACACAGGCAGTAGAGGTGGCCAGCGTGGAAACAGGAAACTCCGGTCTTGTGAATAATCCAAATCCCAAATTCCAAAACACGACACGAACACGAGAGCCGGAACACAGGAACACACAGCACGAGACCTCACTGACATCCACAACGATCTGACAAAGAACATGAGAGCTGGGTGAGTATATATAGGTGAGACAATGAGCTGCAGCTGGAGCGAGTTGATGACAATCAGGTGCGCTGGAGGTAAGTGCCACACACGCCCACACCCACACACACAAACACAACACAGCCATGTGAATCAGGAAGGAAACAATGCATTCATAAACCGTGACAGTTGGCTGCAAATTGTCGTGCGCAGTCGTAAACTTGGAGTTTCACAACAATCTACAGTGCCATATTCTGAAGAAAATTCCACTTTTCATGCAGTGTTAGACATTAGCTCTGACTTTTTTTCTGTCAATTAGACATCGGAACGGGTGCACAGCAAAACGTTGGCGTGTTGTTAATGAGCGAAGTCAACTAAAATCAGTCAAAGCTGGGTAACTAAAAATGTACAACTAAATATAATGTAAACAACCTGTTGTGAAAACGAACTTTGCCGCGGCTTTTTTAAATGGCTCTGCTGCTTATGCATCAACCTACCCTCAAAGATTCGCTTTGATTGGATTTCTTCCCAACTTGTCCCACAAAATGAGTAGTTCTGATTGGATCTCTTCTCTATTTGTCCCTCCCTAACATTTTCGTCTTAATTTTATTCGTTGATTATAGTGGCAGTTATATTTCGTTACAGTCTTCGTTATCATATCTGACTTTAATTTAGTTTTCGTCCGTGAAAAAGGTTCGTTGACGAATATTTTTCATCATCGTCTTTGTCAACTAAATTAACACTGTTCTATTGCTAGCTGCACGCTGAATTTAACTCCTCCCTCCATTTCTTAACTCTGCCTTTTACTTGTTGCTGTGCGTATTAAGCTGATGTATCTTGCGATGGTTTTAGGGATGGTAGTGTGATCATCCTTTCTTTTGTGATTTTGACTTGCTACTTTCTCTACTCTGCCCAGGAATAACCCCATAGATAAGCGGGTGGAGTTTGCCCAGAAAAGAACCACACTGCCAACACCAACTGAATGTTGTAATTAATAAAAATGTATCCATTTGACGAAAGTGGTCATGACTGAATTAGATATTCTAGAAACTGAAAAAAAAAAATTACTTGTGGAGTTACCCATGGATCAGTCCCTGGCCCCGCATTGGTTTCCTTGTATATGCTCCCCTGGCTTCTATTTTTAACAAGTATTGTGTACGTTTTCATTTAAAATGCTGATGACACTCAAATCTACATTGCCCTTAAACATGATGATCAACAAGTATTTTTTGTGCAAAACAAGCCCTACACCATCATAAAGAACTAAAAGTCACCTCATTCCTGTTCATAGCTACACTGTTAACGATTTCCCTGTATTTTTACAGTACGGTACTGGCAGCACGGTTGCCAGTAAGTTACTGTATTTTGGTTTTACAATACTGTACTGTAATACAGTTTTACAGTACACAAACTAGTACCGTATAGTTACAAAGCAGTACTTAACTGTATTTTTACAATAATAACCTATTTTTACAGTAATTTACTGTAATGTCTATATTGACCCATCAATACTATTTATTACTTATTACAGTTAATACAATAATGTATTATAGCTAGATATTTAGGTTTAAATCTATAGTTATTAATATAATAAAAAAATGCTATCCTTGACATGACATTATGAATTAAAAGGCAATCCAAGCAATGTTTATATCAAAAATTTAATTAAAAAAAACTAATTGAAACAAAACAATTAAAACAAGATAAACAATAATAAACAAGTAAAATAAAATAAAAACAACAAGTATAAACAAGTTTGGAGGCCCCTGCTGTAACATATTTAACTCTGGCAAATAGAACACTGGTCCATAGTTTGAAGTTTTCAGTTTAAAGTCCATCATCGACTAAAAGGTAACATTCCACTGTGGTTAAAAGAACACTGTTCCATAATTTGAAGTTTTTAGTTTAAAGTCCATCATCAACTAAAAGGTAACATTTAACGGTGGTAAAAAGAACACTGGCCCCAGTGGCCCATAGTTTTAAAGTCGCCATGAAACGGAAGTAGCGATTGCCTTATTTTCCCCGTGGTGACGTATATCCGAATGAAACGGCTTTTGAGATGAAATAAGGCAGGGCTGGATTTGAATTTGTCCATCGAGATCTGATTGGATCGTTTGAAGTTGGGTCGTGTTGCTAATTGCTAATCACTGCGATCTTCTCCCGGACCCCGCCCACCTGCCATACTTTTGACCGGAAGTGAAGAGAGATCGTTTTGAGGAGGGGAGGAGATTTGCATTTTTGATTAAAGATTATGAGCACACACGAATTTTTTAAAAAATAATGAAGCTCACAGATAAGTCATTTGTTAATAATACCACACTATTAAAAATACATATATAGTTTTTCATTTCAATTTCATTGCGACTTTAAATATTCTACTTGAATTTTATTGAACACTAAAAATAAATGCATTAAACTGTGGCAGACAGACACTGGCCTTTAGTTTGAAGTCGCCCATTCAAACTCTATCAGGGTCTGCATGAAGCTGTTCACATGGGGGTTAATATCCACAGCTTTTCTCTGCACCAAGTTCCTTGTCTTTTTGCTTGCTCCTTGTCTGGATGTGCACTTTTTCCCATCTTTGGGATTAATTCTGTCCAGAAACTTGTTAGAAATATCATAAACATTAAGTCAAAAAATATAAGATATCTGGTATCTAGAGCTTACGTGCAATGGTGTGGTCAATGAAGTTCCCCTCCGCTCCCGAGTCCAGAAGGGTGTGACTGTCGTGAGAGCGGGTGGACCACCGTAGTTTCACCGGGAGGAGCGTCGAGGTGGATGAGGTCTTCTTGGCAGAGATCCCACCCGATAGTAGCCTCAGTCTTACTTTCGGGCTTGGTCTTTTACCGGACACTGATGGATTTGGTGCCCAGCGCTGCCACAGTACAAACATTACCCAAGAGACCTCCGCCAGAGCTTCTCCTCCCACCTGCATGGGCTCAAGATCGGAAGGAGGACTGACCGCATCGTCGCTGAAGGCTTGAGGGATCCCCCCTCTGATTGGTGGAATAGCAGCCATTCTCCGGCATGCCGCTTGGGTGAGGCGTGCATCGACTCTGATGGCGAGATCGATCAAGCCGTTGAGGGAAGTGGGTAGTTCAACAACGTGGATCTCCTGTTGGATGCGGTCAGCCAGCCCATGCAGAAAATGGTCCCACTGCGCTTCCTCGTTCTATTTGCACTCCGCCGCCAGGATGCAAAACTCAATGGCATAGTCGGAAATGGACCCCTCTCCCTGGTGGAGATCGGAGAGAAGTCTCGCGGCTTCCCTCCCGGCGACGGAGCGATCGAAGACCCTCTTCATCTCCTCAGATAGTGAATGGAACGAAGGGCAACAGGTGTCTTGGTTCTCCCACACCGCCGTCCCCCAGAGGGCAGCCTTGCCCGTCAGAAGGGACAGGACAAACGCCACTTTGGTTCCCTCGCTGGTGAATGTCCGAGGCTGTAGTGCGAAATGAAGTGAGCAGTGAGACATAAATGTACGGCAGAAATTTGGCTCACCAGCGTATTTCTCGGGGATGGGCAGGCGTGGTTCGGACTGGACGGTGCCCTCGGGAGATGTAGGTGGTAATGGCGGTGTGGGAGGCGCAGTGGGAGGCTGATGGTGTTGTGTCTGTAGGGTCAGCTCGGACACCTTCGTCACCATTACTTGGATGGCTCTACCCATCTCCTCTATGACCTTATCTTGGTGATCCATCCTTAATACCGCCCGCTGGAGAAAGTCTTCAAGAGGAGATGGGGAGTGATCTCCTGCTGCCTCCATAATGGGCCAGATCCTACTGTGACGGTACAAAATGTAAAGGAAGCAGTCGCAGGGATACTCAAAGGTTTATTTACATGGAAGGATAATACACACAGAACAGGGAAAACACAGAGTCCAGTTGGTAGTAATGGTGACCGAAGGACTACGGTGATGAGAGCTGGTAGTAGGTGGTGACGTTGGTGGAGTATGGTAAGTGTTGATAATCCAACAGAATACCGGAACATCCACACGAAGACGACACGCAACCGGATAATCCAACAAACAGAAACACGGTAATCCAAACAACACGATGACCAACATAGAGTGAGGATCTGGCAGGGAACAGAGAGCTGAGTGAGTATTTATGGAGAGCATGTAATGATGAGCAGCTGGAGTGAGACAATCAACACAGGTGAAGGGAATCGGGATAACGAGCAAATGAAATAACAGGTGAGTAAACACCACACACACAAGACATGGAGGAAACAGTGTGTTTGCCTACCGTGACAAAAGTACAATTGTTACTGATTTGGATACAATATTTTATTCTGTGTGGGTATGTGTGGTCGTGTGACTGTTGCGTGTGGGAATTGTGTATGAGTGTATAAATGGGTATTTAAAGAAACTGTAGTGGTAAAGTGCAAACTTACCGAACATAATGTGCTTGGTGTGTGTCTGGTATTGTCAAGACACGTATGGTAACACACAGAGGCAAGGATCCAATTGCAGATAACAAAACGTTTAATAAAGATCAAATAATAGACAGAGAAAACCACTGGGCTAGCCAGGGAGATAAACTGGAGTAACACACGGGGAATCCAACCACCGCTCTGCCGGTCATAGATAGTCCAAGAAAACTGTCCAAAGTTCTCAGCCGCTGTGATGAAATAGAAGATTGAGGTCTCAGACGTGCACTAGAGGGGCGCGCGATGTAGGGAACCACCGATACGAATCGGGGAGAGATGAGATGACAGCCCGGCAGTACTGCCGGCTGTAGGTAGGCCACCAAACGATCCGTCACAGTGCTGCTGGACGGCAGGGATTACCAGTACTCTGGACAGCGCACAGCATGAAGTCCAATAGAAACAGCAGAGCGGCGGAGAGGAGCTCACTCAGTGCTACAGTGCAACAGCCACACACGAGAGCAGCAGGGCAAAAGACCGGCAGGGCAGAGAGAGGAGAAATAATCCACTGAAGCGGAGAGGAGCGGAGGTGCTGCAGTCCTAAAGAGAGAAAGCAGACAAAGCAGGCAGAGCAAAAAATAGCAAAAAAGACAAAAAGGTCAAAAAATGAATAAATCCAACAAAAACGGCGAACACGACATGACAGTCTGAAACCTAACAATGGCGAACTCGCAAGGAGCAACAAACACAGAGAGCTTAAATACCAAATGAATGGGGAGGCAAATGAGAAACAGGTGAGTGTCGCAGGTGAATGAAATCAGTGATGATGATGAGATCGCCCCGGTGGCAGACACGCACGTGAGAACTGTCAAAACACAAAACACACACACACAGAACAAAAACAAAAGAAACAGAACAGTCGAAAGACCGAAGTCATAACAGTACCCCCCTTCTAATGACCGCCAGCAGGCGGTCTCGGAAGAGGCTTACCTAGTCACCGATGGAGGTCTGCGATCAACCCCGGATCCAGAATGTCCCGGGCCGGGACCCAACACCTCTCCTCCGGACCGTAATCCTCCCAATCAACTAAATACTGAAAACCTCTGCCCCGTCTACGCATATCTAGTAAAGTTCTCGCAGAATAAGCAGGAGAGCCGTCCACTAGCAGAGGGATAGGGGGAGCAGGAGCAGAGGGAATGGGATTAATACGAGAAAAGAAAACAGGCTTGACCTTGGACACATGGAAAACAGGGTGAATCCGACCGAGAGCAGGAGGCAATCTGAGCTTAACCGCCACCGGACTAACAACCTTAATGATACTGTATGGACCAAGGAACCGAGGAGTCAATTTGCGAGAATGCTCTCGGAGAGGCAGATCCTTGGAGGAAAGCCATACCTTCTGCCCACAAATATAATGGGGCGCAGGTCGACTGTGTCGGTCAGTCGCAGCTTTGGTTCGTCCGGCTGTCTGAATTAAAACTGTTCTAGCTCTGTTCCAAGTGCGTTTGCAGCGTTGAACAAAGGCTAGAGCAGACGGAACCGCCGCATCGGATTCTTGTGATGGGAACAAAGCTGGCTGAAAACCCATCAACGCCTCAAAAGGGGACATGTTGGTAGAAGAAACAGGAAGAGAATTATGAGCATATTCAACCCAAGGAAGCTGTTGGCACCAGGAGCTCGGAAATTGAGATGTTAGACAGCGGAGTGCTCGACCGAGATCCTGATTAGCCCCAGTGGTTAAATTGGGCCGGAGCTCACCGGAGCGCAGCTCCGCCTCCTCAGGTCCACAACACACCCTGCCGGAGCTCAGCTCCGTCTCCTTCAGCAAAAGGGTTAAATTGGGCCGGGCCAAATATTTGTAATGACATTCGGGTCGCGGTCGGTCGGGTCATTTGAAATAAAGATGCCATTTAAACCTTTGTAGTTTTTGGATGGGATTAGTTTTACAGGGGTACCTTTGAGAAAACCATGCTTCTCAGAGGTCCACTGTGATTTTAATCCCGTCCGAATCAGCCATGTCTGTGTTTTTCTCTGCAACCTCTATAAAAATTTTAGAGCAATATACTTACTGTTTTTCGCCAAACTCAGAGGTCTTTTGATTCACTCAGTGGGGAGTTAGCTCTGTGAGTAAGATCAGTGACTTTGTGTATAGAAGTTCCGGGTTCAATCCTCACCTAAGACACCCCGTTACAGTCAGACTCGTAGATTAGCATAATTTAAAGTTCAGGTTTTAAAATTTGTATCAACCTCTGGCACAGCTTTAAAGCTGAAACTTGTCAGTGAATTGTAAAGTATTTATCTTTGTTTGAATAACTACTCAACCTTACCTTACACATTGATACTGGAAAAAGAGCCCCTTTAGTGTAAAACACATTAAGTAATCTTACGGCGTGATTTTGAATGATGACTATTTACCATAAATAAGGGCTCCCCCTCCCTACAAAAGCCAATTTAACCACTGATTAGCCCGTTCGCATTGCCCGTTGGTCTGAGGGTGATAACCTGAAGATAAGCTGGCGGTAGCACCGATCTGCCTACAGAACTCTTGCCAAAAACGGGAAATAAATTGAGGACCCCTATCAGATACCACGTCCGAGGGCAGACCATGTAAGCGAAAGATGTGTTCAATCAATATCTGGGCCGTTTCTTTGGCAGAGGGCAGCTTAGGAAGGGGAATGAAATGAACCGCCTTGGAAAAACGGTCCACCACAGTCAAAACGACAGTGTTACCTTTAGAATTAGGTAAGCCGGTAACCAAATCTACGGCTGAATGTGACCAGGGGCGGGAGGGAACAGAAAGGGGCTTCAACAGACCAACGGGAGCTTGATGAGAGGTCTTATTACGAGCACACACCTGACAGGCTAATACAAACTGTCTGACATCTGATGCCATAGAAGGCCACCAAAATCGTTGACGGACGGTAGCCAACGATCTCCGAACTCTAGGATGACAAACAAACTTGGACTCATGGCCCCACCGGATGACCTCGGAACGGAGCGCAGCAGGAACCCACAACCGACCCGCCGGGCACCCATCTGGCACTTCCCCCTCTCGGCCAGCCTCCCTCACCCGCTGCTCGATTCCCCAGCGGAGGGCACTCACCACCCGCCCCTCCGGGAGGATGGTTTCAGTCCTCTTAGTGTTAGGAGAATCGAACAAGCGAGAGAGAGCATCGGGCTTCGTGTTTTTAGAACCCGGCCGGTACGAGAGAGTAAAGTTGAATCGGTCAAAGAAGAGTGCCCAAGGAGCCTGTCGCGAGGTTAATCTCCTGGCTGAACGGATGTATTCTAGGTTCTTGTGGTCCGTCCAGACCAGGAAAGGTTCCGAGGCACCCTCCAACCAGTGACGCCATTCGCCCAAAGCCAGTCTGACGGCCAGCAACTCACGATTACCTATGTCGTAATTACGTTCAGTAGGGCTTAACCGGTGGGAGAAAAGGCACAAGGATGCACCTTTCCGTCCTTAGAGGACCGCTGAGACAAAATGGCGCCTACCCCGACATCTGATGCATCCACCTCAACAATAAACTGAGCCGTAGGATCTGGAATAGAAAGCACAGGCGCAGTGATAAACCGGGACCTTAACATATCAAAGGCTTCCTGAGCTTCCCTGTTCCAGCAAAAACTCTCTTTAGAAGAAGTGAGTGCTGTAAGAGGTTTAGCAATTTGACCGAAATTTCTGATGAATCGCCGATAAAAATTAGCAAAACCCAGAAATCGTTGAACCTCCTTACGCGAGTCGGGGGTTGGCCACTCGACGACCGCTTTGATTTTAGCCGGATCAGGACGAATCTCCCCTACGGCAATGACAAAACCCAGGAACGAAACCGACCTCCTATGAAACTCGCACTTCTCCGCCTTAACATACAGCTGATTCTCAAGCAAGCATCGTAAGACCCTGCGAACATGCTGAGTGTGTGCCTGCATAGAAGGGGAAAAGATGAGAATGTCATCCAGGTACACAAAGACAAACTTGTTTATCATGTCTCTCAACACGTCGTTAACCAGAGCCTGGAAGACGGACGAAGCGTCCGTGAGACCGAACGGCAGAACGGAATACTCGAAGTGTCCGGAAGGGGTATTAAATGCCGTCTTCCACTCATCGCCCTCTCTGATGCGTACCAAGTGATAAGCTTTGCGCAGATCTAGCTTGGTGAAGAAACGCGCTCCCTGCAAAAGCTCAAAGGCAGTAGACATTAAAGGTAAGGGGTATCTGTTTTTAACAGTAATGTCATTTAAACCTCTATAATCAATGCATGGACGTAGGGAGCCATCCTTCTTTTTAACAAAAAGAATCCAGCTCCAGCGGGAGAGGTAGAGGGACGAATGAGACGAGCCCACAAACAATCATTGATATAACTGTCTATAGCCTCCCTTTCAGGACCAGATAGAGAATAAGGTCTACCTTTAGGTGGAGAAGTGCCTGGGAGAAGCTCAATGGCACAGTCATAGGACCGATGGGGAGGCAGGGAGGTGGCCCGGGCTTTACTGAAAACCAGAGATAGATCAGCATACTCCGCCGGGACTCCAGTCAGATTGACTGTCGGAACTTGAGAAACAGAAAAAACAGAACCAGAAGGAGCAGACCCAAGACAAGACGCATGACAAGACGGTGACCATGCTAAAATAACATTACGCTGCAAATCAACGTGAGGGTTGTGCTGTGCCAACCATGCATGTCCCAAAATAATGGGAGAAAGAGAATCATGCAGGAGGTACAGCACAATCTCCTCACGATGATTACCAGATATGTGCAAAATAACGGATGGAGTGCAATGGGTAACCTGTGCTGTCTGCTTTCCCTTCAGAGTCCATACAGTTAACAAGACCTTGAGAGGAACGATAGGAATTCCCCACTTTCGTGCCAATTCGAAATCCAAAAAATTGCCCTCCGCTCCGGAATCGAGAAGAGCTCGAGAGGGATGTTCCATACCATCAAAGGACAAAAGGACTGGAAGAAGAGTGCTGGAAACAGAGGAGATTTCATAAACGGCCGTGCCCACCAGGACTCCTGGACTCACCGATGGGCATTGTCTTTTAGCGAACAGTTCCGTGCCTGATGTCCCGGTTTGCCACAATACAGACATAGTCCATTTAGCAACCTCCGCTCCCTCTCCTTAGATGTCAGCTTCATTCTTCCCAGCTGCATAGGTCCGCTCAGCACAGGTGAAGGGACAGATGGAAAATGAGAGGATGAATCGACCGCTTCATCCTGCAGTGCGCAATGACGTTATGAGCGGCGATGGCGACGATGCAGGAGACGATTCTCAATTCGCAGAGCGAGCTCAATAAGACCATCGAGAGAGCATGGAAGGTCATGAGTAGCAATCTTGTCTTGAATCTCGTCTCTTAATTCCTCTACAACTGAGCCCGAAGAGCCGTTTCATTCCAACCACACACTGCCGCCAACGTCTGGAAATGGATGGAATAATCCGTGACAGTGTGACTACCCTGAACCAGGCGAACCAGATGAGCTGCGGCCGCTTCACCCTGTGCTGACCGATCAAATAGTTTCAACATCTCCAAACAGAAGTCCTCAAAAGTCTGACAGAAAGGAGATCAAGCATCCCAGACCGCCGTAGCCCACTCTCTCGCCCTGCCGGTCAGCAAGGTGATGACGTATGCCACTCGTGTCTCTTCTGCAGCGTATCTGCATGGTTGTAGGGAAAAATTAGAGAGCATTGGGACAAAAAAGACCGGCAGGCGTTAGGATCTCCGTCGTATGGGGGTGGATTGGTAACATGGGGCTCAGGATCAGATGAACGGTGAGGAACCGTATGCATTCGAGCTGAGAGTTGAGATCGGCAACTCGAGCGGCAAGGCGTTCCACCTCCCGCGATGTAGTAGAGAGTTGAGCATCCTGCTGTCCCAGCCATGCCCCTTGTTGTGCCAGAGCAGAGCGTACGTTGTCAACATCCGCTGGATCCATCTGTGGCGAGTTCGTCTGTCAAGACACGTATGGAAACACACAGAGGCAAGGATCCAATTGCAGATAACAAAACGTTTCATAAAGATCAAATAATAGACAGAGAAAACCACTGGGCTAGCCAGGGAGATAAACTGGAGTAACACACGGGGAATCCAACCACCGCTCTGCCGGTCATAAATAGTCCAAGAAAACTGTCCAAAGTTCTCAGCCGCTGAGATGAAATAGAAGATTGAGGTCTCAGATGTGCACTGGAGGTCGCGCGCCCAACGCGATGTAGGGAACCACCGATACAAATCGGGGAGAGATGAGATGACAGCCAGGCAGTACTGCCGGCTGTAGGCAGGCCACCAAACGATCCGTCACAGTGCTGCTGGACGGCAGGGATTACCAGTACTCTGGACAGCGCACAGCATGAAGTCCGATAGAAGCAGCGGAGCGGCGGAGAGGAGCTCACTCAGTGCTACAGAGCAACGGCCACACACGAGAGCAGCAGGGCAAAAGACCGGCAGGGCAGAGAGAGGAGAAATAATCCACTGAAGCGGAGAGGAGCGGAGGTGCTGCAGTCCTAAAGACAGACAGAGCAGGCAGAGCAAAAAATAGCAAAAAAGACAAAAAGGTCAAAAAATGAATAAATCCAACAAAAACGGCGAACACGACATAACAGGACTAAGCAACTTAACAATGACGAACTCGCAAGGAGCTACAAACACAGAGAGCTTAAATACCAAACGAATGGGGAGGCAAATGAGAAACAGGTGAGTGTCGCAGGTGAATGAAATCAGTGATGATGATGAGATCGCCCCGGTGGCAGACGCGCACGTGAGAACTGTCAAAACACAAAACACACACACACAGAACAAAAACAAAAGAAACAGAACAGTCGAAAGACCGAAGTCAGGTATCACCCGTTGTGCCTCCACATCTGGCTTAACTCCTGAAAAGGGCAAGGACACTCAGGTAAACTACAAATAAAAAGTGATTAGCCACATTCCTGTGTACTTTTACATGTGACGTGAAAACATTTAATATTGCAGTCGAAAAAAAAACCATGACTTGTAACTTGTAACTGTACATCCTGTACTTGCCTGGTTCCTTTAAAGATGATCCATCTTACCCAATCCAGCTTACAAGCAATGGTAAGACTGTAAAAAATACAAATGTTACAAAATCTGTTAGCCATAGAAATAAGTAAATTTAAATATATATATATATATATATATATATATATATATATATATATATATATATATATATATATATTTATATATATATATATATATATATATATATATATATATATATATGTGTGTGTGTGAGTGTTATGTTTTACAGTCTATGGTTATATATAAATATGGTCAATACTTAACAGAAAAAATATAAACCACAGAGCAAAGTGGAGCAAACTGTAACGTTAGAGCTGTAACAAAAAGATATGATGTGTTACTGGCTGACATTTTGAAAGCATTCTGTTTATTATATGATGCATTCGGAAAATACCCGTCGAATAAGATTTTCAGAAAAATAACTAAATAAGTCAAATG
Organism: Paramisgurnus dabryanus; assembly: GCF_030506205.2. Lineage (NCBI taxonomy): Eukaryota > Metazoa > Chordata > Actinopteri > Cypriniformes > Cobitidae > Paramisgurnus > Paramisgurnus dabryanus. The sequence continues at coordinate 31,482,410 of NC_133350.1, read as the reverse complement.
TAACTTTTGTCAGAATTCGGTTTTTATTAAATTATTATTCTATAACATCTTGTATACAGAAAATCTCTGAAAATCTCTCGTTTAGTGCAGAAAATAGCGATTTATAGTGTAAAAAGCTTGCCTCTTGAATGTTTACCCGGACCGGCTGCGGTGTAACACGCTATTTCACGCAAAGTTTTTATTTACAAAGTTAGTAAATTAGCTGCTCACTTTACATGATCGCCGCAATTTGAGCAATCCTGTTGATGCCAGTGTCCTACACGATGTTATAATGGACTATTTTACATCCAGAGATGAAGGATCAGATGACAGACGAGAAGACAAAGGTACCTGTCATGCTATTACGTAAATGCGGAGCCCATTCTCTTTTCGTGCATTGATTTGAGGTGTTTTGGAAACTTATATATACTGCATGTATTGCATCTGAAGTGGTGGAAACAATGCCATACAAAATTAATCGGACAACTTATTGGGGATGTAAAACGCTTTAAAGAAGATATTCTCTGCTTTTGCTGATATACCGTAATGATAACAATAAGCGCAGCAATCATTTTCATTCATCTGATAATAAGATGAGCCCAGGTCTGAACGATATTTGGCCGCAGTTACAACTGCGATGCATATATCCAGTTGAATATGAGGTTTCTTGGTTTCACTTCTGTGGAGGAGTTCGTTACTACAGTCTGCTGTGTTGAATATTAAGTTTACGGCGTGTCGAGTCCTGTCTGTTTATGTTGATATTCTTATATTCAACTTTTCACATTTGAAAAATATGCAAATACAGATTAATGATTAATATATGAAAATGTTGCTTTTTCACGTGCACAGCTAGCGTTAATCTACGAGTCAGCCTTGCCAAACGGTCAAACTTAATACTTCTCTCTACCGCTAACTGAACAGATAAAACACTGAGATCATAAACGACCATATGCTGGGACCGCAAGGCCGCGCTGGCGGGTTGTCTTTGTCCATTTTGTTAAAAATAGTTTCATTGTCACCACACTTTCAACAAATATAAACTCACCAAAACCGTCATAATTTAGTTAAAACAACCCTATATTCATTAATAAAGGTGTAAAGCGAGTTAAAGCAGTGGTAGACATCTGTCTTTCTGAGGGAGATTGAAACTTTGTTGGCGACCATTTACTTTAGAAAAGTCAGATCACTGGCAGAGGTCATTTGACACCAACGAGGACATATTTATGAATAAAGACATTGATTTTGATTAATAATACACTTAAAATCCTACTTATTGCCCCTTTAACTTACTCGAAGGTTGTTGGCAGGGGCGCCGCTAGCAATTTTGGGCCCTATGAAAGAATAGGGGGTCAGGCCCCCACCATACCCATTTCACACCAAACATCCAATCCAACCTACTGTAGCTATTCAAAATCTTTATCTGTAATTTAATAATACAGAACTATTTATTTTGCTATTGTTATGACCACAATTATCAGTATTTATAGACACTTACAATGTCTGCAGCTAAGATAATTTATTGTTCAATGTAAATTTAATTGAAAAATACAGTACATTAAATAAAATATTCAGAGAAAATGCAACATTCTTAAAGATTAAAGATAAATGTGACCATGCCTGTGAAAACCCAGCTGAAGTATTTATTTGTGATTTACTGTTTTCCACATAAAATCATCCTATATAATGTAAAGAACATTTTGTGAAAATATGAACTTGATATATTTAATGTTGACTGAGTAATGTCATGTCAGCGATTGAAATCATAGTGAAATAAATGCTTGAAATTAAACTGTGATGCTTTTTATTTCACAATAAGATTTGAGGCTTTAGTCTGATTTTCACATGCAGTCTCAGTGACATACTTGAGCTGTTACACACGAGACATTGTAACATTTAAAAATGGCGAACAACAACAATGCATCTTTTCTATAGCCTGGCTCCGCCCTCCTACGTGCTTCCGCTTATTTTTCATTTCGCTTCAACAGTACGTCTGGGATTTCTCTATAGAGTTTCGTTTTCTCCTGCAAAAATCTGCAGGACCAATCAGCGAACAGATGGGGGTGGCTAAGAACAATGACGTTGAGGTCGTGCGTCAGTTTGAGTTGTAGTTCAGTAATGGCAGCGGAGAAAGACGTGAGAAAAGCTATTCGGTCCGTTGTTGCAAAACTGCCGAATATACAGAAGTTAAAGCCGGAGCAAGAACCAGGTTTGCTAAATTTTGTTTGTCTGATTATTCTGACTTGTTGTTTCCGGACGGTTTCGGTGCATGATATACGTCACGACCACATGTTAGCGATTGGCTTTGGCAGATCCTGAGTGACTCTGGGCATATCCAATAGTTTTAAACTTCAACAATGGACCCTCCTTAACGGAAGTAACGCTTTGCTATGGAGCGTGGCCAGACTCTCTGTACAAATGAAATGAATGTACGAGAGTCTGGTTATACCAGGCTATCTTTTCTATACCTTATGCCTCAAATAAGACTGGATCAAAAATGCTTGATCAAAGCCTGTATTATAATTATTAGCATTATTTATAAGGTAAAGAACAAGTTTCACACACCAGCAGCTTCAGTAAAGCAAAAATAACGACAGATCATTGAAACCGTGAACTTAAGAAAACAGCTATACTGTTATTAAATGATTCTTCAGACTGTTTATTAATCAACGGGGCTCTAAAATGAAATGAATGACAACTATAGCAGATTACAACATAGATTTCCATTGATTTCTTAAACCTGTTGCAAGGTGAGAAGCTTTAATATACATAACTGGACTAGTTTAGCCTTAGTTGCATTTCAGTTTTATCACAATCAACTCGATTCACGACTGCATAAAAATCCTTCTTTGGCATATTGCGTTGCAAAACATTGAAGTGTGTAACCGATCGCATTTCTAGTTTATGTTAATTAGCTTATATGGGCTACGTTAAATAAAACAGCTTATAAGGGCTGACTTCGCGTTAGAATCATAACACAAAACAGGGAACGTAAATCACCTTGTTTATTTTTAAACTGAGGTGAACAGAGCGAAGACTTTACAGTGGAAAGAAAACTGCATTGTATTGCTCCAGCGTCACATTGTGTAAACTGCATTTATAGTAAGGAAGTGCACATATGCAGATATCATAGCAAATAGCAGTAAATACACACACCTTGTTCTCTTCTGAAGTTCACGCGCACTGTGAGACCGTGGATTGAAGACGGCGCTAACACGCAGAGTAAAGACGGGGGCGGAGCTAAGAGGGCTCAGCTTAAGGGGGTTGCGTTTGCAGTACAGTCCTTGCAGGGTTCCCGCGGGGTCTTAAAAAGCCTTAAAAGCATTGAATTTATGAATTTGGAAATAATACCTTAAAAAGACTTAAAAAAGTCTTAAATTTTGATGTCTGGGTCTTAAAAATTGTGCTGTATGTAACTTCTCCATATTGTATTTTTCCTTAAAAGTTTCTTTGTCAACCACATTTTGATTAAATCAGGGATGCAAACACATCGCTTTTAAGCGCCTGCGCCTTTTTATTATTAATGGCGTTTTGGTTGCGAGCACATCGTGTCTCTCCCGATGAGTCTGCTGTACGTTCACATGCTCTCTGTTTCTCGATGAATTGGGTGCGACATGAAGCGAGTTCAGCGTAACATGTTTCTGAACTTGAGCAGAGTTGTATTCATAGAGGTTTTCACGGAGGACCGGGTCCGATTAACATTATGTGTAAAACCCGAGTCGATAGGAAAACGGCCGTGATCAAGGTCAGTCAGCGCTAATGTTCACGTGCAGTTTCAAGCTGCGTGCCTCCGTTTCTATTGCGATAACAACTGGCTTGGTTTGAAAGTCACGACCACGCGCTGCACTTTCTTTCTCCGTCCCTTTGTTTAATAATATTCTTATTAATGAACCATCTTTTTATATCTAAAAAGTTTGCTCAAAGATCACAAAGATGGTAGCAAAAAAGCAATGTGAATGTTAATTAAGCCCATTGCACGAGCAAAGCTCAAGCTGACTCTAGATATAAAAAACGCAAAGCTCTAATATAAAGTCACCAGTCACTGGGACAGCAAGTAGACTTTTGAATCTAAAATAATAAGGTGATTAAGCTCTTTTAATCTGCAAGAGAGGAATTAAAAGAGGCACTTTTACTGCTTCTGCTCTATCTAAAAAAGGAAAGAAAACTACATAAACCATAACACACCGATTACATTTATAATCTCTAGACCTGCACTTTCTATCATTAATATACTATACATATTATTGTATTCAAAAGAGTTTGATAAAAGGGGTCATCTACACAAGTATTGCTTCATATGTCAGTGCAAAAACAGTAAAGTGTTTTGTGATGCTTTGACAAACATTGTCAGCTTTGTTCATTTATGGTTGGATTTATGAAATATAATGTGAAATTAATATAAATGAATGCAGCCAGATGGAAGGCCCTGGATACGTTGCAGGAGGTGGCCAGGAAGAAGAGGAAGAAGGAGTAAAGCAAGAAGAAGTGCTAGATAGTTCAATAAGAGTTTTGGTTTAACATAAAAAATGAAATTGAATATTCCAAATTAATGTCGGCGTCTTTTGATTTTCGAATTTCATTTTTCTCTATATACCTAGGTTGGTAGGGATGGCAGGGGTCTGTGGCAATGTAGCCTAAGTATCTGGATATTTGCCTGGGTGTGAGGGCTTAGATTACCTTTCTCTTTTTTGAACATACATGTGTTTGCATCTCTGTTTGTTTAATAAAGTAGTATAAATAAAGAGTGGCGGATCCAATAATTGAGAACGCAACACAGTCCCGGGTCACAGTACAAAATACTGCGAACACGTGATACCTTCAGTAAATGAAGATCACCACAATCATAGACTGCAACACAACACAGCAACAGGCAAAGGAGAAGTGGGAAAAATCAAAGAAAATCTCAGAAATTCCTTAACAACTTTACATTGTTTGGCAAACTTTCTATGGCCTACTGAAAAAAAATTTTCACACTTGCTTGGCTTATAATCTTTTTACCCATTTCACATCGGAAAAATAAATGAACACAAGTTTAAGTATTTTAGTTTTTCTTTGCTGGCAGGGACGTGAAATGGGTATTAATTTTTTATATAAATGGTCTTAAAAAGGTCTTAAAAAGACTTGAATTTAACTTGAAGAAACCTGTAGGAACCCTGCCTTGGCTGGGGCCCTCAAAAGTTAATGGGCCCTTAGAATCGTCCTAACTTTTCCCCCCTTTACGGCGCCCCTGGTTGTTGGGTGTCTCCGATGGAAGATATTTCTTTAAGCCTTTTGCCACAGCCGCTGCAAAAGTTCGGGGACGGCTCAACCAGTTCTTTTCCGCAGATTGGGCAAAACATTTTGCTTTAACTTCCGGTTCAAAAGCCGAACTGCAGTGTCGTCCAATCAGCGATGTCTCATGTTGCCCACTGGTACCTACCTCTTCCGGTAGGTTAATGTAGTTGTGTTTTTTATTTGTAGTTGTGTTTTTAATTTGTTGTTGTGTTTTTTTAATTTGTAGTTGTGTTTTTTAATTTGTTATAGTGTTTTAATTTTGTAATTGTTTTTTATTTTGTTTGTAGTGTTTTTTAATTTGTTGTAGTGTTTTTTAACTTCCTGTTGTGTTTTTTATTTTGTTATGTTTTTTTTATTTTGTTGTAGTGTTTTTTTATTTGTTGTAGTGTTTTTTAACTTGCTGTGGTGCTTTTTATTTTGTTATGGTTTTTTATTTTGTTGTAGTGTTTTTTAATTTGTAGTTGTGTTTTTAATTTGTTGTAGTGTTTTTTAATTTTTAGTTGTGTTTTTTTAATTGCTGTAGTGTTTTTTAACTTGCTGTTGTGTTTTTTAATTTGCTGTAGTGTTTTTTTTTATTTGTTGTTGTTTTTTAATTTGTGGCAGTGTGTTTTTTAATTTGTTGTGCTGTTTTTTAATTTGTTGTTGTTGTTTAGTAATTTGTTGTTGTGGTTTGCACTTCAGGGCCACCGTAATTTTCTCTCTCATTGCACGTTTAAAACAATATGACAAACTATTGACTTTTCAAACTATTGAAAATTCTTATACTAAAAAGTTTTTATGAAATATACCAAACTTACCAAACTGACAGAAATCAATCGTCTTCCTTCAGCTGCAGCCAGGAGTTGTGCTCTCCCTCCGTCTGTGTGATTTGACGTTGGCGCACTTTCTCTGATTACACTAACACTGTATTATTGCATGGCACATTACAGCAATGGCTACAGCATATGGAAGCATATGGGTAGCATAATTTAATTTAGAATGTAATATGCAATATGACAATGCAATATGTAAAATGGCAATGCATTTCTGTATTTAAGTTTACATTTTCCATGCATGTATGTGCAATGCTTGGTGCAAAATAAAAATGAAAATGTAATACTTTAATTTACATTTTCCATTTTCTACAGCCCTGTTTTAAATACATATTTTAATGCTTTAGAAGTTGCAAAATTAAAATGGAAATGTATTACCCGAACTGATATAATGTGTTTCACATGGTCAAGCAAAAACTGTAGCAAAATTATAATTTAAATGTAATTCTCCCTAAATGCATTTACATTTACAGGTGGGAAACTTGGGATTGCATTTTCATTTACATAGAACGCCACGGATGTAGCAAAATTAAATTGGAAATGTATTAGCTGGATTGATTAGATGTGCTTTACATGGTCAAGCAAAAACTGTAGCAAAATGATCATTTAAATGTAATTTTCCCTGAATGCATTTACATTTACGGGTGGGAAACTTGGGATTGCATTTTCATTTACATAGAGCGCAACGGATGTAGCAAAATTCAATTGAAAATGCATTCCGAGTTGACCACGCCCCCGCCCCGTGAATCACTGCGTCAAGGCGGGGCCAACAACTCCCATTGCCTGGCCTCTCACGTGGGAAACATGGCGGCAGCAGGGCTGATTGAGAGTGTTATATTCGCTGACCGATTAAGTGAAGCATAAACAGAGAAATATTAGTGTTTATGGAGATTATTACGTGTCTGTAGGTGACAGAACTACAGCATTGTTTGGTCCTCTCACCAAATTGTGGCCATTATCAGACGCTGACAACTGTTTGGTCACTAGTTCACCTCGCACTGTCCTGTGGCTCACTTTCGTGCCTTTGCATTCAAGTAGCCTACAAACAGTAGCGGAGTGGCAATCGGGAGAGTCTGGACTTTTCCCGGTGAACCGGCAGTGTTTTGAGGCTGCGAGCGCCGGTCTGATAATAGTTATACATTGCGAGTTAGCAACACAATCTGGCCACCTGATGTGCGGCCGATTCCCGCTGGTCGAACTGCAGCCTCTCTGCTCAAAACAGTTTTATAAAAAATATAAAAGTGCTCAACCCGTTCGGCAGATCCAACCATGTCTAGGATTTACAAACATACGGGGATCAGTGAGCGACCCCTCACCAAATGGCATATCCTGTTGGCCTTTGATGTAAAAGCACCTGTTTATTGCAGTATGTATGCGGTTAGATTTGTCAAGCAGCCGCGTTGTGCTTTCACACAGTTCGCTGCAGCTGCTGACCGCTGCTTTTGCCTATAAAATGATCGCGTGATTGACACTTCCTGCTGAAAACGCAAAAACAATATAACAGATCATCCTTTTTTTTCAAAAAACAATATACTTTAGATATTATATGATAGACTAGTAAGTGTGGATTAATGATGTTTAAAATCTCTAGCCTGGTGGTCAGGACATGAATGGACCAAATCAGCAGATTAACAAAGGTTTATTTATCGCCACATATCATAAATAAAAATTAGCAGTGTAACTTTGCGATATACTTCATTATATTTCCTACTATGTATATATGACAGATTGATGGCAGATATGTTGGCAGATATATGACAGATAGTTGGCAGATTGATTACGGTTTGTATTACCCTAGGTTTTTTTTTGACCATCACAGTTCAAATAAACCCTGACTGTTACATATGTAGTGTATGTATTTTTACGTTGAAAACATTGTTAAAATCTTTTTTTTATAATTTTAAAATACAGAAAACAGCACGGAGTGAAAAAAGGTAGACAGACTGAACTTCGACATAAATACCTTCTTGGTTTGACATGTTTTGTGAAGAAGAAGAACCATTATCTGTTCTGGTAAAATTCTGTTCTTTCACAATAATGCAATAATGGATTATCATTTAACAAGAATAACCATTTTACTACATTAAGGCTTAACTATGGTTTCAGAAAATCTGTAGTAAACAAGTTTTGTTGTTGTTGTTGCTTTAAGGTAAAACTTTAAGGTTCATTTTCGTAAGGGTCTAAGACAGAGTCATTGTTTTACTGTTTGCCGTTAAACGACCATCTCCACCAGCAATCCGGTTCTAACCAGAGCACCGCATGTAAAAATTGTCGATCTCCATTTCGTTTCATATTCTCCATGTCTGTCTCTTGTATCAGTAAAACTTCAGTATAGTAACATGAATTTAACTAATCTGTCATGATGCGAGCGAGGCATGTCTAAGGTCTAAACAAGCAGAGGGAAATCACAGATTATTTACGCTATACCAGATTGTTTTTAACATGGATCCTGATAGATGTCTGTTTTATATATTTATGTTTGAGTAGGCTATTGTTGTGTTTAAATATTGTTGTAATATTTGTTTAAATTTTATTAGCTTATTGCGAAATACAGAATAGGCCATTTTAAACGTAATTTTTCTTCATACGTTTTGTTTGCTTCTTTAAAACGAATTTCATTTTAATCTATGTTTTGTTAATAACTTTTGTGGATATAAATAAATGGAACATTAAAAGTAGTGAATAAGATAAGCGGACCCTAGCCACAGGTCAGTATAGCCTTCCATTCATTACGCTTCTGCTAGGATGAAAGTGTATAAAAGTACAGAAAGTTAAATGTACGTTTGGTCTGATCGAGTCAATATGCTGATGTCCGGGTGTGCAAGACTAGTCGATCTGCAATACTTATTCGAAAAGAAAAAAATCTATTCAAAATTTTTTTAACGTGTCACTGCAGGGTTAAGGTATTGTAATATAGAATGGTCATTTAATGCGCTATCACTTCATTTGTTTTATTTTATGTAAAGAAGTAGTATACCTGAAAATTATTATGTATTTCTGATTGTTTTGGCCATTCAGGTCGCAGTAACCTATTTCGAGATTTAACACCGCTGCTGGGTTTTCTGATTTCACTTGCTCGCGTGTTATTTAGACGTGCGCATCATGAGAAATTAGCCTCTTTTTACCGATAAAACAGAAGAGCTAACCGAGACTGAGAATGAAACGAAACTTAGATTATTATATGCGGTGCTCTGGTTATGAACCGAATTGCTGGAGATGCAAACAGTAAAACAAGCAACGCCGTCTTAGACCCTTTCGAAAATGTATCATAGTTTGACTATAGTTAAAGCCAAAATCATGGTTACAACCAGATGGTTTTGAAAACCAACCACACAACAGCTTTAAAAAAAACTTAAACCTTACTGTAGTAAAACCATGGTTATTCTTGTTAGATGATAATCTATTATTGCATAATTGTTAAAGACTTTCACCGGAACAGGTAATGTTTATTCTTCACAATAACATGTCAAACTAAATAAAGAAGTAGTCTGTTATAGCTTATAAACCTTTTATCATTCGCACCGTGTGAGGTTTTAACGCCATTATCTTTATTTTAAAATCATTTTAAAAAACTTACAATGTTTTCAACGTAAAAATACATTCACATATATGTAACAGTCAGTGTTTATTTGAACTGTGATGAAATGTTCGCGTGCGAAGGCAGCCACAGGACAGTGCGGGGTGAACTAGCGTCTGATAATGCAGACAATTCGGTGAGAGGATCAAACAACGCTGTTGTTCTGTCACCTACAGAGTCGTAATAATCTCCATAAACACTAATATTTCTCTGTTTATGCTTCACTTAATCGGTCAGCGAATATAACACTCTCAATCAGCCCTGCTGCCGCCATGTTTCCCACGTGAGAGGCCAGGCAATGGGACTTGTTGGCCCCGCCTTGACGCAGTGATTCACGGGGCGGGGGCGTGGTCAACTCGGAATGCATTTTCAATTGAATTTTGCTACATCCATTGCGCTCTGTGTAAATGAAAATGCAATCCCAAGTTTCCCACCCGTAAATGTAAATGCATTCAGGGAAAATTACATTTAAATGATCATTTTGCTACAGTTTTTGCTTGACCATGTAAAGCACATCTAATCAATCCAGCTAATACATTTCCAATTGAATTTTGCTACATCCGTTGCGCTCTATGTAAATGAAAATGCAATCCCAAGTTTCCCACCTGTAAATGTAAATGCATTTAGGGAGAATTACATTTAAATGATAATTTTGCTACAGTTTTTGCTTGACCCTGTGAAACACATTATGTCAGTTCGGGTAATACATTTCCATTTTAATTTTGCAACTTCTAAAGCATTAAAATATGTATTTAAAACAGGGCTGTAGAAAATGGAAAATGTAAATTAAAGTATTACATTTTCATTTTTATTTTGCACCAAGCATTGCACATACAAGCATGGAAAATGTAAACTTAAATACAGAAATGCATTGCCATTTTACATATTGCATTGTCATATTGCATATTACATTCTAAATTGAATTATGCTACCCATATGCTTCCATAATAGCAAGGTTACATCAAGACCAAAATATACTGTAAAATTTTCCCGCTCAAACAAATTTACCCAGAATGCACTATGAACTGCAGTACTTTACTGTAATGTACACATAGAGTATAGTACTGTGGATTTTTACAGTAATGTACTGCTAAATCTACAGCGACATCTAACAGTGTAGCGCAAAATACAGCTGTCAGACTTTAAAACTATTTTACTTATTCTTATAACATGCACTGGCTTTTTTATTTTTACTATTTATGTACAAAGCAATCGACAACTTGGCTATTTGAGAGTATTTTACAGACCTGCTCCTTTCATATACTGCTTGATCTGGTGATCTTGCCTTATTTTTAGTACAGTACTACCTACAATAAAGCAAGAGTCAAAAAATTACTGATTGTGCTTTTACAAGTGTACTTGTAATCAGGGCTAAAATCATGCCGTCTGAACTCTGCATAGGTTGGTAAACCTAAACAACATACATTCACATCTGCACATTTCCATATACTTTCCCCACAAAACTAAACAAATTGAACAGCATAATGTGATTTGCATTTATACACAAATCACTAAATTGTAAAAAAATACACCCAAAGAAAACGGGATTGTATTTTATTTAAATCCTTCCTAAAGAATGTATATACTTATTAAAAAAGAATAAAGTATGTTTTAAAGGAACATTTATTATATATTATAATAAATGTAGAGTTGCTTTGCAAAAACAGATATGAAATTCTAAAATAAGCATTTTTATCAAGCTCCTAAGTTTATGTTCAGTAATGGCAATGAAAATAATCCATTAATATAAAAAACATGACAACAAACAGATACTCTAAACACATGTCTTTTTTGTTTACTGTTAGTTTGTTTAAAGGCAGATGCTGACAAGTTTGTGTTGTGAACCGTACATGTTAACGTAACATTACCATTTTGTAACGAGGTATGCATGTGGAGAGGAAGAAAGCGGAAACCGAAACACATGTAACATTTTTAATAAACAAAAGTAAACGCCAGAAACAAAACATCAAACACGTGAACAAAGTAAAACAATGTCCAGGCCTGGTCCTCTCTCGTCCTCCACTTCTGTCGTTCCTTCATTTATACTTCCGGACTCTTCCGTGGGATACGAGCAGTGGTGTCAAAAGTATTCATATTCATTACTCAAGTAGAAGTATAGATACTAGGGTTTAAAAAGACTTTTGTAGAAGTTGAAGTATCAACTCAAGCTTTTTACTCAAGTAAAAGTGAAAAAGTACTGGTTTCAAAACTACTTAAAGTATAAAAGTAAAATTAATGTAAGGAAAAAAATGTCATTAGAGAAAAAGCCTAGGCCGCACCACAGGGGCCTTTTGTGCACTACCCTATCTCCTCTAAAAAACGTTTCTAAAGGCCATAATAACTATTGTTTTATATTAAAAAGGTTAATGTTAAAAAATTTGGGATGCACTAGGGCCAGGGGTAGGCAACGTCAGTCCTGGAGTGTCGATGTCCTGCAGATTAGCTCCAACCCTTATAAAGCCTTGGGTACCTGTAGTTTCAGGTGACTTTATAGACCTTTATTAGTTTGTTCAGGTCTGCTTGATTAGACCTGGAGCTAAACACTGCAGCACATCGGCACTCCATGTTGCCTACCCCTGCACTAGGCTATCTGTTTCAACCACATACGGTATATGCCCATTAAAAATTAACGCATTTCAATACAATGCAAACAAATACAATAAAGCAGTGGTTCTCAAACTGGGGGTCGCGAGAAGGGGCCCCAGTTTTATAATATTTTATGAAATACATTACTTTATTATAAATTCTGTGTAACTAAACCTCAGAAAAATAAGGCTACTAAACAAAAGCAATACATTGTATAATTTAATATGTTTTGTTTAATTCAAATTTTAAGTTTTAGAATGTTTATGTCATACATTTTCTTTGGGAGGGCCGCGAAGGAATCCACTGTACACAAGGGAGGCCGCAAAAAAAGGTTTGATAACCACTGCATTAAAGAACCATATATGTGTACTACTGAGCATTAACATGTGTTCCATAGAGAGGAAGATATGATGACTAGTTGCCTATAAATATTGCAATGGTGCAAAAAGTCAAACTTCAGAGCATGTGTGAGAATAGAAATATGCTATTGTTATCATTAGGGCCCGAGCCCACAAATGTGAGGACCCTATTGTTTTTGCTCCGTTTCTTCTTCTTCTTCTTCTTCTTCTCCGAAGTGGATCGCATTTTTGAGGGCCTAAACATACCCGAAAACTCATGATAATTTGCACACGCATCAGAAGTGGCGAAAATTTACATGTGGTATAGGCGTCAGAAGTGGGCGTGTAAAAATGGATCGATAGCGCCACCTGCAAAATTTCAAGATAACAGCCCCCCCACTACGAAAAACTTACAGATACGAAATTTGGTAGGATCATCTATCACTCCAAGACCTACAAAAAAAGTCTCTTGGAGCGAAGCTCTAAACCCCACAGGAAGTCGGCCATTTTGAATTTCCTTTGTCATTTTTTGACATTTCCAAGGGTCGTACTTTAACGAACTCCTCTTAGAGATTTAATCCGATCATCATCATATTTGGTTAGTATCATCTAAAGGCCTTTGTGATGCTAAATTACGGAGCTTTTGACTTTTCGTTGGAGGGTGTGTCCTTGGCGGCCTGAGAAAGTGTGATGTTTCGCCATGAAACAGGAAGCTGATGTAATTCAGGCATACATTGTCCGATCTGCCTCTGACTTCACACGTTTGATAAGGGTCCAGGCCTGAACACATCAACATGGCATAATTCAGTAACAGTCATAGCACCACCTAGAGGCAGCAGGAAATACCATGTTTTACGCTGTGACTTACTGCTCTTAGGTATTTAACCATATCAACATCATATTTCACCAGTGTAATCTCAAGACCTTGTGTGATGAAAAAAAGCAACGACCTTGACTTTTCATTAAAGGGCGTGTCCGGGGCGGCCTCGCAAAGTATCGCTGAATGAATCGCATTTTGACAAGCTAAACAAGCTCAAAAAGTCATAAAACGTGGCACACACGTCAGAAGTGGCAAAAATTTACATGTGGCATAGGCGCCAGAAGCGGGTGTGTAGAAATGGCTCAATAGCGCCACCTGCAAAATTTCAAAAGAACAGCCCCGCCGCTACGAAAAACCTACAGATACGAAATTTGGTAGGGTCATCAATCACCTCAAGACCTACAAAAAATTATCTTGGAGCGAAGCTCTAAACCCCACAGGAAGTCGGACATTTTGAATTTTTGCTGTGATTTCTGTGCAAATTTGGTAATTTCCAGGCTTCGTACTTTAACGAACTCCTCCTAGAGATTTTGTCAGATCGTCATCATATTTGGTCACTTTCATCTAAAGGCCTTTGCGATGTTAATTAGCGGAGCTTTTGACTTTTCGTTGGAAGGTGTGTTCATGGCGGCCTGACAAATGTCAGCGTTTTCGCCATGAAACAGGAAGTTGTTATAACTAAGGCATACAATGTCCAATCTGCCCCACACTTCACAAGTTTGATAAGTGTCCTGGCCTGAACACATCAACATGGCAATATTCAGTAGGGCCCTTCCATCACTGCTTGTTAGGGCCCGAGCACACCAGGGTGTGAGGACCCTATTGTTTTTGCTCCGTTTATTAGGGCCCGAGCACCGAGGAGCAGGCCAGAATGGCCTGCACCGAATGGTGCGAAGCCCTATTGTTTTTGCTCGGATTTATTATTATTATTATTATTTTTTTTTTACATTTTGGGGCATTTTGGGTGCCTTAACATACTCGAAAACTCTTGGAATTTGGCACAGACGTCAGAGTCGTCGGCCATTAGGACCTGGCAAAGGCTGGAACTCGGGCGTGGCAGGGGGGCTCTGTAGCGCCCCCTGTAATGCAAAAACAAACATTGTTGCACAGATCGGACAAACATGTACGCACATGTACGAGAGTTGGTACGCATATAGTTCTCATCAACCCGAACAACTTTCGCACTCTAACATTTAAGCTCCGCCCAACAGGAAGTCGGCTATTTTGGATTGTTTAAAAAATGCATGCGGTGTACTTTTAAATACTCCTTCTAGGGGATTCATGCAAATGACACCAAACGTGGTGATCATGATGCCGAGACATTGTACTTGCTAAATTGCGAAGGGATTTTTGATATCTCGAACGGTTCTGCCATGGCGAGCCGACAAATTTATGGCGAAATCAGAGAAACAGGAAGTGTCTAATATCTAAGGCAAAAAATATCTTATTGTGATGACACGCGGGGTGTTTGTTCGCCTGAAGATTCCGATCGCATCGATGTGCCTATTGTGACTCCCGGGTATAGCGCCACCACCAGGCGCCAGGAAGTGTGTCAGTCACAAAGCTGGATTTTTTTGACAGTTCCATGCGATGTTCTCTTAAATACTCCTTCTAGGAGTTTCATGCGATTGACACAAGAAGTGGTCAACATGATGCAGAGACATTGTAGATGATAAATTGCGAAGGGATTTTTGATATCTTGAACGCTGTTCCCATGGCAACCTGTCAAACTTTACTTTCATTTTAAAGGCATATTTAAGCCTTACAGTTCCATGCGATGTTCTTTTAAATACTCCTTCTAGGATTTTCATGCGATTGACACAAGAAGTGGTCAACATAATGCAGAGACATTGTAGATGATAAATTGCGAAGGGATTTTTGATATCTCGAACGCTGTTCCCATGGCAACCTGTCAAACTTTACTTTCATTTTAAAGGCATATTTAAGCCTTACAGTTCCATGCGATGTTCTTTTAAATACTCCTTCTAGGATTTTCATGCAATTGACTCCAGAAGTTGTCAACATGATGCTGAGACATTGTAGATGTTAAATTGCAAAGGAATTTTTGACACATCGAACGCTGTTCCCATGGCAACGCGTCAAACTTTACTTTAATTTCAGGCATGTTTAAGGCTCTTGGCGTGCTTAGTTGAACTTTAAAGTTGGCACACACATCAGAGTTTTCGGCTGTTAAGTGTGCACAAAAAGGTCAGATAAAGGCGTGTCTATTTAGTCAGTGACTAGCGCCCCCGTTTGTCTAAAATATGGGGTTTCTTTTACCTACTGTACCTAAATGGGTCAGTAGCAACATGAAATAGTCCACTGATATTTACCCACTTGATGCACATGCCCACCGTGCATCGTTTTCTCGGAGGCACCGTGTAGCGGTAAAAAAACGTGCGAGGGCCCGCCATCGCTGCTTGCAGCTATATTTAGGGCCCGAGCACCGAGGAGCAGGCCAGAATGGCCTGCACCGAATGGTGCGAAGCCCTATTGTTTTTGCTCGGATTTATTATTATTTTTTTTTATTTTTTTTTTTTACATTTTGGGGCATTTTGGGTGCCTTAACATACTCGAAAACTCTTGGAATTTGGCACAGACGTCAGAGTCGTCGGCCATTAGGACCTGGCAAAGGCTGGAACTCGGGCGTGGCAGGGGGGCTCTGTAGCGCCCCCTGTAATGCAAAAACAAACATTGTTGCACAGATCGGACAAACATGTACGCACATGTACGAGAGTTGGTACGCATATAGTTCTCATCAACCCGAACAACTTTCACACTCTAACATTTAAGCTCCGCCCAACAGGAAGTCGGCTATTTTGGATTGTTTAAAAAATGCATGCGGTGTACTTTTAAATACTCCTCCTAGGGGATTCATGCAAATGACACCAAACGTGGTGATCATGATGCCGAGACATTGTACTTGCTAAATTGCGAAGGGATTTTTGATATCTCGAACGGTTCTGCCATGGCGAGCCGACAAATTTATGGCGAAATCAGAGAAACAGGAAGTGTCTAATATCTAAGGCAAAAAATATCTTATTGTGATGACACGCGGGGTGTTTGTTCGCCTGAAGATTCCGATCGCATCGATGTGCCTATTGTGACTCCCGGGTATAGCGCCACCACCAGGCGCCAGGAAGTGTGTCAGTCACAAAGCTGGATTTTTTTGACAGTTCCATGCGATGTTCTCTTAAATACTCCTTCTAGGAGTTTCATGCGATTGACACAAGAAGTGGTCAACATGATGCAGAGACATTGTAGATGATAAATTGCGAAGGGATTTTTGATATCTTGAACGCTGTTCCCATGGCAACCTGTCAAACTTTACTTTCATTTTAAAGGCATATTTAAGCCTTACAGTTCCATGCGATGTTCTTTTAAATACTCCTTCTAGGATTTTCATGCGATTGACACAAGAAGTGGTCAACATAATGCAGAGACATTGTAGATGATAAATTGCGAAGGGATTTTTGATATCTCGAACGCTGTTCCCATGGCAACCTGTCAAACTTTACTTTCATTTTAAAGGCATATTTAAGCCTTACAGTTCCATGCGATGTTCTTTTAAATACTCCTTCTAGGATTTTCATGCAATTGACTCCAGAAGTTGTCAACATGATGCTGAGACATTGTAGATGTTAAATTGCAAAGGAATTTTTGACACATCGAACGCTGTTCCCATGGCAACGCGTCAAACTTTACTTTAATTTCAGGCATGTTTAAGGCTCTTGGCGTGCTTAGTTGAACTTTAAAGTTGGCACACACATCAGAGTTTTCGGCTGTTAAGTGTGCACAAAAAGGTCAGATAAAGGCGTGTCTATTTAGTCAGTGACTAGCGCCCCCGTTTGTCTAAAATATGGGGTTTCTTTTACCTACTGTACCTAAATGGGTCAGTAGCAACATGAAATAGTCCACTGATATTTACCCACTTGATGCACATGCCCACCGTGCATCGTTTTCTCGGAGGCACCGTGTAGCGGTAAAAAAACGTGCGAGGGCCCGCCATCGCTGCTTGCAGCTATATTTAGGGCCCGAGCACCGAGGAGCAGGCCAGAATGGCCTGCACCGAATGGTGCGAAGCCCTATTGTTTTTGCTCGGATTTATTATTATTTTTTTTTATTTTTTTTTTTTACATTTTGGGGCATTTTGGGTGCCTTAACATACTCGAAAACTCTTGGAATTTGGCACAGACGTCAGAGTCGTCGGCCATTAGGACCTGGCAAAGGCTGAAACTCGGGCGTGGCAGGGGGGCTCTGTAGCGCCCCCTGTAATGCAAAAACAAACATTGTTGCACAGATCGGACAAACATGTACGCACATGTACGAGAGTTGGTACGCATATAGTTCTCATCAACCCGAACAACTTTCACACTCTAACATTTAAGCTCCGCCCAACAGGAAGTCGGCTATTTTGGATTGTTTAAAAAATGCATGCGGTGTACTTTTAAATACTCCTCCTAGGGGATTCATGCAAATGACACCAAACGTGGTGATCATGATGCCGAGACATTGTACTTGCTAAATTGCGAAGGGATTTTTGATATCTCGAACGGTTCTGCCATGGCGAGCCGACAAATTTATGGCGAAATCAGAGAAACAGGAAGTGTCTAATATCTAAGGCAAAAAATATCTTATTGTGATGACACGCGGGGTGTTTGTTCGCCTGAAGATTCCGATCGCATCGATGTGCCTATTGTGACTCCCGGGTATAGCGCCACCACCAGGCGCCAGGAAGTGTGTCAGTCACAAAGCTGGATTTTTTTGACAGTTCCATGCGATGTTCTCTTAAATACTCCTTCTAGGAGTTTCATGCGATTGACACAAGAAGTGGTCAACATGATGCAGAGACATTGTAGATGATAAATTGCGAAGGGATTTTTGATATCTTGAACGCTGTTCCCATGGCAACCTGTCAAACTTTACTTTCATTTTAAAGGCATATTTAAGCCTTACAGTTCCATGCGATGTTCTTTTAAATACTCCTTCTAGGATTTTCATGCGATTGACACAAGAAGTGGTCAACATGATGCCGAGACATTGTAGATGATAAATTGCGAAGGGATTTTTGATATCTCGAACGCTGTTCCCATGGCAACCTGTCAAACTTTACTTTCATTTTAAAGGCATATTTAAGCCTTACAGTTCCATGCGATGTTCTTTTAAATACTCCTTCTAGGATTTTCATGCAATTGACTCCAGAAGTTGTCAACATGATGCTGAGACATTGTAGATGTTAAATTGCAAAGGAATTTTTGACACATCGAACGCTGTTCCCATGGCAACGCGTCAAACTTTACTTTAATTTCAGGCATGTTTAAGGCTCTTGGCGTGCTTAGTTGAACTTTAAAGTTGGCACACACATCAGAGTTTTCGGCTGTTAAGTGTGCACAAAAAGGTCAGATAAAGGCGTGTCTATTTAGTCAGTGACTAGCGCCCCCGTTTGTCTAAAATATGGGGTTTCTTTTACCTACTGTACCTAAATGGGTCAGTAGCAACATGAAATAGTCCACTGATATTTACCCACTTGATGCACATGCCCACCGTGCATCGTTTTCTCGGAGGCACCGTGTAGCGGTAAAAAAACGTGCGAGGGCCCGCCATCGCTGCTTGCAGCTATATTTAGGGCCCGAGCACCGAGGAGCAGGCCAGAATGGCCTGCACCGAATGGTGCGAAGCCCTATTGTTTTTGCTCGGATTTATTATTATTTATTTATTTTTTTTTTTTACATTTTGGGGCATTTTGGGTGCCTTAACATACTCGAAAACTCTTGGAATTTGGCACAGACGTCAGAGTCGTCGGCCATTAGGACCTGGCAAAGGCTGGAACTCGGGCGTGGCAGGGGGGCTCTGTAGCGCCCCCTGTAATGCAAAAACAAACATTGTTGCACAGATCGGACAAACATGTACGCACATGTACGAGAGTTGGTACGCATATAGTTCTCATCAACCCGAACAACTTTCGCACTCTAACATTTAAGCTCCGCCCAACAGGAAGTCGGTTATTTTGGATTGTTTAAAAAATGCATGCGGTGTACTTTTAAATACTCCTCCTAGGGGATTCATGCAAATGACACCAAACGTGGTGATCATGATGCCGAGACATTGTACTTGCTAAATTGCGAAGGGATTTTTGATATCTCGAACGGTTCTGCCATGGCGAGCCGACAAATTTATAGCGAAATCAGAGAAACAGGAAGTGTCTAATATCAAAGGCAAAAAATGTCTTATTGTGATGACACGCGGTGTGTTTGTTCGTCTGAAGATTCCGATCACATCGATGTGCCTATTGTGACTACCGGGTATAGCGCCACCACCAGGCGCCAGGAAGTGTGTCAGTCACAAAGGTGGATTTTTTTTGACAGTTCCATGCGATGTTCTTTTAAATACTCCTCTTAGAATGTTTATGCGATTGACACCAAAAGTGGTCAACATGATGCCAAGACATTGTAGATGATAAATTGCGAAGGGATTTTTGATATCTCGAACGCTGTTCCCATGGCAACCTGTCAAACTTTACTTTCTTTTTTAAGGCATATTTAAACCTTACAGCTGCATGTGGTAAACTTTTAAATACTCCTCCTGAGGAAATAATGTGATTGACTCCAGAAGTGGTCAACATAATGCTGAGACATTGTAGATGATAAATTGCGAAGGGATTTTTGATATCTCGAACGCTGTTCCCATGGCAACGCCCCAAACTTTACTTTCATTTTAAAGGCTTATTTAAGCCTTTCAGTTGACGCCGATGTTCTTTTAAATACTCCTTCTAGAATATTCATGCGATTGATGCAAGAAGTGGTCAACATGATGTCGAGACATTGTAGATGATAAATTGCGAAGGGATTTTTGATATCTCGAACGCTGTTCCCATGGCAACGCGTCAAACTTTACTTTCTTTTTAAAGGCTTATTTAGGCCTTTAAGTTCACACCGATGTTCTATTAAATACTCCTTCTAGAATATTCATGAGATTGACACCAGAAGTGGTCAACATGATGCCGAGACATAGTAGATGATAAATTGCGAAGGGATTTTTGATATCTCGAACGCTGTTCCCATGGCAACGCCCCAAACTTTACATTTATTTCAGGCATATTTAGGACTCTTGGCGTGCTTAGATTAACCTAAAAGTCGGCACACACATCAGAGATGTCGGCTGTTAAGTGTGCACAAACAGGTCACACATAGGCGTGTCTCTTAAATGGCTCACTAGCGCCCCCGTTTGTCTAAAATGTGGCGTTTCTTTTACCTACAGTCCCCAAATGGCTCAGTAACAACATTAAATAGCCCACTGATATTTACCCACTTGATGCCCTTGCCCACCGTGCATCGTTTTCTCGGACGCACCGTGTAGCGGTAAAAAAACGTGCGAGGGCCCGCCATTGCTGCTTGCAGCTATATTTAGGGCCCGAGCACCGAGGAGCAGGCCAGAATGGCCTGCACCGAAAGGTGCGAAGCCCTATTGTTTTTGCTCGGATTTATTATTTTTATTTTTTTATTTTATTAGGGCCCGAGCACCGAGGAGCAGGCCAGAATGGCCTGCACCGAAAGGTGCGAAGCCCTATTGTTTTTGCTCGGATTTATTATTATTATTTTATTTTATTATTTTTTTTTTTTTCGTTTCAGGGCAATTTGGGGGCCTTAACATACTCAAAAACTCTTGAAAATTGGCAGAGATGTCAGAGTCGTTGGCCATTAGGACCCGGCAAAGGCTGGAACTCGGGCGTGGTAAGGGAGCTCTGTAGCGCCCCCTGTAATGCAAAAACAAACATTGGGGCACAGATCGGGCAAAAATTTACGCACATGTACGAGACTTGGTACGCATATAGATCTCATCGACCCGAACAACTTTCACCCTCTAACATTTAAGCTCCGCCCAACAGGAAGTCGGCTATTTTGGATTGTTTAAAAAATGCATGCATTGAACTTTTAAATACTCCTCCTAGAGGATGCATGCGATTGACACCAAACGTGGTAAACATGATGCTGAGACATTGTACTTATTAAATTGCGAAGGGATTTTTGATATCTCGAACGGTTCTGCCATGGGGAGGCGACGAATTTATGGCGAATTCAGAGAAACAGGAAGTGTCTAATATCTAAGGCAAAAAATATCTTATTGTGATGCCATGCAGGGTGTTTGTTCGTCTGAAGATTCCGATCGCATCGATGTGCCCATTGTGACTCCCGGGTATAGCGCCACCACCAGGCGCCAGGAAGTGTGTCAGTCACAAAGCTGGATTTTTTTGACAGTTCCTTGCGATGTTCTTTTAAATACTCCTTCTAGGATTTTCATGCGATTGACACAAGAAGTGGTCAACATGATGCCGAGACATTGTAGATGATAAATTGCGAAGGGATTTTTGATATCTCGAACGCTGTTCCCATGGCAACCTGTCAAACTTTACTTTCATTTTAAAGGCATATTTAAGCCTTACAGTTCCATGCGATGTTCTTTTAAATACTCCTTCTACGATTTTCATGCGATTGACACCAAAAGTGGTCAACATGATGCCGAGACATTGTAGATGATAAATTGCGAAGGGATTTTTGATATCTCGAACGCTGTTCCCATGGCAACCTGTCAAACTTTACTTTCATTTTAAAGGCATATTTAAGCCTTACAGTTCCATGCGATGTTCTTTTAAATACTCCTTCTAGGATTTTCATGCGATTGACACCAAAAGTGGTCAACATGATGCCGAGACATTGTAGATGATAAATTGCGAAGGGATTTTTGATATCTCAAACGTTGTTTCTATGGCAACGTGTCAAATTTTACTTTCATTTTAAAGGCTTATTTAAACCTGACAGTTGCATGCGATGTTCTTTTATATACTCCTTCTAGGGAAATAATGTGATTCACCCCAGAAGTGGTCAACATGATGCCGAGATATTGTAGATGATAAATTGCGAAGGGATTTTTGATATCTCAAACGCTGTTCCCATGGCAATGCGTCAAAGTTTACTTTCATTTTAAAGGCATATTTAAGCCTTTCAGTTGACGCCGATGTTCTTTTAAATACTCCTTCTAGGACATTCATGCGATTAACACCAGAAGTGGTCAACGTGATGCCGAGACATTGTAGATGATAAATTGCGAAGGGATTTTTGATATCTCGAACGCTGTTCCCATGGCAACGTGTCAAACTTTACTTTTATTTTGAAGGCATATTTAAGCCTTACAGTTGCATGCAGTTAACTTTTATATATTCCTTCTAGAATAATCATGCAATTGACACCAAAAGTGGTCAACATGATGCCGAGACATAGTAGATGATAAATTGCGAAGGGATTTTTGATATCTTGAAGGCTGTTCCCATGGCAACATGTCAAACTTTACTTTTATTTTGAAGGCATATTTAAGCCTTACAGTTGCATGCAGTTAACTTTTATATATTCCTTCTAAGACATTCATGCGATTAACACCAGAAGTGGTCAACATGATGCCGAGACATTGTAGATGATAAATTGTGAAGGGATTTTCGATATCTCGAAAGCTGTTCCCATGGCAACGCCCCAAACTTTACATTTATTTCAGGCATATTTAGGGCTCTTGGCCTGCTTAGATTAACCTAAAAGTCGGCACACACATCAGAGTTGTCGGCTGTTAAGTGTGCACAAACAGGTCACACATAGGCGTGTCTCTTAAGTGGCTCACTAGCGCCCCCGTTTGTATAAAATGTGGGGTTCTTTCTACCTACAGTCCCCAAATGGCTCAGTAACAACATTAAATAGCCCACTGATATTTACCCACTTGATGCCCTTGCCCACCGTGCATCAATTTCTCGGACGCACCGTGTAGCGGTAAAAAAACGTGCGAGGGCCCGCCATTGCTGCTTGCAGCTATATTTAGGGCCCGAGCACACCAGGGTGTGAGGACCCTATTGTTTTTGCTCCGTTTATTAGGGCCCGAGCACACCAGGGTGTGAGGACCCTATTGTTTTTGCTCCGTTTATTATTATTATTCTTCTTCTTCTTCTTCTTCTTCTTCTTCTCCGAAATGGATCGCATTTTTGAGGGCCTAAACATACCCGAAAACTCATGAAAATTTGCACACGCGTCAGAAGTGGCGAAAATTTACATGTAGTATAGGCGTCAGAAGTGGGCGTGTAAAAATGGCTCGATAGCGCCACCTGCAAAATTTCAAGAGAACAGCCCCCCCACTACGAAAAACTTACAGATACGAAATTTGGTAGGATCATCTATTACTCCAAGACCTACAAAAAAGTCTCTTGGAGCTAAGCTCTAAACCCCACAGGAAGTCAGCCATTTTGAATTTTCTCTGTCATTTTTTGACATTTCCAAGCGTCGTACTTTAACGAACTCCTCCTAGAGATTTAATCCGATCATCATCATATTTGGTCAGTATCATCTAAAGGCCTTTGCGATGCTAAATTGCGGAGCTTTTGACTTTTCATTGGAGGGCGTGTCCGTGGCGGCCTGGCAAAGTGTAATGTTTCGCCATGAAACAGGAAGCTGATGTAATTCAGGCATACATTGTCCGATCTGCCCCTGACTTCACACGTTTGATAAGGGTCCAGGCCTGAACACATCAACATGGCATAATTCAGTAACACTCATAGCGCCACCTAGAGGCAGCAGGAAATACCATGTTTGACGCTGTGACTTACTGCTCTTAGGTATTTAACCATATCAACATCATATTTCACCAGTGTAATCTCAAGACCTTTTGTGATGATAAAAAGCAACGACCTTGACTTTTCATTAAAGGGCGTGTCCGTGGCGGCCTGGCAAAGTATCGCTAATTGAATCGCATTTTGACAGGCTAAACAAGCTCAAAAAGTCATAAAACGTTGCACACACGTCAGAAGTGGCAAAAATTTACATGTGGCATAGGCGCCAAAAGTGGGCGTGCAGAAATGGCTCGATAGCGCCACCTGCAAAATTTCAAGAGAACAGCCCCGCCGCTACGAAAATCCTACAGAAACGAAATTTGGTAGGGTCATATATCACCCCAAGACCTACAAAAAAGTCTCTTGGAGCGAAGCTCTAAACCTCACAGGAAGTCAGCCATTTTTAATTTTTGCTGTGATTTCTGTGCAAATTTTGTCATTTCCAGGCTTCGTACTTTAACGAACTCCTCCTAGAGATTTTGTCAGATCGTCATCATATTTGGTCAATCTCATCTAAAGGCCTTTGCGATGTTAAATTGCGGAGCTTTTGACTTTTCGTTGGAAGGTGTGTCCGTGGCGGCCTGACAAAGTTCAGCGTTTTCGCCATGAAACCGGAAGTTGTTATAACTAAGGCATACAATGTCCAATCTGCCCCACACTTCACATGTTTGATAAGAGTCTTGGCCTGAACACATTTCAATGCCAATATTCAGCTTCAGTCCTAGCGCCACCTAGAGGTAGCAGGAAATGCCTTGTTTTACGCTGTGATTCACTGTTCTCAGAGATTTAATCAAATCATTATCATATCAGGTGAGACTGATCTTAAGCCCTTTGCGATGATAAATTGCGAAGATCTTGACTTTTCGTTGAAGGGCGTGTCCGTGGCGGCCTCGCAGAGTGATGTTTCGCCATGAGAAAGCTGTTGTAACTCAGGCATGCAATGTCCGACCTGTCACAGACATCATACGTTTGACAAGGGTCCTGGCCTCAACACATCAATGTTACAACAATCAATTACAATATAGCGCCACCTGCTGCACAAAGGAGTTGTGGCACATCAAAGTTCCTTTGAATACCCGCCTATATTTACCCACTGAAATTTCAATCCCCCTGGTTCATTGCTTTACTAAGGCCATAGAGTGGCGGTGCACATGCGTGCGAGGGCCCTTCCATCACTGCTTGCAGTTTTAATTATTATTCTTCTTCTTCTTCTTCTTCTTCTTCTTCTTCTCCGAAATGGATCGCATTTTTGAGGGCCTAAACATACCCGAAAACTCATGAAAATTTGCACACGCGTCAGAAGTGGCGAAAATTTACATGTAGTATAGGCGTCAGAAGTGGGCATGTAAAAATGGCTCGATAGCGCCACCTGCAAAATTTCAAGAGAACAGCCCCCCCACTACGAAAAACTTACAGATACGAAATTTGGTAGGATCATCTATTACTCCAAGACCTACAAAAAAGTATCTTGGAGCTAAGCTCTAAACCCCACAGGAAGTCAGCCATTTTGAATTTTCTCTGTCATTTTTTGACATTTCCAAGCGTCGTACTTTAACGAACTCCTCCTAGAGATTTAATCCGATCATCATCATATTTGGTCAGTATCATCTAAAGGCCTTTGCGATGCTAAATTGCGGAGCTTTTGACTTTTCATTGGAGGGCGTGTCCGTGGCGGCCTGGCAAAGTGTAATGTTTCGCCATGAAACAGGAAGCTGATGTAATTCAGGCATACATTGTCCGATCTGCCCCTGACTTCACACGTTTTTTTTAAGGGTCCAGGCCTGAACACATCAACATGGCATAATTCAGTAACACTCATAGCGCCACCTAGAGGCAGCAGGAAATACCATGTTTGACGCTGTGACTTACTGCTCTTAGGTATTTAACCATATCAACATCATATTTCACCAGTGTAATCTCAAGACCTTGTGTGATGATAAAAAGCAACGACCTTGACTTTTCATTAAAGGGCGTGTCCGTGGCGGCCTGGTAAAGTATCACTAACTGAATCGCATTTTGACAGGCTAAACAAGCTCAAAAAGTCATAAAACGTTGCACACACGTCAGAAGTGGCAAAAATTTACATGTGGCATAGGCGCCAGAAGTGGGCGTGCAGAAATGGCTCGATAGCGCCACCTGCAAAATTTATAGAGAACAGCCCCGCCGCTACGAAAATCTTACAGAAACGAAATTTGGTAGGGTCATATATCACCCCAAGACCTACAAAAAAGTCTCTTGGAGCGAAGCTCTAAACCTCACAGGAAGTCAGCCATTTTTAATTTTTGCTGTGATTTCTGTGCAAATTTTGTCATTTCCAGGCTTCGTACTTTAACGAACTCCTCCTAGAGATTTTGTCAGATCGTCATCATATTTGGTCAATCTCATCTAAAGGCCTTTGCGATGTTAAATTGCGGAGCTTTTGACTTTTCGTTGGAAGGTGTGTCCGTGGCGGCCTGACAAAGTTCAGCGTTTTCGCCATGAAACAGGAAGTTGTTATAACTAAGGCATACAATGTCCAATCTGCCCCACACTTCACATGTTTGATAAGAGTCTTGGCCTGAACACATTTCAATGCCAATATTCAGCTTCAGTCCTAGCGCCACCTAGAGGTAGCAGTAAATGCCTTGTTTTACGCTGTGATTCACTGTTCTCAGAGATTTAATCAAATCATTATCATATCAGGTGAGACTGATCTTAAGCCCTTTGCGATGATAAATTGCGAAGATCTTGACTTTTCATTGAAGGGCGTGTCCGTGGCGGCCTCGCAAAGAGTGATGTTTCTCCATGAGAAAGCTGTTGTAACTCAGGCATGCAATGTCCGACCTGTCACAGACATCATACGTTTGACAAGGGTCCTGGCCTCAACACATCAATGTTACAACAATCAAATACAATCATAGCCCCACCTGCTGCACAAAGGAGGTGTGGCCCTTCAAAGTTCCTTTGAATATCCGCTTATATTTACCCACTGAAATTTCAATCCCCCTGGTTCATTGCTTTACTAAGGCCATAGAGTGGCGGTGCACATGCGTGCGAGGGCCCTTCCATCACTGCTTGCAGTTTTAATTTTATTTTATTTTTACGTTCAGGGCAATTTGGGGGCCTTAACATACTCAAAAACTCTTGAAAATTGGCAGAGATGTCAGAGTCGTCGGCCATTAGGACCCGGCAAAGGCTGGAATTCGGGCGTGGTAAGGGAGCTCTGTAGCGCCCCCTGTAATGCAAAAACAAACATTGGGGCACAGATCGGGCAAAAATTTACGCACATGTACGAGAGTTGGTACGCATATAGATCTCATCGACCCGAACAACTTTCACCCTCTAACATTTAAGCTCCGCCCAACAGGAAGTTGGCTATTTTGGATTGTTTAAAAAATGCATGCATTGAACTTTTAAATACTCCTCCTAGAGGATGCATGCGATTGACACCAAACGTGGTAAACATGATGCTGAGACATTGTACTTGCTAAATTGCGAAGGGATTTTTGATATCTCGAACGGTTCTGCCATGGCGAGGCGACGAATTTATAGCGAATTCAGATAAACAGGAAGTGTCTAATATCTAAGGCAAAAAATATCTTATTGTGATGCCATGCAGGGTGTTTGTTCGTCTGAAGATTCCGATCGCATCGATATGCCTATTGTGACTCCCGGGTATAGCGCCACCACCAGGCGCCAGGAAGTGTGTCAGTCACAAAGCTGGATTTTTTTGACAGTTCCATGCGATGTTCTTTTAAATACTCCTTCTAGGATTTTCATGCGATTGACACAAGAAGTGGTCAACATGATGCCGAGACATTGTAGATGATAAATTGCGAAGGGATTTTTGATATCTCGAACGCTGTTCCCATGGCAACACGTCAAACTTTACTTTCATTTTAAAGGCATATTTAAGCCTTACAGTTCCATGCGATGTTCTTTTAAATACTCCTTCTAGGATTTTCATGCGATTGACACCAAAAGTGGTCAACATGATGCCGAGACATTGTAGATGATAAATTGCGAAGGGATTTTTGATATCTCAAACGTTGTTTCTATGGCAACGTGTCAAATTTTACTTTCATTTTAAAGGCTTTTTTAAGCCTTTAAGTTGACGCTGATGTTCTTTTAAATACTCCTTCTAGAATATTCATGAGATTGACACCAGAAGTGGTCAACATGATGCCGAGACATTGTAGATGATAAATTGCGAAGGGATTTTTGATATCTCAAACGCTGTTCCCATGGCAACGCGTCAAACTTTACTTTCATTTTAAAGGCTTATTTAAGCCTTTAAGTTGACGCTGATGTTCTTTTAAATACTCCTTCTAGAATATTCATGAGATTGACACCAGAAGTGGTCAACATGATGCCGAGACATTGTAGATGATAAATTGCGAAGGGATTTTTGATATCTCGAACGCTGTTCCCATGGCAACGCCCCAAACTTTACATTTATTTCAGGCATATTTAGGACTCTTGGCGTGCTTAGATTAACCTAAAAGTCGGCACACACATCAAAGTTGTCGGCTGTTAAGTGTGCACAAACAGGTCAGACATAGGTGTGTCTCTTAAGTGGCTCACTAGTGCCCCCGTTTGTCTAAAATGTGGGGTTTCTTTTACCTACAGTCCCCAAATGGCTCAGTAACAACATTAAATAGCCCACTGATATTTACCCACTTGATGCACGTGCCCACCGTGCATCGTTTTCTCGGACGCACCGTGTAGCGGTAAAAAAACGTGCGAGGGCCCGCCATTGCTGCTTGCAGCTATATTTCTTCTTCTTCTTCTTCTTCTTCTCCGAAATGGATCGCATTTTTGAGGGCCTAAACATACCCGAAAACTCATGAAAATTTGCACACGCGTCAGAAGTGGCGAAAATTTACATGTAGTATAGGCGTCAGAAGTGGGCGTGTAAAAATGGCTCGATAGCGCCACCTGCAAAATTTCAAGAGAACAGCCCCCCCACTACGAAAAACTTACAGATACGAAATTTGGTAGGATCATCTATTACTCCAAGACCTACAAAAAAGTCTCTTGGAGCTAAGCTCTAAACCCCACAGGAAGTCAGCCATTTTGAATTTTCTCTGTCATTTTTTGACATTTCCAAGCGTCGTACTTTAACGAACTCCTCCTAGAGATTTAATCCGATCATCATCATATTTGGTCAGTATCATCTAAAGGCCTTTGCGATGCTAAATTGCGGAGCTTTTGACTTTTCATTGGAGGGCGTGTCCGTGGCGGCCTGGCAAAGTGTAATGTTTCGCCATGAAACAGGAAGCTGATGTAATTCAGGCATACATTGTCCGATCTGCTCCTGACTTCACACGTTTGATAAGGGTCCAGGCCTGAACACATCAACATGGCATAATTCAGTAACAATCATAACGCCACCTAGAGGCAGCAGGAAATACCATGTTTGACGCTGTGACTTACTGGTCTTAGGTATTTAACCATATCAACATCATATTTCACCAGTGTAATCTCAAGACCTTGTGTGATGATAAAAAGCAACGACCTTGACTTTTCATTAAAGGGCGTGTCCGTGGCGGCCTGGCAAAGTATCGCTAATTGAATCGCATTTTGACAGGCTAAACAAGCTCAAAAAGTCATAAAACGTTGCACACACGTCAGAAGTGGCAAAAATGTACATGTGGCATAGGCGCCAGAAGTGGGCGTCTAAAAATGGCTCGATAGCGCCACCTGCAAAATTTCAAGAGAACAGCCCCGCCGCTACGAAAAACCTACAGATACGAAATTTGGTAGGGTCATCTATCACCCCAAGACCTACAAAAAAGTCTTGTGGAGCGAAGCTCTAAACCCCACAGGAAGTCGGCCATTTTGAATTTTTGCTGTGATTTCTCTGCAAATTTTGTCATTTCCAGGCTTCGTACTTTAACGAACTCCTCCTAGAGATTTTGTCAGATCGTCATCATATTTGGTCAATCTTATCTAAAGGCCTTTGCGATGTTAAATTGTGGAGCTTTTGACTTTTCGTTGGAAGGTGTGTCCGTGGCGACCTGACAAAATTCAGCGTTTTCGCCATGAAACAGGAAGTTGTTATAACTAAAGCATACAATGTCCAATCTGCCCCACACTTCACATGTTTGATAAGAGTCTTGGCCTGAACACATTTCAATGCCAATATTCAGCTTCAGTCCTAGCGCCACCTAGAGGTAGCAGGAAATGCCTTTTTTAAGCTGTGATTTACTTTTCTCAGAGATTTAATCAAATCATTATCATATCAGGTGAGACTGATCTTAAGCCCTCTGGCATGATAAATTGAGAAGATCTTGACTTTTCGTTAAAGGGCGTGTCCGTGGCGGCCTGGCAAAGAGTGATGTTTCTCCATGAAACAGGAAACTGTTGTAATTCAGTCATAAATTGTCCGATCTGCCCCTGACTTCACACGTTTGATAAGGGTCCCGTCCTGAACACATCAACATGGTATAATTCAGTGACAGTTATAGCGCCACCTAGAGGCAACAGGAAATACTATGTTTTATGCTGTAACTTACTGCTCTTAGAGATTTAACCATATCAACATCATATTTCATCAGTCTAATCTCAAGACTTTTTGTAACGATAAATAGCGACGACCTTGACTTTTCGGCTTTCTTGGCAAATTATGGCTAAATTAATCACATTTTTGACAGCCTAAACAAGCTCAAGAAGTCATTAAACATTGCACACGTGTCAAATGTGGTTACATTTTTCATTTGATATAGGGTTCAGACCTGGGGCTGTAAAAATGGCTCAGTAGCGCCACATACCAAAATTCAAAAGAGAAGCCCCCCCCCACTAGGTTAAACGTACAGATACGAAATGTGGTAGGATCATGTATCACCCCAAGACCTACAAAAAAGTATATTGGAGCAAAGCTCTAAACACGACAGGAAGTCAGCCATTTTGAATTTTATTTGAAACTTGAGTGCAAATTTTGTCATTTCTGGGCTTCGTACTTTAACAAACTCCTCTTACAGATTTCATTAGATTAAAACCATATTTGGTCTGTGTCATCTAAAGGCCTTTGCGATGCTAAATTGCGGAGATCTTGCCATTTCGTTGGAGGGTGTGTCCATGGCAGCCTGCCAAATTTCGTCTTTTCGCCATAAAACAGGAAGTTATTATAACTTAGCCTTACAATGTCTAATCTGACCCACGTTTCACATGTTTGATAAGTGCCCTGGCCTGAACACATCAACATGGAATTATTCACATACAGTCATAGCGCCACCTGCTGCACAAAGGAGGTGTGGCACTTCAAAGTTCCTTTGAATATCCAACTATATTTACCCACTGAAATTTCAATCCCCCTGGTTCATTGCTTTACTAAGGCCATAGAGTGGCGATACACATGCGTGCGAGGGCCCTTCCATCACTGCTTGCAGTTTTAATTTATAATTGTATTTTGACAGCAACACAAACTACAAATATGCAATTATATATTATAGCCTATATTTCTGCATCTGTACTTGTGTAGCTAATGGACTTTAGTATACTTTACTTTAGTCAGTATAAATCCAAGCAATTTTGGTGAATTACTAAATGTCTTTCTTGTAAATAAATTAAAAGTCAGGTTTAAGGAAACAGCTGGTCTATTCTGCCGTCCAAAGCGAAAGCGCAGTAACTACACACTTGGTCGAAATTGAGTTAAGGCTTGAAATGAGCTTTATGACATCTGTTCTGTCTTGTGACAAAGTCTCCTGGTTCAATTTTGTCCCGTTTCAGAGAAATGAGGGTGTCAAAATTGCAGTAACTACAAAATCCATGCTAATACCAAGGCAAACCGCAGTAAGTGATGTTACTGCGTTCTGGCTTTGTTTTTCCGGCTTTGATACCGCAGATACTGCGGTTTCCCCCGACCGTAACACACAGAAACAACAAACCATGGCACAATCCCGCGGCCAAATGATGGTTGAACTCGCGTTAAAACGCAAAAAAACAAATACTGGTATGGAAGATAGCTAAATAATAACTCATGCTAAGGCAAATTACAGCTTTATAAGTAGTTAACATTGACTAGCCAGCTGCTAGCAAGTTTTGACCTACCTGTGCTCGTCCATTGAAGGCAATATCCTCCGACAATAATGATATAATCCGATTCAAGCGCATTGGTGTTTGTTGATTCGAACATCTCTCCACTTTTTAGGAAGCTAATCAAATTGTATTGACAGGGGTTACTCCATCAAAAGTTTGATAAGAGGCTGGTAAAGTTTTATTGTTAGGCAAAGATAGCGGAGCCCAGTCAAACTGACGAGCGCAGCCGGGCCAGCAGAAAGCACACTATGTGAAAAAGTACACTTTCATAATAAGTGCTCTTTCTCCACGAACTAATTTTGTAGGCTACTTAATATTAAAACATTTAGTTTAGTACTTCTAAAGCTAATCTTAAAAATATCTAAGTTTACATAACTGTGCTACTTTGAGATGAAAATTAACTAAAATGTACATACTGTTAGTTACCACTTTTAGTACATTTGAAACAATAATATCTTTGGGACAAACATGTTCTTCTCTTTTTAAATTATGTTAATTTTTAACTACTGTTTTAAAGTAAACCTCGTCTAATGTAATTTTTTAATAAATAAAAATTTATAAAGTGAGTTAAATACTCTCTTTGTGGTAAAAGGAGCATTTTTAGCATTCACAAACATAAATAAAACTATTACAGTTATTAAAAACAATCAAAATGTATTAAGAAGCATGAGAAAAAGTTGAATGAACACATTTAGTTCGTAGATACTGCACTTTGCTTTTGCAATAGTGTTTTAGTTGTGTAAGGTCTTTCAAAGGCAGAGTGCAGTATCTGCATTTTGGGAGTCAAAGGTCACATCGGTGGTCATGATTTTTATCTATAAAAAATTTCTTCCTAACAAGGCATTACATGAATGCATTACCACTAATCTACCTAAAACATGTTTGGCTGGCTAGTGTAAAAACTTTAAAGCCATTTTTCTCAGTTTCAGTGTTTGCGTAGATACTGCACTTAGGCTTTGGAGGGCAGTATTAACAAAAGTAAAAGTTGGTATGTATGGTTATATGTTTGATTGATTTAACACTCAAGCATCAGCTAAGTAGGTTTTGTTAATGCAACTAAAATTTAGGGCAGTTATTAGCATATACAAAACAACAGATGTCTTTAGCATAGATATCTTTGCCATGCTTCAAAACGCAACGCAGCACAATGTCATTTAAGTTGAACAACTGAAGTTACCTGATATAAATTGGTATTGTTACACTATTTAAATCACACAGATTGGTGTCAGCAGCCAGCTATACATTTACACAGGCTTGTGAATGTGAACTGACCTGAAAGTGATGCGCAAGTTTTATTTCGTACTTTTCCATTTGAAGACAGAATGCCTCGTTCTGTTACTGTACAAACAGATGGCGGATGATATCAAAGCATCGCGAGAGCAAACTGCTCCGGGGATTGCGTACAAACCAATAGGGAGTCGGGATGGTGTATGTTTATACTTCTCATCCAACCACAATCGCATTCATCTGGATGATGCAATTTATTAAGATAGTTTTTTTAACGATGACAAGCCGGAATGTAAAAAAAAGAAAACAAGCCGAAATTAATAGAAGTAACGAGGCGATTTTTAAAATGTGAGGAGTAGAAAGTACAGATAATTGCGTGAAAATGTAAGAAGTAGAAGTAAAAAGTCGTCTGAAAAATAATTACTCCAGTAAGGTATAGATACCCAAAATATCTACTTAAGTAAGGTAACGAAGTATTTGTACTTCGTTACTTGACACCTCTGGATACG
Source organism: Paramisgurnus dabryanus (assembly GCF_030506205.2). Lineage (NCBI taxonomy): Eukaryota > Metazoa > Chordata > Actinopteri > Cypriniformes > Cobitidae > Paramisgurnus > Paramisgurnus dabryanus. Next base: position 31,448,633 of record NC_133350.1, on the reverse strand, counting down.
AAACCCATGGCTCTCGCCTGTCCTGCTCGCCACACATTTATTCACCAAACACAATAGTATATAGAACATACCTTTCTCTTGCTTCATATGAATTAATTTTGAAAAGTCACAGGACCAGACAAACTATTACAGTTTTTTTCGATTGCTAAACGTCAGTGGGCACAAATGGAGCTACATGTGCAAAACTCTAACTACAACCTGCAATACCAAAAGTCACCTGAGCACAACTCTTAACACATGACTCAAAACAGCTCAGTGCAGCCAAACACTAAACACAACCCTCACTGAGATAACACACACTGTCACTCACAACACACTGAGAGGAAAAACACTAACATCAAACACCAATACAGAAAAAATTACTAACTTTTTATCTTTACAGTTTGAACAATTTCAGTGACTTCATACAAAGTAATATTTTCTTCAAATAATGATATATTTATTGATTGATTTATCACATGATTTATTGAAATTTTTTGACCAGAACAATTCTTTAAGGTAAATGAAAATTTGCAGTTTGCTTCAATAGTCTGTAGTAGTTTATGGAATTATAGTAATGAGGAAAAAAGGTAGAAACTAAAAGTACATACTGTAATTCAAACAAATAATTGAGGAGCTAATCCTGCCTTTCTCTAGCATCAGACCACTACCTGCCACCCTTCTCCCTCCACAAACCCGTCTTCCTTGTTCCATTTCCAAAATTTGTCTTTCTAAGCTCTACCTATCATATTTATATAAAAAGTAATATTATATATAAATGAAATATATAAATGAAATTGGAATTTATATTTATATGAAATTGCAATCAGCAGTGTTTGAAAGGCACAAGGCTGAAATCAATTCTGTTTTGAATGTGTGGTTCACAGTTTTGACAGCAGTGTGTTAGCATTTGAACAAAGTGCTGTAAATCCACAGTGTTGTGCAGGTTGTGGTTAAAGTCATGGGATAAGTATGTAAAGTTTTGAAAACTGTGTTTAACCAATGAAAAACGAACTAGAGTTTGGTCCACATGAACTGCTGCTGTGCAGACTGTAGTTAGAGTTTTGCACATGGGACTCCAGTTGTGCCCACTGTCGTTTAGCAATCGAAAAAAACTGTAAAAAAAATGTGACTTATAGTATTATAGTAATACTCTACCCACCTGCCACACTGCCAGATATTTTTACTTTAGCATAAACCTCTTAAATTTAATAATTTATTTAATAAAACAAGACTCAAAATCTTAACCCACTTTGCTTATCAAGGAAATATAACCCTATTTAAGTTTTTTTGCAGTGCAAAATCTGATCTCAGAACAATCATGATTTGGACTGCATGTGCTCTCAAAGAGTTTATCATTTGGAAACACATAAAAAAACATACATTGATCAGGATATTCCCACAGAGCACCGTGTGAGAGGTTGCATGTTTGCATGTCTGATGAGTGATGTGTGTGTGTTTCTGTGTGTGTGTGTGTGTGTGTGTGTGTGTGTGTGTGTGTGTGTGTGTGTGTGTGTGTGTGTGTGTGTGTGTGTGTGTGTGTGTGTGTGTGTGTGTGTGTGTGTGTGCGTGCGTGTGTAATACCGTCATTGCTGCTCTACCACACTATAAGTGGCATTGAAGATTTTTGGAAAAAAATGTTTTTTCAACATGGATACGGAGACAGAGAAAAGAAGGAATAAAGAAAGACGATAGGCGTAAAGTACAATGGCATGAGATAGGATGGAAAGAAAGCAAGCTGTCAAAAAAAGGAAAAGTAGAGAGGAGAGAGAGAATGATAGGAGGATATAGAAAATGACACCTAGAAGTAGGTGGGAGGTGATGTAGGAGGGCCGGAGAGATGCAATAGGAGCAGAAGTATAAAAGCATACAGAACCAGCAGAGGGGGGCAGACGGAGGGAAACTTAAGCTTTCTGGCCCTGATTTTTCCATCCCTACAGGCATTCTGTGGCTTCTATAAAAAGCCCTGTACATTTGATTCATTGCGTCACATGACCGGGGCTGTATATGAGAGGACTACAGAAGGATTGAAAAAACAAGTAAAATAGGGCAGAACTTCACTGTATTCAAAAGAAAAGGGGGTTTAGAAAAAAATACATGGCAGAAAAAGTCTTATTGAAAGAGGGAGGGCATAAACGACAGAGCGAATGAGAAGGTAGAGTAAGTGTGGGGGTGAGCGAAAGAGAGATCGACTGAATGCAACAGGCTGCTTAATTCAGACAGAAAGAAACATCTGAAGTCAACTGAGCTTCAATTGTCTGTTCAGTTCAACTCTGTTTGCCCACTGGAATCATCACGTCAGGTACGTCTAAACCTTCGTAATGTTTAACAGATCACATTGAAATATAAGAGGGGATGTTTTTCAGCTTTTTTTGCAATGGAGAGCTGTGCTTGAAAGAGACATGTCAGAGCAAGAACAAATGTGTGTGTATGGAAACACAATGAATAGATTGCTGTACAGGTAATTCCTATTCACGTACTGTACACCATTGCATTTGCACTTAGAAGTCTAAAATCTTCTGTAACCTCCCTTTAAAAACAAAACCAGTATGCGAAAGTAAAAGCAATACGCTAAAGTTATGTATTTTGATGTTTGGCTCAGTTTTGTTAATGGATATTAGTTGTTATGTCTCACTGTTTTGGATGAGACGCCTCAGTGAAGTGAGCTGGTGGCCGTCAACAGAAAACTCTTCATCAAGATCATTAAGTTCTCACTGAGACATTGATGATATCAACAGCCTCGTATGATGCCCAGAAGTGATAAACGTCAGGAGTTCTCTGAACTTTACCGATACACAAACCTTTGTTTACATGAACTTAAAGTGGTTTGTGCTACATAGAAAACATTACATTAAACAAGATGTTGAAGTTTTAATGGAGAGATATATTTGAAATGTGGAGTATTGCTGTTTTTAAGGTGTTTAATAATTAAATCAGGTGACTTTTGCACCATATTTTACTAAGCAAAATCTAAGTGTTCTAAAAATCATGCTTTCATTTTCTTCAAATACTTCCTTAATGCACAGGGTTCCTAGTCTTTCTTATGACAAAACCTATTCATAGTCGTAACTCATTTCATATTGTGATTTGACTGCCGCTGTAATCATGCTCTAATTCCTCTTGTGACCTTTACACCTACGTAAACATACATACATCATGTGCAAGAAAGCAGTCAGGCAGGATACACTTTCATATGCAAAGTCAGATTTTGAGTAGTTAAAAGAAAACATGTTTTCCTTTCATTGTTAGACCACTTTTACAACGAAACGGCAGCAAGTGTGTCAGGGCAGCAGTGAAGTTACTCATAATTTCTGATTAATAAATATGTGTTACTTATACAGATAATATCTTACTCTATAGTGAATTAGTAAAGGTCAGGTAAACACCTTAAACAGCAGGGCATTATCCAAATGCAATGGGAACATTAAAACGAGCTGATTTGAATTTGAGAGTGATGAAGGTCTACCTGCACGAGGATCACTAAAGCTTCCTTACAGGAACTATACAGTAGTGTGTGCTTGTACAAGGATGTACCTGTTATTCAGAGTTTCGTTATTGACCACAAAAGAAGATATTTTGATAAATTGTGGTAAGCACACAGTTGATGGTACCCACTGACTTTCATAGTATTTGTTTTTTCTACTATGTACATATCTGTCAACCCTCCGGTTTTTATTCTCCCGTATTTTGCAATTCTATCACACCATCATCCCATTTAAATAATTTCCAGTATTTCTCCAGTATTTTTATTCTTTCTATGAAAAATCCTTCTGGTCGTATATGATGTTTGCTACATTATCCTTCGGTAAACCGGTCAGTATATCTGTAACGTATCACTCAAACGACACCCACCAATAAAACAAGAAGAAGAAGAAGAAGAAGAATAGCAGGGGAAGAGAAAAGCTAGTTAGCTAGACAACCTAATTAGTTACATTAGTGAGCATCTAGTACAAACACTGCATGGTGTTTTTATATTTGGTTGTTGTTCGGTGGTGTTGTTTCTGAGGTTGTCTGAGATATATGTGTATATTTAATCCTGTGCAAAAACAACTCAACAAAACCACAGTGACCACAGCCAGTTGCTGTATTTATGTTCATATTGAATCAGGTATATGCATATCAAGTCTGATTAAGCTATAAATATAGGCATACATTAGCGAAATCACGTTGAAATAGTTTGTGTATTAGTTTTTCTTAGAATACTCTGGTTATTATAGCTATTGTTATCCACAACTGTCATAAAAAGATAAAAGAAAATTAAATTAAATAAATTAAATTAAATTAAACATTTTAATTATTATTATTATATTTTTTGCACTAATACTACATCACTATTATTATTGTGCTAAAACAATGTAAAGTTTAAACATCACAATTACAAATAGAGATACAAAAATGGTTTATTGTTTGCATGTTTAAATTACTGTGCAAAAACAATCACCAATTTCAAGCTTTCATACACTTTAAATTATTGTCTTTTCTTAAGTTAACCAAATTAATTTCTGCTGTCATTGCGTTAAATGTAAAAATATCATTGTTTACTTGAAAAGTCATGAGCTGAAACCATCATCATTACAGCTAAACTGCTCTTACATTTCCTAATGTTTATGAATAAACACAGTCTGTAATTTATTATGATTAAAACACACTGACACAGCTTGTAAACATTATGGTTATATTCGTGTACTTGAGTACATAAGCACAATAATTAGGGTATGTTTGCATGTGCGTTAAGCTCACCATCAGTCAATCTTGTCAGCTCAGTGTCTCAAGGTCAGTGTCGTCTCACCTGACAGCTGATGTTTTTGTCTAGTCTAGTTGCACACCATCGACGCTGTTAAATGTTCTGCTTCTTTCTGTACAAGCACTATGTTTGAATGTGATTGACAGAGAAAGAAATACCTCCCTCTTTTATCTATTGTTCTTAGATATTTGTAAATGACAGCTCCTTCGGGCAAAAAATGTGGTCTGTCTGTCTGCCGCCCATCTTCTCTGACTGTCTGTTAAGACTGACTGTTAACATCAGGCCTGTTTTTGTTTCTACTAAGAGCACAACAACATTATACACAATGAACGACCTGAATTAGAAAACACAACATGTAATACAATACTGAAGTTGACTGTAGATGGTATAATTCATGAAAAGTGCATATACAATTCATACAGGCGTTCCAGAATTAATTTCTATTATAAAACAAAAAAGATGGTGTGAGGGAGTGAAAAAGAAACATACAACAGTTGATCAAGAGTTTACATGTAGCTTATTAAAGAAATCTGCCAAGTTAAAGCTAAACAGATGTCAAGCTTGAAAAAGTAAAAACAGGGCCCATACTGTGTTCACATTTTCACATATTAAAAATATTACAGAATGAATAACAAATATAAACAATTTAATATGTCTCAATGTAAGGAGCGAGTGTTTGTTTTTCTGTCCTTTTGAACGTCATGACATCATTATGGCTACAATACAATTCATGTTGAGAACCGGCCTTTTGTAATATCATGCAAAACATGCAAACTTCACACATAAAGGCCACCTGGCCCAGCCAGGACTCAATTCTTGTTGTTAGACAGCAGTGCTACCCACTGATCCACTCTGCACAATGTTGAGAAGTACATAGTGAGATACTTCATCTAATTTAAACATAATTTTCAAAAAGTTGCAGTTCTACTGTATGCTTTAATTGATGTTTAAAAACACCAATTTTGAAAAGAGAGTAATGAAACTACATCGCTCAGAATTATCATTGGAGTTGTGATCTAGAGAAGAGGGTTTGAGAGATCAGATTCAGAGCGATAATCAAAATGAGAATACGTGTGTATTTTTACGTAAAGTGTGGTTGTCATTTACTTAAGTTTTAATACACACTGAAGGTATAATATCAACGTGTTTACAGGATTACTACGTTAATTATTTACATATTAACAGTTTTACAGACATACAGATTTGTAAGTAATTCCTATTCATAAATATTAAAATAGCAGGCATTGGCGTTTCTTACTCATATTAACTCTTCCGCCGGCATTGATGAGATAACTCGTCAATTAAGAGAAAACGCTTCCCTGCCAATGACGAGAATTTCCGGCTTTCCGCAATACCACTATTATCCACCAGGTGTTTTTTTTAAAGCAGTGGGTCTGTTCTTTCATTTGATATATTTTTTGTTTATATATTTAAGGAAGAACATTTTCTGGAAGGCATTAAACTTTTGTGAAAATCATGAAAAATGCTGCCACTGGCTGACAACTTTTTTTAAAACGCTGGCGGGGAAAGAGTTCATAACATGTTTTTAGTCATATTTTCTGACTTATTTATGACAGTTTAGTCATTAACATTAATTTCATAAATTGACACAATATTAAGACTATGCTTTAAATACTTAAAATGAATAACATTTCTGTAATCATTTAACCATTTTGTAATATTTAGTTTGTTTGCCATGACACACAAAAGGTGTTTCTCCGTTGCAGCAATAATTACACCAATACACAACATAAATTCACAAAAGATGTTTATTGTATTCATTCACTGTAATCCACATCTTTAAAGTTCATACGATTGCGAGGACCAGATCCAAATTCATCTCTTGTTTCAGCGATCTTAATCTCTGTTCTCATCAGCAACCGTAAATATTAAGGGCCCTATTTTAACAATCTAAGCGCATTGTCTAAAGCGCAAGGCGCACGGTCTAAATGGGCATGTCCGATGCCACTTACTAATTTAACGACAGGAAAAATGGTTTGTGCGCAGAACGCACGGTCGAAAAGGGTTGTACATATTCTCCTAATGAGTAATGGGTGTGTTTTGGGCGTAATGTGCAATAAACCAATGAGAGTCTTATCCCTCATCCCCTTTAAAAGCCAGTTGCGCTGGCGCTGTTCATAATCCCTATTTAGATGACGGATTTTGTAAACTGAAAAACTAAGCGGAGGAAGAATACCACCAGTTTAAGAATAATGTTAAAAATGTGTGGTTTTCATTTTTATTGAAATTTAACAATGTACAATAAATGTACAACAAATCTGCAAGGTAACATTTAAAAACATTTAAAAACAGATGCATTTGTTTAAAGCAAAGCATTTATTTACTTACCAGGCTACAGGTGAAACGTCTCGGTTACGGATGTAACCCTCGTTCCCTGAAGGAGGGAACGGAGACGTCACGTCGTGACCGACGAATTGGGAACTCGCTTAGAGAGACCAATCTGCTTCGTATACTACTAAAACGCCAATGAACTTGGCATTGAGATATTTGCATAATGCTGGCGCCGCCCCGCCAGGTGCCTTTATAAGCAGCAGGTGCAAATAGGGAAATTAGCTTCTTTTCGCTGAGAAAGCCGGGAGAAAGTGACCGGTCGATAAACAGCAGGAAGCAGCCCTGTGGCGACGGGACGTGACGTCTCCGTTCCCTCCTTCAGGGAACGAGGGTTACATCCGTAACCGAGACGTTCCCTTTCAGTCGGTCACTACGACGTCACGTCGTGACCGACGAATTGGGAATCCCTACCAAAACGCCACTAGGGGCTGACCTCTTCCAGTGTCTGCGTAAAGCCCTCCGGTTCCACTTAAGGAGGAGGAGATAGGTTTTAGGGCAGAAGGCCGGGCACTAGATGTTCCTTTAACCCCACAGAAGTGCCAGCGACTGGGAAGCACCCTACCTGAGCGGGATAGGAACGCTGCGGAAGCCACCACCCGTCTTAAGGGCTAATGGTGGGCGAAGTCAACCGTAGTTGAGGAATAAAGACAGCCGTGGCTGTGTAAGCAAAGCAGTGCTCTGCTAAGGGAAACGTGGGCTGGTAGGATTAACCCCACGGAAAAATACTCACAAAGGAACCCGGTGGGACACAATGTGGAGCCCGAGCCAGACACGTAGGTTCGCGAGGATACAGCTAGTGAAAGGCTGACAGCCAATGCTCCGCAACAAAGGCTGCCAAGGCAGCGGAGGAAGAACAATTCAAACCATTACGCATTTTTGTTCTGAAGGCCTTCCATACTGACACAGTTATGAAGCATCAGTTGGAGGCTGCAAGCCGACCTGCGAGACTGTTCTCCGTGCTCCCCCTGGTGAGGAAAGAACACGAGAGGATACAGGCTCGATACGAACACTGTAAAATCTAGTGAACGTATTAGGTGTCGCCCAACCAGCAGCTCTACAGATGTCTGTTAGCGAGGAACCACGAGCTAAAGCCCAAGATGAGGCAACACTCCGTGTGGAGTGCGCTCTCAAATTAAAGGGGCAAGGAATACCCTGAAGATTATAAGCCAGGGCGATAGTATCAACTATCCAATGAGACATCCTCTGCTTAGTGACAGCTTTCCCTTTCTGCTGGCCACCATAACAAACAAAGAGCTGGTCTGAGGTCCTGAGGCTTTGCGTGCGATCCACGTAGAGTCGCAGTGCGCGTACGGGGCACAACAAAGCCATGGTTGGGTCTGCGTCCTCCGGGGGCAGCGCTTGCAAGTTCACCACCTTATCTCTGAAGGGAGTGGTGGGAACTTTGGGCACGTAGCCTGGTCTGGGTCTCAGTGAGACAGCAGGACCAAACTAAAAGCACGAATCGTCAACAGAGAATGCATGTAAATCCCCTACTCTCTTCATGGAGGCCAATGCTATCAGGGTCAGAGTTTTCATTGATAAAAACATCAGACTCGTAGACTGCAAAGGCTCAAAAGGGAGACCTGAAGGCTTCAGCACCATGGACAGGTCTCAGGAGGAAAGAGGGAGGGCGCGAGGGGTTTAGCCTGCGAGCGCCTCTTAAAATGTAATAATTAAATCATGCTGGCCAACTGATCTGCCGTTGATAAGAGAGTGATGAGCAGAAATAGCGGCGATATCAACTTTAATGGCGGAGGGACAGCCTACCATCTAACCTATGTTAAAGATATAAAAGCACAATGTTAATGGGCATTCTCTGGGGTCCTCGCGTTGCGAAGAGCACCGGGTGACGAAAAAGGTTTCTTTAAGCGCGTAAGCCCGTCTTGTGGACGGTGCTCGAACCGCGTCGATGGTGTTAGATACCGCTTGCGATAAATCACCTAAACCTTGCGCGCGCTCAACGACCATACATGGAAATCCCACAGGTCGGGGCGCGGGTGCCATAATGTGCCCCTTCCTTGAGAAAGAAAGTCTTTCCTCAGGGGAAATCGTCAGGGAGGGGCTGTCGCTAGGAGCATTAACTCTGAAAACCAATCCAGTACGGGGCGACTAATAAAAGGCTCTCCTCGTCCTGCCTGACTTTGCACAGTGTCTGCGCAATAAAGCTCACTGGAAGGAATGCGTATTTACGCACCCCCCGCGGCCAGCTGTGCCAACGCATCCACGCCGAGGCTGCCCTCGGTTAGTGAATAAAATAGGCGACAGTGGGTATCGTCCGGCGACGCAAACAGATCTATCTACGCACAACCGAACTTCTTCCAAATTAGCTGGACCGTCTGGAGGTGGAGTCGCCATTCGCCGGGGGCGCAGCTCGGGAAGCGCGTCTGCCGCTGTATTGAGCGAACCCGGGATGTAAATGGCACGAAGGGACCTCAGATGCTTCTGACTCCAAAGGAGGAGATGACGAGCGAGATGCGACAGGTGACGAGAGCGCAAAACCGCCTTAACGGTAAATAACGCAACAGTCGCAATGTTATTGGTGTCGGCTAATACATCCTTCCCTCGCATCTCCATAGCGGAGCGTACAAGTCCCAGATATACAGCGCACCGCTCGCGGCAGTTGGGGTGCTATGCACACCCCTGAGACTGCAAGCCCGTCATACGTGGCTGATCATCCCGTGCTGAGGGCATTGCAATATACAGAATGCCAGGAGACCCCTCAGGGGCATATCTTCTATCGGAAATGCCGGGTCTACCACAGGGAAAAATTTAAATGACACGCAGGTGCAATGTTTACACGGTGTATGTCGGTGTGCCACGCTCTCCTCGAGACTCGATCGTAAGCCAATGCTGAAGCGGTCTCATATGAAGCAGCTCGGGCGGCGTCACATCCGCAGCATGCTGTCATATGTCCAGGAGCTTCTGAAATTGTTTCAGAGGGACCGCGTACTTCCCTCGAATTAAACCGAGGCAAGTCAGAACTGACTGGTTGCGCGCTCTTGTTAAACACGGCAATTAGTCGATCGAGTCTTATTTCCATACTGAGAAAAAGGATCTTCTGCACGGGGCAAAGTTGCTCTTTCCCAGTCGACCTGAAGACTTAAACGAGCGAGATGCCGAAGCATTAACTCTCTGTGTTCGCGCACGTCTGCCAAGAACGGGCTATTATAAGTCGACGTAGAAAAAAGCAGAATGCGAACAACGCTCTCTCTCTGACATTTTAATGCCGTGACTACACCTGGAGACACGGAGAGAGAGAGAGACAGCTCGAATGGTGTACTTAGTATTAATATGCCCACCCCACGACGCAGAGCGAAAAAACGGTCTAAAGCGAGGGGAGATGGACACATAAGTACATGTCTTACAGGTCTAAGGCTGCAAACCGATCTGAATATTGAAATACGAGCCTCGGCGTTATCATCCAAAAAGAACACCTTCCTGGAGCCAGTGCGTAAATCAAATCGATCGTAACCCGCCGCGTATTTTGGGTACTATGAGATAAAGGCTGGAAAAACCCTATCATCATCATCTCGGTAAGAGGGACCGGCTCGAACATCCTTCGCCAACAGGATGTCGTTTTTTGCACGCAGTACATGTGCATCGGACGCTTTCACTACAGTGAAACGAAAGCCCGAATTTTGGGGTGTGCCGGATTCGTAACCGAGGCGGATCGTGCGTAAAACCCAACGAAACGGGCTGGGAACTGAAGCCAAGCACCAGGCACCGTACGAGGAGAAATAACGACACTACCGAAGTACCCGCGGTGGGGCAGCGAAGCGAGACAGGTGGGACTGCCGGTGCGTCTGCTGTGACAGCATAAACATCTACAGTATGTGTGTGTGACACTGACCTGAGCCCGCTGAGGGTAACGGTCGTCTGGTCTCCTCTACGGAGAGCGCAGACTCCGATGAGGGTGCTGGTGGTCCGGTCTCCTCAGCGGAGAGCTCGGACTCCTCAGGTCACCCGCTGGCGATAGAGGAGAGGTAGGGGAGCTGGTGTGTACCCGCTCACGGCTCTCTCGATCCTCCGGAGACCTAGAGAGGGAAGAGGAATGCACTCTTATGTGTGGTTAAGTGGGTACCGGCCGAACAGCCGGTGGAACATATGCAAACCAAGGATTTTCCACCCGACCCTCTATCGGGGGAAGGAGCTCCATCTCCTGAAGAGTGATCCTCTGCCAATCCGGGTCGCCCTTCACTGGCCACTTAAACTCCCGAATTTCACGGGAAGCGGCTAAGCGGGCGGGGCGACCTGCTGACGACCGGTTCCCCTGCGCTGCCGAAATGGGGTCCGAGGAGGGGAACGGAGGTGGTCGCCGCAGGACGCCGACGGCGAGAGGCAGACTGAGGAGCCGGCGTGGTGGACCAAGGGCAGCTCTCTTCCGCCGGGGCATGACCTAGGAGATCGCCTCAGTCTGCGCAGCGGAGCTGTACGACTCCCCTGGCTCGCCGAAGAGGCCGGTCTGTGAGACAGGAGCATTCAAGTTGTTCTCGTCTGCGTCCGTCATGTCAGCCAGACACAGCCAAAGGTGGCGATCTTGAACCACTGTGGTGGACATCGCACGACTGAAGGTCGCGGGCTCCCTCGTAAATCCTTGTGAGCCTGCAGCAACGTTATTGCGTGCAGGGCCGAAGCCGCCTCTCCGGCATGCCTGATGGGCAGCGTCCGTAACCGGACGACTGTCTACAAACACGGGAGGGAAGGGTTGGGTGGTCCCTCCAGGAACGCATCCCGCTCCACTGAAGGGGTCCCCGCCCTTAGCGGCTCCGTTGGTGAGGGAGGTGAGGGGTGAAGCTGAACGGCCGGACGGCCGCAAATCACGTCAGCTCTTCGTGCCGTCGGGAAAGAAAGGCACAGGAGGAGAGGACCGAGAGGCCCGAGCAGCTCCGAAGTACCAATCATGTGGGCGGGACGGTTCGGGCGGAGAGGGGTTAACCTTTCCAACTCTACCGTCTCCGCCGCTCGCGGGCACGGCCGCCATCTCCGGAACGACTCTGCCTCAGAGGAAAAATGGACACCCCTCTGATGCTGCAGAAGTGACGGGACCAGAAGGAGGTCCAATGGATTCGGCAGACATCGTAGAACACGACTCTGCAGTCTCCACCGGAGCCTCAACCGGCTGAGGATGAGAAGGCCGGTAGGTGGAGGACGCATCCTCCGTCCTACTCAGCGTAGTGACGCGAAGCTGCGCCCTGCGAGCGCTTGACAGCCGCACCATGGCGGCGTCAGCACTGCAAAGGCGCGGACAGCGTTCCCGTAGAAACGACAGTCATCTCCGCAATCCAAGAGGGTTATGCTCTCACAGAGAGAACAGAAACTCTCCACGAACGCAGCCCCGGAGTGCTCGATGCCTGAGCACGAAGACAGCGCTTGTGACCGTCACTGGAACCCTTATACTTCTCGCATCCAAGATCGCACGGGCGAAAAGCTATCCTGAAAAGGACGCTGATCTCCGCATATACGAGAGATAGGCTGCCTTTAACAAGGCACAAAGCTCTCTCGTATCACTCTTTTAGGGAAATTCACTCAGATGCTTAGTTGATGAGCGCACAGGAAGGCAACGCACACACTAAACTCAAAACAATAAACAGATGTAGAGCCGTGGAATAAGCGAAGCGTCCGCTGTGATACTGCTAGTTCAACCAACTTCAGCAATCAAATCCCAACAGAGTAAAGTAGCTTCTCAGTAGCAGATAAAGCCGGTTTTCGAAGCGAAAAAGCTAATTTCCCTATTTGCACCTGCTGCTTATAAAGGCACCTGGCGGGGCGGCGCCAGCATTATGCAAATATCTCAATGCCAAGTTCATTGGCGTTTTAGTAGTATACGAAGCAGATTGGTCTCTCTAAGCGAGTTCCCAATTCGTCGGTCACGACGTGACGTCGTAGTGACCGACTGAAAGGGAACATCTATTTACGCCTTCTAACGTCTCATAATTGGTCCTCATTTATGTCCAAGAGACTCAATAATATTTTTTTTACATTCAATCCTTTAATTTTGCATATTTAAAAGTGATTTTGTGCTGCTGCACATTCATGTATGTGATAAGCAAATCCGCATTGTCGTCCCGTTTATAGACGCATATTACTAAAGCGCTCTTTACATAACAAAAAACATATTGCGCCATTGACTTTAGACTTTAGAGTAGGTTTTTGCTGGTCAATGGAATAGTCTATTTTAGTTGCCTCAAAATAGCAATGCGCCATCAATGTGCCTGAACACACCTCGTTTTCAGACCAGAACGCTCATGGCCGCAAAACGGGGCGCAAATGCATTTGCTATTTAAACAATGTGGCGCTAAACGTGAAAATTATAATTGCACAGGGTGGAAACTAGCAAAAGACACTTGCGTCGCGCATTGCGCTGCATTGGGCCGGGTGTATGATAGAGCCCTTAATCTCACGTTCGTAATGAATTTTGGTTCAAATATTGCGCCTTAAGAAGCTTTATGACACATTGCTTTACAGCAGTGATATCAAACGCTCATTGGCTCTTGCATGCTACATAACAGATTTGTGACACCGATTTTTCTGTCTTCTTCTGCATTTATTAATGTAAAGCTGCTTTGAAACAATTAAATAATTGTGAAAAGAACTATATAAATAAAATTGGATTGTCATTGCCCTTTTTCTTTTTCGATGTACTTGACAGAAAGAAACTGGATTAACGTTCTTGTGGATTAATAACTTTAATACTTCTCTGTACTTCATTTACTCCAAAGAGGACCACAGCTGCAGCACATCGGCATTTTAATATTTAGATTTTTGTAGCTGTAAAAATTTTATAATGCTACGAATAAATGTTGCAAATTAATCTACGTTGTACGCTTCAGCATCTACTTAAAGGTACAAAAAAGTATTTGAATTAAGTTATGTATTAAAACTACGTATTAAAAGTGAGATCAGGCTGAACATGCACATGTAATTCACACTTCAGTGTGTGTCAGTACCTGGTCACAATCTTAATCAAGAAGAGACCTCTGACCTGTATGTGTTGCTTTAGGCACTAAAATGTGACCCCAGCCACAACCTTTCATCTCGTGGGGTCAATCACTTGGGTCTGCTCAGCATAACGGCACCATTGTGTTTTTTTTTTTATTAAGACTGATTTCTGCACTCATTATACAAACTATGTTTCTCTTTTGTAAAACCAAGACTCAGCTGTGGATTAATAAATGTCAGGCCTCTGGAGAAAATAGTGTAGCTGTATAACATAAGGCATTGTAAGCATTGTTAAACACACAATATTGTGCCTTCTTCAGTTACTATGATGGAAACAAAACTAATCAAGCAGAGATAAAATCGTCAAACATTTTTGCTATTAGACCTATTTTGTTCACTATTTAGTTAAATAAAAATTTACTCATTATTACACATGCATGCTTTTATGTAGTGGTCATCTGCATTTGATGAGCTTGTGGATGTGCATTTGAAAATCCCTGCCTTGCATGTGTGTTAATATCTCTTAAAGCAAAACACTTTTTGGTTTAAAGTTCACAACCTCCCTATAGGCATCTTGATTTATGGGTTATATTTAAGCGACGTAATTATTCCCTATGTTTATATGTTTGGCCTTTATGGCTGTTCATCGTCTCTCTGGAAAACCGCAGAGCTCTTGTAGGTGCTGCCAAACACACATTCATTAACATGCATCAAAGGCATGCTGTCTCCAACCTGGAGCAATGCGAGTGTGTACGTCATATATGGCCATGATCAGGTGCTGAGGTAGTTTCCTTAATCCCTTTCAAAATGACACAAAGATGTTTTTAAAATGAACAAATCCTTACTGCTGAGGTTTAGTGCTCAAATCCACAGAGAAGACTTTATGACTCTGTTACGGCCTCCCCTTTTTGGTAATGTTGCTTCACCCTGAGCCAGGTGGTTGTAACAGACTCTTACATGGTAATTTACATAAAAAGGTCCTTTGATAAATTCATGGCACTGCAGTGAGGTATACTATTGCAATCCTGTCTTACATTGCCTAATGTCTGCTGTGGCAAATTGCATGTCATGTTGGCCAGAACTTTCTCCAATTATTTTCCCACTCAATGGCAGCATTTTTAAAGCTAATGGGATATATCTAATGCACCAACGTCATGAATTTTCAGTTAGCAATTTCCAGTCAGTAAAAAGATGATTTATTTGGCTTTGTGTGTTTTTGGTTTGTACATCACATGGATTTAGGTTTAGGCTCATGTAATTAAAGACACTTACTATCTAATTTAACAACAAATACAGTACATGTACACAATTGGTACTTTGCATCAAGTGTTTCTTATGTACGCAGTTAAAGACACATACTCGATAACAAGGTGGATCCACATTTTGCAGTGTAATATGAAAAGAATGAATTTGTTTCATGGGCTCACTGCACAAAACAACTTTCTTATTTAGTATTTTTTTTTTCAATAAAAATATTTAAAAAATGTAATTAAGATGTATTTTCTTGATCAGCAAAATGACCTAGGAAAATAAGTCTAGTTTTTAGAAAAAAAAATTTTAAGCGAATTTGTGCTTAAAACAAGTAAAACAAATCATCTGCAAATGGAATAAGAACTTTTTTCTTAAATAATGTGTTTATGAAAAAAGGAAACTTAGATATTTTTACTGAAAACAAGACAAAAATACTAAGTAAGAAAGTCATAAAACAAGCAAAATTTTTCTTTAATTAGTTCAAGATTTTTTGCTTACCCCATTGGCAGATGTTTTTGCATGTTTTATGTTCAAAATCACTTGAATTTTATATTTTTGGTCTAAACACTATGATTTATTTTCTTGGGTCATTTTGCTCATCAATAAAAAGCATCTTAATTTAAGAATTTTTAGATATTTTTACTGAAAACAAGACAAAAATACTAAGATTTTTTTTCTTTGAAAATAATTTTTTGCAGTGTGCATGCTGTTTCTAGTCTGTAAGTAACATTGGGCTTGTTATAATTAAATACAGGGGTGCGGTGCCACCAACCGTTTCCAATAAAAACTTTGCCATTTCATTCCAATCCACCTACTTTTATGGTCTCTGTGTTTGCTCACTGATGCTCATGTTGTCTCAAAACACCAACTGGCTTTGAAGAATGAATTCCAGGTAGTTTGTCAATACAAATTGTTACAGAAACCTTGAGTTTTCTAATCTTTAAAGAACCATAAACCGGCTAAAATGGTTCATGATGAAAAGGGGATTGAAGTCCTCACATTTTTCCAGTTTTATGAAGCATTAATTCATCGAGTCTAGATGATTATTTGATCATCTGGAAACACTTACTGCTCGATCCAGACCTTCAATCCATTTTCTATTCTATCTTACCCACATTTCTCAATATCTCATCATAGTTGGGAAGGTAAAACGGGGTATTAAATGATTACCTCCTTTCTTCATACTGTAACACCTCCCTCCATTTACCATGGTAAATAAGTGCAGACTCAAATTAAGGGAACCTTGCCAGGCGGCCGGTCCAATAAAGACTGCATTCAGACTGCACACAAGCACTTTTGTTGACAGTGCAAAGTTATAGACCCTGCGGAGGGCCACGGGAGAGAGTGTAGACTTGTACCATTGGTTGTTGGGGGAGAACATGTGTCTGGAAGGTAGACCCTGGGGCAGTTGTTGCCTATTGGTTAGAGAGTCAGGCTTATAACCCGAAGGTCGCCAGTGCGAGTATCACGGGCAGAAGGTTGCGACTGAGGTGGCCTTGAGCAAGGCACCTTAACCCCAGTTTCTTTATTGATAACTGCCCACTGCTCCAGGTGTGTGTGTGTTCACTACTGGAATATAACTGATTTTTTTAGCTTTAGTCCGGATCCGGCCCAGAGTCATCTGCTGTCTGGGAAAAGTCACATTTTGAATATGGACTATTATACAATCACATCACTTTTACCTAGGGAAATAGGTTTTGTGTTTAGGTAACAGGTCAATTCAGAAACTTTAATTTAAGCATCTTTTATGGGACTTAACAGCACAGTTATGGGTGTGTTTTCAAGACAAAATCAAGACAATACAGAGATTAAATAACGGCATAAAAAATGCAAAAATTCATGTAAATGTGTGTTAGACTATTTTTCTAAGAAGTGAGCAAAATCTGACAAAAGTGTCCTTAGGGGTCAGGTGCCACCGTTAAAAAACTGTTTGGGGTGTCAGTTAGAGTTAGTCCCTAGTAATGAGCTTTATATTAAATATGTAAATGTCTGTAAATATTTATAGATGCCTAAAGTAAATGTGTATGTGAGTTCTCTTACATAGTTGCTCATTATTTTGCCATTTTACTGGTGGAAATAAAACAATTTTATTTATATAGCTTGGCTGACTCTCCAGGGGATGAAAAAAAACCCCTAGGAGAAAAACCCTGTGGGAAAACTCCTAGTAGGAGAAAAACCCTTGAGAGAGATACATACATATTTATTTATATAAACACGATAGGGATATGAAACGGGTAAGCGAATTAAATTGGTTCAGCCGGTGGTCTTTGGTCAGTCATCGGCTGGGCATCACGTTGAAGGACAGCCAGTAGATCAGTGGTGTGATGACCTTCACAGCAGCAGGAACTGGGTCTGTTTGTCTCATTGTCTCATTGTTTTAACACTTTTTCTTAAATGCCTGATTTATGCAGAAGTGTGCAGCACGATGCCAAATATAGTTATCTAATATCTAAATTTCTCAAACTGACCTGACTACTCATCATATCTCCTTCTCATTCTCTTTGCCTGCCTCGCACAATAAAATCAGATGTGCAACTCCAGGAGCAATAATGATCTATATAAAATTACTCAGTAAGTTTTGTCATGTGTCATTCGTCATTTTCGTGTGGGGCTGCGTAGGTTGCCAGATCTGCGTAACAAAACCAGGCCAATGGTCATTTAAAACGACTCCAAAAGCAGCCCAATGACAATTCACAGCCCAAATACCAAAAATTACACTGAAAAAAAAACCTTGCAAAAACAGTTTAAATGTAGCTCCATTTTTAAACTCCACACAGATTCTAACAATACTAACAAATAAAGTAATCTGTTAAAATTTAGGTTTTATACTTGGGCACAGCAGATTGGGGCACGTGCCCTACTTAAAGTGGTCTAGCGACGCCCCTGACCTCATTCACCCCCTTACAATACACTTCTGTTTTCTTTTCTTAAGCCCAATGTGTATCTTAATAATCCACAAGAGAGCAATGATTCAGTTCTAACTCTTATCTATCTTTCTTTAACATTTCAAATGACTTTCTCTTTTTATTTGATTACCTTGTATAATCTTTTATGCTGTCTCTGGGTTTCTTTAACCTTGCATATCCCTGCTGTCCTTTGCGAAAACTTGTATGTCCAAATTTACTCATTTTCAAGAAATAGAAAAAAATATTTTTCTAAGTTCCAATCACTTTGTAATTATTTTTATTGGTTACATATTTGCAAAAAATATGGAGATACAAGCTTTTGGAAGGACAGCGATAATACCTTGTTTGCTCTTTCTGAAAACATATCCTCATAGTTTTTTAGTTTTTTAGTTTTCATTGTTCATCACATTGTTGAAAACACATTGTCTTCTCCAGTGAGCTGAAGAAACATCTAAAAGAAAGAGGATGATGATATATCAAAAGTGTTTTTTAATAAACGAAAAGCTCATATATATCAAAGACAGAATGAGAGTACATAAAAATGTGTGTGTTGTGTAGTTGACTCTAGTTGTGTGTTTGTGTGTGTATGATCAGAGCCGGATTTGCCGATGATGGTTTGTGAAACGTGGCCCTTCTGCAGAGGCCCCACATGTGGAAGAGTTTACTGCAGCCCTGTTCCAAGTGAACACAGCTTTAAAGAACGACAGACTGCAATTAAAAGAGAAAAAGAGAGCGAGTATGTTCTCTAAAGAAAAGTAGTGTAAGAATGGTACACTTTGTGCTCTTCAGATAGTATCACAGGTATCTACAATGCCTGCGATAACAACTTATTTTTAGACTAAATGTCTCAGGCAGACATGGTTTCTATAAATGCTGGGTGTATCGTTTAGGATGTAAAGAATAGAAGATGATGAGTTCCCAGCATTAAAAAAGCAAAAACTAGAACGAATAAAGAAAAAGAAAATATGGGATATATGCCACTGTCAGTATATTGACTTTAATTTATCATTAAAGAATTTCAATGCATTTGTTGCGGTGACACTTTGGCTAAATATATAAGCACGACACGCAGTTGTTCATATGACTGTCGACATTTTAAATATACAGTGCAAAAAAAAATTTTAAGAAAGAAATCTTAGTATTTTTGTCTTGTTTTCAGTAAAAATATCTAGAAATTCTTAAATTAAGATGCCTTTTCATGATGAGCAAAACGACCCAAGAAAATAAGTCTAGATTTTTGACAAAAATATCAAATTTAAGTGATTTTGTGCATAAAACAAGCAAAAAAATCTGCCAATGGGGTAAGCAAAAAAAAATCTTGAACATTTTTCTTAATCACTAAATTTGCTTACCCCATTGGCAGATTTTTTTGCTTGTTTTATGCACAAAATCACTTAAATTTGATATTTTGGTCCAAAAACTAGACTTATTTCTTATTTAAATACTAAGAATTTTTTTTCTTGAAAATAATTTTTTCCAGTGTAATGTACAGATTATTTATACCATTAGCAGATTTTTTTGCTTCTTTTAAACAAAAATTCACTTAAATGTAATATTTTTTTTCTTGATTTAAGATTTTATAGATATTTGTACTTAAAACAATACAAATATATTAAGTGAGAAAGTCAGTTTTTGCAGTGTTTTATAGTGGTGTGCATCAATTACGAAACAAATTTTGTGTTGGTGTGCAAAATCTTGTAAATCTGGAAAGCCAAGCTCTCTGTTTATGGATTTGTGTTCTGGAACTTTCCATCAAGTCCTGATGGAGCCAGAAAGAGGGGGTTTGAGAGCACTGAATGCCCTCCGCCCCGGGTGTGTGGCAGTAGAACAGAGACAGCTTTATTGGGCAGCGTCTCTGATTTAAATCATATGGCATCGCCTGGAATCACTTTGTGGCTTGGAGGCTGTTTAAATGAATGCCCAAACAAGAGACGTGCTCTATTTCTTTTCCTTGTTTCATCAGATTGTTGGCTCTCGCTGTCGTTTGCTTGGTTTGTATCTAAATCCAAATCATCTTATGTATGTTTGTTTATGATATTTGGTCTTCATGCCTCAGAGTATTCAGATCTAATCTCATTTTGAAATCTCTCATTCAAAATAATACAATTCATAACTGCAGCTCATGGGTTCCTTGGCATTTGGTGAAAACACATCATTTAAAACCATTTGCAGTGAGCTGGGCAAGCAGTTTAGATTAAGCCACGGTGGTCAGGCATGAGATGTGTTTATCCCTGTTTGCCTCATCTCTTTATGTTTCCTGTCATTTAAATGATAAACATGTTTTTGTCATTTTTGTATTTCTGTTCAGACAGGCAACAATAATTGTGTTTGCTATGATGTTTACTTGTATGTATTATAAACAGCAGAAGAGCATTTATGGTATTGTTTTTACAAACTCAATTCAAACTAAATTCATATGTGGTTTAAAATCCAATAAAAATTTTGAACTTTTGGAAATCCATTTCAAGCTATATTTCAACAGTCAAAATAAAGTTTTGTACTGCACATTGTGTTGTAGTTAATAAGCAATCTACAATTATGGCCCTGTTTACACCTGGCATTAAGATGTGTTTTGGTTAGATCCTAAGTGGACGACACTAAATACATGTGTTACCCTTTTGAACTTACTCAATTTTGATCAGAATTTTTTTTTTGCAGTTACATGAACAGAAATACTTGCTTATTTTTATTTTATTATAAAACGAGGGCTTCATAGACCTTTTGCGTGTTTGCAAACAGAGATGAAATTTGTAATTTCGGACTCAACTGGTCGCAAAAAATGACAGCTCTGCAGATGCGGTGCAGCCTAAATTAATTTTCTTGTGGAAGTTGTAATCCTGATAACTAGGAATATATTAATCCTGTTGTAGTATTTAAAGGTATTACAAAATTATACAACAATATTTTGCATCTGGCAGATAGAAATAATATAAAATTTGCTTTGTACTGGTATATATGTGTTTAATGTTTTTCATTAACTGATTCTTCTGTCTGGTGTGGTTCATCATTGTGTCAAACAATGCAACAGACATTATTAAGTCTGTAAATATGAACTTTAACAGAATTATTGAGTATGTATTTAGTGTATCTGAAAATAAATGTTTATTTATTTTACTCTTGTGTTTTCTTCTGCAGGCATCTGCTGGTCTTTGTGGTAGTTTTGGATACATCGGGCAGTTCATTCACCTCAATGCTGCAACAAGCATAACACACGTTTAAGGTGGATGTATGATTGCCGCACAGAGCGTAGCAACTTTCACCGTTCATCAAGACTGTCCATTTGATTAAAAAGCATTCAAGTAATAGACAGACATTATTCACCTTAACAACACCCCATAGGACGTGTTTCCACTCTGGGAGAACATCACCGTCAAAATGGCAACCAATAGGGAGAGGGCTATGAGTCACATTACAAGGTTTTACCCCTTTGCCTTCAATTCGATGCGAAACAATTCCCCCTTCGATCTTCTGGCGAATGGCAGTCTGTTCGGACGATTTGGGGCAGACCTCCCCAAAGAAATGGCAGCACTTTGTAAGTACCTTCCATTAAAAAAACGTTATATTGTTTACGTAACATAACATATAAATGATATGTGAGCAGTTTTTACACTACAGCTACAGTATGGATGACCCAGACATGCATATACTGTAGCCCAGGGTTCCCCAAATCTTACCTTGGAGGGCCTGGGGACTACAGAGTTTAGGTCCAACCATAATCAAACTTAACCCACCTGTGATTGTCTAGTGATCATGAAGACCTTGATTAGCTTGCTCAGGTGTGTTTGATCACTGCTAAACTCTGCAGTGCTCCGGCCCTCCAGGGTAACAATTGGGGAACCCTGCTGTAGCCTGCAGACATGGGGACTTGTGACTTGGTGACTTGGACTCGAGTCGACTCGAGTCGCTATTTTTGTGACTTGTGACTTGACTTGACAAAAAATAAAATACTTGAGACTTGACTCGGACTTGGAAGTTAAAGACTCGGGACTTGACTTGACTTGAGACACGATGACTTGAATGACTTGAGTGTTAATCACATCATGTTTTCAGTTTAAATATAAAATATATAAATTATTTAAAAAAATAAAGTCGACCCAGCTGGAGCGCAGGCTGAGAATGGTGTTGTCATGACTGAATCACGACACTATCATTCGTCATGCCCTCTCGTACGCACACGCACACCACGCCCACTTAGATCAGATATCAACATGTCAGCCGGAGGGGTACCGAGGGTCATCGCTTTCGGCTTCAACAAGATGGCAAAAGACGAACAGTGCTTTGCAAGACATGCAACATTAAAATCACAGGCAGCCAGACGGAAACCTCCAATTTTGGTCGTCATTTAAAGAGCCATTATGCCCAGTAAGTGCTTGTCAATTTGTTAATATCTGGTTAGTTGGTAGTTAGCTAATGTAATAATAGCTAATGTAGCCCTCATCATACTGTGTTGGGGACAAATGTGGGCAAAATAATTTTGATTTATTTTTTTAAATACTTATTTTTATTTTTGAATACTTCTTTTTCAAGTTTGCCACCTGAACACACACACAGAGAAAAATTACTTGATTCTACAATGTTAGGGGCGGTTCACATGTCGCGTCTTTTGCATGCTCAAGTTCGTTATTTCAAGTTTAGGCGCGCGAACGGAAGAGGTGCGACGCGCTCGTTTTTTTACAAAGTTTAATGTTGTACGTAAACTGTGTTTGAGAGAGAGGGAGGTGTTCAGAGAGGGGTCTGTTGGATGTTAAGCTGTTATTTGTTTTATGGACTCAATGTGGAAAATTTCAAACACGGTTGGCAGAAGTGAAAAATAAATAATTTATGAAGTTACAATTTTGTTTGATTCCAAGATGTATTTTACTGAACATGAGTATTTACAATGCAAATCCAAATTATTGTAATTTACTGATAGTTACTTACTGTATATCTTGTCACTTTATTAAGATCAGATTCTGCAGGTAAAATTAAAATAATAAGGTGACTTGACTTGGACTTGACTTGACCTACTACAGGACTTGACTTGACTTGACATAGCTTGTGACTCGACTTGACTTGACTTGCCCAAGAAAAAAAAATACTTGGGACTTACTTGAGACTTGAAGGTTCAGACTTGAGACTTACTTGAGACTTGCACATGTGTGACTTGGTCCCATCTCTGGTAGCCTGTATAGGTCAATGAATTCAGGAGGACATAAGGGTCTAAGTAGGGCCGGGTTTAGCAGCTATAAAAGGGTGGGCTGGCAGATATCCTGGAAGTGCAATTTTAAATATATAATTGTGAGATTAATGTAATTGCACAAAATTAATAGAATACATTTAAAAACAATGTTTTTAAGTTGAGAAAGTGTATTTATTATTATATTGCTGTTTCTTGCATTAATGAAAGAACGATTAATCAAACTGTGATATAAAGAAAGCTATAATATAAAGATAGCTACCAAACAAAACTGAAACACTCAGTGACTCTCTGCAGCTATTAACTAGTAAGTCTGACTTCACACTATGAATCTCTATTTGCATTTTTTTCATCTTGGTTGCATTTTTGCTCTCAGTAATTTCTGAGCATGAGAAACAAACAAACCATCCATCATTAAATGACTGTGACGGTGCATTTAAATTAAAGTCAAGTCCTGTAACATGATTTTGGAGAATTGAGGTGGAGAGATGGATTTATATTGGGAGCTGTGGAAAATTATGTTTTTCCAGACAGCTACACAAGTAGATCTACTTTTGAATCTCGTGTAGCGTCAGTCAGATTCTTTACTACAGACAGAGGTCACCCTCTTCATGAGTCGTGAGTGTAGAGTGATGTTGCTTTCAGCCAATAAATTTTTTTATTTTGGATTTTTGGATACATTTTTTTACTGGTTAGGACCGTCTACAGCCCTTCCTCAAACAACAGCTATTGAAAAACAGCCCATGCCAGATTGCTTTTAACCAAAGTATAAAATGGAGTTAAATAAAATATGAATGACGTCTTTGACTAAATTCTGATTGGGTGGGCAAGACAGACATTTGGGTCGGCTTAGTCCAACCCTGCCCATGCCTGGAACCAGCCCTGGGTCTAAGTGCAACTTTATCAAACAAAACCAAATATCAACTACTGTAGGAAAAGAGACCAGGGCTGACCTGTCTTCAAGGGCTTTTGCACTGTGATGTTTGCGCTGCTAAGGCAAGGTTCTACCAATATGCCAATTCAGATGAAACCCTACACAGCATTCATTTGAACTGCTGAAAGAGGTGCTATTTTAGTAAATGTTCCTATAGGTCGTATTTTCATGAAGTGACAAACTACTAGAGATGGGGACTCGGGTTTGAGACTCGGACTCGAGTGCGACTTAAGTCGCACACACAGTGACTTCAGACTCGACTTGAGACTCGTCCTCAAAGACTTCAGAGTTGACTCGGACTCGAGCCGCACGACTCGTGAACAATGCTTATTTTTAGGAAACGTCTGATGAGCTCGCTGTCATACCCCTCCCTCCGTTACCTACAACCTGCCCGCGTATCTGCTCTGCGCGCTTCCGCGAATATACATGTCGAAGGCACCAGCCGCTGCTGTGCCATTCATCTGAAGCTTTGGGTAGTGCTGTGACGGATCCGCGGTTCGGCTTGCATGCGATTCGCGGATTAATATGCAATTTAAATAGGGTAAGTTTATCATTAACGTGTTTCTTAGGGTTGCAATTGTTTAAATGGTTAAACAATTTAACCGCAAAAAGGCGCTCAAGTGAGCAGATTTCTGTACACACATGCAGTTAAGTGTGTCCGGTCCAGCTCCAGTCAGGTCCAGAGTTGCGCTACTTTCTGTCATACTGTAGTCCATTAACATACATTTGCTGAATAGAGCAATGAAAAAAAAAACGTAACGTTTTTATGTGAAGCGACTGCTGCATCTTCTTCCTGAAGCGCTGTTTGGAATTTGCCCTCCGCCTGTGTGTGAGCATGCGTTTAAGTGCCCTCAGTAGTGCACATACAGAGAAAAGTGTTTCAAAAGTTAAGTCAACATAAAATCTTTCTTTTCTTGACAGGGCACATACACACAAAATGATCTCACAGTATTCTTTTTCTAATAAAAACATTTTTGTTTATGTCTTAAGAAACCAGTCAGAAACCAGTCTGGGCTTATTTGTTCTTAAAGAGACAGTAACCTCAATTAACCTACTTAAGTCTGTGTCATTAATGTTAATCAAACAACCCAAGACAAACAGAAAATCACTTCTATTGCTCTAAAAATAATAATAATATTTAATTTGTACAATAAAGACAGTGTTATTATCCATTTAATTAAATTTCTGTACCTAATGCTAATTTTAGACCTTACTTAATGTGCAACTTTGTTCTTTTTTATAAATGTTTGTAATTTCTTTATTTGTTGTTAGAGTTTTATTTGTTACAACGAGACTTGAGACTTGACTTAGACTCGAGCCCAGAGACTTCAGACTTGACTTGGACTCAAGCTCAAAGACTTCAGACATGACTCGGACTCGAGCTCAGAGACTTGTGAGCATCTCTGCAAACAACCTACAGGTATATGGTCATTGAGTTGGAGAATAGGATGTATTTTACACATAAGACTAATGGATCAAATTTTCATGGCCGCCTTACCACAGTAACCCAGCACTGCGTGCATACCTTGTTGGAAAACAACAATGACGGATGATTTCTCTGTACTGTACGTGCACCGCAGGATTTTTGAAACCCCACATTGTATTGCATAGGTCACGCATGCGCCTACAGGATAATGTAATATGTTGCCTAGAAGACGCATTGCATTCTGTTGCATGCGTTGAACGCCTGTGTACATGTATGAGTCAAATAAACTATACTTTGCAAGGATGTGTGTTCAACTGTGCGCATACAGTCTTAAAAAAATAGACTATACTACCGGCTTCAGCATAAAAAAATACAGCAATGCGAGCCCATCTGGATTTATTAAGGACATGCAGATTCATAAAAAAAGATATGAATTGCTGTTCTCAATGTACATGTTGTGATTTGCACTCCTCGCAAATACATGTTTATGTATGTTTATGTCTTGTGACAATCTTCTTTTAAAAATGCTGCTGCTTGTGTCATCACAGGTAGTTCCTACAGACCCACTCTGAAATGGGAGCTAATTCATTTTTTTTAAATACGGTCCTACTAAAAGCCAAGTGAGTTCTCAGAAAGCAACGTCTCAGATATCAGGCAAATAGTGACTTTTAGCATCATTAGTCATTTCAACTTAGTGCTCATGTTCTGTCAGTAAACTGTGATTTCAGTTTGTACAATTCTGTTTGCTGATGTGATTCAGGGTTTCTTCTTAATGTAGCTGGCTGTGTTCAGACATGCACATGCACTGTATGAAACAGACCACATGTCAGTCACCACCTTCTGAAGTAATCCTGCTAACACACACACACACACACACACACACACACACACACACACACACACACACATACTGGTTTTTGTGATTTACAAGGACACTTCAGCCCAAACCAGTTTTTTGCTGAATTAGGGGGACACCCCTTTCCACTTGCTCTACAGTGATGTGGAGGATATCAAAAATTTTATTTTGAGCCATACAACACAGATTTCACTTCAAAGTTTGTTTACACACAACACAATGTATAATATAGCAACCAGACAAAATACTAATTTATGAGGACATTTGATAATTAGATGGAAGCCCCACCCATGACAAACGTTATTATGAGGACAGTGATTATGAACACACACACACATGACTTTAAAGTGTATTACAGGGTCCAACGTGAATTAATGGGACATAGCTTAACACAAACACAAAAGTGATGGCAGTGTGCATTAAAGGGACACAACTGATTTACAAGGACAAATGATTAAACACAAACACAAAAGTGATGGGAGTGTGCATTAAAGGGACACAACTGATTTATAAGGACAAATGATTAAACACAAACACAAAAGTGATGGCAGTGTGTATTAAAGGGACACAACTGAGTTATAAGGACAATCGATTAAACACAAACACAAAAGTGATGGCAGTGTGTATTAAAGGGACACAACTGAGTTATAAGGACAATAGATTAAACACAAACACAAAAGTGATGGCAGTGTGTATTAAAGGGACACAACTAAGTTATAAGGACAATCGATTAAACACAAACACAAAAGTGATGGCAGTGTGTATTAAAGGGACACAACTGAGTTATAAGGACAATCGATTAAACACAAACACAAAAGTGATGGCAGTGTGTATTAAAGGGACACAACTGAGTTATAAGGACAATCGATTAAACACAAACACAAAAGTGATAGCAGTGTGTATTAAAGGGACACAACTGATCTATAAGGACATTAGACTCAGCACACAGTAACATTAACATTATAACCTTTCATAAACATACAGTAAAAAACAGCAGTAAACACTGTTAAAACCACAATAAAAGGTTCATGACATATGGGCTTTTAATTTTTTATGTTCACCAAGTTTTTATGTTACTACAGTTTTTGCATAGAAAACGTGCAAAATTAAGTAATTTATGACCTTTTGCACCCTGTTTCTAGTGATAGAAATGGCAAAATATGTGTTCAAGTGTGACAATGTCACACAAGAAACATGTTGTACCGCTCATCTTATACAGTATATTGTGATTTTATGTATATTTGAGTTTTAATAGGTTTTACATGTTTTCATTTATTCTATTTTATTCCGTTAGCTATTTTGTTTTATGTCTTTTGGGCTTATTTAAACAAGAATTCTGACCCTCAAAGACCTGTTAGTCTGGCTTTAAAATGTCCACCTCCACTCCATTTATTATCCTAAATTAGATGCACCTGTTAGCTGCATAAAGACACCTGTCCACCCCATACAATCAGTAAGAATCCAACTACTAACATGGCCAAGACCAAAGAGCTTTCCAAAGACAGAGACAAAATTGTACTGGAAAGGGCAACGGGGAAATTGCCAAGCTGCTTGGTAAAAAAAGGTCCACTGTTGGAGCAATCATTAGAAAATGGAAGAAGCTAAACATGACTGTTAATCTCCCTCGGACTGGGGCTCCATGCAAGATCTCACCTTGTGGGGTCTCAATGATCCTAAGGTGAGAAATCAGCCCAGAACTACATGGGAGGAGCTGGTCAATGACCTGAAAAGAGCTGAGACCACCATTTCCAAGGTTACTGTTGGTAATACACTAAGACATCATGGTTTGAAATCATGCATGGCACGGAAGGTTCCCCTGCTTAAACCAGCATATGTCAAAGGCCCGTCTTAAGTTTGCCAATGACCATTTGGATGATCCAGAGGAGACATGGGAGAAAGTCATGTGGTCAGATGAGACCAAAATAGAACTTTTTGGTCATAATTCCACTAAACGTGTTTGAAGGAAGAAGAATGATGAGTACCATCCCAAGAACACCATCCCTACTGTGAAGCACGGGGGTGGTATTATCATGCTTTTGGACAATTTCAGACCCCTCCATGATTTACTCCATAAATACTTATTTTCCTCATATACAATATATATACAATGGAGTGATGAGGGTGATGACTGTCAGGTGAAGAAGATATATACCGTGGCCAGCGTCATCACAGCTGCCACAACGACTTCAGGATCCAGTTCTGAGGGTGCTGGGCTAAGTTTGGGGTAGACAGTGAGTGCTGGGCTGAGTTCAGGGAAGCCAGGAGAATGAGCGCTTAAGAGATAAATTGCATAGATGGGGAGAAATCATCATGAATATATGATCATCCAGCCCCACCTTAAAACACGCATTAGGGATGGCATCACCCCAGCTTTCCAGATGAGCCAACTCCATGATCTCAGCTACATATTCCTCCAGAGGCAATCCATTTTGCTGAAGGTGAAGAAGCAAGTAGTCCTCTGGAGAATCAATTTTATAAGGTCTGTTCTGTTACGGTTTAGTGGTGGATGATGACGAAGAAGATGAGGATAAATATAAACAAGAACTTCAATATACATTCCCTATGAAATAAACAATAAATCTACATCACAATAACGCAACTTAAACGAGAAAGGACAATGACTAAAAAACAACAGGGTATATATACACAATGGAGTGATGAGTGTGATGACTGGTCAGGTGAAGAGGATTGAAGATGATGATCAAGTGAGGGAGAGTGGAGGATGATGGGAAATTGAGTTCTTAGAGAGATAACTGGGAAAACAAAGGAAAACAGGCAGGCTGACAAAACGGGACTGTAACACACTTAACTCTGATTACAAATTATATTAAGTGAGTATTTAGTAAACGCAAGTGTCTCTTTTATCATAAACCCTTATGTGATGCGATGCACATAGGTTCACATGACGCACAGAACACGTATTTTGACATGACAAGCCACATATATGATGGAAAAGCCGCCACTGGAAAGGGTATTTCTGTTTTCACCTTAAGACTTCAGTGTAACCACCCACTTCAGGTGTTTGACAGGATCAGTCTGATTGACAGACTACATCTTTTAAAGAGTTAGTTCACTACAAAATGTAAATGTTGTCATTAATTACTCTCCCTCATACCATTCCACACCCATAACACCTTCATTCATCTTCAGAACACAAATGAAGATATGTAACACAACTATTAGGTTCAAAGCTCATAAAGAACTTATTGTACGAGCTGTATTACAGGCTGCTGGGATCAGAATGATGACATTAAAGTCTACAGGTTCCCTCAATGCAGACAGACCTTCACCACAAGACCTGTTTTAGGTAAAAACGCGGTGCTGAGTGAAGTGGTGGAGAAACTGAGGACTAAACCACAAGCTGAATATGCTGGATCCGAAACATGTGACATTTGTACTGGGAAAAAAAGTATCCTGTCTGGTGTGTCTGGAATCATACTGTTAGAAAAATTCATCGAGTTTCACTCCAGTAAGCGACACAAAATAAGCGATGACACTGAACGTCTTTAGATGAGCTGCCCTTTAACACGATAAAATCTAAAGTAAATTCTACATTGTATCAGAAGTTGCTTGAAGAACAAGTGAGACCACCTGTCAAAAATGTTTTACCTGAAGTGGAACTGGACCTTGGAACATGACAATGACCCAAAACATAACAAATCCACCAAGGACTGGCTGCAAACTGGCAAAGTGAAAATCCCAGATCCTAAAACCTATTGAGGTCCTGTGGGGGGATTTAAAATGGACTGTATTGCAAGAAACTTCTTAAAGGGTGATGAAGGTCATTAATGATGTTATGATGCGCTAAAAGTTGTATATGTGTTGCAAATCACTTAAAACAATAATAGCTGTCACAAATGATATTACAAAGTGGAAACTAGTTATTTTTGCATTTATTGAGGCCATATTGTTTATCCTGTTTGAAAAGTTAAGTTAAAGCCATGTCACAACGTGAAGTTTGGGTGCATGCTGCTGGTTTGTGGTGGCCTACAAACATACACAGAAAATATGCTTGTAAGGAACATTTCTTTACCAGACAGTTTTGTGAATTGGTATTAGGGATGCACCGAAATGAAAATTCTTGGCCGAAACCGAAAACCGAAAATGAGGAAACCAAGGCCGAAAAACCGAAACCGAAACACCGAAATAAATTATTATGCCAATTATTAGTACAAATGCATTTATGGCTATCACTGTGTACTACCTTTACTAGGGGTGTGTGACAGATCACAGAACTCACGGTTCAGATCACATTACAGTTTTTGAGGCACGGATCGGATTATTTTTCAGATCAGCAAAAAGAGGGTGGGGAAAATCTAATAACAAATAAAGAAATTACAAACATTTATAAAAAAGAACAAAGCTGCACATTAATAAGGGCTAACATTAACATTAGGTACAGAAATCGAATTAAATGAGTCATAACACTGTCTTTATTGTATAAATTAAATATATTATTATTTTTAGAGCTATTTGTCTCTTTGTTAGACTTAAGTAATTGAGGTGTCTCTTTAAATAAGCAGAGACTGGTTTATGACTGTAATCTATACATACACTTAAGACATAAACAAATGTTTTTATTAGAAAAAGAATACTTTGGAGACAATTTTGTTTATATGTGCCCTGTCAATAACAGAAAGATTTTACGTTCGCTTGTTTGCGTCTCACTCGTGTGTGCACTATTGAGGGCACTTAAAAGCGCGCGCGCACACAGAGAACGAAGGCGAATCCCAAACAGCGCAGCATAAAAACGTTACGTTTTTCATTGCTTTATTCGGCACATGTATGTTAATGGACTATACAGTATGAGACACATTTGCGCGACTCTCTCTAAAGTTTACACATCAAGAGTTCTGATCTATGAAGGGCGTACTCACTGTGATGATCACGTCTGGACCGGACACAACCGCATGTGCCTCTGTGCGTACTTTAGCGCCTTTTTGCGGTTAAATACATCCACGCCGCATACATGTTGCTTCAGACAAGCACGTGCAGGGCGCGGTTTCTGTTTGCGTCATCACAACATTTCGGCCGTATTGTTTCGGTGATAAAAGTCTTTCGGCCGAAAGCCGAAAATGCTCTTTTGGGCTATTTTCGGCCGAAAATTTTCGGTGGCCGAATATTCGGTGCATCCCTAATTGGTATTGAGTGCAATCCAGTTCCACTTATCTTCATCTTTTAAAGACACCATACAGGTTAGTTTGTATTAATACACTGTTTAGTATTATAAGTGTTTTCAATACGTCAGCATTTATATGCAAGATAAACTTTGAATAGTTATTTTTTATAGTTATTACTTCTATATACGCTTCATTAGGTTCATATTCACGTTCTCCTGTATGCACATGATGGTCTAACGGCTCAAACTTATAAGGAAGTTAACCTGCACTGTCATCTATCGGATCATACTGTGATTCAGGGAATTCTGGTGCCACTTTAGCTGCTACTCTTGGCATCACTATCCAACTTGCCAATCTGTGTGTGTGTGTTGTACTTATTTACTTAATGTAACTCCCCTTGATGCAATTGCCACCTTTTCTCCATGCTCTACTCTCCCATCTTACCCCCAGATAACAGCCGCTTTTTAAAAAGTTTTTCAAATCCTGTCCCAATTACAATGTAAAATTCCAGTGCAAAGTAGTGGCTTAACAGAAAAATGAACAGTTTCACTTCTACTCTTTGATCTATCACATTATATTGCATTTTAACACAACTCAATGCTATTTTACATATTATCTGTTCTGTTGTCAGACATAAAACGAGTAGCCTATAAAATAGTGACTAAACACGACCCATTACACCTCGTGTTTAATCCAACCAGCTGTTCCTTTAACTGCTGCTAAAATCCTGATTTAGATATGCAACATTGTCTGACAAAATCACCATACATTCACATTGTAGCTTTACTGCTGTTGCTCTTAATTATAATTAATAATCATAATTGTTGTTGTGTTTTGAGCCATTTTTTTATTTTAAATGCGAGTGATATAGCGCAGATAATTCGGTGCAAATTCAGAAATATAAGAGAATACACTGTTGTTGTTGTTACACAGACTTCAGAACACGTGCACGGGCACTAGTGCGACAGCACTAGACTTCACAATTTAATCATAGCGTGTGTGTGTGGCACAAGTAGAAGCACACTATGTCATGATTCTCAGGGAACACAGAATACAGGACCAGACTGATGAAACACAACACTATTTAAATAGAAAAACATGTAAAAGAAAAAAGACCCGCAAGAAGTAAAAACAACACGGAACCAGTAAACAACAATAAACAGACTAGGTAAAACAAACAATAAACTTGACAATGACTTAACTAGACTTAGATTAGACTTAAACACTAGGACTTACTTGGCACAGAGTACAAAACTAACCGGCACAAGCAAACAAAAGGGCATTAAATAATGAGCAAATCAAGAGGGCAATCATGAAACAATAATAAGATAATTAACGAGGAGACGGGGGTCAGGGTAAGGAAATAAGACAAGGAAGCACACAGGAGGTGATTCTCAATGTTTAACTCCGCGTTCCTCCGTGTACTTTCTTTTTTGCGCAAACGTCAACAGTCACGGCTGTTACTGACAGAGAAGACACCTGATCGAGTTCATCATGACTTAACGAAAGGTTAGCAGTAGTGTTTCCCACACATACCCGTTTTCTTGGTCTGAGTCTGTGTGCAAGCTCTCTCCCTCCCCTATGATACAGTATGCTTGTGCACGTGTTCTATAGTCGTAACATAGCAACAGTGTATTCTCTAATTTTTCTAAATTTAATATATGACGTCACATATATGCTAATAGGCGTGTCACGTCATCACCGCCACAGTCTCTCAAAATTCTGTGGGAAACACTGAATGCTAAAGAGGAGCATCGCATGGCCTCTGAAGGAAGTGACTTGTAAGGACCAGTCCTGCCAAGGAAGTATCCTTGACATTGAGAAACAGCTACAGTATAAACAAAGGCCTTGTGCTACCTCAAAAAAGATTTGGGCCTGTTATAATCCTGAAGAGAAAACAGGATACGCACATCCAAAAAAGTCTTGACCAGGTGCAAGATCAAAAGATAAATAAAAAAAACAGAAAAAGTTCTGCACACTGTAAAAAGTCCCTTTTATTTCAAAAGTTAAGAAAGCAAAGTTTCAGTCGAAGACCTTCGTCTGGGAAACACTGGTTTGCCAGACGAAGGTCTTCGACCAAAACTTAGCTTTTTTAACTTTTGAAATAAAAGGGACTTTTTACAGTATGCAGATCTTTTTCTGTTTTTTTCCTGTTATAATCCTGCCACAAAGGACAAAGACTATTACAGGAAGGTAGGGCCATGACACACTATACAGGTGCTGCGTCCGAAACTGCCTTCTTCCATACCATATTTTGGGCAAAAAACAGTAGGCGAGGTGAGTAGTATGTCCGAATACATAGTATTAAAAAAACAGTATGCGAAATGTACCTGGATGACCTACAACTTCCGGTTAGATTTTTCAGTGTGCATATGACTGACACTTCTCTATCCCATGATGCCCCGGGAGTGGAGTTATCCACTGAAGAAGAGGCGTCGTCATATTAGGAAATGTCAGAAACGACAATGAGGCTGTATTCGCACTGGTATGACATGATGTAATGACGACATATGTGACGTATCAACATGGCGGATGTAGTATGTCTGAATGGTATTTATATTACCAGGATTCATACTGTAAGTAGGTACTCTCATTCAGTACGTGCTGTACAGTATGCGGTTTCAGACGCAGCCAGGGTATAGACCCTTTTACAGTTGGTAAACATTGTGACGTATTTGTGTGGGCGGGGCTTAGCTGGAGGCAAAAAGAGCCGCAGAGGCAATGCTGACAAGCTTAAGATAGCACGTTTTAGGAGGGATTTATTAAACATGGATGCAAACACTGTCAGGACCGCGGGACCGTGACACGTATTTTTGTAAATTAACTCTTGCGATTTTAAGGTTTTAGATATTTCCTAGACAACATATGAATTACTTTCAGGTGGTTTGGGTAATTTTGTCTAGGCTTACTGTCTTATGTTACCTATCGCTGGGCTAACTATTGATTATTTTATGAGACTATTCAAACGATGGCATACACATCTATCGCTGTATGTTTGTTTAACATTTAAGCTAAACAATAGCGCGGTTGGCGACTTTTCACCTATAAAACAGAAACTTGCTGATTTGTAATAGATAAAACCAACACAACAGTAAATATGCATAGATTATTTTACCTGATATGAAGTGTGCACTGCAAACACAAGCATTATTTATGATAGTCTCCGTCTAGTCTGTACGCCGTATTGCATTCAACCACAATTGTCTTCTTGATTTCTGTGAAGCAATGTCTGCTGGGATCCGGTAAAACTTTATTTTTGAACCAAAAGTGCTGTTCCTTTTAATCTGGCAGCAAAAAACACAACAAGATGACATTTTAAAGTCAAAAACTCAAACTTTTAGCGCGCCGGCTATGAGTTCCTACTTATTTTTTGCCTCCAGCTAGAGCGGTGACGTTACAGTGACGTGGGCGATTAAGGGGTCTATATAATAAACATATGGATGTAATTCACTCTGTACGTATCAAATAGCATTTAAACAATAAAACATTACAAAGTTGTTGCATACAAAGAATTACAAACACAAAACCATGGTTCATTCTGAGTGTACTGCTACCCATCCCCCAGAGTGTACAGTAAGACACCATTAGTAATTACGAGGACGTACAAACACAAAACCATGGTCCATTCTGAGTGTAGTTAGAGAAACACTGAACTGCTGAACATCCCCCGGAGTGTACAGTAATACACCATCAGTAATTACAAGGACGTACAAACACAAAACCATGGTCTATTCTGAGTGTACTGCTACCCATCCCCCAGAGTGTACAGTAAGACACCATCAGTAATTACGAGGACGTACAAACACAAAACCATGGTACATTCTGAATGTAGTTAGAGAAACTCTGAACTGCTGCCAATCCCCCACGGTGAAAAGTAAGACACAATCAGTAATTATGAGGACGTATGAGCACAAAAACCTGGTCCATTCTGAATGTAGTTAGAGAAACACTGAACTGCTGAACATCCCCCAGAGTGTACAGTAAGACACCATCAGTAATTACATTGACATACAAACACAAAACCATGATCTATTCTAAGTGTACTGCTACCCATCCCCCAGAGTGTACAGTAAGACACCATCAGTAATTACGAGGACGTACAAACACAAAACCATGGTCCATTCTGAGTGTAGTTAGAGAAACACTGAACTGCTGAACATCCCCCAGAGTGTACAGTAAGACACCATGAGTAATTACAAGGACGTACCAACACAAAACCATGGTCTATTCTGAGTGTAGTTAGAGAAACACTGAACTGCTGCCCATCTCCCAGAGTGTACAGTAAGACACCATCAGTAATTACATGGACATACAAACACAAAACCATGATCTATTCTAAGTGTACTGCTACCTATCCCCCAGAGTGTACAGTAAGACACCATCAGTAATTACGAGGACGTACAAACACAAAACCATGGTACATTCTGAATGTAGTTAGAGAAACTCTGAACTGCTGCCAATCCCCCACGGTGAAAAGTAAAACACAATCAGTAATTATGAGGACGTATGAGCACAAAAACCTGGTCCATTCTGAATGTAGTTAGAGAAACACTGAACTGCTGAACATCCCCCAGAGTGTACAGTAAGACACCATGAGTAATTACGAGGACATACAAACACAAAACCATGGTCTATTCTGAGTGTAGTTAGAGAAACACTGAACTGCTGCCTGTCCCCCAGATTGTACAGTAATACACCATCAGTAATTACGAGGACATACAAACACAAAATCATGATTTATTCTAAGTGTACTGTTACCCATCCCCCAGAGTGTACAGTAAGACACCATCAGTAAATACGAGGACGTACAAACACAAAACCATGGTCGATTCTGAGTGTAGTTAGAGAAACACTGAACTGCTGCCCTTCCCTCAGAGTGTACAGTAAGACACCATAAGTAATTACATGGACATACAAACACAAAACCATGATCTATTCTAAGTGTACTGCTACCTATCCCCCAGAGTGTACAGTAAGACACCATCAGTAATTACGAGGACGTTCAAACACAAAACCATGGTACATTCTGAATGTAGTTAGAGAAACTCTGAACTGCTGCCAATCCTCCACGGTGAAAAGTAAAACACAATCAGTAATTATGAGGACGTATGAGCACAAAACTCTGGTCCATTCTCAATGTAGTTAGAGAAACACTGAACTGCTGAACATCCCCCGGAGTGTACAGTAAGACACCATTAGTAATTACGAGGACGTACAAACACAAAACCCTGGTCCATTCTGAGTGTAGTTAGAGAAACACTGAACTGCTGAACATCCCCCAGAGTGTACAGTAAGACACCATGAGTAATTACGAGGACGTACAAACACAAAACCATGGTCTATTCTGAGTGTAGTTAGAGAAACACTGAACTGCTGCCCATCCCCCAGAGTGTACAGTAAGACATCATCAGTAAATACATGGACATACAAACACAAAACCATGGTACATTCTGAATGTAGTTAGAGAAACTCTGAACTGCTGCCAATCCCCCACGGTGAAAAGTAAGACACAATCAGTAATTTTGAGGACGTATGAGCACAAAACCCTGGTCCATTCTGAATGTAGTTAGAGAAACACTGAACTCAACACTGAACTTTAGCCTGCCAGTGTTTAGTCAGCACTGCAGTCACAATATAGTGAGTGTTCAACTAGCAGACACAGTGTGGTGACACTGTTCAACTAGCAGACACAGTGCGGTGACAGTGTTCAACTAGCAGACACAGTGCGGTGACAGTGTTCAACTAGCAGACACAGTGCGGTGACAGTGTTCAACTAGCAGACAAAGTGCGGTGACAGTGTTCAACTAGCAGACACAGTGCGGTGACAGTGTTCAACTAGCAGACACAGTGCGGTGACAGTGTTCAACTAGCAGACACAGTATGGTGACAGTGTTTAACTAAAAGACACAGTATGGTGTCAGTGTTTAAGTAGTAGTCACAGTTAGTTACAGTGCTTTCCTAGTAGTCAAGGTGCGGGACAATGTTTACCTAGCAGACACAGTAGAGTGACAGTGTTTAACTAGAAGTCAAAGTATGGTGACAGTGTTTAACTAGAAGTCATAGTTAATGACAGTGTTTTATTAGCAGTCACAGTGCGGTGACAGTGTTTAACTAGCAGACATATTGCAGTCAAAGTGTTTTATTAGCAGTCACAGACTAGCGTGGTGACAGTGTTAAACTAGCAGACACAGTATGGTGACAGTGTTTAACTACAAGTCAAAGTATAGTGACAGTGTTTAACTAGAAGTCATAGTTAATGACAGTG
This sequence comes from Paramisgurnus dabryanus, assembly GCF_030506205.2. Lineage (NCBI taxonomy): Eukaryota > Metazoa > Chordata > Actinopteri > Cypriniformes > Cobitidae > Paramisgurnus > Paramisgurnus dabryanus. Next base: position 31,410,685 of record NC_133350.1, on the reverse strand, counting down.
TTTTATTAGCAGTCACAGTGCGGTGACAGTGTTAAACTAGCAGACATATTGCAGTCAAAGTGTTTTACTAACAGTCACAGTTAGTGACAGTATTTAATTAGCAGTCACAGTGTGGTGACAGTGTTTTACTAGCAGACATATTGCAGTCAAAGTGTTTTACTAGCAGTCACAGTTAGTGACAGTGTTTAATTAGCAGTCACAGTATGGTGACAGTGTTTAACTAGAAGTCACAGTTAGTGACAGTGTTTTATTAGCAGTCACAGTGTGGTGACAGTGTTTAAATAGCAGACACAGTATGGTGACAGTGTTTAACTAGCAGGCACAGTATGGTGACAGTGTTTAACTAGTAGTCACAGTTAATAACAGTGTTTTATTAGCAGTCACAGTGCGGTGACAGTGATAAACTAGAAGACATATTGCAGTCAAAGTGTTTTACTAGCAGTCACAGTTAGTGACAGTATTTAATTAGCAGTCACAGTGTGGTGACAGTGTATAACTAGCAGACATATTGCAGTCAAAGTGTTTTACTAGCAGTCACAGTTAGTGACAGTGTTTAATTAGCAGTCACAGTATGGTGACAGTGTTTAACTAGAAGTCACAGTTAGTGACAGTGTTTTATTAGCAGACACAGTATGGTGACAGTGTTTAACTATCAGACACAGTACGGTGATGGTGTTCAACTATCAGACACAGTAAGGTGACAGTGTTTAACTAGAAGTCATAGTTAGTCACAGTGTTTTACTATCAGTCACAATGCAGTGAGATTGTTTAACTAGCAGACATATTGCAGTTAAAGTGTTTTACTAGCAGTCACAGTAAGTGACAGTGTTTAAAAGCAGTCACAGTGTGGTGACAGTGTTTAACTAGCAGACATATTGCAGTCAAAGTGTTTTACTCGCAGTCACAGTTAGTGACAGTGTTTAATTAGCAGACACAGTGTGGTGACAGTGTTCAACTAGCAGACACAGTGTGGTGACAGTGTTCAACTAGCAGACACAGTGCGGTGACAGTGTTCAACTAGCAGACACAGTGCGGTGACAGTGTTCAACTAGCAGACACAGTGCGGTGACAGTGTTCAACTAGCAGACACAGTGCGGTGACAGTGTTCAACTAGCAGACACAGTGCGGTGACAGTGTTCAACTAGCAGACACATTGCAGTGACAGTGTTTAACTAGCAGACACAGTGCGGTGAAAGTGTTTAATTAGCAGTCACAGTGCGGTGACAGTGTTTAACTATCAGACACAGTACAGTGACAGTGTTAAACTAGCAGACACAGTACGGTGACAGTGTTAAACTAGAAGACACAGTATGGTGTCAGTGTTTAAGTAGTAGTCACAGTTAGTTACAGTGCTTTCCTAGTAGTCACAGTGCGGGACAGTGTTTACCTAGCAGACACAGTATAGTGACAGTGTTTAACTAGCAGTCACAGTATGGTGACAGTGTTAAACTAGAAGTCATAGTTAACTCTTTCACCGCCAGCGTTTTTAAAAAAAAGTTGCCAGCCAGCGCCAGCATTTTTCATGATTTTCACCAAAGTTTAATGCCTTCCAGAAAATGTTCTTCTTTAAATATATAAACATACAATATACCAAATGAAAGAACAGACCCTCTGCTTTCAAACAAAAAAAAACGTTTCATCCTACCTTTAGTGGTTCTTTTGCAATCAGCATTTGAATATGGGTAGGTTTTTGCAAAAACACCATATTATGAGCAAAAAGCTGATATAATTCCATTTTTATGACAGACTTTTCATAGAGATCCCATTCAGCGCGATCTTTAAAACCGACACGGACATGCAGCTGCTTGCCATAGGGCAATACTTCCGGTTTTAAAAAGTTGCGGAAGGGCGCCACCTGGTGGATAATAGCGGTATTGCGGAAAGACGGAAAATCTCGTCATTGGCGGGGAAGCGTTTTCTCTTAATTGACGAGATATCTCGTCAATGGCGGGGAAAGAGTTAATGACAGTGTTTTATTAGCAGTCACAGTGCGGTGACAGTGTTAAACTAGCAGACATATTGCAGTCAAAGTGTTTTACTAACAGTCACAGTTAGTGACAGTATTTAATTAGCAGTCACAGTGTGGTGACAGTGTTTTACTAGCAGACATATTGCAGTCAAAGTGTTTTACTCGCAGTCACAGTTAGTGACAGTGTTTAATTAGCAGTCACAGTATGGTGACAGTGTTTAACTAGAAGTCACAGTTAGTGACAGTGTTTTATTAGCAGACACAGTATGGTGACAGTGTTTAACTAGCAGGCACAGTATGGTGACAGTGTTTAACTAGTAGTCACAGTTAATGACAGTGTTTTATTAGCAGTCACAGTGCGGTGACAGTGATAAACTAGCAGACATATTGCAGTCAAAGTGTTTAACTAGTAGTCACAGTTAGTGACAGTATTTAATTAGAGGTCACAGTGCAGTGACACTGTTCAACTAGCAGACACAGTGTGGTAACAGTGTTCAAATAGCAGACACAGTATGGTGACAGTGTTTTACTATCAGACACAGTACAGTGACGGTGTTCAACTATCAGACACAGTAAGGTGACAGTGTTTAACTAGAAGTCAGAGTTAGTCACAGTGTTTTACTATCAGTCACAATGCGGTGAGATTGTTTAATTAGCAGCACAGTGCGAAGAGATTGTTTAATTAGCTGCACAGTGCGGTGACAGTGTTTAACAAGAAGTCACAGTTAGTGAGTTTTACTAGCAGTCAGAGTCAGTGACAGTGTTTTACTAGCAGTCAAGTGTGGTGAAAGTGTTTAAGTAGCAGTCACAGTGCGGTGAGAGTGTTTAACTAGAAGTCACAGTTAGTTACAGTGCTTTCCTAGTAGGGGTGGAACGGTACACAGAAGTCACGGTTCGGTTCGTACCTCGGTTCAGGCGTCACGGTTCGATTAAATTTCGGTACAATGGAGGGAAAAGCAAAACAAAAATGCAGAAGGCAATTTTTTTAGTACTTAAGATAATCTTAAAAACATAGGTGTCCTTATCTGTGTTATTTTGAGATGTCATGAATATGAACTGAAATGCATTTAACATACTATCTCGTATTACAAAAATCAGGGATGTGATTCTTCCGGATTAATCCGGAATTCCGGATTATCCGACCTGAAAATGTGACCTACGTGAATCATGCAGATACGTAAAAAAATAGGGGGGAGGGGGTATCTCACAGCCGTCACCATGGTAACCCGGGACGGAACCACAATCGCCGTCCCCGCGCAACAGGGCCACACCGGGCGGCACGTTAGATGACAAAGAGATGCATTTTCCTTCCTTTCCAAGTATCAACAAGGACGTGTTTCCAACCGTTCGCAAATGGCGGATGGCGAAGTATGATTGTATTGGTCAGATCAATAAAGCTCCCTGCGAGGGGTCCTGCAGTGTACCTCAGTCGCCCTCGCGGTACAGTGGTATCGTGAAAAGAACATCTCCAGATCGGATGATCTGGGTATGTATTATTGCTTGTGTCTATCGAAAAAGGAATCACGATCTCGATTCATACCCTGCATTCAGATGCACGTGTTCACGTATTTACATTAAAACAATCCAGATGTTATGTTGTCAAACTTGCTTACACTCACACAGTGCAAAACCAAACCCTATTCATTCACCAATCAGACCCGATCGTTTCTCTCCTCTCTTCTCCTCATTTGCGACGTTTGGCTGTCACCCGCGTGACGCGAAACAAAGCGGCAAACATATTCTGCGTGATTCACGTAGGTCACATTTTCAGGTCGGAAAATCCGGAATCACATCCCTGAAAAATGTATACCACTTTAAGTAATCTTGTATTCATCTTACATACAAATATGAGTTCAAATGTATTACAAGTGTTACCTAAATACATTTTAAAATTACATTTTGGCCTTATTTCATATTAATGTACTAAAGAACAAAAAAAATAGTCTTGTAGGATGAATTAATAAGGTGTGTACGACTTCACGGGGCGCTGTAAGAAACGTCAAGTGGATGACGTCAGAGTAACGCAAGAGCGATTTGAAATCAGCATCCTCTGCAAGATTTCTCGCGGTACTCTGACGCTGATGGCGCTGCGTAAAGTTGAGCACACTTAAAAAAAAGCAGCTGGACTCGACAGAACTGCCCTGTATTTGCCTGCGCTTTGTCCTTAAATTGTATATACAGGACAATTTATCTCCTACTTCTCAGCGTGAGAAACACAAAGTGTGGCGTGTGAGCGTGTAAACTAACTGAAATGCGTGTGTCTCAAGGTGAATGCGTGAGACTTGAAAGCCCTCATTATATGTATTTCCACTCACATACCCAACAACTGCTGAGCAACGCCCACACACAGTCCTCGTCTTTACCAACACTCTCTCGCCTGTACTACTATAACTGACTGGAAAACCATAGTTTTGCCAAACTTGCGATCTTAAAAAGGCCGGCGGATCTCCTAACTCCTGTGGAACATCACCACTTGCCATACTCGCTGTCGCTGCTCGCTCACTCACTGACTGGACTGGCATCGACCTGACAAAAAACTGCAGAGTGACAGAGAATGTAGACAGGCTCTGATAAAGCGCATACATAGGCGGAGCTCGGCTGCATCGGCGCCAATCAGAGCTTCAGAGCTAAAGCGGGGCTACAGATTAGCTGTCCATAAAAAGCCTGCGTATTTAACAGTAGTTCCACATACATTAATTATTTTGCACGTAAGTTTTTTTATTTTCATACCGTGCATTCTCCGTTTAAATTCATGCACCGAACCGTGACCCCCGTACCGATTCGGTTCGAAACGAAAACATGTACCGTTCCACCCCTATTTCCTAGTAGTCACTGTGCGGGACAGTGTTTACCTAGCAGACACCGTATAGTGACAGTCTTTAACTAGAAGTCACAGTATGGTGACAGTGTTTTACTAGAAGTCAGAGTTAGTCACAGTGTTTTCCTTGTAGTGACAGTGCAGTGAGAGTGTTTATGTAGCAGCACAGTGCGGTGACAGTGTTTAACTATCAGTATGGTGACAGAGTTTAATGGCAATCACAGTGCAGTGAAATTAGTCAGTTTATGATATTTTGTTTTACGTGGTATTGCTAATGAATAGCCAAACTCTTGAAAACGAACTGTAGCAACAGTTTTTATCTGGGTAGGACCTAAACTCTGCAGGACAGTGGTTCTCCAAAAGCAGAGTTCCCTTTACCTTGGTCATCATCTTTCCAGGATACAAACAAACACTTCACTGGCAAATACCTTCTTTGTTCTATCATCTGCTGGACAGTTGAGCAAACCTTCTGTCTGTTTTTCATCTTAGAAGTTACCTGTGAAAAGTGAATCAAGCTTTAATGATGAACAACGTATTCTTTGCTCTTGTGTAATTGATAGTACTTGTGCAATAAGTTATTTCACAGAGCAGATGTTTACATTTAGGCTTAGTCCAAGACCAAAATTTAAATACACGTGATTCTTAGTACTGTGTGATGTTATCTAGATCAGTGGTTCTTAAACTGATGTATGGTGAATTTGCCTTTCCAGCAACTTCTATATATTTGACCTCTTGCCAACAGTGACAGTAAAATGTTTAAAATCATCTTTTCATACTAAAAACTGAGGCTCACACACATTAAAAAAGATTTAAAAATGCACTGATGATCAAAAAGGCAAAACCATAGGTGAAGGTTGAGATGATAATTATTATTGGTGTCAAAATTTTTTTTTTGTTGTCTGAAAAAACAGTTTCTAAAGACCACAACTAAGCTATAACTAAACAACCAAATGAATAAAAACTCTAAAAAAAAATAACTCTTTACACTGTTCACCCTGTCCAATATTCCACATACACCTGACTTTGAAAGTATGGTGCTACATTCTTGATCTTTAAATTGAAGTAAAAATGAAATCCCAGGACACTTAAAACAACCAAGAGAGATTAACTTTGCTACCTGTTCTATCACTGATGTGAAAGTGCGAGACAAGCGGTTATTTTAATTCAGTCAAGTTTGAAATCGCTTTTATCCAGTCATGACGGTTCACACCACAAATGAAAACGCAGGGTTTAGGGATGACAGTGTGAAACGTCAGCTTATGAATACCCAGGGTTATCTCTTAACCTCTGGTTAAGTATGAACAATGTGAAACGTGAAACAGATAACCCAGGATTCTGTTAACCCAGGGTTTAGAATAACCCAGGGTTAACTTTTCCAGTGTGAAAAGCCCTATTGTGTCAGAAGCTGATGCTATGAGAGCTCCTCCCACTTCCATTTTCTCTGAAGCTGGCGTGCAGACTGTCCTTCTATGTCCACACACAGGCTTAGATGGGATAGCGCTGCAACCTGTGAACGTGTGCTGGGCTAAATAGATCCCAGCATAAAGCACCGGCATAAGTGCGCTGTACAGTGCTTTCTCATCAGGCATGTGTTCATTGCACAGTCGCAATGTCTTGACTCAGTATTGTGCACTGCAACGATAATGTGAAAGGACCGTGGCAGATGGGGTGGTCTGCCTCGAATAGAAGCAGTAGGCCGCTCTGAGTACTAGGATATAAGAATACCCGAAGCAGTAATGCAGAGTTCAGACTGCATGATTTTCAAACTAGTGGAGTCACAGATGTTTTCACTTTGCGCGACTATCTGGGGTAGCATGACTATCTGGGGAACTTCCAGCTGTCCTGTATTTTGCTCTCTCATTGGCTGTAGGTCATTGGCGATGTTTTTTTAGTCAAAACACATTTCACACGGGATGATTTTGAATCGCTCAGATCACGTCTTTGATAATTTACACTGTGTCATTGTCACTCGCGTGCACGAGCATCGATTTGCCTGTGATTTCAGGCATTTAGCTGCAATTTCTCAAAACCTGTCGGCGAGTCAAAATCAGGGCTAAAATCGTGCAGTCTGAACTCTGAACTCAGCATAAGTTAAAGGGGTAAACACTGCCGGGTAAGATAAAGGGGTAAACACTGCCAAATGATCGAGACATTGCGGCCCCATTATGACATGCATGCGGGTGCCCATTATATGCTGTCCGCTGTGGAATAACCCCCCTGCTAAAGACAGGCATGTGGGGTTTGCAGTAGTGAAAAACATTACCAAAATATTGAACATAAACAACTGTTTTAAATCAAAATTAGATACAGCATGTTTTCGGTTGTGTAGATGTAGTAGTTTGCTATTCATTTTGAAACGTAAACATTCAGACCCTTTGCGCTGTTTCTATCTCATGTTAAAGCAGTAAAGCAGGGCTATTCAATTGGCGGCCCGCGGGCCAAACCCGGCCCACAAGGTAATTTGATCCGGCCCTTTATGTAGTCTGTTAAAAAGACATCTCTAGAATAAAGTTAGACAACGGGCCCTACAGTTACGAGTTGATGCGCGTGCGTCTGTTTCATACAGCATGAGCTGCAGAGCGCGAGTCATGTGACTGGTGCGAGCAGCTGTGTCACGTGTTTATATTCGCGCTTAGGCATGGGCCGATTACCGGTTTCAAGGTATACCGAGGTTTAAAACAGTCAAGGTTTCAAAACCACTAAAATGTTCTGTGATACCGTCTCCAAGGTATGAGCTGTGTTTATACAAAATTCATTAAATCATGAAGTCATGTGATTGATTTGATGTTTACATTTAATATATATTACGAAAATATTATATATGTTTTGAAAGCATATTATAATTTAAAGGCTTTATTGTACCTGGCATTTGAAAATAAGACATTTTAGTGTTGCAATGGCAATACCGCAACACTGTGAAACCGTGGTATTTTTGCTAAAGGTTATCATACCGCCAGAATCTTATACCGGCCCATGCCTATTCGCGCTTTGGTCCACAAGTTCAACGCGATCGCCTCCCCCGCTCGCGCTCGCGTCTCAAGACGCGATAGCTGACAGTGGTGAGTTAAGAGACCGGACTCTATGGTGGTTTTAACTTTATTTGTAGTATTTCCAGCTTAAAAACACTACCCTATCGCTCACAGCCCAGCACCTGCACCACTTTATGCGTATCGTGCTGACAAACATACACCTGATTTTACTGCTCTTGCGAAATCTAAAAACATATTGTCTTATTAGAAGGTAGCCTAATGTTTGCCAATTATTAAGATGGCTGTTTTAGTTTAAATAGGGCTACTGTAATAATTAGCTTTGACAAAAAACAGCATAAAACAATTATGTTCCATATTATAAACTTTTTTGTTATGTGCACCGAAGTGAGTAAATGAGTTAAATTCTCAATGAGTGTGATATGGATCTTATTTACCTATTTAAATGTAGAATAAAGCTTACTTGGGCATCTTACAATGCACTTGTTGTTATGCAATTTCTTAAATACAACATATGAACATGTCTGGAAGTAGAAAAAGCCTACTTAGACATCTGGCAATGCACTAATGTTGTTGAATGCAGTTTCAAAATACACGTTTGTAGAAAAAGCCTATTGTACAATGCACTGATTTTGTTTTTAAGCAGTTTCAAAATATAACATTAGTATGTTTAAATGTATGAAAATTTAATCATCATCACTGTTATATCTTCGGACCCTCATTTGAGATGCTTTTCATGAACTGGCCCCCACGACAAACTAATTGAATAGCCCTGCAGTAAAGTAACCGATGTTAATTCGGATTTTTGCTCTTTGCTGATCCAGACATTTTTTGTCATGGTTTGACTCTGTTTACAGAGGAGACATGAACGCGCTGATGACGTATGATGTCTGCGTGAACGCAGTGGCATGCAAAACACGTTCACAGAAGAGGAGCAAAAATTGCATACGTCCAATTATTGTATTTGGTCCAAGTTCAATGATTTGTTGAATGTTTTGGTCCTACACCTTTCACAGCTAACATATTTATACAAATAGATTCAAACACATTAACATAGTGATTGCTATCAGGATGTGAGGAGACTTTTAACCAGCATAACTAAAAAAAATTCTAGATCAAATCAGACCCTGCTTTTAACACTGAAACACTTGTTACAGCTCGCTACGCACACAAAGGGTGGCAGTTACATATGTTTGTTTCGGGGAATCTGCTGTTTTTTACAGGCCTGTGAGGTTAAACTTGGCTGAACTTATGGGGACGTTGGTATGCTGTGAACGAGAGGATGCCGTGCGCTGAACATGACAGGCTCCAAAGAAACTGGGGCTGTTCATGTCTGAGCAGTGAACGAAGTGAATTATGTTACAAGGCAGATGCCAGAATGAGGGTCTTTTCATGTATGGGGAGCGGCTGAAGCAAGCTGTGATCTTACAAAACTGAAACCTATGGTCTGTCTATGTATTGTGCACACTGTGGCGAGTTGGTGGGAAAGGGAGGCTTATACACGTGGCTCTCTCTGCAGTGTGTTGTGGTCACAATCAAGAACAGGGCTGAGAGCTGTGCGCTGTGTTAAGACGGATCGCTGCACGGGGGGCAAGGAATGAAGCGAGGAGCTATATCCATGTAAATGTTTACCGGCATGCATGCAAGGGTCATGGGCTTTCTGTCCGTAATGCGTGCGATTCTCTCTGGTGATGATTCAGCATCACGATGTGGAGATAAATAATCTATGAATTTACCACATAGACAGGCTATATAGTGTTGGAAGGCACTTCTACACAGCGTTATGGTCGGCATTGGTCAGTACACTGGCATTGTTCAATAAAGCTTCAGAGAAAAGGCAAGTGGAAGAAGCTCCCATAGCTTCAGACGCAATATCAAGAGACCGTTCTTGAAAAGGAACAAAATAATTTGCAAGACCTGAAGGAAGAGACAACTATGAACAACTATCACAAAACATTAAAACAGGCATTTATCATTCAGGTAACATCAAGCAGTACTAAGAAGAAGCTTCATGTAAAAACTTAAACTGGATTATTTTTGTAAATTCAGTTATTATTGTGTTGGGGACTATATGTAAACCACTGTCATCTAAAATAACTTGTTCAAGTTAGCATTAAATGAAAAACAAACTTCAATTTTCATCATTCCTCTTATTTTTATTAAATTACCAAATATAGATGTATTGTAAACTTATGACCACAACTGTATGTGAGCAAATGTAAAGAAAACATGTTATCACTATCGATCTATTCTAAAAATCTTGATGGGAATAAAATCAGTACATTTATAAGAGGGTTTAATTACTTAATACAACTATATGATGAGAAAATCAAACCTTATGAAATGAACCATAGTTTAAGTAGTTAGCCTATTTTTTTAATAAAAGTAAAACTGTAGAAACCCCAGATTTACCATGGTCTTCTGTTACTATAAAACCATGGTTTATTTTCCTCAGGGAATGACAAATAAATATTACAAATAACGTAGTTACAGTTACAGTTTTACCATGTAACCACAAATTAACCATAGTTTTGCTAGTGTAACCATAATTTAACCATGCTATGTAAAACTGTGGTTTCACAAATGATAATCTGCCAAAAAAGACATGGTTACTAAGTTACACTTTTACTATAGTAAAACCAAGGTTAATTTTCATAAGGTTGCTAATGCTAACGTGGTAAAAACAGTTTTAAAACTTTAATAGCAGCTGTTTGCTTAACATTGTATAAATCTTACCTGGAGTCTTGTAACTTTGATGATTTAATCGATGATTTATCCTCACATGTGGTCTTCTCAGCAGATTTTACTACGTTAATCCATGCATCAGTTCAATCGATCTGAAAGTGTTTCCAATCATATTGTTCCTCTGTGCTGTTATTGATATAGTTGTGGTATGAACACTGCGATCATTTTATATTAAAAACGATTTTAGAACTATATTTTTATCGTTTTCTTCCTTGATGTACATAACACAATCCTTTGACAAATCCCGAAATTATGAGGACATCTGGCTGTCAGCCAATCGGAAGCGGCGATTTCATACACACACATGAATATTAATTAGGAGGTGCAGTACACCAGACCGGCCTACAGGGGCGCAGTCTCGATACACACGTCATACACAAAGTCTGGTCATTGTGACTTATGGAGACTTTCGGAGAAAATGAGAATTTAAGCTCCTCCTACCCCTAGAAGCACTTCTACATTGCCCGTATTATGAGGACACCGACCCTGTCCTCATAATACAAAATGTCCTCATAGTGTGGCGTGTATTCATATGAAATGTCCTCGTAAATCACAAAAACCAACACACACACACACACACACACACACACAAGCAAATTAAAATCTTATGCACTCCGAAGAATGCATATAAACACATGTCTATTGACAGCTAAGAAAGGGTGAAAGAAATGAATAAGATCCAGCAAACTAAACTTTTCAATGGAATGAATATGCAATAAAAACACAGGAAGTAACAATGCGGTCATGAAGTGTTTGACTTGTTATACCTGGAATCCTGCTTAGTATTTTGTTGTCACAAGAGACAAAATAGTTCAAGTGAAAAGTGTGTAGTGTCCTATGGAAACGCTGGATTACAAGCTTGCGTGTGTGGTTACATCCTACTGTATATCTCTTATTATGCTGTGCCATAAGTTTTTACTCTACAAAGGCAATCCTTTAGCACCATTTAATAAGGGGATTACCGATTGTTTCTTAGACAGAGAAAATGAGAAAACATT